>NC_136073.1:691763838-692363838 GCF_964261635.1 Lissotriton helveticus | reverse complement strand
CCATATTTATAAGTTTCTGACCCACCATCTTCCATTTAATTTTTATTGTGAGTAGTCCCAGAATGGACAGCCGTTTCTTTGAGTTTTTTATGGCTTCTCATGTTTATTTATTTCTGACTTGTAGTTTTTCTGCACATGTTGATTGTGCCATTAAAAATACTTTTTAAGAGGGATATTTTTCAGTGTAAGAAAATGGCAATGAGCAATAGATACAGTAAATATTTCTAGACATTACGAGCCAGATTGACTGATTCTGTATGAGGTATCAGAGGCCTGGCAGGTGCTCTCTGACTTCTATTTGTGTCTTTTCTGAGGAAGTAGGTCACTCTTAGTCGAGGCACAAGTCCCCAAATTGCAGATATTGCTAGTCTTCAAGCAAAAGACATTCCTCTGCTTATAATGTTTTGTTGATGATGTTGGGAGCACCAATTATACATGTGTGCATGACCAGAGACAACATGGAGGTTAGAGATTGCAAAATGCTTCTGCAGTAAGAACAGCATCAAAAAAGGGAAATTAAAACCACATTTTCCCGCAGCTTCTTTTAGCAGAGAAAACAAGTAAATTGATTAGTGGAATGAATTAATTGTTTTTTCTAAAACATGATTTATTGAGGATGAAGTTTAAGCATGCGAAATGGTCAACACAGCCAAAATAAAATAATAGATAATTAAAGTAATATCACAAGCTCATCAGATCCCTCCCCTCCCTGGTCTGGTTGGTTTGAAATTAGTGTTTGGCAGATTTTTGTGACTTTATGGTCACCCAGGTATACCAAAAGAAGTTTACCCTCCAAGGGATAGAACTCAGGGAGCGTCGTCAATGTGGTTATGTATGGGGACAGTGCGTGGCAGAGCTGGAGATATCTATGGAACTGACTGCAATGGCGTTGATATTCAGTCTGTAGGGATTAGTATGATTTGAGGTCTGTACCTTGCATTACAACTCCTAGGGTAGATATCACAATGAGGTCCCTTTTCCAGAACCCCACCAGGGCAGCCACCTGTGGAAGCATGTTTCCTTGCCATAGTGGTGTCTGCTCCATCAGCCTGTACCCCATTTCAGCGATGAACGCCATAAGTTTAGCACTCCTCGCGTTGCTCGGGAAAGACCCCCCCCCCCCATCGCAGTTTACTGATAAGCGGTTAGTGGGGCATTCCCCATCACCCATTTGTCCAGGGCATATGCCGGGTCGCCCTGTGTATTGTACCAACAATCATTTATAATTAAGAGGTGAGCAACTAGGTTATATGGTTCGACATCTGTGGCAACAATATCACAGTAGTAGGACTGGAAGCAGTTGATAAGTGCAATGTGAGAGTATCCCCCTTCCCACAAGAATGAGTTGAGAATGGAGTTCAACTTGCTGAAGCGTCGTTGTGGAATAGTGTATGGGAAATTCTGCAGTTGGTAAAGGAATCTGGGTGGGGACTCCATCTTGAAGATGGCAGACCACCGGGTCAAGAACAGGGGGAGCACTGACTAGATTTTTATGTCCTCCCCAATGCAAGCCAGTAATGGTTCCACATTAGCTATCCGTCTGATGCCTACTCAAGTCTCAAGGGGCCAGTGCCCACTGCAAACACTGTGGATATTGATTTATTTGAAAGACAAAGGCCTCTCCAAACACTAGCATAATCTGCAGTATTCGGGGTCCTGGGTTGTCTAGTGACTTGAGGAAAAAGAGGATGTCATCAGTGTATAACATTGTCCTATCTGACAGTCCCTCTCCCCATTCGAAGCCCCACACCTGTGCATCTATCCTCACCCATACTGTTAGTGGCTCCATAGCAGGAGCAAGCAGCAGGGAGGACCTCCCTTACAAGTCCCCTGCTGTAAGAGAATTTAGTCCGACCTAGCCCCGGCCAAACGCACTGACGCCGTTAAGTCTGTATATTGTAATCGAAGGTAGACATTGAACCGTGGACCGAAGTTGAGGCGCTGGAGGAGAAGGAATAGATATTCCAACACACAGAATCAAATGCTTTATCAATATCTGCCAAAAGGAATGTCACCAGCTCGCCCAGTCTATCCACCATTGCATTGTATGCGCACCGTATATTGTGGTGGGTCGCTCTGTGGGGCACGAATCCTGCCTGATCTAGGTGGACCAGGTCTGATATATGGTTTATCAGCTATTTGCTAGCGTTTTGGCCAGTATTTTGACCTCTAGGTTGTGTAGTGAGATTGGGCAGTATGAGAAAGGTCATCTGCTGCCTGGCCCGGCTTATGGAAAACTACGATCTCCGTGTAGCACCAGTCCAGTGGCTGGACAGCCTCAACTGTTGCGGACGAAACCGCCCCCTGCATGTTGTCAGAGAGTTTATGCATGCATTTTTGAAGAACTCGCAAGGGAACTAGCTTGGCCTGGGATCCTTACCCGTGTTCAAGTCTGCTATCGCAATCGAGAGTTCCTCCCCTGTGAGCTTGGTGTCCAGCATTCCGCGGGCCACAGGGGAGAGGACCTGAGTGGCAGTGCATGCACAAACTCCTCTATTCGCGTCTTGGTCAGCACCTCCCTCCTGGCATAAAACCTCCCGAGATGGGAAGCGAAACAACTCACAATCTCTCTTGGGTCAGTGAGCAGCGCCCCAGACCCAGCTCTGATCAGGAGGACTGGATAAGACCGGGAGATGCCCTGGAACAATCTGTGAGAAGTTGGCCTGGTATATGCTGTCCACTAGTTATAGTGGGCACCCTGTACCAGTCTAAACAACCCTTATTGATGATAGGTTTAAAGACCACCTTTATTGAAATCTATCCTAGTGGTAGCTATGGAGAGCAGCCTTCAGGCTAAGTCTTGATGGAGTGTAAAGAAGCTTGATTTACCAGATTATAACCTCTTGAATCAATAAATTAAAGAAGAACCTTACAAGGTATATATAAAATATATGTATTTATTTCTAAACACTCACTACTAATCTCTTTATGAGATTAGAGTCCAAGATTCACAATAATACAGTTCTAAAACGACAATAAATAGCACAATATACGATGGGCCCCAAGTGGGGACCGAACCATATATTAAGAAAGTGGTATAAGAACCACGACTTGACTAGACACAGGGCCTAGAGCCTGTAGAATCACCGGGACCCCATAGAACCACCCAAGGTAGTGACACAGGGGACCCATGGTGGACGTGTGCAGTGTGAGAACACAGCCGCGAGCTCCGTTAGCTTTTATGGGGAAAGTCACGGTTGGAATTTTAAAGTTAAAGGACACTTAGGAGAGGACTTTGAGCAAGCCCCTTTAGACTTAGGGGATTCCAGGGCCAACACCCACGGGAGCACCGTAGTACTCGAGTTACCTCACCCAGGGAAGCCCGGTGCAGAGGTGTCAAATGGTGTCGTAATCGTCGTTGATTTCAATGGCGATCTGCTGCAAAGTGCTGCTGCCGTGGAGAAGAAAAGTGTCCGGTGTGATCCAATCCTGGATCGAAGATGTGAAGAACCTGAAAGCAGAGGGGACAGAGTCTGGGTCACTTGTCAGTGACCAGGAGCACGATAGACGAATGCCCACCGATGTTGGGACTTTCAGGGATGAAGAGGTGAAGCTTGACTCTGCCGCCACGAGGACCGGGACGCGTCGACGATGACCAGGAGCTGGATTCAAGCTGTCCAACAAAAGATGTCGAGTGTTGCGGGGATGGTGCTCGGATTGAACACAACAAGCCTTGGCAACAGCAACCTACGCAGGATGAGAAAAGATGCTTTGGTGTTGACCAGCAAGGTCCGGGGGACTCCACAAGAGGTGGAGAATCAGGGCATGTCTGGAGCATAAGTGAGTGTTGCTGCTCCTCGAAATGTCATGGGTGAGCACTAAGTGTTTCACTACCCACACCTCACATAGCCTATTTTCATAAAACCAAGTGCCTCTGCGTAGTCGTAGGTAGTAGCACGCCCCGCCCCGTTTAGGAACGGGAAGACCCCTATGATGAAGCATGACACTATGGGATTCATAGTGTGTGAGGGGTATTTTAAAAACACTTAGTGCTCCCCCTTGACATTTCAAGGAGCAGCAACACTCACTTATTTCCTAATCATGACAAAAATTTAAAATTAAAAAACAAGAATTTGATTGCTATATAGGGTAGAATGACATTGTTATCTTAAAACCTCTTCACTCCCTCCTAATTGTTAATTTTTCATGTCTGGAGCAACCAGGTAAGCCCAATCAGAGTTAAAGTTGCCTTCACAGGGACCCACCAGTAAACGGACTAGGGATTGCAACGGCACCTTGAGATTAAACACAAAAGGCTAGCTCACGGAACACTCGTGGAGTGTTGGCTGTCAATCTTCGGTGCAAATGCTGCTAGGGGTCAGGGCTACAAGTAAATCAAAGCTCAGCCTCAGAGGTCGCCTCAAAGCTGATGCTTCTGCAAATGGTTGCGGTGTCCAGGGGTTCAGGTTGCTCGGTCTTCCACAAGGGATACGGGTCTTAAAATTGCTGAGTGCACAGATCGACCTCCGAGACCACGGAAACCCACCTCCTGTGCTGCAAATTTCTTCGGAGTCCGGCGGGAGCCTCAGAGATGCAAACCGGTCAGATGCGTCTTAGGTGCCTGCCTCGCAGGGGAGTAATTCCTTTACTCCAAGGTCGATTCTTCAGTCATCTAGTGCTTTGTAGATCATCGAAGTTCCAGGATTCTGTATCAGAGTTTCGTCCAGATAAATCTAAAGTCCTGTAGCCAGGGGTTTGTATCTTATACCCAAGGAAGGGGTGGAACAAACTCTAGGGACCCACCTATGGGAGGATCAGGAAAGAGGGGTGGCTACACCCATTTCTTTTGTCCAGTTTTGCGCCAGAGCAGGGGTAGCCCCTGCAACCGGTTTGAGCTGGACTATGCCCAGGGACACCAAATGTGCCCCCAGTGCAGACTTTAAATCACTCTTGGAGTGCACCCATCCAGCCCCAATATCCTAAAGCCTGTCTGGGAGGTGGTTATACCTCCTTGTGACAGGAAACCTATTGTCCAGGCTTCCCCTGCCGGAGTTTCATCCAGCAGCAGGAGGACAGACTTGTGTCTGTCAGCATCCATTTTGTGTTGCCAGGGTCTGTTAGGCTGGTACTGGGTATACCGGTGCTGTCATGTCTCTCCCTCTAGAAGGGTGGGATCATACTCCCACACCAGTTACTGGTGTTGAGGTATGATTCCAAGGTGTTTGACACCAAACACAGTATGTTTCCATGCAGCCATCCCAAAGTTAGCATTTACCGCGAGGTTATAATGCACTTAAGAGTATATGGTTTGGCTGCATCACAAACAACCCCGGAATAAAGGTTCCAAAAGCTGCAGCGGGGCTCTGCTCATGCATGGGCACCCTCTCACATGAAACCCAGTACCCTGCCTTCAGGATTGTTAAGGCCTGCCAAAAGGGGTGACTGATAGGTTAACATATGCAGTGATATGGAGAGATATAGTGAACCTATATCTCAGTAAGGGGTGCATGCACCACCTTACCCAGGCTGCAATAGTAGACCTGTGGTGTCATTTTGGAAGGCTTCCCGGGGGTGGCATAATACATGCATCAGCCCCTGGTAGGCCTCTGGGGGTACCTATGCCCCAGGTACATAGTATACCATATACTTGGGACTTATAAGGGTACCCCATTAGCAGTACCTAAAGTACTGCTAATCAATTTAGTGAGGAAGCAGCTAGGCTGGGGCCCTGGTTAGCAGGGCCCCAGCCAGACTAACGTTGAAAAACAGTGAAACATAAGCAAAAAGTGGGGGTAACTATAAGAAGCAAATACTACTCTCCTACACATTCTATGAAGCATTTGACTCGCTTTGTCTCCCCATTGGTGGATATGGGTTTGGGAGGCCTGCCTGGCCAACCATACCTCACCGATCAGGGTCTTATGGTATTGTTGTTGGGTCTAGATGAGCAATCTGTGTGCAGCTTGGCCATCCTGTTGGGGGCAGGGCCGGACTGAAAACCGAAATCGTCCCTGGCAAACTGCTCTGCCGGTCCCCATGGGTAGGAGGAGGGGGTGCGGCCGAGCTGTTTGTTAGGGCCGGTTTCGTACGATTTTGTTAAAGGGGGCCAATATTGCCGGCCCACAGTAACAAAAACGGCCCGCTAGTCGCCTAAAACCTGCCCCCACCCTTGCGGCCGACCGGGGATATGCCCGGTGCCCGCTATGTCCAGCCCAACCCTGGTTGGGGGATTAATGAGTCTAATTCTGCATTCTTACTCTCAAGGTCTGTCAGCTCCTGCATCCTGTGCAGTTGCTCCACAGCACATTAGCAAATGACTGCCCCCATAGCGTGGGTTTCTGATAGATACATCTGCCGTGTGGATTCCTCACCTTGTGAATATCCCCTTGCGTCAGCAACATTTGGAAATTCTTTTCGTAGCTTCGCGCCGACATGGACTTGGACGTCATAGAGGCACGGCATCGCTCGCGACTCCGCTGACGTCACCGACGCCTATAATAGGCCCACGCCGGCGTGATGACATCAGTTCCCTTTTTTCCGCGTCGTCGACGCTAACGGTTTTCTGGGATCGTACTGTAGCTTCCTAGTAACTTAGTTACTCTTATTCTGTTATTGCTGTTTCTATTTTCTTCGAGATGTCGTCGAAGAAGACTGGCTTTAAGGCTTGCGGAGAATGTGGCAGGACTATGTCTATTACTGACCCACATGAGTGCTGCGTTTGGTGCCTGAGTTCCGACCATGACGTAGAGGATTGCCCTTGTTGCAAGAAGATGACCCCAAAGTCCCTACGAGAAAGGGAGACGAAACTCCTCGTGGCAAAACTGAAGAATAAAAAGGTTAAAAAGACTTCGAAGTCTCGATCTCGGCGTTCGAGTTCGAGGTCGTGCTCGGAGTCGTTTCAGCTCATGTTTCGAGATCCTCTAGGAAAAAACATAAGAAGAGGAGCCATGAGTCACGTCATCACTCAGGGAAGGACTCTGGTTCGAGGCCGAAGTCGCAAGTAAAACCTCTTCATAAAGAAGCGGAGGTTTCGGCGTCGGAGGCTCAGGACTCTGTTGGTGAAGCTTCGCATCCGGATTCGCCCGAGTCGCAGAAGCAGATGGCTATCCCTTCCCCAGATCCGTCCAATCCTTCTGGTCAGGAGGATGAAGGTGAGGTGCAGGGGGTTGGTGAGACCGAGTTTCCGGTGCCTGCGGGTTCGTCGACCCCGGTTCCGAGACCCGATGAAGAGGTCGACGTCGTGTCGACACCGCCTCCTCGGAAACAGCCCGGAGGACCGTATCCAGATTTTCCGGCTCCAGGTCAGGATCCATCCCATTTCCTGAACGCCATGTTTGGTGTTTATTCCAGGGCGATGTACCCGTCTGGTGCACCTGTTGGTCCCACGGGTCCTATGTCTTTTAACTTGGGTGTTCCCCAAGCTTAGGGTCCTGCGCCCTTCATGCCTTTTATGCCGGCTCTACCACCGCATTGGCATTTTCCGACACCGCCTGTGTCGTCTACGCCGAAGCGTACAACGCCGATTCCATCGACGCCGATGCCTACGACTCCGAGGCAAGATTCTGTTCGACCTTGTGTGAAACGACCTCATCCGACTTCGAGTTCGACGCCGGCTCCTGCCCCGTCGGAGTCGGTTCCGGATCCTTCGACTTCTATCGTGAAGGAAAGGTCACGGAGAGAAGCCCAGAGACTTATGGAGGAAGAACAATATCGATATGCTGATATGGAGGAAGGAGAATTACAGGATTCTGAAGATCCTTTTGAGGACCTGGGAGAAGCCAGTGGGCTTGAACTATCTCCTGAGTGGGATTTGGCTTCGGTGTCGACTGTGCCTTCAAAGAATGTGGTGCCTTATCACACTGTTATCAAAAAAGCGGCAAATTTATTGAACATTACTCTACCCACTGCTGAGTATAAGTCGAATCTTCTAACTGAAGTTCTTCACTCACCCTCCTCTTCTATTGAGCCTATGTTGCCCTTTAATGATGCGTTAGCTTAACCCATCTATGAGGTTTGGAAGAAGCCCTTGTCTACTCCTGCGGTTTCTAGGGCAGTGGCGAGGAGATACAGGGTTGCGCCTGGTGACCCTGATTTTTTGTCAACGCACCCCCTGCCTGAAAGTTTGGTTGTGCAGGCTGCCTGCTCGAAGAGGTCTGCTGGTGCTTTTCCGCAGGTTCCTGGGGATAAGGAGTCCAGAAAGCGGGATCAGGCTGCCAAGAAGGTCTTCTCCTCAGCCAGTATGGCGTTAAAGTCAACCAACGCAACTTGTCTGATGGGAAGGTATGTCCATGCCTTGATGGATTCTGTTAAACAATTGGTTCCGAAAATCCCTAAAGAGGATAGGAAGGATTTTCAGGAAGTATTATCGGACACTCAGGCTGCTGCGAGGTAGGTGATTCAGAGTGGGCTGGACACTGCTGATTCGGTAGCTAGGGTCATGGGCTCTTCCGTGGCCACTAGGAGAGCCGCATGGCTTAAGACGTCGGAGTTCTCTACGGATGTTCAATCTCTTTTGATAGACTTGCCTTTTGATGGCTCAGGATTATTTGGCAAGAAGGCTGATGCGGCCTTGGAACGTTTTAAAGACAGTAGGGCCACTGCTAAATCTTTGGGCCTTCAGTCCAGGGGTACTACTGGAAGACGCTTCAGAGGATTTGGCAGATCTTCCTTTTGTTCCTACAGACCATCTCAGCAGCAGCCACAGCAACAGCAAAATACGCTGTACAAATCATACAGAGGCAGACAAAGAGCCCGTCCTAGAGGCCGTCAAGCTTCCTCCTCCTCCTCTTCTTCTCCTTCCCAGCCCCCTGCCAATGCAGCAAAGCAGCCCTAGATCCCCCATTCCGGATCATGTGGTCCCAGTAGGGGGCCGGCTGACCCATTTCCTACGAGATTGGGAATTGATAACATCGGATCTTTGGGTTCTCAATCTTGTGGGGAATGGGTATGCTCTTCCCTTTCGGGAGTTTCCCCCAAATTACCCTCCTTGCCAGGGTTTTTGTTCGGAGGACCACCTGCTTCTCTTGCAGGAAGAAGTCCTGGCACTGTTCAAGAAAGGTGCGATAGAGGTGGTTCCGGAGCAGGAGAGGGGTCAGGGATGCTACTCCCGGTATTTTCTGATCCCCAAGAAGGATGGCAGGCTCCGTCCGATCCTGGATCTCAGGATCTTGAACCTTTACCTGAAACAGGAAAAGTTCAAGATGCTCACTCTTGCACAGGTTCTTCAAGCGCTGCTGGAAGAAGACTGGATGCTGTCGCTCGACTTACAGGATGCGTATTTCCATATTCCCATCTTGAAGTCGCACAGAAAGTATCTCCATTTTACGGTTGGGTCGCAGCACTACCAGTTTGCGGTCCTTCCATTTGGTCTTACTACTGCGCCTTGAGTCTTCACCAAGGTGATGGCAGTGGTGGCGGCACATCTCAGAAGGTCGAGGATACCTGTATTCCCTTATCTGGACGACTGGCTGATCAAAGCGGAGTCGTCAGAGAAGGTGTTCCATCATCTGCAGGAGACAACTCAGTTGTTGCACAGGTTGGGTTTTTCAATAAATGTACCCAAGTCTCACCTGGTGCCCTCCCAGCGCATCCTGTTCATCGGTGCGGTACTGGATACAACTGGATGCCCGGCATTCCCTCCTCCTCAAAGGATTCGCGACATACAGGCAATGATTCCTTTATTTTTCAATAGAGCGATTATTCCAGTCCTGAAGGTCCTTCGCCTGCTCGGTCTGATGGCTTCTTGCATTCTGTTGGTCAACCATGCACGCTGGCACATGAGGGCACTCCAGTGGTGCCTCCGCAGGCAGTGGTATCAACACAACGGAGATCTCAGGGAGTCGATCAGGATCTCCAGAGAAACTGCAGCGGATCTGTCTTGGTAGAGCGTGGAAGGCAATCTGTCACAAGGGAAGCCTTTTCATCTTCCTCCATCGGTTGCCACAGTGATCACGGATGCCTCCACTCTAGGGTGGGGTGCTCATCTGGGGGACCTGGAGGTCAAGGGTCTTTGGTCTCCGGAGGAAAGGTTGCTTCATATCAACCTTCTAGAGTTGCGGGCGATACGTCAGGCGCTCAAGGCCTTCCTCCCTTTCCTTCGCGGTCAGTCGGTTCAGGTCCTGACGGACAACACGACCGCGATGTGGTACATCAACAAGCAGGGTGGAGTAGGGTCGCAGTGTCTCTGCAGAGAGGCTCTGCATCTCTGGTCCTGGGTTCAGGACCATCAGATTTGTCTGATGGAAAATCATCTGGCCGGAGTTCAGAACGTTCATGCAGACAGTCTCAGTCGGCAGTTCTCTGCCGACCACGAGTGGAGGCTTCATCCGGAGGTAGTTCGCCACATCTTTCGGACGTGGGGGACTCCTCAGGTGGACCTTTTTGCCACTCAAGAGAATGCTCACTGCCCGTTATTCTGCAGTATCTGATGCAAGGAGCCTTGGGGGACGCGTTTCAGTTGAGTTGGGGAAGACAACTCCTTTACGCGTTTCCTCCCATACCCTTGATTCCTCGGGTTCTGAGGAAGGTTCGCCAAGACCGGGCCCAAGTTATATTGATCGCCCCGGATTGGCCAAGAAGGGTGTGGTACACAGATCTTCTCCACCTCTCCTCGTTCTCGCCGCTCCGTCTCCCTCACAGGGCAGATCTCCTCTCCCAGATAGAGGGGCAGGTTCTACACCCCCACCTCCAGACCTAACACCTTCATGCCTGGAGATTGAACGGGGCAACCTGAGTTCTTTTTCTCTCCCGCCTGACGTGGTGGATGTCATCTTGTCAGCCAGGCGTGACTCCACTTAGTCCATCTATTCTTATAGGTGGTCTAAATTTGTCACTTGGTGCAGGGAGAGGTCTATAGACCCTTTGAGAGCCCATTTGTCTGATGTTCTCCAGTTTGCCCTTTCTCTGGCGCAGCAAGGACTTGCTGTTGCCACAGTGAAGGGCTATCTTTCAGCGCTGTCGGCTTTTATCTGTTTGCCTGACCAGCCTTCTCTTTTTAAATCTCCTGTAGTCTTAAGGTTTTTGAAGGGCCTCATAAATAAGTTCCCTCCTGCTCCTTTTATTGTGCCTCAGTGGGACTTAAATCTTGTTTTGACCTTTCTGATGGGTGCTCCCTTTGAGCCTCTTCACAAATGTCCTATGAGGCTTTTGACTCTTAAGACTGTCTTCCTCGTTGCAATAACCTCGGTAAGGAGGGTAAGCGAGCTTCAAGCTCTTAGTTCCAAGCCCCCTTTCTTGACCATTCATGCTGATCGAATGGTTCTTAGGACCAGGGCTGCTTTTCTGCCAAAGGTGGTTACTCCTTTCCACCTTGGTCAATCCATTACCCTCCCTACCTTTTATCCTCCCCCTCACCCTTCCAAGGAGGAGGAGAGATTGCACCGTCTGGACCCCAAGAAGGCGGTGTCTTTTTACCTGGACAGGACTAAAGACTGTCGGTTGGATGACCAGCTCTTTGTTGGCTTTGCTGGCTGCAAGAGAGGAAGAGCGGTTCATAAGAGGACTTTATCAAGATGGATCGTTCTCTGTATTAAGATCTGCTACTCTTTGGCCGGTAAGGAACCTCCAGAGGGTATAAGGGCTCATTCAACTAGAGCTAAGTCTTCGACCTCAGCATTGGCTAGAGGTGTGCCTGTTGAGGATATTTGTAGAGCGGCAACTTGATCTTCCCTCCACACATTCGCGAAGCATTACTGCTTGGATTCCGAGGTGAGGAGGGACGGTCACTTTGCACGCTCTGTCCTTCAGGATTTCCTGGTCTAGAAGAGTGGACACCCTCCTCCGGGAGTAGGGACTGCTGTGGGACTCTATTCACAAGGTGAGGAATCCACACGGCAGATGTATCTATCAGAAGAACAAGTTACTTACCTTCGGTAACGCTTTTTCTGGTAGATACAATATCTGCCTGTGGATTCCTCACTGACCCACCCGCCTCCCCGTTGTCCACTCTTCTATGCCAGTGTTTCTATTATGTATTTGTTCTATTTTCAAATGTTGTGTTGCATTTGCTTCACACTGTGTGTGTTTCCTTGATATTTATACTGCGTATACTGGGTATATGTCTACTGTCATTGGTCCGTCCGTGTGCCTCGAAGGCACGGAAAAAAGGGCGGAACTGATGTCATCACGCCGGCGTGTACCTATTATAGGCGTCGGTGACTTCAGCGGAGTCGCGAGCGATGCCGTGCCTCTATGACGTCCAAGTCCACGTCGGCGCGAAGCTACGAAAAGAATTTCCTAATGTTGCTGACGCAAGGGGATATTCACAAGGTGAGAAATCCACAGGCAGATATTGTATCTACCAGAAAAAGCGTTACCGAAGGTAAGTAACTTGTTCTTTAGGGCCTCCTATAATGTCTTAGGGAATTACACAGTGCTTGTATTGTGTGCAAAGTAATTGTCAGTGGAACGCTCTACAGGTTGGCAATAATCCGGATTCTCGAGGTGCCAAGGCGACAGGTGCCAATGAAATGTTGGGCGTTGATGACCTACCCCAAGTATCGCAGCCACCATAGAGTGATTAGATAATCCTCTGGGCAGTATCCTAATGTCTGATACTCTACGTATGTGTGAGCCTTGGGATAAGGAAGTTATTGAGTCAAAAGTACGAGCCATGGGCCTTCGAGAAAGATTTATAATTCCTGAGTCATAGTGTGCCAGCCAGACATCTGTCAAGCCCAGTGTTGATATAGAGGAGGATAAATGTGTCGCCCCATCTCTAGAGATTATCTCTGGGGGCGCCATCTATCTAGGCCCACCACACCATACCAGTCACCCCCCAGCACTGAGTCCATCCGGCAGCTCACCCCAGAGCCATGTCATGAGTTATCTGAAGGAAAGTCTGAGCGGAGGGGGGTGTATACGCTTATCAGCGTGCGAGATTATGCATATAGTGTCCCTGCAATTGCCATGTAGCAGCAATATCTGTCCTTCTATGTCCTAATATGCTGAAAAGGAACTGTCTGCTTAATCAGCACACGCGTGTCCCTGGAGCCCCTCGTGAACCCCGGGTGATATATATGGGAGCATCCCCATCTTGCCAAGTAAAGGACTTTATGCCCGACAAGGTGAGTTGCTTCAAATATTAGGACGTCCGCCCATCTGCTTCACTTGTTTCAGGGCTGCTCATCTCTTATTCTTAGCGAGTAGACCATAAACGTTCCATGACACCACTCGTAGGTGGTCAACAGGACCAGATTACCCAGGGTTACTTGTGTCCAGGACTTATGATAGCTGTGTATGTGGGATGTGTGAAGGAGAGGGTATCAAGCAGGCATGAAAACATGAGACCACACAAAGATAACATAGGAAATACTGTGTCTATTAACAGCAGCTATAATAAAGACAAACTCCCAATCCCCCCTCCCCATGCTTCGAGAACATGACGTATCTGTCACAGGGTAGACAGTAGCTGGGTCTCAACAAACAACCCCACTCAGCCCACCCCAATGGATCCCCATACCCAACGTTAATTAACTATTTGGGAAAACAAGCTCCCACTCCTATTGTTGCTTGGTCACCCACATAAACACACCCATCAGAATTTGTGGGAGATACCACATATATATGATTGTCAGCCTTTGTTACTTCGGAGAATTTGCGCCTGATGTCTGAGAGGCTGGGGCCCTCCCTCAGCTGCTGGGTTGTCAATTTCTCACTTGGAGTCCTTCCATGAGGAGCGGGACCGGTTGTGGCGTTTCGCCCCGGGTCTTTGTCGTCTTGATCTTTTTGCTACTCAGGGAGGAGTCAGAGTCAATGCGCAGAGGGACATGACATTTGACATGACTGGGTTCATCAGTCCACTGAAATACTTCCTCAGGTGATCAAAGACTTGTGTCTGTGATTGATACAGGAACTTGACTTTTGCTGGATATATGAGCATATATCAAATGTTTAGTTCACTGAGGCATTTCTTTAGGCTTGGGAGGACTGGTGTTGTTGTTGCACAAGCAGGTGTAATCCGGGAATCCTCCATGCCTCCCAAAGCTCCAATGGACAGATGGGTAATTGCAAGTCTTCTGGCCCCTTTGCGGCCCGGCCCCGCACCTACCTCTGGCATCATTGTTGCCATTCTACCCATGGACCGACCAACCCCCCGCTTGGTGTGGCCCTTGCCTCAACCCCTGTTCTTGGTCACATACTGCCCGCTTCAGAGATCTGGGGGGGGGGGGGTTTGCAGCACGGTGCGGCCCCCTCTGTGCTCGCCTGTGGGCCTGGGGCTCCGGGTCACCGCTGACGCCTCTACACAGACAGGCACTCTGAGATAACCATCAATATCTCTCCCGGGAACAGTGCAACTGCTTGAAGGTGCCTCCACCGCTCATCGCGCCTCCTACATTCACCGCTTCCTCGCTCACCGCGTCTGTGCCGGGTGGCTTCCGGCTCCTAGCAGCTTCCAGCAGTTTGCTGGTCCGCAGTGTAGTAGCCCAGACTATGTAGTAGGGTAACAGAAGGGTAACTTCCGTGGCCTTTAATGCGTAGCAGCCCTGGAAGATTCTGGCGGCATATCAGGGTACGTGGAGCATACAAGAGAACAACCCTACAGATACTCGTTCCGTACCGTCAGCCACGTGCGCTGACGTCACCCTTTATTAAATACTCCCTGGTCAACACCCGGCCCAGGGAGGTGCAAGCACACAATGTATTGTAGTGGCCGGGTGGCTCACCACATCCCATCCAACGCATCAACTGAAATGTGAATGTTCCCACTTGATGTCCCCACAGCCATGTCACGGTACCACCTTACCGCACAAAGTCCCGCAGCCGGGTGTTCGGCGCTGGCTTGTCGCAAAAGTCATCCCGATGGTGTTGACTCCGGCCGCAGCCCTCTTAAGTCCCTGCCGGAGGGGTGTCGCTATGGGTTGTTGTTGTCAGACGCCCCTCCTGTTCTTCCTGGTGGCTTGACGCGTCACTCCCACTCGGGCGGCCATCCATCGTCCATTCTTCCTCCCACATTTCTCCTTCGGGGGCTGAGGCCGTAAGGCCTGGTCGGGGCACCTTTTTGAACCAGGATATGTTGCGCGCTATTATTTGGTGTCCTTTCTCAGCCACTACCAGGGTCCCTTGAACCCGGACCGCTCCCCAGGGCTCAGGTTCAAATGGCATGCGAAACTTTGACCCGGGATACCTGTCCTTTTCCAACAACATAATCCCCGACCTGGATGTTGGCTGGTCGGGTGCCCCTCTTTTTGCTGGCCCGGTCATTGTTGATCTTGCGGCGGGCTTGGGACGCTTCCACTCCGACTACCGCAGGGTCCATGCGGCACTGACGGGCATTCCATCTCTCACTGCTCTTTTCAGTAACAAGTAATGGGGGGCGCACTTGGTGGTGCAGTGCGGAGTGTGTCTGTAGGCCCTCAGGAATTGGTGCATACACATCTCCAAGTGGGCGCCTTGGGCCACCCCAATTCGGAGAGCCTTATTCAGTGTGCACATGAATCTTTCCGCGTCCCCATTGGCTTGTGGCCACTGCGGTGTTATTCTCCGGTGTCTGATCCCCAGCTGTTTGAGAAACTCCTGCCCTTGGAATGGCGGCCCATTGTCGGTGCACACTTCCTCCGGCAGTCCCAGCAGTGCAAACGTCTTCTCAAGCACAGGTTGCAAACACTCAAACGCTGTCGACGCCACCACTTCTACCACCGGAAACTTCGGGTGACTATCGACCTTCACACCCATTTGACGGCCATCAGGGAATCTCCCAAAGTCTAGGCTTATCCTTTCCCACAGCGACACGCTGGGCCTTTCAGTTATTACAGGATTGTCCGGGGGAATTGTCCCAGTTATGACGCAAGCGTGACACCTCCTAAACTTGTCCTCCACCATTCGATCTAGGCCTGGGAACCACACCTTAGTACGTAGCTGCGCCTTGGTCTTCTCCACTCCTTGGTGCTCTTGGTGGGCCAGGTCAATCGTGTGTTCTCGGAGAGCTGCGTGTACTACTATCCGGGTGCCTCTCAGGATAACTCCATTGCCTGCCGCACTCAGCTCACCTCGATACCTCCACATGCTTTCACAGTACTCTTTCTCTTCGGCTGTTCTCCGCTCGTTTCCACTCAGGAAACACTTCCACTGATTGTCTTGCAATGTGCAGCTCACCTCCTGCAGGCATTCGTCCTCCACTGACTCATTCTGGATGTCTTCCAGCAGTATTGCTTACGGGTGAGCCTCGTCCAGCTGTTGACTCACGTACTCCTCAGCACCCTCATCCACCTCGGACCCTTGCGCTCACCAGTGGATGTCTTGACAGATAGTCAGCCGGATTGCTTACCCCTGGATGGTACACAACCTCGAACTAATACTGTTGGATCTGGACGGCCCATCTTTCAATTCTTGGTGGTCCACTTCGCGCTGTCCCCTCAAAAAGGCGCTGTCCCCGCAAAAAGGGGTACCAACAGCTTATGATCAGTAATGACCGTAAAAAGATCTTCTCATCCCTTAGTCTGGGACTGCGGTCTTCCAACACCGCATGCCTCTTGGGCCGCTACACCCACTCTCTGTGAGATACGGTTGCTAGAATTGCTGCCAGAGTGTCCGTTGGAGGTACGGGCCAAACTCGGCCAAACCCTTGTGGAGGGCCGGGATGCAGCCAAATATTCTATCCGGTGTGGGCTGAATACCACTGACTCACTAGGTAGAGCGATGGCAACGACGGTGGCAGTCTGGTTGAGGTCCGCCAACTTTTCGGCCGATGTCCAAAACACACTGATGGACATGCCGTTTGATGGCCGTCGCCTCTTTGGCGACAAGGCAGACCATGCGCTTGAGCGCTTTAAGGACTCCAGGGCTACGGCCAAGTCCTTGGGCCTCTCGGCCCCACGCCAGCAATTGGCTGCCTTTCACTCCTTTCGTGGCCATGGATGGGGTGTACCCACACGTGCTTCCAGCCACGCTCCGCAGGGTAATACCCAACGCGGTGGCGGCCGTGGGAACCGCCGTCCCGGCGGTCGGGGTCAACGGCGAGGTCAGTCCACACCTTCCCCCTCAGCATCCGCCTCAAAACCCTCCTAGTCCGTGCTTTCAGGCCCATGTGACGCCAGTGGGGGGGCAGGGTTCGCCATCACCTCCTCCACTGGCGCACTGTCACGTCGGACAGGTGGGTGCTGCAGATCGTTCGAAGGGGCTACTCCCTCCCCTTCGAGGCGACTCCTCCAGCCATGCCACCGCAAAACCACCGTGTATCGGGGGATCATTCGCGACTTCTGCAGGAGGAAGTTACGGCCCTCGTGGCCAAGGGGGCCATCGAGCGCGTTCCTGGGCCAGAAGTAGGGTGTGGTTGCTACTCCCACTACTTTCTGGTACCCAAGAAGGGCAAAGGGTGCCTACGCCCTATCTTGGACCTCAGGAATGTCAACGGCAGGAAAGTTCAAAATGCTGACACTGGCTCAGGTCTTAGCTGCCCTGGACCCAGGAGACTGGATGGTAGCGTTGGACTTGCAGGACGCTTATTTCCACATCCCTGTCCTGCCGGCCCCCCGGCGCTATCTGCGGTTCACGGTTGGCCACGAGCACTTTCAGTATACCGTGCTTCCCTTCGGCCTTACCAGCGCCCCACGGGTGTTCACAAAGGTGATGGCGGTGGTTGCAGCTCATCTGCGCAGGTTAGGGGTTTCAGTCTTCCCCTACCTCGACGACTGGTTGTTGAAGGCGGGCTCGCCCCAGACAGTCGTCACCCACCTCCAGACTACGGCAGACCTCCTGCACCAGCTGGGGTTCTCCATCAATGTGCCAAAGTCACACCTGTGCCCCTCTCAGAAGCTCCTCTTCATCGGAGCGGTTCTAGACTCGGCGCGGTTTCGGGTTTATCCACCCGAACAGCGGGTCCGGGATATTCAGGCTCTGATTCCCATCTTTCAGCCGTTATCCCGGGTCTCGGTCAGGTTGACGCTGCGGCTTCTGGGGCTGATGGCCTCCTGCATCCTTCTGGTGCATCACGCCAGGTGGCGGATGCGGGCTCTGCAGTGGGACCTGAAGTTTCAGTGGGCCCACCATCAGGGCAACCTGTACGACCACGTCCTGATCTCGGAAGGCACTGCGAGACAGCTGCAGTGGTGGCTCACGGACCGCGATTGGGTCAGCGGCTGATCCCTCTCCCTTCCCCAACCGGAGCACGTAGTTGTGACGGACGCGTCCCTCCAGGGCTGGGGAGGCCACATGGGAGAGGCGGAGATCAGAGGCCTCTGGTCCCCGGCGCCACATCAACCTGTTGGAGTTACGGGCGATTCGTCTAGCACTGAAGGCATTCCTCCCCTCTGTCCAGGGGAGTGTAGTGCAGGTGTTCACGGACAACACCACCGCCATGTGGTACTGCAACAAACAGGGCGGGGTGGGGTCGTGGACTCTTTGCCAGGAGGCTCTGCGCCTCTGGCAATGGCTTGAACGCCAGGGCGTGACCCTGGTGGCTCAACACCTGGCAGGCTCTCTGAACGCCAGGGCGGACGGGCTCAGCCGTCGGTGCATGATGGATCACGAATGGCGTCTGAACTCGGACGTGGCGCAAGGCCTCTTTCATCAATGGGGAGAGCCTTGGTTAGATCTATTCGCCACCGAAGAGAACGCCCAATGTCATCAGTTCTGCGCGTTGAAATTTCCAAGGCGGCACTCGCTCGGAGACGCTTTTCGTCGCGAGTGGAGTTGCTGTCTATTGTACGCCATTCCGCCTATACCACTTCTGCCCAGAGTGCTGAAGAAGATCAAGCGCGACCGGGCCCATGTCATCCTTGTGGCTCCGGACTGGGCAAGAAGGTACTGGTATCTAGAGCTACTCAGTATGTCAGTCGATCCCCCGGTTCGTCTGCCTCTTCAGAAGGACCTTCTGTCGCAGCAGCAGGGGACGGTCCTCCACCCGAACCTGTCCAGTCTCCACCTCCATGCTTGGAGATTGAGCGGCGACAGTTGAGGCCATTTGACTTGCCTCCTGAAGTCTGTAATGTCATTCTGGTAGCCAGGCGTCCCTCCACAAAATGGTATACGCCTGCAGGTGGAACAGATTTGTGGCATGGTGCACAGCAAAGGCTGTGGATCCCCTCTCTTCCCCTCTCTCTGAGGTTCTTCTCTTCCTTCTTTCCCTTGCCCAGCAGGGCTCTGCTCTGGGCACTATCAAGGGATACCTTTCTGCCCTTTCAGCCTTTCTGAGGCTGCCTGATCAACCTTCTTTGTTCAAGTCCCCTATTGTAAATAGATTTCTAAAGGGCATCACACACACATTCCCTCCTGTTCCGTTTGTGATGCCTCAGTGGGACTTGAACCTTGTTCTTACATTTCTAATGTGCGCTCCCTTTGAGCCACTTCACAACTGTCCTCTCCGCCTTCTAACTCTGAAGACTGATTTCCTGGTTGCCATCACCTCTGCCAGGAGAGTGAGTGAGCTCCAGGCTCTTTCATGTACGCCCCCTTTCCTTTCTGTCCATCCGAACAAGGTTGTGTTGCGGACTAAGCCATCTTTCCTGCCCAAGGTTGTCACAGCCTTCCACATCGGGCAGTCTATCACCTTGCCAACCTTCTTTCCGCCACCGCATCCCTCTAAAGAGGAAGAGCGGCTCCACCGTCTGAACCCAAAACGTGCGCTCTCTTTCTATTTGGATCGCACACGCCAGTTCTAGGTGGATGACCAACTCTTTGTTGGTTACGTGGGCGCTAAGAAGGGGAAAGCGGTGCACAAGAGGACCATCTCCCGGTGGATCATCTTGTGTATCCAGGCATGCTACTCCTTGGCTAGAAAGGAGCCCCCTGTTGGATTGCGGGCTCACTCCACCCGAGCCACGGCGACTACAACTGCCCTGAGTCGGGGAGTGCCCTTACAAGACATCTGTCAGGCGGCTACGTGGGCATCGCTGCACACGTTTGCAAGACACTACTGCCTGGACAGCCAAGTCCGGAGGGATGGCTTCTTTGGCCGTTCTGTCCTCCAGGACTTTCTGGTGTGATTATTGGTTCGCAGACCCACCACCGGGGTTGGTATTGCTGGGGTATCTATTCTAAGGTAAGGAATCTAATACTAACGTGTCTCTTTCAGATGCACAAGTTACTACTTGTATAACGATATATCTGTAAGAGACATTAGTTAGTATTAGATTCCTTACCGACCCACCCATCCTCCCCGTTCTGCGAACCGATATCTAGGGTTAGGGTTATCCCCTTTCAGGGCCCTAGTTTCAATGGCACCAGTGTTGGTTTTTAACATGGCTCAGCGCTTCTGGCGCGGAAAAGCTGTGTCTAAGAACTGACGTCAGCACGCGGAGGCGGCGTCTAAGTACTCCGACGACGTCATCACGGCGCCCACGACGCCGACGACGGACGCGGAGCCGCAGACGACGCCTACCGACGCGCAAGGGTACTGCTACGCAAAAAAAATCCGGATCCAGTCTGACGCCTGGGGATATTCTAAGGTAAGGAATCTAATACTAACTAATGTCTCTTACAGATATATCGTTACACAAGTAGTAACTTGTGCTTTAAATCAACCTTCGACTGTTTAGATTGAGGGAAATTGTGGCGGAAGTTAGCAGGTTGGGGTATATCACAGAATCGCTTACACATGTTGATAATGCTACATAGTGACACGGGTCCAAATCAAAATAGGAGCAGGTACACATCTTTTCCGAAAAATTCAAACTATTTGAGGCCTAAAACAAGGCTGTGTTCTTGCACCAACCCTATTTAACCTTTTCTTGGCAGACCAAAGGGAAGCGTTACAATTATGTAACCCTCATGCCCCGAACTTAGGGGCTAAACCGATATTGTGCTTCCCATATGCCGATGACGTAGTATTGGTGAGCAGCACTCGGGGGTGGCTTCAACGACTCCTCGACACAATGGCGGCCTATTCGTAAACCAATGGCCTGCAGATCAATTACGGCGAAACAAAAACCATGTGTTACCACATCAAGAAAACACAAACACAGGCTTCGTTCATGGGTAAAGAGTAGTTAAAAATGTAATTGAATGCAAATAACCTCGGAGTAATTATTGATAATAAAGGGAACTTTCTTGCGCAGAAGGAGGCAATTAAAAAGAAAGGCTTGGTTTTAGCTGCAACTTTTAAAAACTTGAAGAAAAAGGTAGCTGGACCTGTTTTGACTCCACTACTGGAAGTTGTGAGAGCAAAACTCCTTTGAACATCTCATATGGAAGTGATGCTTTAAGAGGGCAGGATGCAATCATGCCTGATAATGCCGTCTCCTTGCGAAGTTATACCTCCCCGGACTGGTCAAGCAATCACTAGCCAGGCGCTGCTCATACATTTTTTTTTTAACACACTTTGTTATTGACTGCAGTGTGACATGATGATGATGATGATTACGTATTTATATAGCGCATGGCTACCCGGAGGCATCCCAGCGCTTAAACCACGTTCATTCTCAGAGTCTAGGTAAACAGGAGGGTTTTCAGCATCTTCCTAAATCTCAGATGGTTTTCTTCCATTCTGATGTAATCTGGGAGATTATTCCACAGTTTAGTGGCCTGTAAAGAGAAGCGTCGGCCACCCATGCGCACTCTCCTTGTTTTGGGGACTGTTAAAAAATTCTTATTATTAGATCCTAACTCCCGACCGGTATGATGCAGGCAGAACATTGATTGAATCAGTGCAGGTCCTGATTCATTGACTGCCTTATGAGCCGTGTTCAGAGCTTTAAACTCGATTCTCTGTTGCACTGGAAGCCAGTGAAGCTGACGAAGTGCAAGTTTGGCAGAGGTTCTCCGTGGGACATTCAGCAGCATACGTGCTGCACAATTCTGCACGGTCTGCAGAATCTTAATTGTCCCTTGAGGAGTGCCTAAGTATAGTGCATTGGAATAGTCTAGGCGTGACAGTATCAACGACTGCACTAAGATCCTTCTAGCTTCAAAGGGAAGGAGCCTGATGATTTTCCTAAGTAGCCTAATAAGGGCATAACATGTGGCTGCTACCTTCCGGGCCTGCACCGAGAAATTAAGAGCTGGGTCCATCCACACCCCAAGACTCTTAATTTGCGCTTTAGGCTTAGGCGGATGGCCAAGACTATCCGGCCACCAGTCCGCCACCGTGGTGGGTGCCTTGTGTCCCAGCATCATCACCTCTGTTTTTGCTCCATTAAGTTTTAAGAAAGATTCATCCATCCATTCACGTACTTTGTTAAGACATAATCAAATACAAAATAATTATATATATAAACAGTAATTTTTCAATGTCTCCCTCACATCCATGTCAATCAAAAATGAAGAACGTCCAATATTCGTACATATAAAGAATACAGTGCAGTCTTGACCATGAAAACCACATATTACAATCATCCTACATTTAGTCATCACAGGGTCAAGTTAAGTATATTCGAAGTACGAGGATCCAAACAGGCATTATTTTCGCAATAACCCACTTAACAAACTTACTCATCCAACTCCCCCCACCCCCATCCCCCAACCCGTCATGGTCAATACCTCCGAACGTATGCTGCCCATGGGTTCCGTAAGCTGCACTAAACATACAGGGTACCAAACGGCCAAAAAAGCTCTTAACAATTCAGCCAACCAGGGCCGGCTAGCATCTGTTCTGAGGGCTAACACAACTCATTGGGACCTGGGCATCCCAATCGGGGGAAGCTCTACAGCTTCCAGGGCAATCAACAAAGCTTCCCACTCCAGTGATACAGGATGTTTCCGCAATCCCCTGTCCTCCTCTCTACGAAGGGCTGCTCCCTCCGCTCGGCCCCACAACAATAGATCTGCCTGCCATGTCAGTACTGTGGGGGATCTAGGGGACTTCCACTTCATTGTTAGAATTCTGATGGCCGAAATATACCCTAAATCCATTAATTTTAATCCAACCTTCTGTTTCCCGGAGCGGTGACGGAGCCCCAATAAACAGGATAAGGCCTCCGGAGGGGCAGGAATCTGTGTCAATGTAGTGAGAATTCGGCAGACCTCACTCCAATACTCCCGCACTCCGGGGTAAGACCACATCATATGAATAAAGTCAGCTTCCTCCCCCCCACAATGAGGGCAGCAATGCGAGGAATTCGGGAACATAAGGTGTATTCTTTTGGGGGTCAGATATGCTCTGTGGAGTATCATCATTTGGATAAATTTAAACCGAACTTTGCGTGATACTCTCTTGGGATGTTTTAGGATAGATTGCCATGCTCTATCTGTTATTTCTGTAGTGGTGTCAGCGGCCCAGCGTGCCCGTAGGATGGTTAGCGGGATCACTGCTTGCACTCTAATTCCCGTGTATAGTCAACAGATCAAGTGTCTTCCCAGCCCCATATAATATAGGAGGTGTACCAGTTCGTGTTGAGTGGGTTCCGTCCGTTGTGGCGCCCAGGTGGTCCTAATGTAGTGTGTGACCGTGGCGTGCAACAGGTATAGGCATGGTGGGGCACCTGTGATCTGCGTGAATGATTTGTGATCTAAGAGCACGCCGTCCCCAAAAAAGGACCCCACATCCTCTACCCCGCTGTCTGTCCATCCTTGGAGTCTATTCTGAGTAAGTCTACCTTGTGAATACCTATCAAAGGTATATTCGCCGCATATGGTGGGATCCCTGAGGTGTAAGAAAGGGCCTTTCTCCAGCAGGCTAGGGCACATTTTAACAGAGGGGGGACAGTCCGGGGGGATCCTGGCCCCCGGTAGCAGGAGGGAGTGGAGTTCGCCTTGGTTCAGTTTCTCAGGTGCGAAGCCTATCTCTTGCAGATGCCTACCTGCCGTCCAGTAGGATACCCATTTGTAAGAATGGGCAGGGGTGGTGCTGAAGCAACGACTGTCCGCACAAGGATTATCTTGAAGAGGATGTTTTATTTGTGATTAAGGAAAAAAAAAACGTCCATCAAAATGATTGAAGGATCAGTAGACTAGCTCCGATACTCGAGGGGGCTGGAGGGAAGGGAAATCCCTGTTCTCGCGGTCTTCAGCGTGGGCTCTCCTCCCAGGGAAATGGACTTCGTCTCCTCTCCGGCGTGATAGGGAAAAGAAAAGACCAAATGGTTTTAAGGAAAGGGTTCCGGGACCATAAGATTCTAAGGGGGACGGGTGTGAGGAGTCACCGAAGGCTGCCACCATACACTTAAATCAAAACAACAACCCCGAGGGTATAGATTAAGGACGGTGAGTGGGAAAAGCAAAAAACGCTCACACAGCCCAGTGACCTCCCCGTACGATATTACCCTGCCCCTCCCCGTGAGAGCGTAAAGTGCAGTATACGATTTCGTACCTTTTTCCAGCCACGCTTCCCCAGAAGCGTGGCGAATCGTGGTATTGTCGGCCTCCTGGCTCTTCAATCTTCCCGTCCTCTCCGTCTCCTGCTCGGTCCATTCTTCCTCCATCCTCTTCTTGACTCGACTCTCGCTGCAGCTTCAAATCTCCAACTCTTCCTTTGGCTTTCGCGCCTACAGGTTCTGCTGTTGTTTCCTTATCCTCCTCCTTCGGGTCTGATTAGGTCGCAGCCGGTGACGTCAGGACAGGGGACTCCACCTTAGGGGAAGCCCAAGCCGCGTTAAAGGGACCGTAGGAGTCCTGTGGACGGGGTGGAAACGAACAGCTGTTAATGTCCTCACCCCGTCCGTCTTCGGCGGTGGCCCCCTGACACATCCCAACCCCGGGATTTTCCCGATCGGGGGAAAATGGAAAGCGAGACAGAAAGTCAACATTCCCCTGATCCACACCCTTCCGATGACGAATGTCAATTTGAAATGGCTGGAGAGCCAAGAACCACCGGAGTATGCGCTTGTTGTGACCGCGGTTATGTTCGAGCCAAGTCAGGGGAGCGTGGTCCGTATACAAAATGAAGGGCCTACCTTCCAGGTAGTAACAGAGTTTATCCACCCCCCATCTAACTGCAAGGCACTCCTTCTTGATGGTTGAATAGGCCTGTTCTCTGGGAAATAATTTTCTACTGATATACAGTATTGGTCGTTTTTAGTCCCCCCCTCGTCCTGTTGGGAGAGAACTGCCCATATTCCTACCCCTGAGGCATCTGTCTGGAGGATGAAGGGTTTGTGGAAGTCTGGAGACACGAGTACAGGGGAGGATGTGAGAGCGGTTTTCAATGCCCGGAACGCAGTGGTTTCTCGGTCAGAGGGGGCTGGTAATCTGGGTGAGGTGTGAGTCTTACGCAGGAGATCAGTGAGGGGTCCTGCTAAGTCAGCGAACTGGGCTATAAATCTGCGGTAATATCCTACCAGACCCAAAAATGCCCGCAGATCCCTTTTTGTCTTGGGGTAGGGAAAAACTTGTATGGCCTTGATTTTTCTGTTTGGGGTTCAACAAGACCGTCCCCCAGGACATAGCCATGGTATTGAACCTTTCTGAAGGCGACTCAGAACTTTTTGACGTTAATGTGTAAGCCTGCAGTTTGAAGACTGGAGAGAATACTGCCTAGATGTATGATGTGGTCTTCCCACGTCTTACTGAAAACGATGATGTCGTCTAGGTAAGCCGAGGCATACTCCAGATGAGGAGATAGCAAGGAATCCATGGCCCTTTGAAAAGTTGCTGGGGCCCCAAACAACCCAAAAGGGAGGACGGTAAAGTGGAAATTGCCAGAAGAAGTGGAAAATGCGGTCTTCTCCCTGTCAGCGGGGGCTAGGGGAATCTGCCAGTATCCCTTGGTGAAGTCGATTGTTGTTATATATCTGGCCTCACCAAGGCACTCTAGCAGCTCGTCACTCGAGGGAGGGGATATGCATCTTGTTTGGAGACTCTATTTACGGCTCGGAAGTCTATGCGGTGTTGGCACAAGGACCACCGGCGAGCACCAGTTGCTGTGTGATGGAACAATCACACCTGATTGTAGCATGTTGTTTACCTCGTTCTGAAAGGCGAGACGTTGGGGCTCAGGGATGCGGTAGGGTTTTTGTTTCACTACAACACTTGGGGGAGTAGGGATGGAGTGTTCTGCTAAGTGGGTCCTTCCTGGCTGATTCGAGAACACATCAGGGTAGCGGAGGAGGAGAGAGAGAACCTCTTCTTTTTGTCTTATGGAGAGATCCGGGTTAATCCGAGTATCTGTGACAGTATGAGAAGGGGGTGAGGCAGTAGCGACCGTATGAACTGCTTGAGGTGGGGCCCGAGCCATTTTTTTAAGATGTTAATGTGGTACATTTGGGTTTTGTTTCCTGATATTTGTAGCAGGTAGGTGGTACGCCCTATCTTTCGTATAACTTTGAATGGCCCCTGCCACTCTTTCCTTAGCTTGTGGGTAGATGTGGGTAGCAGGATTAAAGCCCAGTCACCTATGTTTAGTTCCCTCCACTGTTTCCCTCTGTCATAAAAAGCCTTCTGTTTTACTTGAGCAAGGGCTAGATGGTCGTGGGCGAGGGTTCTGAGTTTGTGGAGCCGTGTTTGTAGTTGGCGAGTATAGTCCAAGAGAGCCTCAGCTTCCTGCACCCCCTCTTTCTCCCAGCTGTCTTTCGTAATTTCCAACAAGGTCCTAGGTTTCCGACCAAGTAGTAACTCGAAAGGTGAAGTGCCTAAACTAGCTTGGGTCTGGCTACGGAGAACAAAAAGGGCTAGTGGTAATAGCTGGTCCCAATTTTTACCATCCCCAGACAGCAATTTTTTTAGGGTAAGCTTTAATCTGCCATTATTTCGCTCAACCAGTCCGTCTGTCTGGGGATGGTAAACAGAAGTCTTTATGTGTTTGATCCTTAGTTGTTCGCACACTTGTTTCATCAGGCGAGAAACGAAAGGTGTGCCTTGATCGGTAACGATCTCCCCGTGGAACCCCATGCGCGAAAATACCTCTACTAGTCTCTGTGCTATGGAAGAGGAGGTGGCTGCCCAGAGGGGAAAGGCCTCCGGGTAGCGGGTGGCGTAATCCACCAACTCCAGGGCATATTGGTGTCTCCGGCCAGATTTGGGTAAGGGCCCGATAAGATCCATCCCTAACCTGTCAAAGGGTTACCTATGATGGGTAAGGGATTCAAAGGGACTCGGGGTGGAATGTAAGGGTTGCATCTCTGGCAGATCCGACATTCCTGGTAATATTTTTGGACTTGTGCGTACACCCCTGGCCAGAAGAAGTGTTGGAGGATGGCCTGTCCTGTCTTTTCAGCCCCGGAAAGTCCAGCCAATAGATAGGCATGAGCGAAGAAAATGATCTGCTCTTGAAACCCGGTCGGAACCAGCAACTAAGAGACCCCATCTGGTTTTGCCAGTCTATAAAGCAGACCGTTTTTTTCTATAAAGGTGGGGTATACTCGGGATAGAGGGTCCTGTCCATCACGGGCTTTTTGCCAGGCATTGGTGAGACTAGCGTCATTCAACTGGGCTGTCCTGAAGTGAGTATCCCTAGCCCAGGGTTCATACAGAAGGAGGGAGTCATGTGTTTTTCTAATGTGTTTAAGGGCTCCAAACATAAGGGAGCTGAAACAAGGATTATCGATCCCTATGATGACCGGTTCTGGGAGAGTCGTTAAAACCCCAACCACGACCTCTGTTCCCAATCCTGAAGCACTATAGAGAGTTATCTTAATCACGGGGTACTCTTTGATATCCCTGTGAACACACCTAATGTGGACAGTTCTTCCGGGCAAAAGACAAGAAGGTTTCGACTAACTCCTGCCTTACCACAGAGTGTTTACAACCAGAGTCCAGTAAAGCCCTTACAGACCTCCCATTTATGGTCACACTCACATAAAATACTTGCCCAGTTTCTTGAGTGTATAGGATAGAGCGGGGTGCATAGCTCACGTCCATTGGCTCTTCATCTTTTTCCTCCTCTTCCGACAATATCGTGCTATGTGCCCCCACTCTCCGCATTCATAGCATTGGGGTCCTGAGGCGGTGGGGGTTTCAGGCCGTGAAAAACGGGGATGCAGAGGTTCAGTTGTCACTTTTTGTGGTTTCTTGTCAGATTTCCCTGGTGTTGTGTTTTTAGTGGCTTTCTCGGGTTCCCTCATATATGGCCGACCCTGGGCCCGGGCATACGAGGTGGCCATCTCTATGGCCTGTTCTAGGGTAGAACCCGCATGCTGTTTTAACCAACGCTGGGTGCCATAGGGAAGGGCCTCCAGAAACTGTTCTAGATAGACTTTGTTCATGACCTCCTCCATACTGGACTCTTGTGGTTTGAGCCATAGATCTGCCGCTTCTTTAAGCTTGTAAAACAAAGTCTTGGGGAGGTCTCCGGGGGCCCCTCGTTCCTGGCGGAACCGTAACCTATGTGTTTCTTCATCCACTCCTAGTCGATCCAGGATGTATTGTTTTACCAAGGCGTAAGCGCAGGTTCCATCCCTGTTCACCATCTGGTAGGCCGCTTGGGCCTCTCCCATTAGGAGGGGGGCGAGGTAAAACGGCCATCTCTCACCAGGCCAGGCGCTGGCCCTAGCAGTCCTCTCGAAATTCAGGAAAAAAGCTAGGGGATCATCCCTTTGGGTGTATTTTTGTAGGGGGATCACAGTACCAGGGGGTGGGGCGGCAGTCCTTCCCTGTCCCAGGACAGTCATGAGCTGGGTCTGCCCTTCCACCAGCTTGAGTAGATTATCGGCCTGATTTTGTATTGCCTTGATAAAGGCGGTCCGGTCCGCCTCTGCTTGGTTAGAAGTCTGCTCTATGGCCCATTCTAGCTTTGCTTGGCCCTCCTTCATCTGATGGATGAGGTTTTCCATCCTTTATCGGATGGTGGTTCGCCGCACCAAACTCCTATCTGGCTCGTCACTTGTAAGAAGGGGCAGGGGTGGTGCTGAAGCAATGACTGTCGGCACAAGGATTATCTTGAAGAGGATGTTTTATTTGTATTTAAGGAAAAAAAAAAACGTCCATCAAAATGATTGAAGGATCAGTAGAGTAGCTCCGATACTCGAGGGGGCTGGAGTAAAGGGAAATCCCTGTTCTCGCGGTCTTCAATGTGGGCTCGCCTCCCAGGGAAATGGACTTTGTCTCCTCTCCGGCGTGATAGGGAAAAGAAAAAGACCAAATGGTTTTAAGGAAAGGGTTCCTGGACCATAAGATTCTAAGGGGGACGGGTGTGAGGAGTCACCGGAGGCTGCCACCATTCACTTAAAAAAAAACAACAACCCCGAGGGTATCGCATAAGGTCGGTGAGTGGGAAAAGAAAAAAAAAACACACACACACATCCTAGTGACCTCCCCATACGATATTACCCTGCCCCTCCCCGTGAGAACGTAAAGTGCAGTATACGATTTCGTACCTTTTCCAACCACGCTTCCCCAGAAGCGTGGCGGGGCAAATTGTGGTATTGTCGGCCACCTGGCTCTTCAATCTTACCGTCCTATCCGTCTCCTGCTCGGTCCGTTCTTCTCCGTCCTCTTCTCGACTCGACTCTCACTGCAGCTTCAAATCTCCAACTCTTCCTTCGGATTTCACGCCTACAGGTTCCGCTGTTGTTTTCTTATCCGCCTCCTCCGGGTCTGATTGGGTCGCAGTCGGTGACGTCAGGACAGGGGACTCTGCCTCAGGGGAAGCTCAAGCCGCGTTAAAGGGACCGTAGGAGTCCTGTGGACGGGGTGGAAACGAACAGCTGTTAATGTCCTCACCCCGTCCGTCTTCGGCGGTGGCCCCCTGACACCATTGGAGTTGGCTAGCATAAAAGTATCCCCGGAAGTCAGGGGCCCCCAATCCTCCTGCCTTTGTACCTAATTGTAATTTCTTGAGGCTTATCCGCCTCCTGCCCATTCCCCAGATAAGGGTAATCAAAAGGGTATCCAGTGTAGCAAAAAGAGATTGAGGAAGGGTCACCAGTAAATTCACAAAATAATAGAGGAGTCGAGGGAGCATGACCATCTTCGCTATGGCAATGCGTCCCATCACTGATAGGGGCAAAGAGGTCCAGAATACAGTACTGCTCCTAAGTCCAGTAACAGCCTTTTGAATATTCCCATCAATTTGATCTACTGGAGTTCTATACACCTGTATACCCAAATACTTAAATGTATCGGAAGCCACCGGTATACGGTGAGTGCCAAATTGTATGCGAGTGAATTGTGGTGCCCCTCGGAAGAAGAAACCTATGTATTTCACAGGGTTTATTGCCAGTCCTGATAATTGTTCGAATGTGGCAAAAATATCCGGTAGTGGATCATGATCAGCTGTGAGGTCTCTAAAGTATAACAATGTGTCATCCGCATATATGGATATGAGATGATGAGAGCCATGTACAGGTATGCCCATTCGGTCTGCCATACCACGTAGGGAGAGTGCCAGGGGTTCCAGGGCTAAAACAAATAACAACGGGGACAAGGGGCACCCCTGCCTTGTGCCTCTGTGGACGTCATAACTGTCTGAGATGTATCTACCCGTGCGAGCCCTAGCCGTAGGGCATGTGTAAAGTAAACGGACCCACCATAGGAAGTTATCCAAAACGCTTCAGGGAAGCGAACATGAACTTTCAAGACAAGGAGTCAAACGCTTGTTTGAGGTCCAGTGCTATACATCCAGCGTAAGGAAAATCCTCAGTAGTGGCCGACATTACCGAGTGTAAGCGGCGGGTGTTTAGAGAGGTACTACGGTTCGGGAGGAATCCGCACTGGTCCCAATGAATAAGTGCAGGAAGATGTGCTTGTATACGATTTGCAAGGTCCTTATTCAATATCTTGTATTCCGTAGAAAGCAAGGAGAGGGGTCTATAATTAGATATATCCAATGTGTCTCTCCCTGGCTTTGGTATCACGCTACCAGCGCCTGCATGGTGGATTCAGACAAGCGGCCCGTATCGAACGCCGTCTTAAAGACAGTCTCCAACACCGGGACCAGGAGGTCCGAATATGTTAGATAAAATACCACTGGGAGGCCGTCCATGCCAGGCGTCTTATTGCGATTGAGACACTTTATCGCTGCACGAAGCTCAGCCTGAGTAATAGGGCCATTTGTGCTCTTCCTAGTGGCGTCAGATAATGTCGGGAATGGAAGGTCCTGTAGGAATTCATGCCTCCGGGCATCGTCTACTGGTTTCAGGGGTACATATAACGATTGGAGATGAGTTCGAAATGCGGTGCTTATTTTAATTTGAGTAGTAACTATGTTACCCAATTGATTGCGAATGCAAGTGATGTTAGGCGGGTCCGGTTGGTCCCTCACCAATTGTGCAAGTAGTGTACTAGGCTTGTCCGCCTCAGCATGTTTCCAGTGTGTATATGCTGTGTAATATATCACTCTGAGAGTTTCTAATGTTTCAGCATGATCAATATAGGCCGTTTGTAAATCCGCGCTCTTCCCTGGGTCGAGGGTCACCTCCCGCTCAAGCAGCCGTAGCCTGTGTTCCACGTCTTTCAATTTCTTATGTATCTCCTGTCGGCCCCCACTAGTTGCCCTATCGCGGCCCCCTAATCACCACTTTAAGGGTATCCTAGTCTATCAGATTAGAAGAGGCCGTGTTCCAGCTTTCTCTGAGGTAGTTTGAGACCACAGTAGACCGGGAAGAGCGGAACGAGGCATCCTCCAACAGCCGTGGAGTCAGTTTCCAGGTGGGTACCGGGGTCGGCACCCTGCCCCATAGCATTGTCAGTGTCAGGGGTCTATGATCAGAAAAGGTCTTAGCCAAATATTCCGACTCTCTCATATTCGTGATAATGGTCTTGGAGCATAAAAACATATTGGTCCTAGTATGTAAGTTGTGTATGGGGGAGTAGAAGGAATATTCCATATGTGATCGATGAAGTGTCCGCCATGCGTCAGACATTGACCAGCGGTCAATCCAGGAAGCAAACTGTTCAGTCAATCTAACGGTGGGTCTGCTTGAAGTGGGGGGTGCGATCTATCTAGTCCTATGTCCAGTATCGCGTTCCAGTCTCCCCCCAGGACCCAGGGAATCCCGTCCCAGTCCGTCAAAGCCGCTCCCAACTTCTGCAGGAATTTGTCTTGTTCATAATTTGGGGCATAAATACTCCCTAGGACCAACCGGGAACCGTCCAGCAGTCCCTTTACCAGGACATACCTCCCTTGTTCATCCACCCGCCGTTCAGTTTCAACAAATGAAACCCCATGTCGCACCCAGATGGTAGCCCCACGAGCAAAAGCAGAGTAATTGGTAGAATAAAGACATCCCCTCCATTTCTTACGCATTTTCTGGGTCTCCGCATCTGTTAAATGCGATTCTTGAAGGAATGCAATATGTATGTGGTGACGAAGTAAGAAAACATGTATGCGGTGACGTTATTGGATTGAACCTAGCCTTCTCACATTCCAGGTAAGAAAATTATATGTCCCCTGTGTATGGACTAATCGAGCCATATCGCCCATGGTGAGGTAAAAGAGCGTTTTGTATTGCATTAACGGGTAAGCATGACCAGGAGTCCCTATTCCCCAGAACTTGAACAAACTTCGGCACAGCGCTCGAACTGCGCTGAGCCCAACAGTGGTACAACATGTAACAACTTAACCAAATAAGGGTGCGTACGCTATGAGGGGAATGACCAGCCGCCTCCTTGGTCATTATCTCATCAGTTACAGGGCGCCTGAGGGCTTTACGATACCCCATCCCGGGGGCAAAGTAAACGTAATAAGTCTGGAGGTGGTGTGGAGAGGATTCAGACCCATGTCGGGTCCCACAGTGTATTCTGGGGCCTCAAACCCTTCACGCCATTTCTCAACTTCTCCAAGGGCAGGGATCGTACACATATTGAGGGGCCCTTCTAACGGTTCAACTCGTCCCCCCCTCCCAGGCGTGGCCCCCTCAATAATCCCAATAGGCCGTACATATGAGTGTAAACCATCCACACCATTCAGATCCATATCGATATAACGAGTATTCCAGCATTAAAGATATACATAATATAACAGAGCTAAGATTGCAATGACATTATCAATCATCTATCAGGTCATCGGCCTGCCTAAGTGTAATGGTAGGGAACTATATGGCACTGTGGACAGAGTCCGAATGTATGGTACTATCATCAGAATCAGTGACGATCTTGTGTTGATCCTCTCGGAACGTCTTGACTGCCGCCAGCACCTCCTCTCAATCTTTCCGCTGCTGTGCCTTCGAAGGGCTGGCGCTCCTGCCACTGTCCGGGCTTAGGGGGACGGTAGGGAGATTGTTTAATGGTCTCCTTCGAACCATGCGTAGATCTCTCCGAGACACTGGTCTGGCTGGAGCCGATGCCTAGCACTTCCATCCACTCTTCAACATCTGCCGGGCTTTCAAAGAAATGTGTCTTCTTCTCATAAATCACCCTCAAACAGGCAGGGTACAACAATGCATATTTAAGTTGTGCAGTTTGGAGCTTTTTCTTCACTGCAAGATAGGAGGAGCTCTGCTTCTGTACTAATAGTGTGTAATCAGGGTATAAAGAGATCCTGTGATTTTCTAATTGGATGAGTGCCTTCTCCCGAGCTTTCTGCAAGAGAACGTCCCGGTCCCTGTAATTGAGGATCCTGACTATCAAGGGGCAAGAAGGCGCCCCCGGTTTAGGTGGACCAGTGGGGATTCGGTGTGCCCGTTCCACACAGAAATACAGGGAAAGTCCATCAGGAGCCACATATTCTTTCAGCCATTGTTCCCAAAATTCCGCTGACTTGACCCCCTCACTGGTGCTGCTCATACATAATATGTTGGAATAAAATCAGGAAAGCTGAATTGAATATATGCAATCACTTGTTGTGGGATGAAATACAGCATCGTCCTATATCACTGGGTAGAGAGTATCTGCAAGAGTCACTAGCTCTTACAGGTCTTGACCAGCTTTGGGAAATGTCAATTGACCTACAGGCCTCTAGGCGTTTGGTAAAGAAGTCTCTTAAAATTCAATCAGCTACAGAAGATAAAGCCACACTAGCACAAAGGGCACATGGGTGGATGATATTAAACAATTAAAAGTCTATTGCACCACAAGATTACTTTGCCATTGGTAATCCAGTTTTTATTAAACAGCAGTTTTTAAGATACCGGCTGGGGTTACTACCAGCCAAAGAAATATGTCACCTGGGCTACGCAGTAATCTACCTGTCACTTGTCGCCTCTGTGGGAGTTGCAAGGAGGACATGGTGCTTTTGGTTTGCTCCTGCACTACTGTAACGGCAGAAAGGAAACAACTGTTAACGAAGGCTTTTAACCAAAGAGGAATACGAACAAGAAGACAGGCTATCTTGGCCTGCTTTGACCCAGGTGACTCGCAGTTAAATTGCTGCTTTGTCAAATTTCTGCAAAAAAGACTAAAGAACACATAAATCGCCCATTACATTTGATATAAAAAGTAAATTAACGGTCATGTCATCCTTTAGGTACAATATAGAGTTTCCAATAATACTATTAGGGACTGACCCATTGACTTTTATCGAACCCCCTAAGGACGATTAATGAACTGAAATACTTCCTTTGAGTGTTGTTTTTGCCTCAAAACCGCGACCTCCGCTTGCCTCCTACTATTAGAAATATTTTATATTGACACTAAAGATTTTCCATTTGAATTTAACTGTGTCTAACCATGAATTTTATGTTTTATCATGAATATGTATAAGTTACTATCGAATGGTTATACTAACTTCTAGGCCGTTAGAGGTGGATTGGTTGTTTATTAGCAGATATACTAATTGAAATGTTTTTGTGCAATAGCAACCCTGATTTTAAAGTTGGGACTATTTGATTTGCCTTTATCGGGAAGCCACGTGGGGTGTGAGCCTGAAAGGCGAGCTCTGCCTTTGAAGGGCAAAAGGTGATCACACACGAGAGGGGCTGCTTTTTTGTTGAGGTTGACAGGTTGGGTCAAGGATAGAGAGAGGAGACCATTTTCCAAACTGTTATTTACATGGGAACATAGCCCTCAGGTAGCCGCACCTCTTGGGTGATCTACCAAACTCGACACACCGAGAGAGGGGTTCTACCATTTTTGTAATGGGCAGAATAGTGCACTGGAGGCCACACGTTGCAGGAAGTCATCAGCAGGTGTGGTCCTAGTAGCCTGCTGGCTAGTAACTGCTATCTCCCTCAATGGCACTTTCTGGGCATAAATATGGCACCCCTGGCACCCAGGTCTTCTCACATATGGACTGGAAAGAGGACCAAAGGAGGAGTGCCCTGGTGTTTCCTGGACCTGGCAGGAGAGGCTACACCTACCGCTGGACTGGTCCTGCTGGTCCTTGGCAGGCAAAGAGAGGACTATGCCTGTGGTGCTTGTCTCATGGAAATGTCACTCCTGAGCCCCAGACAGAAGAGTAGAACTCCAAGTGTCAGTTGGTTGACTTTTGTTATAGTACCGGGGCCACAAAAGCTAAAGAAGGCCACCTGATCGCCATTGACTGTTGATGTGCCGCCCGGATGAACAAGTCCCGATGCTTAAAAGTTGCACCAGAGTCTGTCGAACCCGGAGTGTTGTTTGATCACCCAAGACGGACACTAGCCTTTACCAATGGGAACTGCTGGTTTTCCTGTCACAGGAGACCATTAGTCCAGTGGCAACTGGACTTTTTCTGGACCTAAAAGGATTTCAAGGGACATTTACCCCTGTGGCCAAAGTTGCCCCCACCTGGACGGTGGACCAAGGAGAACGCCAGGGAAGACCCCTGTCAACAGCACAGTAAACTCCCTATCTTTCAGCATCCTGTATCCCTTGTATAAGGACCACTCAATTGAAGTCTATGGCGATTTGCACATAGAGCCTGGAACTGGACTTGAGACTGCTTTGGTGTTAAGGTAACTGTCCCAATATTCATTGGCCGCTTTGCCCTTCTCCCTCTTGTTCTGGTCACCCAACACAGGCCGGAGTAGCCAAACACAAATGCTTTGAAAGTTTTACAAATTTCCAAACCTTGCAGTTTCCAATGCTTATTCATTTTGGTGTTTAACAATTCATAAAAATGCTATCTATTTTTATAAATTGATGTCGGATTTCTCCTTTGTTGCGTGGCTTTCTTATTCCATTGTGTTTACAAGTGGTCATTTGCTTAAGCCTTCCTGCTCGAAATCACAGCTACCCAGAGTTGAGCTAAGGTTTAACAAAGGAGCCTGCCTTGGGCCAAGTCGGGCACTTCATGGTGAGGCCCCACAACCGCACCATATAATACACCACATTTCCTCACAGCAATGTTTAGGCTTTTTTTGGTTTGTTTTTTAACATTGGCATAATAATATTTTTTTCAATATCCATGACAAACTAAACAACCAATGGCAAAAGGTTGATAGCCGATGTCTAAGCTTTGTTATATATGTTATTATGTTCACATCTTATTAAATATATTAAGTACCACTCTTGATAGTGTGAAATATATTTTATTGCCATTTGCACAACACTTAAAGGAATAAGGACTACCTTGAGCAAAACCTCCCTGGGTGTAATGCATTGGTGTTAAATATCCGGAAAGAAAACCACACACACGCATGCACATGCGGGCGCGCACACACACACACACACACACACACACACACACACTAAATAAAATGTACTGTTTAAATTGAAAAGTCAAAGACATGAAGTTCAAGTTATAAGGTAGTACCTTCACCTATTGTCCCAAACACACTCCCTCTTGGCATGAGTTGTGAATTAAAGACTAAGTATATTGAGTAAATAAAAGTGTGTTTGATTGTGTAATTCAGTAACTGTGCAGTGAGCCTAAAGCAATTAGCAGGTGTGTTATCTTACTTTTATGTTGAAACATTTTGTTAAAATGTGTGGCGCTCAGGTGCATATTGCCAATCTGTTCTGTTTTTACACTGGAGGGTAGAATCTTCCAACTTTTTGTGTATGTTCCTTCAGCCTGCCACAACCTCCGACTACCGTGGTCAAGGATTTCCCCTCATTGAGATGGGGTGCCCTCCTGTATAACATGATAGTGTGGATTTGTGGAGTGCTTTAGAGCATCACCTGCACAGAAATGTTCTGGAGCTACTGGCAATCCATTTTGCCACAAAGGAATTTCTCCTTTCAAATATGGACGAGTTATGGATAACTACATCACTGTCTATTGTACTAACAGACAGAGCAGGGTAAAGTTGTAAACCCTGTGTTGTCAGGTGATTTACTAATGGCAGTGGGTGTAGCGATGGGGAATTTTACCAGTAGCAACTCATCTTGCAGATTCCTCAGCGAGAGAGCGGGCACTGTCACTTGTATCTCATGGGAGGGCCATTATTGAGAACCGCACCCTGAAGTGACTGTGGGAAGCTTCTTAATATAGGTGTTTCCATACGTGGATCTCTTCGCCATGGCCCAGAACAGGAAGGGTCATCAGTTTCGTGTAATACCATTCCCTGAGGAATGCCTTCAGGTTCAGCTATTCTCAGGACCTGCTATACACATTTCGCCCTATTCACTTCTGTTGAAAGTCCAGCAGAAAGTGCTGGAGGACAAAGCACAGCTGATCGCGGTCTCAAAACTTTGCGAGGAGCATCTGTACACTGATCTGTTGGCACTCCGCATTCGGCCACTCCTCCCCGTTTTACACAGAGTGGCCCTGCTCTTGCAGCAGGGGGATCAGGTCCTCCACCCCCATCCCCAAATGCAGTGGCTGCACAAGTTGAGATTGAGGTCTACCTGCTAGAGTTCTTTAGCCTACATGACTAAGGTGGAAACCTCATTTTGTGTCCAGGAAGGGAAGATTCCTGCTGCAACTTCATCTCCACTCTCTTCCAAGTTTCTGCAATTCTGTGGCTGTGCATCCTCTGAGTCAGCAAGGACTCTGCCTGCCTGCATGCAAGCCAGAAACAATCTCCCTTGAAGTAAAGGAGTCACTTCCCTGCATCCGCAGGCACCTCTACGTCGACAACAGGTTTGCTGATCCTGTCCTCCTAGAGACATCTTCCAGGTCTGCAACACAGGTGATGGTTTGTTGGTTCTCCAGAGTCCTGATCAGTCTTCCTTGCAACTTGGGCAACTGTAACCCCTCTCCAGCTGTCCTGAACCGCCTCCCTGTGCACCACATCTGTCTGCTGTTGCCAAGGCTTGTTGACTCTCTTCACTGAAGATCTTCAAGTTCCAAGAAACCCCCGCCTCCAGCATCGCACAGCTCCAAGATTGACATTCTGCCTGAAACCTCTGCACTTTAGACCTCCATCTTCTGTGGGCAGCTGAGGCTTCTCTGCAACCTCTGTGCCTGCTGGGGGCCGGCCTTGTCTTACCCTTGCTGGGTTAGTCCCACAGACCTTGCTGGTATGCATCCACTCATCTTTTCCTTTACCCTTTATGACTTTTGTGGTTGCTAAGGCTTGTTGGTGGTCCTGCCGGCCACTGATCTTCCTGCATCTTTTATCTGTCATGGGACAGATCGTGGATGGCCCCTGGGCTCCACAGCTGCTTCATCAAGACCTTCGTCCTTCAGCAAGTACTTCTGACAAGGGGTGGCATTGTGCTCTTGCTCCACCTGGACACCTCCAGGTGGTTTGGACTGGTCCATGAGTTGCTGCATCTGCCGGACTTCCAAGACCCTCATTTGGCTTTTTTGGGTAGTTCTGACACCACTATGCACCTATGGACCCTGGCTCCTAGTTATACATGTCCTGGGTGCCTACGGGTGGTGTGGCTCCCCAACCTCCCTTGATCCAATTTTTGTCTTTGGGATCTTTTGGGAAGGGTCCTGAAACAAAAAACAAGAACTGCGACATCACTAAGGGTTGCTTGGACTCAATGCACAGTGACTCACCTTTGGTGGACACTGTACACTGAGCCACACTCCTACACCTCCCATTCGTTTAATGTTCTACAGTGAGATGTGAACTTTGCATAGACTTTATGAATAACATCTCTATTTAAGTCCATGCACTGTTGCCCAGATTGGCTTCTCATTTTCAGAAGTGTTTTGTTAGTGGCAGTAACTTCATTTTATAGGTTCGGAGACCTTCAAGCCTTCTCAGTTCGTCCACCTTTTAAAGTTATTTTACCTAAATAGCTTGGTCCTTTGCATCTGCCTGTCTGTCTTACCCTAGGTCATATTTATGTATCCTGTGGGTATAACAGGCACCGTAGGATGGTACATATAGTTGGATGTGTCATATGTGGACTTGAAAAGCTGTGAAGTATTTGGTGATCAATCAGCAGTAAGATTATAAATGCACAAGAAAAATTGTTACTGAAGCTAAGTAACTTTTTCATATGCCTCGTTGAGTGTTTTCTAGTTATGTTTCTCAAATAATCAACCTCTCGTCTTCACAATTGTAGAGCTTTTTCCAGGGCCCACTTAACCACTATCTATTACTCTTTAGGAAGGGTATAATAATAGGGGTACCATCTTTTGTTCAAGGCGGACCCGATCACTATTATGTCAAACACTCTCATAAAGAGAACATGCTCTGAGCCCCAGTAAGGCAGATGTTATCTGTGGCCCAAATACATCTTTATTCCTGCTCAAATAAAATATAGGGTATTTTACAGCAGGTGTTTTCGCTAGCTGCAGTAGGGAAGCCAAAGATAAACTGTTCAGATTAAAGCAAGACTAGTGGCAATCCTATATTGTGAGCAGCAAGATCCTTGAATGTTTTGCCTATTAATAGGATAATGATTCTCAGCACAAAGTACTCTTTCTTTAGGCTTTTCTTACTTATAACATGCTTGGGCTACTGTTTAAGTGGGATGCACTCATAACAAATGCTACAGCCCCATTCCATTCCAATTCATTGAGAAACTTTGTATCGTCTTGTAGGAGGCTGGCTTATTATATGATACTCACTTAGTATAGCACCCTGCACTAATCCAGAAAACCCTTATGGTGGTGTTAGTGGTCTTGGACAACCTTAGAAAGATCTCTAAGTGGTAGCTGTGGAGAGCAGCCTTCAGGCTTAGCCCAGAATGAGTGTAAAGCAGCTAGTTTTATCAGGACTTAATTTTATGTTATGGGTTAAGGTGAAAAGATACATAGAGGTTGGAGAGATGCACTCCTTTCTCCTTTAGTTATCCAACGTTAATTAAAGTGTCCACTTTTAACTTTGTCGGCGTGCTCGCTCTTCGCGCTCTGCTCATTCGCGCTGCAAACAAGTGAAAAACGCAAAGGAGACACATTTCGGTCTCCGTCTAGCTGCACAACCTATTATAATGTATTTAATGAATTAAATTCGTAATCAACATTTTCGTTATTCCTAAATTTTAACCAAAATTGTCCATTCATTCTTTACTCTTTTTTCTTTCAATCCATATATATAATGGATTGAAAGAAAAAAAGAGTAAAACATGAATGGACAATTTTGGTTAAAATTTAGGAATAACGAAAATGTTGATTACAAATTTAATTCATTAAATTCATTATAATAGGTTGTGCAGCTAGACGGAGACCGAAATGTGTCTCCTTTGCGTTTTTAAGGTGAAAAGAACCACACAGTGTAGTTATAAAAAATATATATTTGTTATTAACACTCAGTTTTCATAGGTCTTTATTTCGATTTTTGCATCTTAAAAGACAATTTACATGAAAAAAATAAAACCAGATCATATATACAAATTTAAGAACAACAAATTTCATGAGAGTTTCATCATATTAAGACAAGAATTAAACCATTGTTTTTAAAGACCTAGTATGAATAAAAATACAAATTTTAGAAAAAATGTGTTAAGAATCTATGTGCTTGGAGGTGTCTAGCCCTAATAACCCAGGCCCATCCTAGGTACTTAGCAACACATATGACCACAATCTCTGAGGTATTTGATCTTAGAGCCCACAATGCCTCCACACTCCCACCACTATTCTGCTTACGGCAAATGGGCCTGATCCATTTGTTCCTAGGAGCTGAGTAGGCCGGACAGGCAAGAAAAAATGACCCACACTCTCCTTTTGGTCATTGCAGCAAGGGCAGTACTCTGTAGAAGAGCTGTTCCAATTCTTGGTAAAAGACCTCACTGGTAAAGACCCCACTCTAAACTGATGGTATAATTTTTTGTCCTGACTCCTGGTAATTACATCCCAATAGTTTTCTAATAGGGGATCCAATTTGTGCTTCAAAAATCGACCTGTTAAGGAGGTGGCATCAGACAGGGCAACAAATTGAGATCTAACAGAAGCCCAGAACAAAATTTTAAATTCTTTTTTAGAGGGAAACACCGTAGATCCCGGGTTAGCCCACAATTGACTAAGTCCCATACATTCTAGGATTGCTTTCACCTCCCGGAACCAAGGGATATTGCCAGAGCCCATGATTGATCTCACTTCTCTCAATTCATTTGCAAAGAGATTTAGGTCCGGCGACATCCAAATAAGTCTCCACAGAGCTACAAGCCGGTACCGTGCCATCTCATTGATCGGCTTACAACCCATATCTAACAGGAGGGGTTTAATTGGTGATGATTGAGGTAAGCCCACCAATTTACGCAAAAATTTATTTTGAGCCCTTACTAGAGGTGTTAAGTCCATATGACCCCATAAATCAGCCCCATACAAAATTGCAGAGCTGATTTTAACTTCATAAATCTTTAATGCGGGCAAGACCCTTTCAGTCAGGGACATTCTTTGCTCCTGGATTAAACAACCCGTTAAGCGTGCGGATTTTAGGTGGAGAGCGTCGACCTGTTGGTTCCAACGTAAAAGATAGTCTAGGGTCACTCCGAGATAGGTCATAACATCTACTTGTTCAAGGGCGGCTCCATTCATGCTAACATGACTTTTTATAGGACGATTTTTTGTTAAAACCATAAATTTAGTTTTACTCACAAATATTTGCAGATCATTTAATTTACAATAATCCTCAAATCTATTAATCGCCTTTTGGAGACCACTACGTGTCTTAGAGAGGATTAAAGTGTCATCTGCAAAGATGAGCAATGGGAACTTAGTCCCACCTAAATGGGTGCATCAGTTGGGGTGTCTGTAAAAAATTTCACCACCTGATTGATGAATAATAAAAAAAGAGTTGGTGCCAAAATGCACCCTTGACGGACACCCCTCGTAACGGAAAAACTGTCTGTTACCTGGCCCTGTCTCCCCCACCTTACCCTCGCAAAATTGCCCTCATGCAATCTTACCAGGATATCAAGGAGTTCGGACGGCAGCCCTAATTTGTCCAAGACAACCCACAGTTTTGCTCTGGGCACAAGATCAAAGGCGGACTTAAGGTCCACAAAGGCGGTGTAGATAGTCCCTCCGCCCAACAGCACCATCTTCCAGTAAATCAGGACAAATCGAAAAACCTGATCGATGGTGCTGGTGCCTGACCTAAATCCAGCTTGTAAAGGGGAGAGAATACTCTCCGTCTCCATCCACCCTTGTACCCTGGCAAGGACCATCCTAGCAATGATTTTCTGCATGGAATCTATGAGGCTTATGGGGCGGTAGTTACTGGGAGCCGAACGGTCCCCCTTTTTAAAAACGGGAAGGATTTCCGCTCCTTTCCAAGACTCTGGGATCCTTGCCACTCACTAACACAACACAATATCTCCTCCCTGGAGATATATGCACAATACTTTATCAATAGAATAAGCAAGAAGCACAAATACACGGTGGTCCTCAGGGGGGAGACCAAACTATATACTAAAATAGTGGAATGCGAACCATGACTCGAGTCAAGAGTGGACCCAGAAAACGTAGAAGAGTCGGGGACTCAAGGAACCACCCAAGGTGACGAGTATCTAGGAACCCCACGGAGGTCGTGTGCAGAGTGGGAACAGGAGCATGTACTCATTTGAAGTCAAAGGGTAAGTTGCAGTTGCAATTTGAGAGAAAACGGACCCTGCCCAGTGGACCCAGAAGAAACCCCATGGAAGATGGAAGGTCGGAGAGTCACCCCACTCGTGGATACCCTAGTAACCAGGATACCCACAGCAGGGAAGCCGGGTGCATAGGTGTGAAGTGACGTCGGAAACCGCCGTAGACTACAATAAAGGACTTCGGAAAAGATGCTGCTGGAGAGAAAGACAAAAGTGTCCGGTGGAACCCACCGATGGATTCAAGATGACATGGAACCTGAAAGCAGGATCGACAGAGTCTATGCCACTCAGGAGTGACCAGGAGGCACGGAAGACGAATGCCCACCGATATCGGGGATGCAGGAGAATTGACGGTGTCATTGAAGTTGCAGCTGTATGGACCAGGCAACCCAGAGGAAGACCAGGAGACGTGCATGAGCTGGTCCACGTCGGATGTCAAGAACCAAGAGGTCATTGTCCGGCAGGGGCAACAATAAGCTTTGACAGCTGAAAACAACGTAGTGGTCAAAATAAGGGGCAGTGTCGAGACCAAGTGACTCACCAGGAGCAGGGGAGCCCACTGGAGCCAAAGAAGACCCTCAAGAGGACCCACAGGCCAGAGACACAGGAGTCGCAAGAGGACCTCAAGCAGCTCATCAAAAATTGAAGGCTCATGGTGCAAAGGATGTGAAGCAGGCGAAGATCTCGGTTGAAGGAGATGCTTGAGGCTGGAACATCTTGGAGCCCGAAGATCTCTGTAGGACAGAGTCAACAAGTCTTGGCAACAGCAAGTTGACACGATGCAAAGGGGTACTTCTCCAGTGGTTCCGACAAGGTATAATGGCCACTAACTTGCTATGAAGACAGTGCAGGCCTCGAGGGAGTTGCAGAACCACCACGTATGTTGCTGAACTGTCGCAGTCCAGGAACAGCAGACCGGTCAGCTTCATTGTGTTGAATGAAGATGCAGTGAAGTGATTCCTTCACTCCAAGGGAGATTCCTTAGGATGTCTTGGATGTCCACAGACCTGTATGGAGTACAGTGGGCTAAAGAACGGTGATGGATTAAACCTAGATCTTTTGACTGGGTGTGAGTGTTTGATTCAGATGCTCCGTCCATCACCACCCCCTTTTGTACCGCTTTTGGCTGCCATAAGTGTGGCAGGGTATGCTCAGACGTGAGTCCCTTGCTCACTTTGCCACTGGATTCAAGGAAGCCGGGCTGAAGACGGCTGGAATGCCAGAAACCGGTCCTCGGAAGCTTGCTTCCGGTCCAGGGAAGACATGGCTTGGCAGTTCGGGCTGGACTGTTCCCATGAGGCACAGGGTCAGACTGATTTGCATATAGCCATGTCTGAACTGGGGTGGCAAAGTGGGCTAAAGAACGGTGATGGATTAAACCCAGATCTTTTGACTGGGTGTGAGTGTTTGATTGATTCAGATGCTCCGTCCATCACCACCCCCTTTTGTAATGCTTTTGGCCGCCATAAGTGTGGCAGGGTATGCTCAGACGTGAGTCCCTTGCTCACTTTGCCACTGGATTCAAGCAAGCCAGGCGGAAGACGGCTGGAATGCCAGAAACCGATCCTCGGAAGCTTGTTTCCGGTCCAGGGAAGACATGGCTTGGCAGTTCGGGCTGGACTTTTCCCATGAGGCACAGGGCCAGACTGATTTGCATATAGCCATGTCTGAACTGGGGTGGCAGAGTGGGCTAAAGAACAGTGATGGATTAAACATAGATCTTTTGACTGGGTGTGAGTGTTTGATTGATTCAGATGCTCCGTCCATCACCACCCCCTTTTGTACCGCTTTTGGCCGCCATATGTGTGGCAGGGTATGCTCAGACGTGAGTCCCTTGCTCACTTTGCCACTGGATTCAAGCAAGCCGGGCTGAAGACGGCTGGAATGCCAGAAACCGGTCCTCTGAAGCTTGTTTCCGGTCCAGGGAAGACATGGCTTGGCAGTTCGGGCTGGACTGTTCCCGTGAGGCACAGGGTCAGACTGATTTGCATATAGCCATGTCTGAACTGGGGTGGCAGAGTGGGCTAAAGAACGGTGATGGATTAAACCCAGATCTTTTGACTGGGTGTGAGTGTTTGATTGATTCAGATGCTCCGTCCATCACCACCCCCTTTTGTACCGCCTTTGGCCGCCATAAGTGTGGCAGGGTATGCTCAGACGTGAGTCCCTTGCTCACTTTGACACTGGATTCAAGCAAGCCGGGCTGAAGACGGCTGGAATGCCAGAAACCGGTCCTCGGAAGCTTTTTTTACGGTCCAGGGAAGACATGGCTTGGCAGTTCGGGCTGGACTGTTCCCATGAGGCACAGGGTCAGACTGATTTGCATATAGCCATGTCTGAACTGGGGTGGCAGAGTGGGCTAAAGAACGGTGATGGATTAAACCCAGATCTTTTGACTGGGTGTGAGTGTTTGATTGATTCAGATGCATCGTCCATCACCACCCCCTTTTGTACTGCTTTTGGCCACCATAAGTGTGGCAGGGTATGCTCAGACGTGAGTCCCTTGCTCACTTTGCCACTGGATTCAAGCAAGCCGGGCTAAAGACGGCTGGAATGCCAGAAACCGGTCCTCGGAAGCTTGTTTCCGGTCCAGGGAAGACATGGCTTGGCAGTTCGGGCTGGACTGTTCCCATGAGGCACAGGGTCAGACTGATTTGCATATAGCCATGTCTGAACTGGGGTGGCAGAGTGGGCTAAAGAACGGTGATGGATTAAACCCAGATCTTTTGACTGGGTGTGAGTGTTTGATTAATTCAGATGCTCCGTCCATCACCACCCCCTTTTGTACCGCTTTTGTCCGCCATATGTGTGGCAGGGTATGCTCAGACGTGAGTCCCTTGCTCACTTTGCCACTGGATTCAAGCAAGCCGGGCTGAAGACGGCTGGAATGCCAGAAACCGGTCCTCGGAAGCTTGTTTCCGGTCCAGGGAAGACCTGGCTTGGCAGTTCGGGCTGGACTGTTCCCATGAGGCACAGGGTCAGACTGATTTGCATATAGCCATGTCTGAACTGGGGTGGCAGAGTGGGCTAAAGAACGGTGATGGATTAAACCCAGATCTTTTGACTGGGTGTGAGTGTTTGATTGATTCAGATGCTCCGTCCATCACCACCCCCTTTTGGACCGCTTTTGGCCGCCATAAGTGTGGCAGGGTATGCTCAGACGTGAGTCCCTTGCTCACTTTGACACTGGATTCAAGCAAGCCGGGCTGAAGACGGCTGGAATGCCAGAAACCGGTCCTCGGAAGCTTGTTTCCGGTCCAGGGAAGACATGGCTTGGCAGTTCGGGCTGGACTGTTCCCGTGAGGCACAGGGTCAGACTGATTTGCATATAGCCATGTCTGAACTGGGGTGGCAGAGTGGGCTAAAGAACGGTGATGGATTGAACCCAGATCTTTTGACTGGGTGTGAGTGTTTGATTGATTCAGATGCTCCGACCATCACACCCCCTTTTGTACCGCTGTATGGAGTACAGGCACGGATGTTGCAGCAGACTTGCAGGACGACGAGACCAGGAGCAGCAGAAGTCTTCCCACTTGCAGTCTCGGTTACCAGAAGTGAAGTCCAGCGATGTCCAAAGTGCCCAGACAGTCAAAGTTGAAGTGGTATTGGATCTGAATTGTGCCCCATGACAAGTCTAGGGACACACCCACGGGTAAGCTCTTAAGTACCCTATGGAAAGGGTTGGGACGATACAGGGGTCCCTTACACAGGAGGGGCTGGACAGTGAGGAGGATTCTCCCATGTCCTTTGTCCAGTTTCACCAACGGCTCCCTCAGCTGGTTTGAACTGGAGTATGCAAGGAGGGCACAAAATGTGCCCTTCAAGCAGTCTCAGTGGTGCTGGCAAGCGCCCGAACCCTGTCCCAATACACTAAGTCCTGTATGGTGGGGGGGTCACACCTCCCTGCAAAAGGCAGCTTACTGTCCTGCCTTCCTCTGCTCGAGCTTGAGCTTGGCTCAGCATCAGGAGGGCAGAATCGGGTCTCTGGTCAACAGCTGCCATAGTTTGCTGTCCGGGTCTAGAAGACTGGTACTGGGAGCACTGAGGGCCTCCCTGAGGAGCTTCACAGTACGTTTCCAACATGTTTGATACCAAACACGACAGGGTTCGTTACAGCTAGTTTAGAGATGGTCATCGCTTAATGGTGCATGGCCCCTCTATGCTTTGGAATAGCTGGTGCACTTACAACACGAGAGAATGGACTCCGAAGGTTGTAGGGGTATCCTACTCATGCAATGGCATCCTCACACTTAGAACCGAGTACCCTTCCTTCAGGATTGAAAGGCCTGCCTTAGGTGTGACTTATAGGTTTGAGTGCAGTGACCTCAGATATAAGGAAACCTATATCTGTGGTAAGTGGTGCTAGCACCAGCTTACACAGGCTGCAATAGCAGGTCTGTGGTCACAATTGGAGTAGTCTCTCATGGGTGGCATAATACATGCTTTAGCCCATGGGATACCCCTGGTGTACCTATGCCCTGGGTGGTAAACAACGTTTACCATAAATCGTTTTCCTCGCAGGGAATCACAATGACCGCGTTGTGATTCCGCATACCATTACACTGCAAGTCGGAACGACACCCGTGGGGGGGGGGGGGGGACGAGGGTTTGCGGATGGATTTAAAATCCAACACCTTCCCTATTGTCGGCACAGACTGGAGTTGGAATAGTAAATTATACTATTCCAACATCCAGCGCCCCCCCTCCGCAAGTCATTGTTCCGACTTGCAGAGTAATGGTATACGAAATCACAACCCGGTCGTTGTAACACCTGCGTTACGATTCCCTGCGGGGAAAAAGACAGCAGTATAATAACATACATTCGCCCTGGGTACCTTAATACCATATACTAGGGACTTACAAGGGTACACCAGTAGCCATTCTGGAGTGTACCCAAGTACTTACCATGTCCAATTTAGGGAAAAGCACAGAGACTGGGTCCTGGTTAGAAAAATCCCAGTCAGACTAGTCAGTAAAACATAAGTACACCAGCAAAAAGTGGGGGTGACCATGAAAGCAGAACCTACTTTCCTACAGGTCTGTATTAATCTCTTTTTACATTTTCGGGTCAGAAGTCCATTGAACTCAGTGAACAGGGTCCCCCAACTTTGGAGGAGGCCATTTGGTTTGCTAAAGTTAAAGTGACATTATTTTCCTACTTCACTTAAGTCATTCACATATGTAATAATTTATTGCCAAACTTTAAATTCATTTTCAAGATTTATACAGTTTTTCATATTGATTTATATTCTTGGCTTTATCCTCTGATATATTTCACTTTTAATCGCCCCTCCCTTAGACAAACTGCATATTCTGCTTCCATTGTCAATGAGTATGTATTTTAGATCTTGTTTTTTGTACTTCATTGTCTTGTTGTTTGTTTCTTACCTTTTGCATGATTCTTCCAATAAAGGTTGAAGTGGCAGACCCCAAGCAGCGTGTGGTGAACTTCGGTGCTCTTAGTGCTGGACAGAGCTTGAAGAAGGTTGTTCCGATAGTGAACCGCAGTATTGCCCCTATCACTTTTTCCTTGGGAATCACCCCAAATCTACCAGTACTTCAGGACCCTAAGGTAAGACACCCAAAAAGCTGGAGAGCGCTGAATATAGGCTCCTTGGCTGGTGGGATGTGTATCTGAGGCTAAACTTGTGACTTTACCGATGTGGTATTCAGAAATAAGCAGAAATTAACTTTGATAGGATGGCAGAATTCAAAAGTACTTTATGAACTCTTTTTAGACCTAATGTTTTAGATGCATGTATCCTAATAGCGTAGGTGATGTGTGTGCACCTTAACTTGTGAACATAGGAAAAATATTTCAAATGTGCCATTTACTTAACTATATTTTTCACACAACACATGCCACATTCGTTGTGTAGCCATTTTGCATTTTAATGTAAACTTTGAATATGATATGTTGGATTTGTATCTTTAATACAAAAAAACATAAGCTGCATCTTAAATGTATAATTGCTCACTAAGCAACCAAGGTTGGTACTACTATTTACTCCAGTATTGGAGCTTTTATAGATTCACATGCCTGAATTATTCCCCGTCGTCGAGACGGAAGTCTCCGGTACATAAAAAAGCAATGCTTAGCAGTATAGCAAACTGTAAAAAGGCCTAGGCCCATTTCCCTTTTGCAACCCATAACCCTTGTTATGTAAAAGAGACCAAACTTTTCCCTGAACCAATCAGAGCTCCTTCTCTTGCTAGTTTGGTTCCTGACAGGCAGGAGAGTAGGTCATTTGCAGTTCTTTTTTTTTTTTTTTTTTTAATTGGACACCTGTTAATTTTGCAGTGTAGGTGTGCTCTAAATGTCCCACATTGAGACATGCCAAAAAATATGTGCAAAGTAGCAATTACATTTCCGCATTTTTGTTTAGCTCTCACTATTTGATCCAGTGTTTTGAGTGATTGTGAAATATCCTTGAGCTGCATTCCACTGAAAGTCTCTCTAGGATGGAGAGCATGTGTTTTCACAGGCTTATCAAAAAACTTGCTCCCAGTCTTCATCATAGTAAGATCATCCCACCTCATTTTACATTTTTTCTCAACTACTCTATATAGGCTGTCTACTTTCATGTTCTGCTGCACTTTGTTGTATCAGCAGGAGACATGGTGCCAGGAAACGGTTCTCTTTTGGACTTAATATGTAAGGGAGACTATTGTGGTAACTTTTGGGTCGTGTATGGCTGTGCCAGTGAGGGGTAGCAAGTAGTGTTGGACTGGTAGGTATTTATAAAAAAAGTATGCATAAAAAATTATAATATGTCCTGCATCTTTGAATTGTTTTACTGTTCGTTAGTTTGTGAATTGTGAAAAATAATTAACTTCTCCCATAAGTCAACTTACTTCTTGTTTACTCTTGTTGGGAAGTTATTTTGGTAATAATATTGGCTATAAGATGGACATTTTGTCTAAGTAAAATTCTGGGGTTATTTTTTGTAGACCTGGAAGGGGCGTGGCTTAGCAAGCCACGATGGCGGCTGTGATCTGCTGAGGCTCCGCGGACGGGTGGCCAAATAGCCCGGTAATCCTCGTCGCCTCGGGGTGAAAACCATCCTCCCAGACGGTGGATTGCTGGCGGCACCGGGAGAAGCCAGGAAACTGCGGTGCCCCACGCTGCAAAAGCAGCCAATAGCGCTGACTCTGGCCCGCGGACCCGAACCCAAGATGGCGGCGGCTAATTGCTGAACGGGCCGGGTGTTGGTAGCGCGATCCGCCCGGATCAACATCCACTGCGAGAGCGCGGGTGCACAGGACCGGGATCGGCCATACGGCGGTCCCCCCTCCGCCTTCTGCTACTGCGATCGGCGACACTGCCCGGTGTCGCTCCTGGAACAGCGGAGGCGGCCGGACGGCGGGGGACGTCGCCGCAGAGACGTGAACCACAGTGGGGGTCAAAGGTGGCCCCTAACCCGACACACATCGGCCCCGGAGGGAACGGCCGGCTCATCTCCCCCTCCCCCCCCCCCCCCCCGGGGGACTGACGCTCGGTGGGGGCTACCGCGTCAGAACTGGCCTGACCTCAACATGGCGCCCACAGAACAGCGACGTCGGAGCCGACTGCTTTCCCAGTGGACCTGAGGGACGACATCTGGGGGTGAGTGCCACGCACCGCTGGTTTCCCATCCCTCTCGAGATTCCCCGCCGGCCCGGACACAATACTGGTGGGCCGGCCATCACAACGCCACTGCCTGACCCTAAGATGGCTACCGGGGCCCATTGATCTGGACAGGGCCCGGACCTACCCCCGGTCGCACCACGGTGAGGGGACCCCCGGGTGCTCACAGGACTTTCATTGCCGAGTTGGAAATGGATTGCTCTCGGGGGGTGATTTTCTTTGGGTGCGGGTGCGCTGGGAGGAACAGTGAAGGACCGACGGCACGCGGTGGGCCCCACCTAACCGGCATGGCTGGCGAGGCGGCGAGGCGATCCCAGTTGGGGCGCTGGAGACCTTAGGGCACACTACGCGCCCTACCACAAGAAGGCAGCGAGTCATACGGCCGCCACTCAGGGGTGCGGCACCCTGAACTCATTCCCGTGCCCGAAGGAACAGAACGCGGGAACGACACCTGGGGACACCACCATGGGGAAGCCACGCAGCAGACGGCGGTCCCTGAAATGGCGCCAGAAAACCAACCCCGCACCAGCACCCTTTCCAAAACGCCTTCGCCGCAACCGGACCCTACTATCTCCGACAAGCTGGACCGGGTCCTGGCAGCCAAAGAACTCTCTAGGGCCTCCATGGAAGATCGCCTGGGTACTCTCACTACGGACATCAACCTCATCCGTGACGACCAGCGGAAACTGGGCGATAGGGTCCGGGAGGGAGAGAGTACTTTGGCGGATGTACAGCCAACCCTGAAGACCCAGCAACAAACACTTCTGACAGCCATGGATCGCTTGGCAGCAATGGAGGAACGGGTGGACGATTTGGAGGGACGTTCTCGGCGCTGCAACATACGCGTGCTGGGACTGCCGCAGGGGGTCGAGGGGGATGTTTTTAACCATAATGGAGTCACATGGAAACACAACAACTTCACTAATTGCAAAACAAAAAATGTTGTTTACGCAGTTGTATGCCCATGCAACAGAATATATATTGGCAAAACATGCCAACAAGTTAATATAAGAATAACACAACACAGATCCAGGATAAGGAGAAAGGTCATGACCGCTCCTATGGTTGAACACTTTCTGTCTGTTAACCATAGCGAGAATGACCTCAAATGGACCGTCCTGTCTGCGATTGACCCTAGGCATCGCTCTCCCTGTAGTGAAAGGCATATCTGATCATGAAATTTGACAGCATTAATAGAGGACTTAACTGTATGAGTGAACTGAATAGAGTATAACTCTGTTAAAACTGTTCAAAGTCTTGGTCTAATGAATCGACCTGCATCTTTACAATAAACGTCCCATGCTGATACTTCAAAACACATTGAAATTTCTACAAATTTTCTTTGAGTTTAGGCAAATGTATTTCCCATTATTCGTACGGTTTCACTCCGGATGAAAATACAACTTCCATAATGCACCATGCTCGAATCTAGCCAGGTCTTCCCTTAACGCCCCGCCCCCTGTGGCGTCACGTGTTCATATAACCCGGCAACCCAGGAGGGAGATGTCGTGGAGGGTTTGACTTCCCTCGCGGAATTGGTTAAAATCGTAAACCACTACATCTTCTAAAAAGGTGAGCCGTTTGCTGAATGCACTTTAAAGTGTGTGACATACGAGGTTCCTCGGTGTTCGCATTTAAGCAAAATTTCGCCCGCGCAATAAATAAAACTTCGTTCCCGGTTCTTTACAGATTGAAAATAGAACAGACCGGCAATGGCGCTTCGGATGACCGGCAGCTGAATTGTGATTGACCCACGAGTAAGTAGTCTGAGCATGAGGTGGACGTATAATAAGTCCGTTTGTAATATATAGACATATGGTTAAAAATCGCCGAACTCATTGCGTTTTTCAGATTGTAAAGACCCTAGCGCCTTGACCAGACAAGTAGCAAGCACCAGTGGACTGCGCCAAGTAATAACAGAAATAAAGGTATCTCCCCCTTTTTTCCATGCAATATCTACATGCCATGGGAGAATTATATCTCATATAGACTAGTACTTAGAACTTGATATTCTGTTGCAGAGTGGCATCTTCTGACTGAGCACAAAAGAGTTTGAAGCAAGGCCTACAAACCAAGTTTGGCACAATGCAGGTATGTGGGCAGACCCTTAGCTTAATAGAGCTAAAAGAGCTTTTAAGAAATAGTGCGAAGCACACTAAACAAAAATGTTTCTCTTGTTTTATGTTTTTGTCACAAACAGTTGATCATTTAGAAAGGATTTATCCTGCCCTGATGAGAGTCCGGCAATTCAAAAAACCAGGACTCGAAACGCGTCGGCTTTGATATAGGCTTTTGATATAAGTGGCAGTTTAAAAAAAAACTCTGGGACATTTATAGTACCAAAATTCATCTGTTCTCTAAATTTAGGAGACCCTTGATTTGTGTAAAGTTTTTTACAACCAAAAGTGTTTCTATTTGTATATATTAACTGCTTTTTGACAGATTAATTGTCTTTCTATTGTTGCACTTCCCTTTGTATTTATATGGTCGCACTTGTGACACATTTATGTGGAGTCTTTTGATGTATTATGTTTGATGTTTTTGTAAAAAAGAGATTGTCTGTTTAGGAGATGATGTGTTCTTCTTTGTATGAAATTCAAACGAGTAAAAATTAAATTAAAAAGGCAAAATTGAATGCCCAGGTAAACGTATTAAATTTCGTTTATTTGTTTGCATGATTGATTCAACCTATCAATCGGAGGATTAGGTAAATTTACAATTGTTCTAGGAGGGGGTCGAGGGAGCACACCCCATCGAATATGTGGAGGCCTGGGTAAAGTCCTTCACTCCAACCAAGGAATGCACTGCCTTCTTCTCCTTGGAACGGGCTGACCGGGAAACAGCTACCCGGCAACGCCCCTCGCCCCCTGCTCGCAAAATTCCTTCATTTTCAGGATCAAGACGCAGTGCTGCGGGCGGCCAGACGAGCAGGCCCCCTGCAGGTCGAAAACCAGCACGTCATGATCTTCCCGGACTACGCCAAGGCGGTGCAAAAACTCAGGGCGTCCTTCCTAGAGCTGAAACGACGCCTACGGGCGAACAACATTCAGTACTCATTGTTATTTCCTGCCCGCCTGAAAGTCATCTAAGCCGGCTCCACGCACTTCTTTTCCATGGCAGAGGAGGCCTGCGACTGGGCAGATCGCCATTGCACGCAAGGATAGGCTGCCGCCCAGCCACAGAAACGCAGCCACAGGACACCTCGCAACAGAAGGCGAGCCCCACAGCAAACGAAACAGCAAGGGCAACAGAACTGGAGGGACCCTGCCAGGCGTCAGGAAGTCGAATCCCCGGACCTGGAACAGCTCATGCAGGAGCGTCGAAAGGCCCTTCAGTCAATTGGAGGAGGACTTTGAAGGGGTCCCCCACCTTTTTTCATCAAGTAGTGAAGAGGAAAGTAATCCGGCCCGTTCCGCAACTGACTCTATTACTCTGCCCCCGGTCACGCCATTGATCGCTGACATTGCCCAATTGGGGTGATACCGGTCATGGCCCAGCAACATGCTCCGCTGAATGATTTCTGTGGGCGGGTACCCCGGCTGGGGGCCAACCGCCGTCCGCGTCAGGACACAATGGACACACTACACCCCGAACTGACGACCATTTCTCCTGCTAACTCCCCGAAAGGAACCCGCCTCGCAGGCTCGTCCTGCCACCTCTACGATTTGACTGTACGCTCCCTGGTTCTTGGAGCGCTAGTTTGGATGTATCGAGCTTGCCGATGCGTCCCAGGTATTGGGACAGTTCTCCCATTCAGTTGCATGTTCTATTTACCCTGTTCTCTCACCCCTTATACCCCACAGAAGACATGAGAGGGGGCATACATGGAGGGGGCACACAGGGGCTCTTTCCACGCGCAGCTCTGCCACTCTACTCGTCACACCTGTGCATCCCACGTTCGTGAACACGCACCTTGGCGCAGGTCGCCATTCACCCACCTACCTATGCAGCACGCAGACGTCAGTATACTCACCCTGAATGTGCGGGGCCTGCACACGCCGCGCAAGAGATACACAACATATGCATATATTAAGCGCCAACGAGCCCACATCGCGTTCCTGCAAGAAACTCATCTCACAGCACCCAAGACAGACAAATTGAGATCCCGCTGGCGGGTTGTCCTATGCGCCACCTCCTACTCTGCGTTCGCACGCGGTGCGCTCATTTGGGTTCGCCCAGGCACCCCCTTTCGGGAGACGCGAAGAGTAGTGGATAAGGAGGGGAGGTATGCCCTGATGGAAAGTATACTGGACGGACAGCCAATCCTATTAGGTAGCATTTACGCACCCAATGTCGAGCAGGATACTTCTGGGACTCCCTCTCGGGTGTGCTGGCCCAATTATCCTCTCTCCCGTGGATATTAGGGGGCGACTACAACTGTGTACTGGATGTTACACTTGACAGGTCCCACCACCGCCCCAACATTCTCCAGCCATTGCACGGTCAAAAAGATTCCGCCACTAGGTCAGTCACTGGACGCTAGTAGACGCATGGAGAGCTCACCATCCTCACACGCGGTTATACTCATTCCACTCTATCCCACATAACCTGCAGACCAGGCTCGACAGATTTTTATGCACTCCGTCGCTAATACCTAAGGTCCAACACACCGACTACCTAGGCCGAGTAGTCTCAGACCACAATGCACATATCCTAAGCATCCGTTGGAGACCACCTCACCCTCCGGTGCCCACATGGTGCCTCCCGAAGGACTGCCTCACGGACCAGGTATTTAGGCACGATCACGCGCAGACGGTCCAAGATTACTTCCCTCACAACACCGGGACCGCCACCTCTAGGCTAGTGGAATGGGACGCATTCAAAGTAGTTGCATGGGGGGGGTTGTATCAAACAGATAGTGGGGGCCCGCCGCACACTCGAACACACCATTGCCGACTCGGAACGCATGCTAGCGACACTCACCAAAACGAAAGATGCCTGGTCGGCTACGATGGCTCAGGTAGCCGAGGCGAAAACGAAATACGCTACTGCCCTAGCGGATTTACAGAAATTCAATTTCCGTGCTTATGTGGCTCGCGTAAACATAGAACGCGACAAAACAGGTACACTACTGGCGTGGTTGGCGCGCCAAGACACAGCACCCATTACCGAGATCCGGACATCCGCTAGCACTCTGGTGCGCTCCCAACAAGACATACTAGACGCGTTCAGGCACTATTACGCTGCCGTGTACAGCACCCAGACACACTATCGGCAGGAAGCGGTAACCCATTTCCTGGACCCGCTGCCGCTTCCCCATGTCACAGAGGCAACCAGGGATACCCTGGATACGAAAATAACAGCGGCTGATGTCTCCTGCGCGATACGTTCCTTGGCGCAGAACAAGGCTCTGGGCCTAGACGGGCTACCTCTTGAGTACTACAGTACCTTCTCCGCCCTGTTGATCCCCCGGCTGACCGCCACGCTTGCAGACGCCCTCGATCGGAGGGAACTTCTAGAATCACTGCGGGAATCGGTCATCGTGTCCTTTCTCAAACCGCACAGAGACCCGCAACAACTGTCCTCATACCGCCCTATCACGCTCCTCTCGGCTGATTGCTAAATCCTGGGGAAAATACTGGCCGCCAGGTATGAACAGATATTATGCCCCCTAGTTCACCCAGACCAAAATGGTTTTGTCCCTGGCAGGAACACGTCTCAGAATATCAGACGTGTCTTCCATGTCCAAGATCAGGTGGGAGACGTCTTCCCCCGTGCGGCCTGCATCATACTTGATCTTGAAAAAGCTTTAGATGCAGTGACCTGGCCATACCTCTTTGCAGTCCTCCGTCGGACGGGAATAGGCCCAACCCTATTACAAAATACGTGGCTTCTATACACCAACCTTACGTCTCGGGTCAGGCTGGGTCGCTACATCTCATCCCCGCTGCGAGTCGAGAGGGGTACCAGACAAGGCTGCCCCCTCTCGCCCCTAATCTTGGCCTTGGCGGTGGAGCCGCTGGCGATCCGCCTACGCTGGGAGGGGACCGCCTGGGGCATTCCCATAGCGGATACGGTCCACTGCGTCTCCATGTACGCGGATGACCTTTTGCTGTACGTCCGAGACGTCACCGCGGATCTAACCCCCATAGGGACGGTCCTGTCTGAATTCGCGAAGCCATCTGGCCTCCTAGTATACTGGGAGAAATCCGTGGTGTACCCCCTGCACCATTCCCTTGACCCTCAGGAGGTCCGGATTGGTACGCAGAACCTATCTTGGAACACGGGCGCCCCCCGTTATCTTGGTGTCCGCCTTTATCGTTCACCCACCGACATCTACGAGGGTAATCATTGCAAGGTTCTCGCCAGCATCCGCACCTCGGTGGGCTTCTGGAAAAATCTCCCACTAGCCCCTATTGGTCGGGTAGCTCTGGCAAAAATGATCATCGTCCCCCGACTATTGTATTACTTCACTAACCTTCCGGTCGTACCACCCGGACGTTTCTTCCGCGAGTTGGACACGCTCCTCAGCACACTCATGTGGGGAAACTGCCGGCATAGAATAGCCCTCACCAAACTCCAGCTACCCACCACTGAGGGGGGTCTGGGTGCCCTCGCCTTCGAGTCATACTTCCTCGCAGCGCAACTCCAATGGCTCTCGTACTGGACGGCGGGTAGGCTATCCGGGGAGACCTACACAACACACGGCCCTATCCCTATACCAGAGCTCTGTCGTCTGTTGCTTCCTGGCACCAAACTCCGCCGAACCTACCCCCTGCAAGTATCAGTGGTCCGTCAGTGCATGCAACAAATTCACCGTATGGCAGCGAAGACCCCTTGCTATTCCCCACGGTTACCGCTAGCAGGGTGGCCACGAGGGGACTCATACTTCACGAGCGCCATGTTACGCGTGTGGACGGAATCTGAGATCACAGATGCAGGGGCACTATTTGCGGAGGGCCAGCTCTGCCCGTATGACCAACTCATGGAGGACCACGGCCTCCCCCCAGGGCAGTTTCTGACACATTGCCAACTCATACACTGCTATCGCCCACACTGTGACCTTACAACCAGCGAGCCCGCGACACACCCCGTAGTTCACACCATCCTTTACATGGGCAGTGGCAGACACCTAGTTACTTGGCTGTATAAGTCAATAAGAGAACTCACAAACAAGCACCTGCTCACCCTGAGGGCTGCTTGGGAGGACGAGTTTGGGCGACAATTACACGACCGGGAATGGGACAGAGCACTAGAATTCCCAAAGAAAGTGTAGAGAAACGCACGGTTCAAAAATATACAGTACTACATCTTACACAGGGCCTATCAGACCCCGGCGCGTCTCCAGCGGTTCTACCCCGACACACAGTTCTTATGTCCCAGATGTCACTCCCCTGATGCACACTTCCAACACATGTTCTGGAGCTGCCCGACCCTTCAGACCTACTGGTCAGCCATACTCCACTCCATCTGCACTCTCACAGGCCTCACAGGGCTACATTCCTGGGAGGCAGTCGCTTTGGGGATCTTTCGCAGGCCGAAGACACACAAGGTGCAGGTCCGATACGCTGCTCTGTCTCTGCTTTTAGCCAAAAGGAACCGAACCATGCAATTGCGAGCGATCACCAGTCCCTCGTTCGAGATATGGGTGGGAGCAGTGAAAAAATGGGCGGCGGCAGAGGAGGATGCCATGAGGGAGGAGGAAGCGAAAGGTCAGCGCAAACACCCTATATCCCTAGAATGGGTCACACTGTCTCACCAGTTTATGTTAGCCCACAAGCATGATACCCCGAGTACTTCTCAATGTGTCGCCACGCCCCCGGTGGCATCAACGCCCCATTAGGGGGTACATAACTTGACCTCCTCCATCTCTTCAGTTCCCTCCCCTCCCCCCCCACACTCCCCCCACCACACTCCCCCCCACCGTCTCCTTGCAGATGTGTCCTGAACAATATGTCTAATTCTGCTCCTCCTACTCAGTCTTCGCCCCACTACCTTCCCCCTCCCCCCCCTGTTTTCTCTCCCTCCCAGGGTATTTTCTCTCCTTTCCCTTGCAGTTTCACTGCTTTAGTTACCAGTCTTCTTCCTTCCACACACGGTTCCCCGTTCCTCTTCCCCTAGTTCCCCCTGCGCTCACTAACGGATCCATGCCCCTAATTCGCTCATTATATGAATACTGAATACATTCTGATGGCATGTTCGTATCATTGTAACATCTCTGATTGCAATATGATGTACCGTGAGAGCTTTTTGGTAAAAAGTTAATCAAAATATTTTAAAAAAAAATAATTGTAGACCTGGAATGTTTTAGTCCGTGAGGGGCTGATGTGGAAGAACAATCTGCAATCCCCAGCTTCTGTGTCCAGTTGTGCGAAATGGTCCTTCTGTATCGAGATCCAAGATGAATATCTTTGAAGCCACTTCCTCATATAGAAGAACTGTGCAGCTTCATAATATCTTTAAAGTTTGTGAATTCCCAAGTCCCCATTGATCATGTTATTGAAATTATTTTGTAGGATCACCTTTTAGATTCTCATATGTACACGACCCCCAATGGGAGGAAATTCACTTTTTGAAGATCTTCATATTGAGTGAGGTTAGGGAGAAAGATGGCACTGAAGCAAATATCAGATTCCAAACAATGTTTTCATCTTGATTTTTTCCAACCTGCCTTTAGTAATAGAGTGAGAACTGTTCACCTATTAATGCAGCTTCTGATCAAGGATAGATAGTTAATCTCATATAAATCTTTTAATTTTTGTTTGATTAATGTTCCTTGTATCTGAGCCTAGTGCCATATGGTTAGCCCTCCATGATTTTAATTTCTTCTATCACCAATGTATTGTGGGTATCCAGTTTCTGTCACTGATCAATTTATTGTCTAATACTATACCTCAAAAGTCTAAAATGACCATTATTTTGGGTGTTCTCATTATAGTGTCAACTAGATACATCGTTAGCCATCAATGATATGAGGTTGTCCACCCCAGGCACCATCACTCCGCTTAGTGAGCTATCAGATCTAATAGTTTCAATGAAGGGTTCAATGGGCAGTTCAAAGAGAAAGGTTGACAAGGGGCATCCCTGTCTCACTTCTCTATCGAGTGTAATCGAGCTTGAAAAGACTTGTTCACTCCTCTGGTGGAAGGATTCCCAGGCAGTCTTTGGCTAGAGTCTGAGAATACAAGTGGGAAACTATTCTCACTATTAGTGCCAGTATAGAAGGTCACTCAATAAGGTTAAACTGTCTTCTTCTCGTCAAGTACCATCACTGCTGGTCCTCACTGACCGAATGATCTCATTGTTAGCAATCGCCTAACCCTTGTTGCAGCCCATTCTCCTACCAATAAGTCCCATCTGACCTGTGTGAATCAAATGGGCCATAGGTCCGTCAGTTCTGTTGAGGACCATTTTGTTTAAAGGTTTATAGTCTATTTTAGGAAGGGAGATGGGGCAGAATGAGGTACTTTTGATGATCCCTTGCAGGGTTTAGTGGGGACTGTTACAGTGGCCTTCAACCATTATGTTTAAATTCCCTTGTTGCTCATCTAGGATCGGAGTTAGGAATCCGTTGTATCTTTTATAAATTTACAGATTGTAGCTGTGCAGGCCTTGTTCCCTAGATGACAGGGAAAGGAGACCTTCAATGGTGTTCTGCAGTTTCTCAATAGGAAGTTGTGTGTTTATTTCAAGTGTTTCTTATCTAGATAGTGATGCTAAATTTACTTGATCTATATCATGTATTCATTACCTTCTCTCAATATGGTTCTGTCACATACATCTCATATAATCTCATGAAGAAGGTCTTAAATGCTACTGCTATCCAACTAGGTTCTGTGGTACTCTCACTCCTGACCCCCACTCTTATGTAGGCAATGGTTGTGGCCACTTATCTTGTTAGATTTGCTTCACTAGCAATCTGCCAACCCAGATGCATTGGTAATAATGTCTATGACAATTATATAGCATGATGTTTTCTAATTGATATATGTCTGATTCGGTCGGTGCTGTCTTGGCCTTTGCATTCTCTATCCCTATGTCTCTGGAGTAGACCCTTTTGTGTTGCACATTCAAGAGCAACCCTCTTGGTTGCATCCTCTATCTTCTTGATGCCACCCTTTTTCTTGTAGGAAGATTCTGAAAACAGTATATCGTTTAGGACTGTATTAGGCCTATCCCACAACACTGTGTTCCTACTTGTCCTGTCATTGTAACCTAAATATTCTACAGATGCATCTCTCACTTTATCTGTCTACTTTCGGTTATTTGTCAAACTGTTGTTAAAGCTCTCAGTGCAATCCCTGTCAGGCAGGTTACATTTAGTTGAGCTGAGACTCTGGCATGGTCATAAACAGTTGATGTTAATATATGCACCTTTTCCAAGTGTATATTATTGTTTTGCTATATGAATCCTGTTTAGACAAATATACTTGTTATGTGTCAAAACAGTGTATACTCTTATCATCAATGTGCCTGTGACTCCATGCCTTGGTCAGCCCTAGAACAGCATTACAGGTTTCAGGACGCGAGATGCCACCTCTGAGGCATGAGGACACACCCCAGTACTTCTGTCTGCAGTGGGTTGAGGACGATGTTAAAGTCACTTCCAATTTAATTTCTTTTCAGTAGAATTATGCCAGAATATTTGCCATTATCAGAAAGAAGATTGAGCCATTCCTTTTCACTGCACAGATTTTTTAGCAGCATCTGTCTACAACCTAATTACATGTGGTGGGCTGCACATCTATTGTTCAGGTCTCCCTTGTTGCTTGTACATAATTTGTTTATGTCTCAGTATTTTGCATTCCCTGGAATTGTCATTTACTCCAGTATTGGAACTTTCATAGATTCACATGCCTGAATTATTCCCCGTCGTCGAGACGGGAGTCTCCGGTATATAAAAAAGCAGTGCTTAGTAGTATAGCAAACTGAAAAGAGGCCTAGGCCCATTTCCCTTTTGCAACCCATAGCCATTGTTATGTAAAAAAAAGGCCAAACTTTTCCCTGAACCAATCAGAGCTCCTCACCCTCTAGAACACTCCTGAGAGAACCTTCTGCCCCTCAGATTTTTCTACCGCACATTGTGCTAGGGAGTCTCATTTGAGCTCTGCTCAAACTCTTTACTTCTATAGTATTTTTGACCTAGATTTGAGGTTTCTACATCAACCATGTCTAAAAAGAGAAAAAAGGATTATTTAGAGCTTGTTCAACCTGCTCCAAGAAGAGGCTGTTTACAGATGACCCTCACAAGGACTGAATCTACTGTCTCTTTCCAGACCATAAGGCATCAGATTGTAAGGTATGTCGTACCTTTTCAAATAAGACCTTGAGAGATCGTGAGGGAAGGCCACTGATCTGGCTTCAGAAAGTCAAAGCCAGGAAGGAAATCCTCTCAAGTGAGAGTGAGGAGGAATCTGTGGCGTCTAAGAGATCTCAGAAGAGAAGTAGATCTCCTCAAACACATTCCTCAGGGGAAAGACCTGAGAAGGCCCCAAAAAAGACCACTCCAGTGTCTTCAGGGCGCAGTCCCTCAAAATCCCCTTCAGGCTCATCTAAGGGCAAGAAGGGATCTGCTGGTGAGGTGAAAGGAGCAAACTCCACCTCAGATCCACCACAGTCACCTCAGAAGATCAAGATTACCATCAAAAGATCTTCTTCTACACCTTCTGAGGAGAAATCAACTCCGTCGACGGGACCGTCAACAAAAAAGGGACCATCGACGATGACGAAAACACCTCCGTCGTCTACGAAAAAGGATAAGGCGGGTGAGAAAACAGCGTCGACGATTTCAGCGTCGACAACTATATCGTCGACGGTTTCACCGTCGACAAAGGCATCGACGACCGTGTCAACGGTGGCGTCGACGACGGCAGCGTCGACGAGGACTGTCGACGACGGCAGTGTCGACGGCAGCGTCGACGAGGACGACAACGTCGACGAGGACAGCGTCGACGGTGACTACAACGTCGACGGTGGCGTCGACGACAATGACTTGGTCGACGACGGCGATGGGAATCTCGACGAGGGATAAAACACCAGAAAAAAGGTTGGTGCCTTGGAAAAAACCTATAACACCTGAGGTTACATCTCCAAGCAAGGTCTCCCCATTGCTACCGTCTCACTTACTGGAGGAGGAAGATTCGGAGGAAGATGATGAGTATGGTATTGCCAGTAGCCCTTCGCAATTACAGGTCAAGTACCAAGAAGACGATTCTGAGGAGGAATATGGGGGTTATCAAGAACAACCCCAGGAACAACACCGATATCGCCAACAGCAACGAGAGGAGATGACAAGTGTGCCATCCTCTTTGTTGAAGGATCTCCAGGGAATGTTGGAGGATTATAGGAAAAGATACCCAGCGACTCCAGTCGCTCAACAGGCCATAGAGGCTACTCCACGTCCACGATCGGTTCCAGGGACTCCGATTCGTAGGAGAGAGATTGTGCCAGAACCTACTGTTAGGTCCCCACCACCGACAACACACCACGATATCGGAGATCTGTACGATCTCTGCCTATAGTGTCTCATATCTGGAAGGAAGGATTGAAGGTCATGGAGACGCCAGCGACGGTAACACCGCTTCTGGCCAGACTGGATAAAAAGTATAAAGCACCAGTCAATGCTCCATCTTGCCTTTTGGGTCATCCCAAACCGGATTCGGTGATCACGCAGGCGGCACAACAGAAATCCAGGAACCCATCTGCTCCGATTGCAACACCTCCAGACAAAGAGGGCAGAAGGTTGGATAACGCAGGGAAACGTTTTTCATTAATGTCTGCTCTGCTTGTAAGAGCCGCTAATGCTCTTGCTATATTGGGAAGGTATGACAGGCAGATGTAGTGTGACCTGTCTCCGTACGTTAACCTGGTGCCAGATCCAGAGAAGCAGGAGGCGAAGAAAATTCTCATGGAAGGAGAGAGGACTTCGGCTGAAGTCACAGACTGCGCTATGGATATAGCGACCACGGCATTTAGATCCTTGGGAGGAGCTGCGGTCCTGCGCAGGCAAGGTTGGCTGCGAGCAACAGCATTTAGGCCGGAGGTGCAAAACACAATTTTAGACCTCCTTACAATGGAGAAGAATTATTTGGACAACATATAGCTAAATCCGGGTAAGACGGAACTGGTTCTGTTTGGCAATAGTCATCTATTTTGGTGCCCTCACTATTGGCCATCTAAATTGGGCCCCCCACCTGTGCCATCTAAATCAGTCAAAAGCTTAGGGGTACTCATTGATTGTGAGCTCTCTTTAAAACCTCAGGTCAACTCAGTTGTGTCCACCTGCTTTTTCCAATTGCGGAAAATAAAAAAAGATCAGTCAGATGCTCACTCGTTCAGCTCTGACCCAGGTAGTAAGAGCACTGGTGTTGTCTCATTTAGACTACACAAACGCCATCTACCTAGGCCTTCCTGTCACACTTAGTAGACGTTTGCAGATGGCACAAAACCAGGCGGCTCGACTTATACACCGCCTCCCACGATGGCAGTCAGCCAGACCTCTTTTGAGGCAACTTCACTGGCTTCCGATTCAACACCGTGTTACCTTCAAATTGGCCTGTATAATTTTTAAATCCCTACACACTCGCAGTCCTCAGTTTATTCAGAAACTCCTGCTCAGATACACCCCCTCTCGCAGCCTTCGGTCTGCTTCCCAAATTTTCCTGACTGTTCCTCGTTATAAGCTATCACGCAAGGGAGGCCGCAGGTTCGCTACCCTTGCTCCCAAGTTGTGGAACTCTTTCCCCTTGGAAATTCGCTCCTGCACTGCTCTCCTTCCATTCAGGAAGCTTTTAAAGACATGGCTGTTTACCCAGGCTATGGCCTAATGTTGAGGTCTCCTTAGAAGAGTTAGTGTCCTGTTGGTTAGCGCCATTAAACCCTTGGGTGTGCGAGCGCTTTATAAAACTTTGATAAGATAAGATAGATGATACGCTGGAAAGTATCAAGAAGGATACTGATACGGCAAAGGCTCTGGGAACACTGCAGTACAGGAAAACCCCTTTTCGTGGCTCCAGGGGTAGAGGACAATCCTCGTATAGAGGAGGATACCAACAAGGGAGATATTCGTCTTCTTATCAGTCCTCATCGCAGCCGTACCATCAGCAATATAACCAGCGTCAGTCAGGAGGATAAACAAAATCAACTCCAAGAGGACGTGGTGGCCGAGGAAAGGACAACACCCGTCGGCAATGACAACCTCCATCTTCCGGCTCTGTCAGATGCTCCCCTGGGTGGAAAGATTGCTCACTATCTTCACAATTGGCGGAAAATAACAACGGACCAATGGGTCCTCAAAATAGTTCAATTCGGTCACACCCTAGAATTTCTTCAGACGCCCCCTTGTACGCCACCGATGCACCAGAGAGCCAATCATCTGCATCAACTCCGGCAGGAGATTCGGACAATGCTCCGAAAGGGAGCAATAGAACCAGTACCGAAATCCCAGGAAAACAAGGGGTTTTACTCCCGTTTTTTTCTTATCAAGAAAAACAAGCTCCAGTGGCGTCCCATTCTGGATCTCAGATCCTTAAACACCTATCTCAAGAAGCAATCTTTCAGGATGGTATCCCTACAGGACATCCTTCCGTTATTAAACCCAGGAGATCATATGACCACATTGGACCTACAAGACGCGTATTTCCACGTGCCGATACATCCTGCACACAGGCAGTACCTTCGGTTCTGGGTAGCCGGAAGACATTACCAATTCAGGGTACTGCCATTCGGCTTGAATTCAGCGCCAAGAGTTTTCACGAAATGCCTGGCTCCAGTCGCGGCTGTGTTGAGGAAGCAAAGACATCAAATATTTCCTTACCTCGACGACTGGTTAGTCAAAGCACCATCAAAGACACAGGCAAGAGCGTTGACGCAAGCTTGCATAGACTTATTCGCCGATTTAGGAATGACTCTAAACGAGGGAAAGTCAAACCTCCACCCAGCAAGAGTGATCACATTTCTGGGGGCAATATTGGACACGGAATGCAACAAAGCGTTTCCCTCCGAGGAAAGACAACTGCGGATTGTGTCCCTCTTCCAAGACTTGGGAAAAAGAAAGTCTCTTTCAGTCCGCAGGTACAAATCCTTGCTGGGCACGATGTCCTCTTGTATTCCACTGGTACCTTGCTGCAGGCTAAGGATGAGACCATGGCAGGAACAGATCGATCTCCAATGGCGTCAGGCGGAAGGATCCTTCGACGATACAATAAAGGTGACACCAGTGATGCTGCAGGCAGCAAAGTGGTGGACGCAAAAGGCAAATGTGTCTCAAGGACTGACGTTTCTAGCAAGAGCAGTTCCGCTAGTGGTAACGACGGATGCGTCGTTAGAAGGATGGGGAGCTTTCCTTCAGGACCTTCAGGTCAGCGGCCGTTGGAAGGCAGAGGAGCAGCAATTACATATAAATCTGCTGGAGCTTAGGGCGATCCACTTGGCATTACTGGCTTTTCTGCCAAGGATAAAAGGTGCGCCGGTGTTGGTAAGAACAGACAACACCACGGCGATGCATTATGTGAACAAGCAAGGGGGAACACGATCTCTCTCCCTGTCTCACGAAGCCCAGGAGATATGGGAATGGTCTTTTCAGCAGGGTATATCATTGACAGCAGAACACCTCCCGGGGGATCAAAACGTCAAAGCGGATACTCTCAGCAGGCTAAAATCGTTCTGCCACGAATGGGAGCTAGACCAGGAGATCCTGGACAGTGTCTTTCGGAGATGGGGAACACCGATGGTGGACCTCTTCGCTACAAGGGAAAACAGAAAATGCCAGTACTTCGCAAGCTGGCTTCCCCAGAGGGGATCTTGGGGGAATGCGTTTTCCATGGCATGGTCCGGCATCTTTGCCTACGGTTTTCCTCCAATTCCTCTTCTCCCCCGCGTACTGGTGAAGATCAAGAAAGAGCCGTGCAGGCTGATCCTAGTATCCCCGTAGTGGCCCAGACAACACTGGTTCACGGAACTGCTGCTACTGTCGGAGGACCGTCCAATTTGGTTGCGCCTAATTCCATCGCTCCTGACAATGTCCAAGGGGCAGGTGCGCCATCCGGACCCGAAATCCTTGCGATTAGCAGCCTTTCTCCTGAACACTGTGAGTTTAGCCATCTGAACATCTCACATGAATGTAGGGAGATCCTGTCCAAGGCCAGAGCAGAGAGTACCAACAAAACCTACAGGATGAAATGGAGGAGGTTTTGTCTGTGGTCTAAGAGACATGATGTTCACCCTCTTACTGCTGCACCTCATCAAATTATACCTTACATTCTGCTGTTAGCAAAGTCAGGATTAGCACACGCCTCCATCAAGGTGCATTTGGCTGCGTTATCCCGCAACAGGAGGTCATCGTCAGGCCCATCTTTATGGTCCTCAAGGATTATCAAACAATTCATGAAAGGGATATTCAGAGTCTTTCCACCAGTAAAGCCTCCACCACCATTATGGAATCTGAATATTGTACTCTCTCAATTGATGAAGCCACCATTTGAACCAAAACACAGGGCAGACCTGAAGTTCTTGTCCTGGAAAGTGACTCTTCTCATTGCATTGACTTCAGCGAGAAGAATAGGTGAACTACAAGCGCTCATGATTCAGGAGCCTTTCTTGCAATTTCAAGAGGATAATATGATTCTCAGGACAAACCCGAAGTTCATTCCGAAGGTGCCAACTGATTTTCATTTGAACGAACCATTGGTGCTGAAGCGTTTCTTTCCTCATCCATCAACAGCGGCAGAAAGAGTATTACACTCGCTGGACTTTCAGAGATGTATGAAATTTTACTTGAAAGAAAATAAGGCGTTTTGCAAGTCTTCCCAGTTATTCGTCGCCTTCAGCGCACCCAGGAAAGGTTTCCCGCTGTTAAAGAGGGGAATTGCCAGATGGATTTCCAGTGCAATTGTCTACTGTCATCAAGCTGCTGGAAAGCCTTTGAATGCACAAGTCCGTGCCCATTCCACGAGGGCGGTGGCCACATCCACTGCACTGTTTGGAGGAGTGCCAATCCAGGATATCTGCAGAGCTACAACCTGGGCATCTACGCACACCTTCACCAGGCACTACTGCTTGGAGGCAGCCGCAGAATCGGATGCGGCGGTGGGAGAGGCGGTACTGCGGAATATCATCCAGTAACGGTGAGCCTTTCTTGCATCCCTCCATCCATAAGTTCTCTTGTTTACAAAGTCACATTTTATATAAGTATGTATATATGTATATGAGATTATGCTTAATTTTCTAATAGTATTGCATGATTATGTAATGTATCAGGAAAATGTGCTTTGTTTTTTCACTGCTCGCTATTCTGATTCAGTCATGTAAATCTATGAAAGTTCCAATACTGGAGTAAGGAAACAAGTTACTTACCTGTAACTTTAGTTCTCCAGTATTGGAATCTTTCATAGATTCACATGCACCCACCCTCCTCCCCTGAGAGGCTCACCTCGAATTTAGCACAAGAAGTGTGTTATGCACACGTGCGCGAAAAATCTGAGGGGCAGAAGGTTCTCTCAGGACTGTTCTAGAGGGTGAGGAGCTCTGATTGGTTCAGGGAAAAGTTTGGGCCTATTTTACATAACAAAGGCTATGGGTTGCAAAAGGGAAATGGGCCTAGGCTTCTTTTCAGTTTGCTATACTACTAAGCACTGCTTTTTTATATACCGGAGACTCCCGTCTCGACGACGGGGAATGATTCAGGCATATGAATCTATGAAAGATTCCAATACTGGAGAACTAAAGTTACAGGTAAGTAACTTGTTTTCTTTCCCATCCTGTTTGTACACTTTACCCACAACACCTTCTCCAATTTAGTATGTTTATTGTGCAAAAGTGAATTTCTTGAATTTGTGCAGTTCCGCGCGACAATTTCTTTAGGGAGGTTAGGTGTCTGGTCCTTTTAATCACATTATTCAGTCCATTCATAGAATGAGAAGTTTTGTTTTTGTCATGCATACAAGTCATTCATGTCCTATCTTCTCTAAATCCCTTTGTCAACTCTTTTAGATTCCTGGAGAAGCATATGATGAATCTTAGCTCATGGGAAAGGCGTGGATATGAACTGGGAATGAAAATAACGATTGTGAAAAACTGGGGTTAATGTTTGTTCAGACATGATGTGTCAGCAACCTTTTTATTTTCAAATGGAGTAAGGCACAAGACAGCCTGTTTAGGAAAGGGCTGGAATTCAATGATTCAGGTTCCATATAAAGACAAAGGGTTGGTAGATGAGGAATTGTGAGAATGTATGGGGGGGCATGTGAGGAGAAATTGGCAGTAGACAACAGGTGAATCAATCAGGTATTAACAATATTGAGGTGAATCAATAACTATAAGGTTGTCAAGACGTTTTAAATAGGGTGGAGACATAGCAGAGTCTGTGATATGCCTTGCAAGACTGTCTCTGGAGTTGTACTACACAATTTCCGTTTGAATCCAATTTGTTTCCGCTTTGAATGGTCTTTTTTGGCAATTCTTTTCAACTTTGCCACGGAAACCAACATGTTTTCTTTATTTGTGAGACCTTTGAAAATGTTGAACATCTTGGGAGGCTTTCTGTCACCAAGTCATTTGGACTTTTGGGGCTCAGGTGGTCGATGTTTTTTTTAAAACCCCACTTACCTACTTATTCTGGTTTTTATTGTTAAACATTTATATCTTCACATCTTGGCACAATAATTGACACTATTTTCTCTAAGGCTGGATGTAAACCATAGGTGTATAAACAGCTTTCCAATTAGAAATTAGAATAGTTTTACCCCTAATGCCCCACCAAACTCTTACTTCCCCAACCTAATTTGAAGTATGCTTATTTGCATTGTTTCTGATGGCAAGGTCTCAATTGGCTCCTTCGTCATAAACCCTTGACCGCATGACCCATCCTCTACTGCTCTGCCAGGAGGTCAGTGTTGTGATAGCCATATTTAGGGTTAACGACCATTACGGGATTTTCATGCCGTTCTTCTATGCAAGGCAAGGCTGACTGTGTGTAGGAGGAACACTCCCTGCATGTCCTGGAGATAGATATTTTTGTTTTGCAGAAGCAAACTCTCACTTTGGGAGCTGTGTAAAATAAGAAAAGAATGTCAAGTGCGTGAAAAAAAAAAGGCACCAGACAGGGGCGATCTTTTCATATGTCGGATGGTCCTCTATGATAGGAGCAGAGGCCACTGACCAGGTGGGCTGACAACCGTTATGTAAATGATGCCCTAAGGTGTCAACCCTGCCAAAAGTTTTATTGAATTGCTTTTCTGGTCAATTCCATTAATAAAGTCTGCAGTACATGAGTGCCCTCGATCAAATGTTATAAACTTTAAAGCAGGTTGCTATAAAGTATTGCATAGCATCAAAACATCAGACCTCATAACTTATAGTGGAGTCAGGTGTGGATGTTTCAAGATTAACTGACAAGTTAATGATTATAGTTTTTTTGCATTGCATCTTTTTATGCATTCATATGCTTTGAATAATCCCTTGTGGGACTTGGAATTCTTAAACTATCTTTAGCCTAGGAGTATTTTAAAAACATAGTAAAGCATTAAGACTTATAGCATATGCTTCTATCTGCAGGTTCCTTACCTTTGAATATTTCCCAGGCCCTAGACTGATGTGAAAACTTCTGCAATGGATCTCTGGTGCTGGCAAAGGGCCCAGGCTCCATTACGACATCAAAGTTGTGATGTCGTTTGTATATCGTGCTTGACCAGACCCCTGATGTCTGTTCTGTTTTGTGCTTACCTTTTGATGCCATCAGAGCTTTGTTCTCTCAGATTCTCTGGGTTCCTTTCTCACATTTTTGTCAAGTGGTGCAGATAGGGACATGTCACTACTGAAGAAGTCCGGTTTCAATCCCTGTCGCTAGTGCGACGGCCCAATGTCAATCTTGGACCTGCATGACGACTGCCTTTGGTGTCTAGGGTCAAAACACATGTTGTTGTGTAAGCTCTGCCATCATAGAGCATAGGGCTGAACTGTTCATGGCCTATTCTTTGGACGGTTGTCAGGAGCGCCGCAGGACAAGGCCACATTTTTGGTTAAGGGCAAGGACCAGGTCATCATCGAGGTCATCACTGTCCACCCGATCCTCGAAGGAGTAGAAGTGTCACAGGAATAATTAAAAGCACTCCTCTTCTCAAAGGTCAAAATCGAAAGGTAAGTCACCTCTGACCCAGTCTATGAAGCTGGAGTTAGTGGCGATCTCCACAAGGGCATCGCCAGCACCATAACCCTATACGGCAGTCTCCCCTCACAGCACCTCCTCTCAATCAGTGTCAGTACCCACTTATCCGGAGTACCCAGTTCGGGATCCGTCAACCTTCATATAGACTACGTTGGATCTCTTTAGGAGAGGGTACTGTCCTCTCTGAAGCACCCTTGGGGCCCACAGGATTGGTCACCAGCCACTATGGCCTTATCACGGGGATGGCCTTGGAGCCATACAGATTCTGTCGCCACACCATCCTCATTTAGGACCAACATCAGTTGGATTTTCGGCTCTGGTCAGGGATTACCCTATATTGAATAGAACACCAGCATCTGGCTCTGGACTGCATTACAGACTGACTCTGTGTACAGTGCCACTTTCAACATTGATGGCTGTACGGGCAAAGGCATTGCAATCTTCGCCTGAACCTGTGTTGCCACATATCACACTGTGGGGTTTGACTTGATGTCCAGTCCCAGGATGGTTGAATCTAGTCCCCTTTCAGGTTTGTTAGCCTGCCAAAGAACCAGTAGGTTGGACATGTCTCAAGACATTGATCATGTTAAAGGACTGCTACCTTCAAATTTCAGTTTTTCATTCTCTGTAAGGAAGGCAGCTGAGTTCCTTGACCTGCAACTACCTGCAGTGGAGCAGAGAGTCCATATTCTTACAGATAGACTACAGATAGCACCATCTGCTTCTGAGCCTTGCTCCCACTTATAAGGGAACCCTTGGCAAAATCATCCTTGTGTCCAGCGGTTAATAGGAGAATTGCCTGCCTGTGCAGGCCAGCACCAGGAGATTCAGCCTTCTTAACCATTTGCCCCTTGCTCAAAAGCTTAGTAGTGCAAAGCTTCTCCACATCCAGATTCAACCCTGGAGCTTTCCCTTTGCAACCTCTTAATAGGGAATCCAAGCTCCTGGAAGCAATAAGAAAAAAGGCCTTTTTGGCTGGCAGCTTAGCCTTTTGTTTGCTGAACGCCACCTGTATCTCGGTAATACATGCCCATGCCCTCTGGGACATATCACCCATGGTAATTTTAAATCTCCAAGACCATTTTCAGGCTTAGCGCTCCGAGTTAGTAAGAGATGGACTGAATGCTTCTTGATACATAGTGCGTGCTGTCCTAGACACTGTAGACTGTGTAGCTCGATCAGTGGACACTTCTGTCACTTTAAGACACCATACATGGTCAACATAATTCTTATCAGATGTCCACAACACTCTACTGGATGTGCCCTTAGAAGGTAAGAGACTGGTCAGACAGAAAGCAGACGCAGCACTAGCACGCTTAAAAGAGGGTAGAGCTAAAACACGTTCTTTGGGACTGCAGTCCACTCCTCAGACTTTTTGTTTCTTTAGGAAGCAAACTCCTCATCTCTGGGTTACCAAAAGAAGCCACACATCTCCACACTTGGTTACCAACAACCGAAGAACACCTTTTTTTGTGGCAATACTGAGAGAAAGATAAGGGACACATCAGACTGCTTCCACCCTTCTCTTCATCCTCCTTTGCCTCCTAAGCACCACCAGGGAAACAACTATAGTTTGCCTGGAAAGGAGCGCGACATGCTGATGGAAGTAAGAGTGTTTCTTTTTCTACAGGCATGGAAGGCCACCTCTTCAAAAAACTGGGTCCGACAAATTGCAGATAAGGCATACTATATCCTTCCGCTAGCATCCCACCAGCTGTTCCCTCCATCCCTCTCAAGTAATAGTAGAATACCTGCTTATCCAGCAGAAAGAGGTAGATATCCTGCCATAGAAAGGGTCATTAGATCTGGCGCCAGAGCAAGAACATAAGAACAGGACCTGGGCGCTATTCTCCGTACTTCCGTGTTCCCAAGTTGGACAGAGGTCTGCACCTGATCCTTGATCTCAGGGTCCTGAATTGGTTCCTCAGAAATGGCAAGTTCAGAATGTTGTCCTTTCCTCAGCAAGGACTGGATGTTGTCTATAGATTGCTCAGTCTGTTGGCTTCCTGCATTCTCCTGGTCATTTATGCACACTGGCACATAAAGACTCCGCTGTGGGGCTTTCGCAGGCTATGGTTCCAACATCAAGGGGATCTGGAAGAATCTATTGTGATTTCCAAGGACACTGCAGTGGAGTTTGGAGGGAAAGAGAGGAGAACCTTTTTCAAGGACGACGTATCTGCTTCTGTCACAGTTGTGACGGACTCTTCATCGTAGGGTAGGAAGCACATTTGATGGTCCGGTAGATTAGCGGCATCTGGGTTCCTGGAAAGCAAAGTCTTAAATCAATTTTCTGGAAATAAGGGTGGTCCAATTGGTGTTTCCTTCCTCCTAAACTGTGCAGTCTTTCATTCCTGATCTTGATCGACAATACAACTACAATGTGGTATCTGAACAAGCAGGGAGGGGCAGGGTCTCAGACTCTGTTGAGAAGCTCTTAGTCTCTGGACCTGGGCACACCATCACAGTCTGTGGGTGGTGGATAACCATCAGGCAGGTTTATTTAACACAGGACTGACAATCTCAGACAATGTCATCTTGCCAACCACAAGCGGCGTCTCCACCTGGAGGTGCTACAACACTTTGTTGCCCCTTTGGGCTCACGTCGTCCTCTTTGCTCTCTGTCGCTGGGACCTTGGGCAATGCATGTCAATTGTAATGGAAGTTTCCACTCTTCTGTATGTTTCCTCTCTAACTCTTAATTCCTGGGGTATTGAGAAAGATGCACCACAGCAGGGCCCAGGTAATTTTTATTGCCCCAGTTGGATTTTAAGGGTGTGGAATACAGACCTTTGGCCCCTCTTCACCTTCCACTCTAAGTGGACTTGATGTCTCAATCAGGGGACAGACCTTACGGGGAATCTTCACAGCCTACTCCTTCATGCGTGAAGTTTGAGCAAGGGAATATGAGTACCTTTCAGCTACCACTGAAAGTGGTGGACGGGGTCCTCTTTACGCATCACCAGGTTACAAAATCAGTTTCTTCAGGAAGATGAAACAAGTTTGTTTACTACTGTGCCGAAAGGGGGGTTGATACTTTAAAAGCATCCCTTGCCAATATACTACTGTTTGCACTGCTCTTGGTGAAATAAGGATCTGCAGTGGCTACAGTCAAGGTATACCTCTTGGCACTTGTCTGCTTTTCTATGCATACAAGATCCAACCCTCCCTGCTTAAGTACCTGGTGGTGATGAGATTCTTGAAAGGTTTAACAAACCTGTATTCTCCAACTCCTGTTATTTTGCCTCAGTTGGACCTTAATTTGGCTCTGACGTTTCTCATAGGCACTCTGTTTGAACCAATGCACAACTTCTAGTTACAGCTTCTGACTTTAAAAATAGTGTTCCTATTTGCCATCACCTTTGCTCGTCGAGTCAGCAAGCTACAGACCTTGTCTGTTTGACCTCAATTTGCGTTTGTTTCCAGACAAGGCGATATTGCGCACTAAAGCCATGTTCTTAACAATGGTGGTTTTTCCTTTCCATCTAGGTCAAACTATTACTCTACTATAATTCTTTCCCCTCCACGTCTCGCAAGGAGGAGGAGAGGCTTCACAAGCTAAACTCAAAGCATGCACTGAGTGTCTACATGAGCAACATTATAATTTAATTCAGATGGCCAGCTGTTCTTCAGCTACACTGGCTGTTAGTAGGGCAGTAGAGAAGCAAACTTATCGCGCTATATCATTTCATGCATCAAGATCTCCTATGCTTTAGCAAGGAATAAACATCCTGAAGGAATCAGGGCTAGTTCTACCAGGGTGCAACATCTTCCACTTCAGACCAGGCTAGAGGGGTGCCAGTAGCTGACAGCTATGTGGTTGATCCTTGACACTTTCTCCAAAAACTATTTCGTGGATTTGAAAGTGAGACTGAAGGCCACTTTGTCCTGTCTGTCCTTAATTATTTTCTAGTTTAGTTCTCTTTTCCAAACACCAAATGGACTAATGCTTGGTACTCTGTTCTAAGGTGAGGATTCTGCATATAGAAGTTCCCATCAGAAGAAACAGTTACTGTCCTTGTTTAACAATCCTTCTGGTGGATACTCTGTCTACCTGCATATTCCTCATCGACACTGCCTCCTCCTCATACTGGAGAACTTTGGAAATTTACAAATAAGCTGGCAAGTTAGTATTTTATACTGCGCTTGACTGTCAATCTTCTCTATAATGCCGCTAAATGTGTGGCAAAGCCAGGGTTGAACTGACATCAGGACGATATTCTGATGATATATGGCCTTGATGACCTCATCAAGTCTGAATGCTTGATATCATTGCAGAGCCTGCATCCTCTATCAGTGCCGTGGAGCAATTGCAGACATTTCCAGACTCGTCTAGTGTCTGTGGAATTTTCAAAGGTGAGGAGTCTGCAGGAAGAGTATCCACCAGAAAGATAGCTGTTCAGGGAGCTCACGTTAAATTATTTCAAAGCAATAATGTGGGAGAGTCCTTAAATCAAACTGCTGTTAAAATTAAGAATTCAATAGAAAATGTATTTTTCACCTTTGTCTACCTCAGGGACATTTATACTCCATTTTTCATTACTAGGCATAAGCATGGGTTAGTTTTACTTTGCTCAGGATGTTGCAGCAATGTTAACTAGAGGTTAAATCTCGGTATCCTCCCTTTTTGGTTATATAAACATTTGCCTACCTACTGGCAGCATACATAGAATTTCATCAGATTTTTTTTTTTTTTAAAGAGGCCAATTTTATTTTTAAATAGAACCAGGACAGAGTCAAGTTTCTGATCATGCAAAGTAAACTAGAAATAGAACCATTGTATTTTTGAGATGTAAGGTAAAGCAAGGCATTTTGAGGTCTTTCTCTGCATGTGACCTCCTCTGGTCAACTTTTCTTCATAGGAATTTTTATCATAAATGTGTTTCTTTTTCTGACAAGACTGGCTGGAGCTAAGAGTTATTTTATATTTAAGATGTCTTTTTTTTAAACTTTTTGTATTAGCTTGCACAAGAAATGATAGTCAGTCATGCAAATATAAACCTACACTCTCACCAAGCTGCAAACATGGTGAACATATATTATGCAAAGTCCAAGAAATGCATTTAAAGAGTTAGTTGCGCGGCCATCCTACCTCATCTTCTGTTCAACTGGTTGGGATGTGCTTGCACGACCAGAAGCTCCTCCTAAACAATTCTGTCAATTTGAAAATCTGATGTGCAGGCTTAGAGCGCGTAATGCCTCTGGTACACAGCCCATTATTTTGCATCCACTACACCAACATAACTACAACATTGCAATGTAAGTATAGTGTAAATGGATGTGGGATTAGGAATAATAAAGATATATTTTACTTAACTTCATGATGGGATGGTAGGCGACACAGTCAATGTAATGTGTTCGTAGGTTGATAGTAGTAATTTAGATATAGTGTCATACAAGCTGCCAGGCTCAAATGAAAGCACATCTGCTGCCTGGGCCTTAAACTGCCCCAGCTTGGTTTCTTTGTTTTTTCACGTGTAGAGCTGGTTTTCATCTGATGTGCCAACATTTTGAAGGTTGACCTTAGCAGTGCCACTATTTTGGAAGGGAGGATTTCCATTTCAATTATAATTTTTAAATAATGTTCTTCCCTCTTCTCTGTATACCGTACAAGACCTGTTTCAGGCAAGACTAACAGTGTGGTGTTCTTTTCTTGGAGACTGATACTTACAAGGTATGGGTGTGATGTTTGAAGAATTTTCCTCTGGTAAGTTTCTGCTAAGTGGAGGGGTCCAGCTGAGGTTCATGAGATGCAGACTTCTTTTGATGTTGAAGACACGACCGTCCCTGCAGGAGCCGATCGACTTGAACAATGCCTTTGACATATCTCAGGATGGATTGGGGCTTGGCGATATATGTATTTAAGCATTGACTTTGAGTACCACTGTAAGGGCCATCTACCCGATACAGGAGCCCACGACTCACCTGTGCTGGTGCTCGATCCTCCTAGCACATCCATGTGCTGATACATTTTGATAGGAAAAATTGGGTATGAAAGACTTGTGGTATTGGATGACCTACTCACGTCATAAAACTGCGGAGATGCCTCGGAGTTTCACCAAAGAGTCTTGGATCTCTCTGGGGGTTGATCATGCTCCACAACCTAGTTTTCCCTGAAATGTGGATTGGCCTTTTCTGAAACTTTCTATCCAATATTTAGTTCCACTCCGCTCTGGGTCCCAGGACGTATGTACTGGTGTGTCCAGGGTCCCGTGTTGTTGCCCTGGGTAACAAAAGCAATGCCTAGATCAATATATCCTAACTGAAAAATGTTTTGTGTGTTATCAGTAATCTACACTAATCTTAGCGCCTGCATGTTTGTCATGGCACACTAGAGTAGCTTACTGGTACAATGAGCTGCCTCCACCCATCCACTGAACAGTGATCACCATGAATCAGCTGCCATTTAGATAAGCAGTGTGGCAACACTTGAATATTGACATCTTCATGGCATAATGTCAGCAGCACAAAAGGTTTTAATTAACAACCCTTGAACATATTGCAAATGAGACTCGACAATGCATTGAATACTCCCAACTTATCTTTTCTCTTGCAGGTTCTCAGCTTATCACCTTCTACAGAGTTGACTTTGAAGTCCCTTGGTGGAAGCTGTAAGGTTGAAGTTACCTTCTCTCCCAAATGCCGCATCCCACCGTTTGCTGAAGAGGTGATGCTGGAGTGTGCTGGTATGTCGCGACCACTGTTTGTCCTCCGTGGTTGCAGCCAGGGCATTGAAGTCAGCCTTGACATGGAACATATCCCCTTTGGAGCAGTGGTGTTACAGACTGTTGCCTCCAGGAGGGTCATCATGAATAACACGGGTGACATTGGGGCCAGGTAATAATGCATTATTGTGAAATTATCGTTCTGTGCTTACATTATGGATGGTACTGCCTGACAGTCAATTCAGCCCACTTGTATGGAGCTGCTGTTGAGCTGTTATCTAGTATGGGTGTTGTCTTGCATAAGTGATTGTTCACATGATCACGTAAAATAATAATTTTCTAATCACTTGCAACAGATCACAGCACAGTTGCCTTTAAAGTAAGAGGTAAGGAGGCACCTACATCTTTTAGCATCCACAGCTAAATAATTTCAATTTAAAAAAAAAAATGTAATACTGTAGGAAAGTATGATCTGCTTTCATGGTTACCCCCACTTTTTGCTTGATTTCAGTATGTTTTTGACCCTTGTAAGTCCCTAGTATATGCTATGGTACTGTGGGAGTTGATGCTTGCACCTTTCACGACAGATATAAGTTTCCTTATATCTGAGGTCACTACACTTAAAACCTATAAGTAATGCCTATGGCACGGTCTTCAGTCCTGAGGGCAGGGTACTTGGTTATAAGTGTGAGAGTGCCTCTGCATGAGCAGGACACCCCTACAAACCCCGAAGTCGATTCTCCAGACTTTGTAAGTGCGGTCAGCCATTTTGATACATATAGTGGACATCAGTCATTACAAGATGTCTAACTATATAGTGGCTGCACTGAACCTGATTATGTTTGGTATCAAACATGGTGGAATCATACCCCAACCCCGATTCCAGAATTGGAAGTATGATCTGATGTACCAAGGGGCTGGGGGCTGACTTGGGGTACCCCCTGTACTCCCTGTTACAGCCTTTCAGGGTTTGACAACAAGCTAGTGCAGATGCCGACCACAGACACAATTCTACCCTCTTGCTGCTGAGCCAAGCTCGAGCAGGGGAAGGTAGAATAATAGGTTTCCTGTCACAGGAAAGTGTGACCACCTCCTAGACATGACTTAGTGTATTGGGCTGGGGTGGGAATGCTTGCCAGCACCACCAGACTGCTTTGAAGGGCACATTTGGTAACCTTCTTGCATACTCAAGTTTGAGTCAGTTCAGGGGAGCCCTTGGCTCCTGCTCTGTTGTGAAACTGGACATAGGAGTATCCTCCCCTCTATCCAGCACCTCCTCTGAGAGGGACCCTTGAGTTGTTCCAACCCTTCCCTTGGGATACTTAAGAACTTAACTTGTGGGTGGGTCCTCAGATTTGTCGTGAGACAAGACTCAAGACTGAAAAGACGTCATTCTTCGACTGTCTGGACACTTCGCCTGGAATCAAGACTGCATCAAGGAAGACTCCTGAGCAGGGGGTAAGCCGCCGGCCCCGACGGTTTATCAATTGAAGTCTATTCTAGCCTTTTAGAGAAGGTGGTGCCGATATTGAAAAAACATTTCAATAAAATATTTATACAATGCGAAAGTATTCCTTCATCTTGGTTGGAAGCGACGGTATCACTAATACACAAACAAAATAAAGGCCCTCAAAAAATTGAATCATATAGGCCGATCTCATTTTTAAATTTGGATTTGAAGATCTTCTCAGGGATATTGGCCACTAGGATGGCCAAAATCATTAAAATAATTATACACCCGGACTAGAGAGGGTTCATACCAGGGAGGCAGCTTAATGAGCTTACCTTTCAGGTGATCGGCGCAATCGATTTTGCGGAGGAAAGTAAGTTGCCACTTACCATCATTGCCATCGACGACGCTAAGGCGTTCGATCAGGTTAACTGGGAGTACTTATGGAAGACCATGCACAAGTTTGGCTTCCCATTAAATTTCATAGGAGCTGTTAAATCTTTGTATCTGAACCCCAGGGCGAATGTTTTAGTTAATGGTGCCCTTACGGGGTAATTTAGTATATTTAGAGGCACCAGGCAGGGTTGCCCCCTGTCCCCTCTATTGTTCAATGTCTACATTGAACCCCTCAGAATGGGTCATAGCATTTTACCTTTTAAATTGGCGGACCTGGAGCTTAAAACAGCCCTATATGCAGATGATCTTCTTCTTTATACCTCAAACCATATTGATGCAATCCCACGGTTATTTGAATTAGCTGAGGAATTTGGTAAAATATCTGGATACATGATTAATAGAGAAAAAACTGAGGTAATGGGGTGGAATAATATATATATCATACAGGGAGCCAAAGATCAGATGAGATATCTAGGGATTTACATAACCCAAAAATTGATGGATATACCAAAGATTAGTTGGCAGAAGGCATCAAAGGAAGTTTGTAAGCTATTACTAAAATGGGGGAGCTTGCCATTGAATATTTATGGGAGAGTTAATCTCGTAAAGATGACGATCCTACAGAAAATAACTTTTCTGTTCAACACAATTCCATTACCCTTTAACTATAAAGATATTGCCAGTCTTCAAGGGAAGATTGGTTCTTTCATATGGGCAACAAAAACACCCAGGATAGCGTGGAAGAAGTTAAGGAGAGGGCTGAAGATTGGAGGTTTAGCCTTACCTGACCTACTTTCCTACTGTTATGCCTTCCATTTTAAGAATTTTCGAATTTTGGCAAATAAACCAGATTCTTCTGCTCAGGGCATGTTATTTAGGGCAATGTTATATGATGTACCGCAATGACAGGAATTCTTTCTTTATAAGTTTGAGTACCCCGAATTTTACAAGAAGGTCCGCCTTAAAATACTGCTGACTGCTCTTAAAAATTGGGGACATATTAGGAGAATACTGGGGATATCATATTACACCTTACAGGCCCCAATTTGGGATTCCCCCGGGACCCCTGATTGTCTGTTAGACCAACTGTCTCAGCCGCTTAAACTAGCGGGTATCAGGCTGTGGAGGGACTTATGTAAAAGCTCACAACTTATGAGCTGGGAGTCCCTCTCCAATTTGACAAATGGGACTTTAACAAGATTTAAGTTCTATCAGCTCTCTGCTTGGTGGGCAACACAATCATGGGGTAATGAAGAAGATAGTATGATTCCATCTCTAGAGTGGGCTTATGGAAGCGAGAGGTCTCCTTCTGGTATAAAGTTTCTATGGAAGCAGGGGCCTGTTCGGATTCCGAGTTGGAGAATCTTTAAGGTACTGTTCTTACTGAAAACCGGGAGGAAATTCGGAAAATTTGGTGTGATTCCTACACTATGTCTCAGACAGTGATTAAACCAGCAAATCTCAGAAGGAACCACCTGTATACCACTTATAGAGTGTATTGGACACCGGGGAAACTATCCAAGATGAGCACAAGGTTATACTATTGCCCCAGATGTAAAGATCAGGCTGTGGACAATCAACATATGTTCATGAGGTGTCCAAAGATTGCTTTATACTGGGCCAGGGTATGTGGTTTCCTGGAGGAGGTTCTACTAAGACCAATTGAACTTACCACTACTCGGGTTTTTTTTGGACGCTCAACGGATTATTGTATAAGTACCCCTGCCTCAAAATTGCTGTTTTATGTAATAGTTATCGCCAGGAGGGAAATCTGCAGGGCATGGAAATCGGAGGCCCCCCCACATTTACAGACTGTCTTAAAAATATTATCATGATTAGTCAGTCTAATATGGCCTGCGATGAATCTAGTTGTAATAAGGTTTGGGCAGCCTTGGAGACCTGGAGGATAAAATAACACCAGTCCTATGATTATGCCAGAGGTTTGTTGTCTGGTCCACCCTAGTAACTTGCCTCTCGTTTAGTCAAGAGAACGGGAGTGGGACCAAGAGGCAGCCCTACCTCTTGGGGAACTCTGTTTGCCGGGCACAGATATAACCAGGGCGGCCATCGATTCGGTTTGTGTGGAAGGCACAGAGGGATCCCATCTAGAGTTTCTCAGGTCTAATGACATGTATGAGGACTAAAAAAAAGAAAATAGAAGGCTCCTGCTGCTCCTGGTCTTTCTGTTCTGCAAGTCTTCTTTGTCATCTGTGTCTGGGCTTCTTTCAGGATCTTCAACATAACCCAAAGTAATCCCCCTGGAGGAAAAGATTCACTCCCCTGCATCTGCAGGAACCTCATCTAAGCTGACCAGTCTGCTGCTCCTGACATCCCATGGACTTCAAAATCCTCAGCAACACAGGTAGTGGTTCTGCAACTCCCTCGCAGCCTAACTTGTCCTCTCTGCAACTTTGAGGCGAGTATCCCTCGTCAGAACCGCTGGTACCGAACCCCTGACACCACCTCAACTTGCCTTTGCCAAGGCTTGTGTTGATTCTGCTCTCCAGAAATTTACGGGCTGCAAGAAGCTCCAGCATCTCTTCCTGCCAAGTACAGCACCTTTACCACATCCTCTTCACCGTGGGCCTTCCTTCTTGGTGAGTTCCTAGAGGTCCTCTTGCGGATTCTGTTGCTTCTGCCTTTGGGTCCTCTTGGGGGCTTTACTTCTGCTTCGGTGGGGTCTCCTGCTTGCTCGGGGCCGGTTCTGACTCTCCTGATTGTGGTGAGTCCCTTGGACCTTGCTGGTCCCAATGTTAGTCCATCTTTACTTTCCACGCCAGTTGCAGCTGCTAAGGCTTGTTGGTGCTTCCGCCGGACACTGACCCCCTGGTTCTCGATTTCCGACATCGGACAGCTTGTGCATGGCTCCTGGTCTTCCTTGGCATTGCCTGGTCGAAACAGCTGCAGCAAGGACACCATCAGCGCTTTTGAACCATCTGACTTCGATGGGCATTGCTGTTCCGTGCCTCCTGGTCACCTCTGAGTATCATAGACTGTCCCTTCTGCTTACAGGTTCTCTTCTTCCAGAATCCACCCTTGGATTCCAACGGACTCTTGCACACACTTCTCCAACGGCATATTTTCTCAAGTCCTCCATTAAGATCTACATCGGTTTCTGACGTCACTTTTTTATTTTTTATTTATTCAGCATTTTTTATTGCAGTTACAATAGAGCACTGGGACCAGAGAAGAAAAATGTGATAAGTATCAGCAGGCATACATATAACTTTCCCATGACCATTTCAACGATATTGTGATGTTCAAGCGTCGCCCCAACATGAGTTCTTCAGGTCCCCCATATAACAACATATAAGACATTTCGATCATATATGGATCCACAGTGGGTAAAAAAACATACATAAGAATTGTATACATCTTAACTGCAGTTATGGAGCTGTCAACCTCCAAGGGTGGAGGGACATGTTGCTCCCTATGCATCCAAGTCAAGTCAAACCACTTTAATCGATTAATTAAAATCTTAAAAGATACACAATCAAATCACACAATTCATACAATACATTTCAATGAATACATTTAGAATAACATGAATATAAAATAATTTTTACAAAGGTGATAAAAACCATAAAATACAGTTAGTAAAGGGCAAGATCTCAACAGTCAATCATATTTAGCCATCTTTGTTTTCTCAGCCGTACAGCTGCTACAAAATAGCTTGCAATGTTAAAGATGTTCCAGAGGTTCTCCAGGAGTTGTAAGTAGAATAAAGCGGGTTTAGCCTGGAAAAAACCCTTACCCTTAAATAGTGGTAATATAAATTTCATTCTAATTTCATAATAATATCCACAAAAAAGTGTAAAATGCATAGTATCTTGCAATGAGCTGCCATCACAGTTACAAAGGGCTATATCCTCCGGCTTACTCCACCCTTCATAAGATCCCAGTAAAAAATGAATCAAGTTGAAACGGAATTTAGTTAGCAGCAAGCGATGGAATGACCTTGTTACCAACTTTAAATAGGGCTCAATCAATGGGGTCGTAACTAATAAAAAATGAGCTCACACAAGAGTTTTTTTTAGTTCTTCCGCCTCCCTTTCCTGAGACCTTAGAGACAGGAAATGCTCTTTAACCCAATTGATGTCCCCCTTCACAATACCATCTGGGTACATACGAGAACCACTGTATTTCATTCCCCTTTTCCAACCTGAGGCAATCTTTTAAAATCTGATGATTTAAAACTTATTCAGGGTTAAGCCAAGTCTTCAACCAAAGAATGAGGGGTGACAAACTAATCTGGTCAGACAAATACCCCATCCCCAGCTCCTGGTGAGTAGAAAACGTGGGTGAGGATTGGGGGATAGATAAAAGAGAGCGGTGACATTTATTTTCCACCTTTTGTAATTCATCCACATGTTTGTACCCCCATATAGCTGCTCCATACAGTGCAGCTCCCAAGCATTTTGCTTTATAAATAGAAAGAATCGCTTCACAGGGCCTTCCCCCTAGCCGCTGTGCAAAGCTTTGAACTGCTTGTGTTGATCTTCCTAAGACAGCTTTTTTCGCTGCAAACTGGGGGGCCCAGGAGCATCGCTCGTCAAACATGACCCCCAAGTAGATAAAAACCTTCACCCTTTTTACTTCCGCCCCCTTACAGTAAAAAGTCCTTGATTTATTCTTGCATAACCCCATGGACATTGTATGTGATTTTGCATTGTTTACGGCCAGATCCAGGGAGTCCATAAACTCCCCAAAGGCATTCAATAGCCTCTGTAAGCTTATCGGGGTGCGGGCTAATAAGACCGCATCGTCCGCGTATAGGAGGACCGGGATGGAACTGTCCCCTATACGCGGAACGTCCAATGTAGCAGTATCCAGGGATTTATCTAAGGCATTGATGTACAGAGTAAAAAGTAGAGGGGCCAGAATGCACCCTTGTCTGAACCCCCTACCAGATTTAAAGTGACGTGTGCAAGAACCCTCGTGGGATATCCTGACTGACGCTAATAGATCCCTGTGTAGATCTGCCAGGAAATAGACCAGGGACGGATCAAAGCCCAAATCCAATAAAAGCGTCCACAGCTTCGATCTATGTACTAGATCGAATGTTGTGGATAAGTCCATGAAGCCTAAATAAATGGACCCCTTGGATGCTTTAGTATATTTATTAGTTAGCAAATACAGGTTTAGGCACTGATCTTCAGTACTTCTGCTGGTTCTAAAACTGTATTGAAGATCAGACAGGATTCTATTGTCCGTCACCCACTCTGACATTTTATAAAGAATGACTTTTCCTAATATCTTTACGGACGAATCTATTAAAGAAATGGGCCTATAACATCTTGGGTCCCCTCTTTGTCCTTTTTTGAATACGGGAATAATAATAGAGTGGGCCCAAGATGCAGGAAATCCTAAAACAACAGAAGAATTAAAAACGTTTGTTAAGATTTTTGCCCACAATTTGGGATTGCTTTTATAGAAATCAGCCGGAACGCCGTCCGGGCCGGGGGCCTTATTACTTGAGGATTCAGTTATTGCTCGCTCCACATCCACAGAATTGAACACTAATCTGGGGTAGGCGGTACTACTGTTTGGAGCTATAAATGGTTCAAATACATCATTACTGGCATATATGTTTTCGAAGTAGGTCAACCACTCCTCTTCTGGGATATTAATTTCCAGTAAACCATTCTCCTCGCCTGTGAACAATGGACTGTTTACAATTGACCAAACCTTAGCACTGTCCCTAAGAACCTCTTTATCCATCAAACTCTCCCATGCCTCAGCTTTGATTTAATTTTTACGAGTTACTATAATTTGTTTATATTCCCTGTCACCAGGTAGGTCGCCCCCCTGGCCACCGCGTGGTCCTCCCCGTGTTGTGCGCTGTGCTATGCTCTGACCGCTGTTTCCTGAGTTTTCTCCGTGGTAACCTGTGCCGTGTTTTATCGTTTTTCATTTTTCACCTTTTGCCTTCTGTTTAACTGTAATTGTTTCCCCCTTCGCCTCTGTACCCTGTTATTGTTTCCCCTTTTTGCCTTCTGTACCCATGATTGTGTCCCCCTCGCTCCCCCTTTTGCCTTCTGTGCCCCCCCGCTCCCCGCCTCACCCTCTGCTTCCCTCTGCTGCTCCCTGCGTCCCCGCCCCCGCCGTTCCCATTCGCCACCCCGCTCCCGCCTCCCAGCTGCTCCTCCCTCCCTCAGCCCCTCATATGGAGGCCGCGCGGTGGTAAAGGGAGCGACCCTTGATCCTGTCACCAGGTAGGTCGCCCCCCTAGTCACCGCGTGGTCCTCCCCGTGCTGTGCGCTGTGCTACGCTGTGACCGCTGTTTCCTGAGTTTTCTCTGTGGTAACCTGTGCCGTGTTTTATAGTTTTTCATTTTTCACCTTTTGCCTTCTGTTTAACTGCAATTGTTTTCACCTTCGCCTCTGTACCCTGTGATTGTTTCCCCTTTATGCCGTCTGTACCCGTGATTGTGTCCCCCTCGCTCCCCCTTTTGCCTTCTGTGCCCCCCGCTCCTCGCCTCGCCCTCTGCTTCCTGCCGCTGCTCCCTGCGGCCCCGCCCCCTGCCATTCCCATTCGCCACCCTGCTCCCGCCTCCCAGCTGCTCCTCCCTCCCTCAGCCCCTCATATAGAGGCCGCACGGTGAACGCGCAGCGGACGCGCGCAGCGGGTGCGCCGATTGTGCGCCAAAGGCAAGCCCGTCTACGCCCGTCCGAGCCTGGACCGCGCCCAGCGCCTGGACCCTTGGTCCTTGACAATGCCAGCGCACCTGACGGACCTACGACGCCGCCACCCTCCACGCACTCAATGATGGCCGGAACCCCGCCTGCTATCGAGCCACCCCGAAACGCACCCACGGACCCTTCACCTGCCAAGCCTGCCGATTCACCTGTTACGGACCTACACCGCACCCAACAAGCCAAACACCAGCAACAACCACCTCAAGTGCATCCTGCTCAACACCCGCTCCGTCCACAGGCACGCCGTGGAACTCTGGAACCTCCTCGACACAACCTCACCAGACGTCGCCTCACTTACGGAAACCTGGATGAACGCCTCCTCCGCCCCAGACATCGCCATAGCCATCCCGGAGGGCTACAAGAACATCCGGAGGGACCGCGTCAACCAGACCGGAGGAGGCATAGCCATCTTCCACAGGAACACCATCCGCATCACGACCAACTCCGACGACACCCTCACCACTGCTGAGCACCTTCACTTCCAGATACACACCGACCCTAAGACCACCCTCAGAGGCACTCTCATCTACAGACCTCCGGGACCGCGCACACAATTCAGCGAAGCCATCGCAGAATTCGTCAGTCCACACGCCCTCACTTTCACAGACTACATCCTCCTAGGGGACCTCAACTTCTTCCTGGAGAACAACAAGGACTGCACACCACCGCCCTGCTGGACAACCTCGCCAACCACGGACTCAAGCAACTGGTGAACCCCCCACCCACTACGCCGGACACACGCTTGACCCCGTCTTCTCCTCCAGCAAGCACATCTCCTTCAGCCACTCCACCGGACTACACTGGACAGACCACAGCTGCGTCCACTTCGACTTCCGGAGAACCACGACTCACCACCACCCGCAACAGGATCCCCGCAGAAGCTGGAGCAAGATCACCGCCGACCAGCTCACCACCGCCCTGAGCCAGAACCCGCCCACCAACACGACGGACCCCAACGAAGCAGCCTGCAACCTCACACAGTGGCTCACCGACTGCGCCGACGAACTCGCACCACTGAAGAACCCTTCCAGCAGACCCGGCAGCAGGAAAGCCTCGTGGTTTACCATCAAACTCAAAAACTCCAAGAAAACCTGCCGCACCCTCGAGAAAGCCTGGCGCCATGACCAGACAACAGAACACATGACCGCCCTCAAGAACGCCACCCGCAAACACCACCAGCTGATCCGAAACACCAAGAAGACAGCATTTAAAGAAAGACTGGACAACAACACCCACAACAGCAAGGAGCTCTTCAACATCGTCAAAGAGCTCTCCAACCCCAGCTCCTGCAACAACGATATCACACCCTCGCAAGACCTCTGGGACTCACTCGCCTCGTTCTTCCACCGCAAGATCGCCGACATACACAACAGCTTCGGCGCACAAACCACGCACCCAACCGCCGAACCAGCGCCCCCAACCACCACCCTCTGCACCTGAACCCCTGTCAGCACCGAAGACACCGCTCGCATGATGAACACCATCCACTCCGGCTCCCCCACCGACCCCTGCCAACACCACATCTTCAACAAAGCCAACTGCACCATCGCACCCCAACTCCGGAACATCATCAACAGCTCCTTTGCATCCGCCACCTTCCCGGAGAGCTGGAAACATGCCGAGCTGAGCGCCCTCCTCAAGAAACCAACCGCGGACCCCACGGACCTGAAGAACTTCCGCCCCATCTCGCACCTCCCCTTTCCAGCCAAAGTCATCGAGAAGACCGACGACAGACAACTCTCCGCCTTCCTCGAGACCAACGGATCCCTCGACACCTCACAGTCCGGCTTCCGAGCAAACCACAGCACCGAGACCGCCCTCATTGCAGCCACCGATGACATCAGGTCCCTGCTCGACAACGGGGAAACTGCTGCCCCCATCCTCCTGGACCTCTCAGCAGCCTTCGACACCGTCTGCCACCGCACCCTGATACAGCCCCTCAGCAACACCGGAATCCAAAGAGCGGCCCTTGAGTGGATCATCCCGTTCCTCGCCGGAAGAATCCAGAGAGTCCGCCTCCCCCCGTTCCGATCCGCGGCCACCGAAGTCATCTGCGGCGTACCGCAAGGATCCTCACTCAGCCCCACCCTCTTCAACGTCTACATGAGCCCCCTCGCAGCCATCGCCTGCCAACACAACCTCAACATCATCTCCTACGCCGACGACACCCAGCTGATCCTCTCCCTCACCAACGACCCCGCCACCGCCAAAGCCAACCTCCAGGAAGGAATGAAAGACGTCGCGGAATGGATGAAGATCAGCCGTCTAAAACTGAACTCAGACAAGACGGAAGTCCTCATCCTCGGACCATCTCCCTCCGCCTGGGACGACTCCTGGTGGCCCCCTGCTCTGGGCAGCGCACCCAAACCAACGGACCATGCACGCAACCTGGGCGTAATCCTCGACTCCTCCCTCACGATGACCAAGCAAGTGAACGCAGTCTCATCATCCTGCTTCAATACCCTGCGCATGCTCCGAAAGATCTTCCGATGGATCCCCACCGAAACCAGGAAGACGGTCACCCAGGCCCTCGTCACCAGCCGACTACGGGAACACCCTCTACGCTGGAACCACAGCCAAACTCCAGAAAAGACTCCAGCGCATCCAGAACGCCTCAGCACGACTCATCCTGGAAATCCCGCGCCGCAGCCACATCTCTGCCCACCTGAAAGACCTGCACTGGCTCCCGTCAACAAGAGGATCACGTTCAGACTCCCCACCCATGCACACAAGGCTCTCCACGACATGGGCCCGAAGTACCTCAACAGCCGCCTCACTTTCTACACACCCACCAGCCAGCTCCGATCCGCCAGCCTCGCCTCCGTCCCAAGAATTCGGAAATCCACCGTCGGAGGAAGATCCTTCTCCTACCTGGCAGCCAAGACATGGAACTCCCTCCCCACTCACCTACGGCTGACCCAGGATCACCTCTCCTTCAGGAAACAACTCAAGACCTGGCTGTTCGAGCAGTAGCGACCCCCCCCTCCTCAGCGCCTTGAGACCCTTACGGGTGAGTAGCGCGCTTTACAAATTTTGTGATTGATTGATTCCTTTCTGAGGCCAGTTATTATTATTTTATTTCCTGGGTTTGGTTTTCAGCGCTTTTATCAAGTTTTGATGGGCCCTTGAACATTTCGACTGAAACCATTGTTTTAACTTGTTGGGTTTAGACTTGAGGGGGACTGTTAAATCCCGCTCAACCTGTTTACAGATACTTTCAAAGGCTACAATAGTTTCCTCCCCAGGAGTGGAACAGTCAATACATTTCTGAATATCTTCGTTAGCCTTTATCATTAAGCTATCAACAAAGAGCTCTGGGACTATTTTTGTCCATTTTAACCTCCTCCCCTGGTCTTGGGTTATGACGTTAGTTGGACCTTTGTTAATTACCGTAGTGTCTGTAAGATCAAAACCGTGGTCTAGCTGTAATATCACCGGGTTGTGATCACTGAATGGGGAATATACAGCATTGTAAAAGAATACATGCCTTAGTAGGATAGGAGATAAGAAAATGAAATCGATGATCGTCTCACTATCTCGGCCTTTAAATGTTATAACCCTCTCAGTAACATCAGCAAAACTAGGTTCATAGAGGTCGACAGAAGTCAAGAGCTCTTTCAAAGTCTCCCCTTTGTTTGAGTGTTCAAAATGAGGTAGCGAGGCATGCGCAGGGCCTTGAGGTACCTTTATACGGCAGTTAAGTTTACATAAGTGAGTATTAAAATCCCCCATGAGAATAAAATAAACAAAAGTGGTTTGCTGTGCTTTATAAGTTTCTAAAAACGGTGTCAAGTAGCAGAGATGTTCATTACATTACTCACCCTCTTCCGAGTTATAAAAATGTATTATCAGAGTTTTACAACTACTAGAGGTGGTAATCTCCACTATAAGACAATTTGGGGAGGCGCAATCTAAAATTCTAACTGTGCCCTTCAGTTTCACTGAGATAAGGAACATCAACCCCCCCTTTGCTCTCCCTACAGGAGTTGGACGAGCTGGCTTGGTGTAGGACTTAAAACCATCTACCCAAAAAGCATTTTTCTTGTCCCTCATCTCTTTAAAGGCGACAACATCATGGGTTACTATAGATTTAAGCCAATTTTGGTCGTCCCTGCTATGTTCCATGTCATTAGTCGGTAATAATTTGTACCCTCAGTGATATGGTCACTTTGCATGAGGGGAGAACGGGGCTTCTTATGGTTAGGACCTAGTCATTCAATGTCATTTAAGTGAGACAAAGGTGAGAACCTGTTTGATAAAACTAATGAATCCTTTCTCATTATTCCCTCGGGGCACAAAGATTTGGGTGAAGTGGTGTACCCCAGGCTATTTCTATCCGGGCGATATTCCCTAATGGAACTAGTGTAGGGACGAGATTCTATAATACCCGGGCTGTTTCTGCAATCAAGAACCATTTTATGATGACCCTTAACCCTTCTTGTGGGAGGTTAAAAATATCCTAACGGGACTGCCCTTATATTTCCCTCTTCTCTCTTTAGATCGGAGGCATCCCAAAGCAACCGTGACGGGTGATTGGGATTGTTAAAATTCACTATAACACAATCCCCTTTGATTGCCTTTTGTGTTCTCCCCAGCTACCCCACCCGTCTTGCCATTATAATATTTGAGGAGATTTCAGTCCCACCCGAGCAGTTCTGGTTGCACCATTTTTTTGTGGTTCCTAGGAGAGTGTCTGTAGATTCAAGTTCTCCCTCCGCTAGCGGGGGAATCCCTACTAATATTACTACCAAGGGAGCTGCTTCGGGGGGAAGGTTAATGCTTGGTTGAGTATTAATTGTGTTTCTTGGGTGTTGGTCCAGATGTACTATCGAAGACCTGGGTGGAACTGATGTATATTGCAATTCTATTTTACTGTGTTCACTAGTCTGTGAGACCTTCTCCTTAGGAACAGTAGACCCCCCCCCCCAATCAAACAGGACTCCTGCCTCGCCTTATCTTGCACCCGGGAGCAACATAATCCCTCATTTAAACCTTGGGCTCCCGGTTTCCTATTTGATAAGTTGGAGTGACCTTGGGGAGGCACATGTAGGTGGTCGGCTTCTGTGACACAGTTATGTAAGTTTAGGACCGTATTGATCCGCTCACATTTTTTAACAAGGTTCGCAACAAAAGTGTTCAGGGTATCAATAATGTCCTTTGCTATACTAGTTAATACCAGCTCAAGCCGTGTAGAGAAGAACGCCTCCAGCATGTCCCGTATGCTAGACTCTAAATTACTTGCTATTGATGGGTCACCGGGCTGTACAGGGTTTTTAGGGTCCTTTTCCCGCCTGTTTCCTCTTTTCTGGTCCTTTTTTTTCGGCAGGTCTCTGATTCTTAATTTGACCATTATTAGCTGTAGGCTGGGTTGATGGAATACTGGGACCATTTGTTACATAGCAATCATCTTGAGCCACAGCGCCAACAGAGTCAGATTCCCTTGTCCTCGTGCGATTATTAATAATAACCCGTGGCACCAAAGGGACACGATTCACTGGAATGGGCTCCAAGGGGGGGGAGGGGGGGGGGGGGCGACTGGTATTAAAATAGTACTTGGGTCAAGCCCAAGCTCCCTCTCAGCAGATTCAATTTCTGATGATAAAACCCCAACTGCCGAAGTCAGATAAGAAATTATAGATGATGACTTCCTGGGACTTTTGCCTTTACACCCCCCTGGTCCTGGGATGTATGTAATTTCCGCTTACCCATAGTTCCGTGACACGAACGAAGGGGGGTGGCCCGACCCGGCCTCTTCTGGCCCCTGATGGCCACAGATGGCCCGCCCTTTGCCTGGGCTTAGCCCGTCGTCACCCGCGCACGTCCAGCGGGACGGGAGGCGTTCCGGTGTTAAATAGCGCCTCCGGGCGCAGCCAGTGACGTCCCGGGTGCACCGCCGGTCCCTGCAGCACCTGGGAACTGTAGTCCTTGCCTGTGTGGGGAGTACAGCAAAGACGGTCCGGCCGTTGCCCTCACGGTACTGTGCAGGTGAGCAGGTGGACAGCAAAGCCGTTGCCCTCACGGCAAAAGTGACAAGTGCTTTAAAAGAGCCCCCCAGAGCGCTCGGCGCTCCGGTGTTAAATAGCGCCTCGGGCGCAGCCAGTGACATCCCGGGTGCGCCGCTGGTCCTTGGGGCACCTGGGAACTGTAGTCCTTGCCTGTGAGGGGAGTACTTGCACAATAACAGGTGATGGACAGAATGCAGAACAATGTCATACATTCACCCCAGTACAGAGAGCTGGGCCTAAATCCATCGTTTTTTTGCTCACCATGCCATTCCAGTTTGAACCCAGCCATATGCAAATCAGTCTTGACCCTGTGCTCCATGGGAACAGTCCAGCCCGAACTGCCAAGCCAGGTCCTCACTGGACTGGAAACAAGCATCCAAGGACCGGTTTCGGGCTTTCAGCCTGGATAGCTTGATTCCAGTGGCATGGAGAGCACAGGACTCACGTCTGAGCATATCCGTCCCACTCAGGGTGACAAATGCAAAACAACAGGTGATGGACAGAATGCAGAACAATGTCATACATTCACCCCAGTACAGAGATCTGGGCCTAAATCCATCGTTTTTTTGCTCACCATGCCATTCCAGTTTGAACCCAGCCATATGCAAATCAGTCTTGACCCTGTGCCCCATGGGAACAGTCCAGCCCGAACTGCCAAGCCAGGTCCTCACTGGACTGGAAACAAGCATCCAAGGACCGGTTTCGGGCTTTCAGCCCTCATCAGCCTGGATAGCTTGATTCCAGTGGCATGGAGAGCACGGGACTCACGTCTGAGCATACCCGTCCCACTCGGGGTGACATAAGCAAAACAACAGGTGATGGACAGAATGCAGAACAATGTCATACATTCACCCCAGTACAGAGATCTGGGCCTAAATCCATCGTTTTTTTGCTCACCATGCCATTCCAGTTTGAACCCAGCCATATGCAAATCAGTCTTGACCCTGTGCCCCATGGGAACAGTCCAGCCCGAACTGCCAAGCCAGGTCCTCACTGGACTGGAAACAAGCATCCAAGGACCGGTTTCGGGCTTTCAGCCCTCATCAGCCTGGATAGCTTGATTCCAGTGGCATGGAGAGCACGGGACTCACGTCTGAGCATACCCGTCCCACTCGGGGTGACATAAGCAAAACAACAGGTGATGGACAGAATGCAGAACAATGTCATACATTCACCCCAGTACAGAGATCTGGGCCTAAATCCATCGTTTTTTTGCTCACCATGCCATTCCAGTTTGAACCCAGCCATATGCAAATCAGTCTTGACCCTGTGCCCCATGGGAACAGTCCAGCCCGAACTGCCAAGCCAGGTCCTCACTGGACTGGAAACAAGCATCCAAGGACCGGTTTCGGGCTTTCAGCCCTCATCAGCCTGGATAGCTTGATTCCAGTGGCATGGAGAGCACGGGACTCACGTCTGAGCATACCCGTCCCACTCGGGGTGACATAAGCAAAACAACAGGTGATGGACAGAATGCAGAACAATGTCATACATTCACCCCAGTACAGAGTGGGGAGTACAGCAAAACCTGAAAGAGACACGTTAGTGATAGATTCCTTACCTTAGAATATCCCCAGGCGTCAGACTGGATCCGGAAAATTTTGCGTAGCAATACCCCTGCGCGCCGGTAGGCGTCGTCCGCGGCTCCGCGTCCGTCGTCGGCGTCGTTGGCGCTGACGTCAGTTCTTCTTTTTTCCACGCCAGCTAGCGCAGATCCCGAGAAGCTCTAGCCCTTAGTCATTTTTTGACTAAACTTTTTGATCTTTTTGATCATTTCTCTTCGAGTCTTCGACTCCAACGGTGCCGGTAGGGATGCCCAGGTTCTAACCCTGTTCGAAGTGCGACCGACTGATGTCGGTTACGGATCCCCATCGCCGGTGCCTGAAGTGTTTAGGCCTCGACCACGACGACCGCACCTGCTCCGACTGCCGGGCCCTGACGTCTAAAGCTAGGCGGGAGCGGTCCCGCAAGCGACTCGAGCTCTGGCAGTCGGCTCCATGCCGTTCCAGGTCCCGGTCCCACGGGAGGTCGAGGGACCGGTCGCGGGGTCGGAGTCATCGCAGCTCCGGGAGTGGACATCGGTCGTCAGGATCCAAGACCTCAGGTAAGAGGCATGAGAGGTCGGAGAGACGTCCTCGTTCCTCCGACCCACCCCGACGCTCGCACGATGCGGCCGGGGGTTCGGGTGACACCACCCACGTGGCTCCGACGGAGTCGCAAGCATCGCCGCCTGCCCCACACCTTCGGGTCCCTGGGCACGGCGCGTCGCCAGAGGAGGTCGAGCGGTACCTCATGGCCATGAGGTCCCTCCCTCCTCCGCCGAGTCCCGTGGCGCCTAAGGGCCCAACGGTCCCGGCTGGAGGCCCTAGCGGGTCGGGTGCTTCGGCCCCTGTCGCCGTTGGGTGCTTTGGCCCCGGCGCCGCCGGCGACTTCGGTCCCGGCGCCGCAGGACCTCACCGGATCCACTTCCAGGTCCGGGTCGTCGCCAGTCGACCTCACCGGCGCTGACCCCGCGGGTGTCGCCCCCAGCGCCCACTGTGGTCGCCGTCCCCAATCTTCCCCTCGGAGATTTTTATTTCCATGAGGAGGCCCCGTCTGTTGACCCTGTTTTACAGGAGACGGGTGACGAGGGCGACTGGGAGGGGTCTGAGGAACCTCTGGCACAGGAGTGCCAGTCTCAAGAGGACTGGACATATGAGCTTGGGGAGGCCAGTGGTATTGACACTTCGCCAGACACTGGATTTGTCTCCCCTCCCACAGTGGCTACGGAGGAGGGGGCTGCTTACAGTGTAGTGTTGACGAGGGCGGCCAAGGCCTTAAACCTTGAGCTCCCCGTCGCGGCCGTGAGCACTAACCTCCTCACTGAGGTCCTTAAACCACAGGCAAGCTCCAGTGAGCCTCTGCTGCCGTTTAACGAGGCCTTGTGTGATGTTCTTCTGAGCACTTGGTCCAAGCCTGCCACAGGTCCGCCTGTGGATAGGAACGTGGCCAGACGCTACCGCCCAGCCCCGGGCGACCCTTGCTTTTTGTCCACCCATCCTACCCCCGAGAGCCTGGTTATCCAGGCCTCCACTTCCCAGACCGCATTCCTGACGGCTCCGCCCAATCGGGAATCCAAGAGATATGAACAATTTGGGAAGAAAGTGTTCTTGTCCCTGAGTTTGGGGCTGCGATCTGTCAATACCGCATGTCTCTTGGGCCGCTACACCCACACCCTGTGGGACACGGTCGCGGACGTGCTGCCACAATGTCCGGAGGAGGTCCGGGCTAAACTCGCCCAAGCCCTTGTTGAGGGCCGAGATGCAGCTCGATATTCCATCCGGTGTGGACTGGATACCACGGACTCACTGGGCAGGGCGATGGCAACGACAGTGGCGGTTCAATGCCACGCCTGGTTGAGGTCCGCCAACTTTTCGGCCGATGTCCAGGCCACTCTTCTGCACATGCCGTTCGATGGCCGTCGCCTCTTTGGCGACAAGGCAGACCATGCGCTTGAGCGTTTTAAGGACTCCAGGGCTACGGCCAAGTCCTTGGGCCTCTCGGCCACACGCCAGCAATCGGGTGCCTTTCGCTCCTTTCGTGGCCATGGAAGGGGCGCCCCCCCACACGTGCTGCCAGCCACGCACCGCAGAATGTTCAACAGCGCGGTGGCGGCCGTGGAAACCGCCGTGGCGGCAGTCGGGGACAACGGCGAGGCCAGTCCACACTCCCTCCGCAGCACCTGCCTCAAAACCTTCCTAGTCCGTGTTTTCAGGCCCATGTGATGCCAGTGGGGGGCAGGGTTCGCCATCACCTCTTCCACTGGCGCACTGTCACGTCCGACAGGTGGGTGCTGCAAATCGTCCGAGGGGGCTACTCCCTCCCCTTCGAGGCGACCCCTCCAGCCATGCCACCGAAATTCCACCGCGTGTCGGGGGATCACTCACAACTTCTGCAAGAAGAAGTCACGGCCCTCTTGGCCAAGGGGGCCATCGAGCACGTTCCAGGGCCAGAAGTAGGGTGTGGTTGTTACTCCCACTACTTTCTGGTACCCAAGAAGGGCAAAGGGGGCCTATGCCCTATCTTGGACCTACGGAACGTCAACGGCTTCCTCCGGAAGGAGAAGTTCAAGATGCTGACTTTGGCTCAGGTCTTCGCTGCCCTGGACCCCGGAGACTGGCTGGTAGCGTTGGACTTGCAGGACGCTTATTTTCCCATCCCCGTCCTGCCGGCCCACCGGCGTTACCTGCGGTTCACGGTAGGCCACGAGCACTTTCAGTTTACCGTGCTCCCCTTCGGCCTTACCAGCGCCCCACGGGTGTTCACGAAGGTGATGGCGGTGGTCGCAGCTCATCTGCGCAGGTTAGGGGTGTCAGTCTTCCCCTACCTCGACGACTGGTTGTTGAAGGCGGGCTCGCCCCAGACAGTCGTCAGCCACCTCCAGACTACGGCCAACCTCCTGCACTTGCTGGGGTTCTCCATCAATGTGCCGAAGTCGCACCTGTGTCCCTCTCAGAAGCTCCTCTTCTTCGGAGCGGTTCTGGACTCGGCGCAGTTTCGGGTTTATCCTCCCGAACAGCGGGTTCGGGATATTCAGGCTCTGATTCCGATCTTTCAGCCTTTATCCCGAGTCTCGGTCAGGTTGACGCTGCGGCTTCTGGGGCTGATGGCCTCCTGCATCCTTCTGGTGCATCATGCCCGGTGGCGGATGCAGGCTCTGCAGTGGGACCTGAAGTTTCAGTGGGCCCAGCATCAGGGCAACTTGTCCGATCACGTCTTGATCTCGGAGGGCACTGCAGGACAGTTGCAGTGGTGGCTCACGGACCGCGATTGGGTCAGTGGCAGATCCCTCTCCCTACCCCACCCGGAGCACGTGGTTGTGATGGACACGTCCCTCCAGGGCTGGGGTGGCCACATGGGAGAGGCGGAGATCAGAGGCCTCTGGTCTCCGGCGGAGTCCCGGCTCCATATCAACTTTTTGGAGCTGCGAGCGATCTGTCTAGCACTGAAGGCATTCCTCCCCTCTGTCCGGGGGAGTGTAGTGTAGGTGTTCACGGACAACACCACCGCCCTGTGGTACTGCAACAAACAGGGCGGGGTGGGGTCGTGGACCCTATGCAAGGAGGCTCTGTGCCTCTGGCAGTGGCTGGAATGTCAGGGCTTGACCCTGGTGGTTCAACACCTGGCAGGTTCTCTGAATGCCAGGGCGTACGAAGTCAGTCGTCGGTGCATGATGGATCACGAATGGCGTCTAACCCCGGACGTGGCGCAAGGCCTCTTTCAGCAGTGGGGAGAGCCTTGGTTAGATCTATTCGCCACCGAAGAGAACGCGCAATGTCATCAGTTCTGCGTGTTGGAATTTCCAAGGCGGCACTCGCTCGGAGGCGCTTTTCGTCACGAGTGGAGTTGCGGTCTGTTGTACGCCTGTCCGCCTATACCACTTCTGCCCAGAGTGCTGAAGAAGATCAGGCGCGACCGGGCCCAGGTTATCCTTGTGGCTCCAGACTGGGCACGAAGATACTGGTATCCCGAGCTACTCAGCATGTCAGTCGATCCCCCGATTCATCTGCCTCTTCGGGAGGACAATCTGTCGCAGCAGCAGGGAACGATTCTGCACCCGAACCTGTCCAGTCTCCACCTACAAGCTTGGAGATTGAGCGGCGGCAGTTGAGGCCATTTGATTTGCCTCCCGAAGTCTGTAATGTCATTCTGGCAGCCAGGCGTCCCTCCGCAAAGTCGGTATACGCCTGCAGGTGGAACAGATTTGTGGCATGGTGCACAGCAAAGGCTGTGGACCCACTCTCTGCACCCCTTTCTGAGGTTCTCCTCTTTCTTCTTTCTCTTGCCCGAGCAGGGCTCTGCTCTGGGCACTATTAAGGGGTACCTTTCTGCCCTTTCCGCCTTCTTAAGGCTACCTGATCAGCCTTCCCTGTTCAAGTCCCCCATTGTAAATAGGTTTTTGAAGGGCATCACACACATGTTCCCTCCTGTTCCTTTCGTGATGCCCCAGTGGGACTTGAATCTTGCACTTACTTACCTAATGTGTGCTCCATTTGAGCCGCTCCATAACTGTCCTCTCCATCTTCTTACTTTGAAGACTGCTTTTCTGGTTGCCATCACCTCTGCCAGGAGAGTGAGTGAGCTCCAGGCTCTTTCTTCTACACCTCCTTTCCTCTCTGTCCATCCGGACAAGGTTGTGTTGCGGACGAGACCCTCTTTCCTGCCCAAGGTTGTCAAGGCCTTCCACATCGGGCAGTCCATTACCTTGCCCACCTTCTTTCCGCCTCCGCATCCCTCGAAAGAGGAAGAGAGGCTCCACTGTCTGGACCCAAAACGTGCGCTCTCTTATTATCTGGATCGCACACGCCAGTTCCGGGTGGATGACAAACTCTTTGTTGGTTACGTGGGCGCTAAGAAGGGAAAGGTGGTCCACAAGCGGACCATCTCGCGGTGGATCATCTTGTGTATCCAGGCATGTTACTCCTTGGCTAAGAAGGAGCCCCCTGTTGGATTGCGGGCTCATTCCACTCGGGCCACGGCGACTACCACTGCCCTGGGCCGAGGAGTGCCCTTGCAGGACATTTGCCAGGCAGCTACGTGGGCCTCGCTGCACACGTTTGCACGACACTACTGCCTGGACAGCCAAGTCCGGAGGGATGGCTTCTTTCGCCGTTCCGTCCTCCAGGACTTTCTGGTGTGATTATTGGTTCGCAGACCCACCACCGGGGTTGGTATTGCTGTGGTATCTATTCTAAGGTAAGAAATCTATCACTAACGTGTCTCTTTCAGATGCACAAGTTACTACTTGTGTAACAATATATCTGTAAGAGACATTAGTTAGTGATAGATTTCTTACCGACCCACCCATCCTCCCCGTTCTGCGAACCGATATCTAGGGTTAAGGTCATCCCCTTTCAGGGCCCTAGTTTCATGGCACCAGTGTTGGTTCTATCATGGCTCTGCGTATCTGGCGCGGAAAAGCTGTGTATCAGAACTGACGTCAGCGCGCATGGGCGGCGTCTAAGTACTCCGACGACGTCATTCCGGCGCTAACGACGCCGCCGACGGACGTGGAGCCGCGGACGACGCCTACAGGCGCGCAGGGGTATTGCTACGCAAAATTTTCCGGATCCAGTCTGACGCCTGGGGATATTCTAAGGTAAGGAATCTATCACTAACTAATGTCTCTTACAGATATATCGTTACACAAGTAGTAACTTGTGCGACGGTCCGGCCGTTGCCTTCACGGCGCTGAGCAGGTGGACAGCAAAGCCATTGCCCTCACGGCGTAAGTGACAAGTGCTTTAAAAGAGCCCCCCCTGTGCATCCACCTAGCCCACTGCGATTGGAACAATTCCATGATCTGCTGGTGCAGAGGGGGTCAGTTGCTGGGCTTGCAAATATGCCCTGAAGGGCCCCATACATCTTTGGGCCTGGAGGAGACGGGAGCGTTGTCGCATAAAGGATGCTGTTCATGGAGCAAGAAGCCATACTCTATAGCCAAACCTTCACCGAGGGAGATGCCCTGCCAGTTTTTGACATCACTTCGCACCAATGCTCCCGTCTACCGTTGGTGTAGGTATCCTGGTTCCTGGGGTATCCATGGGTGGAGTGACTCTGCAACTTTCTGTCTTCCATGAGTTTTCTTTAGGGTACGCTGGGAAGGGTCCTTCTTAAAAACTGCAACCACGACTTCCCCTTTGATTTCTGTTGGAAACGTGGCTGTATTTCCACTCTGCACACAGCCTCCTTGGGGTTTCTCTGAGTGTCCACTTTTCTTAATATATAATTTGGTCTCCCCCTGGAGACCACTGTATTTTGTGCTACTTACCTTATTGCAACTGAAGTATTATTGTGAATATGTGTTAATAGCTCCTGGTAGGAGATATACTAATGTGTTAGTGAGTGCTGTGTAATAAATAGACATATATTTATATATATACAGTGTGGTTCTTTTTCGTTTAAACAACACTACATTATTAGACCTGGTAAAACAAGCTGCTTAACACTCATTCAAGATAAGCCTTAAGACTGCTCTCCACAGCTACCACTTTGAGAGCTTTCAAAGTTTATCAAAGCCCACTAAAATTCCAACAAGGGTTGCCTGGTGTAGCACTTAAATAAGTGTGCTTCATATACTAAGCCAACCTCCTACAAATACATTATCAAAAGGTAAAATTATATCATTTATGTCCACAATAAATGTAGACAAATAGAAAGAGTTACCACTCATAGTGCTACAGTGATTTTAAGGACCCAATGTACTTCTTTGAATGCTACTAGAATCCTCCAGTCTGTGGAGATGGAGAAGAGCTGTATGACAAATTATTCACCAAGTGCAACTGAATCAAAACTGAAACTAAAATCAGTTGAATGCTGCTGGTCTTTTTCGGCGTAGTATGACGGGTTCTATTTCATTGCACGGGGAACATGTTCAAATTAAAATTGATCTCAGGGTTTACTTATTGAGCAAAATGTATTTGAATGTTTAACCTACCTTTTGATAGGTGGCATATATTGTGTTTAATAGGGAAATATAGTTTGCTTAAAAATGCCACTTGTTTGTCACAAGTATTGTTGACACTAATATGCTGTTCACTTTTGTGCCTTAAAAGGTTTGAATGGGATGTGAAGAGATTCCAGCCAGACTGCTTGATTAACCCTACCCAGGGGTACATCACACCTGGCATGGAAGTAGCTTTCGATGTGACTTTTGAGCCCAAGCAACTCAGCCACGACATCCGCTACGAAGGAATACAATGCTTTATTGAAGGAAGTAAACCACTGAAGCTGACTTTATCTGGTTCCTGTGTAGGAATACCCAGCACTAAAGAGGTAATATTACTGTGTTACTTAAATGTAGAAGTCGATTCGGGGTAGGGAGAAGTAAAAGATGCAATAGAAATTCATATTTCTAGAGTCCGACAATTTTAAAATGAAAAAAATCTCTCGAGCCTGAGAGCGAGTAGTCCTTTTCACCCCAAGTCACTGTCCCATCCTCCCTAGTTCTATAGATGTTGTCATCCTAGTACTCTTATACTTGGTATGTGAAGTTCTTGAGTGATTCCTCTGGAGAGTTATACTTATTAGATGAGGGTTATCCTTATTTCATCTGAGGAGTTCTGTGTATGTAAAATGTTTTCAAACTTCCTACTCTTGCAGTGTATCTTCATTTCTGACCTCCATTCTCATTTCAATGTCGGAATATTTCTCAAGTAGTACATAAGTGACACCTCTCTGTCTGGAAATCTCCTGCCATATATTTACCATTTGTTAGTAACGTAATCAAGCAGGCATTTTTTTAACATAGTACTTCATTCTTACTAACTTTATCTAGACTGATACTGATCAGTTCAGTATTAACAGCAGTTAACAAGGACAAGCGTTGGACAAAATAGTTGCCCCCAAAGTTAGAGAAGAAAACATGCAAATACTTTAAAGGTCTGTGTGTATGGATGTATGTAGTATTTCTATAGTGCTAACCTAGCCAAAATGTGTTGTGGTTCTATACAGAGTCTAAGACCAGCATAAATTCAACAACTGATAGCAAAGGTGGCTGGTTTGTGGACTGTTATGTAGTTTTCTTTAAAGAGGCATGTCTTCAACTCTTATCTTAATTAGAGCAGCATTGAGATGGTCCTATGAAAATAGTGATCTTGCTCTGAATCTTAGGTGCATGGCTTGAAAAGGCTTGCTGCCTTGCTTTCGCTTTTTTTAAACTTCTTAGTCTCCAGTCTGATAGTATCATGAACACGGGTGTGCTGAAAACTACCAGAGATGGAGAGCTTGTCTGCAAGATAAGTGGGGTGTTGGTCATGATGATTTTGTAAATGATGCAGCTGGTTTTTCAAGATGGAGTGGCCTGGTGAGGGTAGCCAATGGAGTTCCATCAGGATGGATTGTTTTTCTTAGCAATGTATTCCTTGAGGGTTAGGTTGGTGCCCAGTGTAAATCAAAGTGTCATGGCACTTAGTGAAAGTGGGGGTTCAAAGCCGTTAAGGGTCATGTGAGTGAGCCAGGTTTGTACTTTTTCTTGTTTGTTGTTTTTGACAAATAAGAGGAATTCTATCTTGATTGGTTTATACTTCAGGTAGATGTTGGGCATCCAGTTGTAGAAAATGTGCAAGCAGTGTCTGAGGTGTTGAATGTCAGAAGCAGATACTTTCAAGTAGAATTGTGTATCATCTGGATATTGGTTAATCGCTATTTTGTTCTTGGTGAGTAGAGCCCTAAGGGACTACATGTAGAGGATGAAGATGACAGGGGACAGTATGAAACCTTTGGGGACTCCGTAGGTGATGGGGATCTTTTGGAACCTGGAGGTACCAATGTCAACAGACCGGTTTTGATTAGAAAAGTAAAAGGAGAACCTTGGCAATTCCATTCGAGTCACGTGTGCATCGGAGGGTTGGATGGTTGACAGTGTCAAAAACAGCTTTAAGGTCCAGCAATATCATGAGGAAGGGTCATCTTCATCTGTGACCAAGAGAACATCGTCTACAATGTGTAAAGTAGCAGTCTCTGTGCTGCAGCAAGATCTGAAACCATACTGGAAACTTTGCAAGAGATAGTTAATATAATATTGCAGTTAAACATTTACTGCTTTTTATTGATCTTGCAGATAATTAATGTGTGAATGTTTTGCCTGTTGGCGAGGTCAGCAAGGTGTAGGGTAGGTTTCTTTATCAGTGGACGGGGTCTGGCCTGCCTTGATACCTTTTGGGAACATTGCTTGGATGATAGAGGCATTGACAGTGGTGAATCGGGGTGACAGAGCTTTGATGAAGGATGAGGGTATGACATTCCCAGTCTGCGGAGCAGGTGTCTCTGTCAGCTCCGTGTTTCCCTCCCTATCTGGGGCCGAGAGCAACCCTCGCTCAGTTGAAAATCTTTTATGATGCCATGTGCTCTGTATTTGGGTGGCTTGATCCTGAGGGCACGCCTTCGGGCCCCACATGTTCATCAGAAGAGAATTCCATGTTTTCCGTGCCACTGGCACCGGTGCCTAGGACTCCCCTCTAATCCATTTCCGGATACAGACAGATGCTGGCAGTACCTCCTCGATCTTTCCCGGCAACTCATCCAACTTCGCGACTCTCAGCATTGCGAGCGGTGCCTCCCTGTCCTTATTACAAATGACACAGAGCCGTGCGGGCCTCCATCGACACAGAGACCGGCGCAGACTGTGCCGTTGGTCTCCATGTGTATCCTGTCCCTTATTCTGAATGGCTAGGATTGGATGAGGATTGGGAAAGGTAGCATGAGCTCTTAAAAATCCTGCTTTTCAATGAAGAACCGGACTGGTACGAGGACCTGGGTCATGCCAATGGCTTGGACAGCTCCCCAGAGCATGGCATGCTGTCTCCCCCGAACCTGGCTACAGAGAAGGGGTCTTCATCCGCAATGATGGTGTGTGGGGCTACAGGGGTCTTGGAATTGCAGCTTCCTACGCTCCAATTCGCTATGGGAAACGGTTGCACAAATGCTGCCACAAGTCTTGGAGGAGGCCTGGGCTGTCCTCTCCGAAGCTGTTGTAGACATGAGAGATGCAGCAAAGTTTGTCATACATTGTGGCATAGACACAACAGACTTGCCGGGCAGGGTGATTTCCTTGACGGTGGCCGTTAGACGCCACACCTGGCTGAGGACGTCAGCTTTTCGGAGCATGTCCATGCCAATTCTATGGATATGCCCTTTGATGGCTCTCGTCTGTTCGGGGACAGGGTGGATGCAGCATTATATCGCTTTATATCGCATTAAGGAGTTGCAGGTTGCGGGCTACGGCCTCTTCCTTGGGCTTCTCTGTGTCATCACAGCCTGCATCGGTGTTTCATCCCTATTGTGGCTACGGAAGGGGCTTCCAACTGGGCCAACCCTTCCCCAGCCAGAGGACCATGCATGTTCAGCAACCTCTGTGTGGCCATGGGTATGGTTTACCCCCGCCCCCACAGGATGGGAGGCCAGAAGCCAGGTCAGTGGACAAAACCCTCCACCTCCAAACCTTCCTAGTCAGACCCTACCAGTTAATTGGCATCCAGTTGGTGGCAGGATATGCCATCACCTCCCCCACTGGCAGGATATCACCTTGGGCAGGTGGGTTTTGCAAATAGCCCAAGAGGCTACTCCCTACCCTTCAAGTCTACCCCTCCCTCCATGCCTCCAATGAACGATCAGCTGACAGATGATCACCTTGTTTTACTTTGTGAGGAAGTAAAAACTCTCTGGGCCAATGGTTCTATAGGAATGGTTCCCAGGCCATAAATAGGCTGTGGTTGCTATTCCCGGTATTTTCTGGTTCGGAAGAATGGCAGAGGTCGCTTTCGTCTTCCCTTTACCTCAGGGCCCTCAACTACTTCCTCAGAAAAGAAAAGTTCAAGATGCTCACTCTTGCTCAGGTCTTTCTGCCCTGGACCCAGGAGACTGGATGGTAGCATTAAACTTGCAGGACACCTATATCCATATTCCTGTCCTGTCTGCCCTTCGTCACCTACGGTTTACGGTGGTCCACCAGCACTTTCAGTTTAGTGTGCTCCCCTTCAGCCTCACCAGTGCCCCTCGGGTGTTCCCCAAGGCGATGGCAGTGGTCGCAGCTCATTTGCAGAGGTCAGGGGTTCCAGTCTTCCCCTATCTCGATGACTGGTTGTTAAAGGCGGACTCGCCCCCAAACAGTAGTCTCCCATCTCCAGACTACAGTGAACCTGAATCCCTCTCATTCGCTCCCCTTAATCTGAGCCGTTCTTGACAGGGTTCAATTTCGAGCCTATCCTCTCGAGTTCAGGATATTCACGCTATGATACCGATGTTTCATCCTTTATCCTGGATTTCGGTAAGAATGACTCTGAGGCTGCTGGGCCTCATGGCCTCCTGCATCCTGCTTGTGGATCTTGCCAGATGGCACATGCGTGCTCTGGCGGGACCTGAAGTTCAATGAGCGCAGCATCTGAAAAATCTCACCGACCTAGTCCAGATCTCGGAGGGCACTGTGAAAGATCTGCAGTGGTGGTTGACAAACCGCGACGGGTCAGAGGCAGACCCCTCTCCCTTCTCCAACCAGATTTTCCAGTGGTGACAGATGCATCACTTCTAGGATACGGTGGCTACCTGGGGAGGTGGCGATCAGGGGACTCTGGTCTCCGGTGAAAACTGAGCTCCACATCAACTTGCTGGAGCTTCGAGCAATTCGCTTGGCACTGAAATCCTTCCTACCATTTCTCAAGGGAAGGCTAGTTTAGTTGTTCACCGACAACACTACCGCCATGTGGTACTGCAACAAACAAGGTGGTGTGGGGTCGTGGACCCTTTGTCAGGAGATCCTACGCCTTTGGACTTGGCTGGAACACCAGGGCATATCCCTGGTTGTTCAACACCTGACTGTTTATCTGAATGTCAGGGCAGACGATCTCAGCCATCAGTGCCTAGTGGATTACGAATGGCCTCTCAATCCGGAGGTAGGGCAAGGTCCCTTTTAGCAGTGGGGCGAACCTTGGTTAGATCTGTTTGCCTCTACAGAGAAAGCACAGTGTCAGCAGTTTTGCATGTTGGAGTTTCTAAGGTGGCTGTCGCTCAGCGACGCTTTTCATCTCTAGTGTAGCACAGTCGTCCTATATGTCTTTCTGCCGATACCACTTCTGTCCAGAGAGCTCAAGAAGATCTAAAGCAACGGAGCCCAAGTCCTCCTTGTAGTCTGGATTGGGCACAGCAACTTTAGTGTCCCTAGCTTCTGGAGATGAGCATCGATCCTCCGATCAGGCTGCCCCTGTGGGAAGAGCTTCTGTGGCAGTAGCAGGGGAGTGTCTTCCCCCAAACCTGTCCACTCTCCGCCTCCCTTCGTGGAGATTGAGCAGAGAAAGTTGACAGATTGTGACCTTCCTCCTGAAGTCTACAAAGTTATTCTGGCAGCCAGGTGCCCCTCCACTAAGTCAGTATACGTCTGCCAATGGAAAAAAAAAATCTAATATTGTACAGAACGTCCCGTTGACCCTCTGTCTTTCTCCCTCTCTAACATTCTTCTTTTCAATCTGTCTTTGGCCCAACAGGGCTCTGCTCAGAGCACTCTAAAGGGTTACCTTTTGTCCCTTTCTGCTTTTCTACGGTTGCCAGATCAAGTGTCACTTTTTAAATCTCCTGTTGTACATAGATTATTGATGGGGCTCACAAGTCCCCCCCTTACCATTTATCATGCCCCAGTGGAAACTTAGCTTGTGAGGTACTGGGTTTTTCAGAACCGGTACCGAACCGGTAACCCAGTGGTGTCAGGGTACACACCCAAAGACCTCGAGTACTTTCCTGATTTAGACCACAGAAACTCAGAGTCTTCTAGGTGAAGTCAAGGATCGATTTTATTGGCTGCAACCAAGGTAACAGGCATCCTAGAAGTACAACAGCACGGGATGTATATTCTCAGGAGACTGCTCAATCTTACAAAGCCAGGCTTCTCTTTTTATACAAAATATTAAGCTTCAGGCAAACATTCTTGGATTTACAGTATACCATTCTCATATTTTCATTACAAAGGAAAAGCAGAGTCATGATGACAAGCCCATATTTCAGTTCGTCCAGCCCACAACAAATTACCCGGCAAGGCCCAGCATTTCCATCAGATACCGGTGGACCCCCAATAAAAACGGGCACCTCCCCATCATAAAGCAAGTGAGAGAGAGAAAAGAGCAGGGACAGGTGTGAGCAAGATTCGGCAGGGTGTGTGTGCGATGAAAAGGGTTTTATGGCCTGTTGTGCCTTGATGCTATCTCGTTCGGCCACTGGGAGAGGAACTGACCAAACAGGTTTGGCCTGGGGCAATGGTTTCAGCTTGTCCAGGTCAGAGAAAAGTCAATTAAGGTGTACGTGTCCTTTGGAATCGAATTTAGATGTATTATAAGCCTATGTGAGGGCAACCCTCAAAATGGCTGCCGTACACAAAATGGAAGCCAAGGGTTCAAGACGAAAATGAGGATTTCGAGGTGAAATCGTCACTCGAATATGACGAAAATGCTTGTACATAGTGTACTAGCCATTTTCGGTCTTTTGATATAAAAATCGTCATGCTACGACAAAGTTTTATTCACGAGTTCAGAATTTTCAGAACTACAAACCCTCCTTTTGCCCTTACTTAGGCAATTTAACCTAATCTCATGCTAATCTGAGTCCAGGTCTATATTCCTAAAGTCATTGAGATGTTGCTGTAACATCATTCTAGTACTTAGTTCGTCTCTTGATACAGGTTTCCTTACACATGATGTAGCACAGAGGCCACATATTGCAGGAGCACACTGCACGCACAGACAGAACAGGAAAAGAATGGCTAAGACCATCCCAATGACCATCAGAATTTTCCATCCCCAGCCGGATATCAGTTCCCAGAACCATCCCATCAAAGACCAATCTCCTTTATCCACATGAATAGATTCGGAAATCTTATGCAGTTTAGAGATGGCCTGGTACACTGTTGGAGCGTTATCTGGAATGAAAACACACCAACTCGATTGGATCAATCTACATACCCCACCTCGGTCTGCAAGTATGACATCTAATGCGACCCTGTTCTGAAGGGTCATAAGACGATCCGACTGGAGCTCAGCAGTCAAGTTACTAAGGGCACCAGCAGTTTCAATTACGGTGGACTCAACCACTCTTGTCAATTGCCTTATGTTCCTGCTGTTAACCATGGGTCCCCAGACCGGCAGAAAACCCTTTGCGAAGTCCCCAAATTCTTGTCCTGCAGTGTCTTCTTTACTCAAGACACCTCTAACTATCCTTGTCTTGTGGTAATCTGCCGCTGCTGTGTAGGTGGGAGGCAACAGGAACGAAACAAAACATGAGCCCAAAAAGTCAGGGGGCAACCATGTATAGGCTCTATCATGGCAGATGAAATATGTACCCTTAGCTGCTAAAAACGCAGGGGAAGTCTGAGACCCAAAAACATACGTTTCAGTACAGACACTCTTCCCCAACTGAGCTCTGGGATTCTTGCCAGTACCTTGCAGACACAGGTGACCCTGATGGGGTACAATCCAAATCGGGGAGGATCTCTTAGCTTGCTGTTTCTCACTCAGAGTAGTTTCATATCCGGTCACGTTCCATCCTATATAGGCAAGTGTCTCATCTTCGGGGGTAGTTACATAAGAAATATCTTCCTTAATCATGTCGACTATACCCTTAACTAGAGCACTATTCTTAGGATTGTCTTTTACAGAACGTAGGGGGTGGACTTCACGAGCATATATGAACATTGTTCTGTATGCCCACACAGAACCATTGTGACTGAATGGCAGGACCAGATAAGGGATACCTTTATCCGTTGTGTGAGGCATAAGACCACACACCCAACAGTTAGTCGTGTTCATTACAAGTTGGTGTTGGTGCAAAAGCTGAACAAAGGAGTTATTAATAAACTCTAATCTCCTAGCTGATTCGTGTTCAGGAAGGGGTTGAAAAGAATGTGAGGAAACAATGGAAGGAGGCGGTATGGGCGATGTAGTGGGTGCAAATGTTACTTGAAAAGAGAATAAGACATAACTTATTAAAAATATCATCACACTGAATAACATGAAAATGCACAATATCAAAAAGCTTTTCTTTGTCATTATTTTACATATCTTGGTTTTAAAGTTCATGGTTTTGGCAGGTCTCTCCATCTCGAAAAACTCCATCCTCTCTAAAGTGCTGCCCGCGATGGGAGGTTGTTTCTGCTAAGGAATGCTTCTGTCAGTCTAGGGCAACTCCCTTGGACCAACCAGAACTGTCGACCTAACGTCATCAGCTGCACCCCAAAGACTTTGGGCAATCGCGGCCCTAGCAGCGGAACCCGGATGGCGGTTCGAAAAAACAAAAATAAGCAAGTTTCTCAGATGGGAGAGCTGCGCTTTCAAAAATAGTACTTGGCGGAGGAAAAAAGAATTTTATTTGTCCATAGGTCTCGGCCTCAAATTGTATCTTTGCTTTCCAGGTATGGTATGATCTCGGAAAAGGAGTTCAGGCTCTGTAGTGTCCAATGGATTTGACGGTGATACAGCTGGTTGCAAAATGTTGTCGCTCTCTTTTTCAGTAAGTGTTCCTTTTATACGTGCACCACTGAAAGGCAGAAAACGTGGCACGGTTTCAGTATCTGAGTCGGCGACACCCTCCTGGACCCACCGGTCGTATGGCAGAGGCAGAGGGATCCGCTTGCAGTGGATCCAGTTTTTCTTCCCCTCCACTCGAACAGCTGATCTTGTGGAAAGAAGAAAGAGGTGCGGTCCGGTCCACCTTGGATGGTCGTTCTTGGTTCGCTGGAAGTTCTTCACGAGAACCCAAGATCCAGGGTCGATCTGATGACCTGGAGTTTCAGAGACCGGAGGCAGGGTGTCATGGACCTGTTGGTGTAAAACACGCAATTTAGCCGTCAATTCGTACAAATAATCAAGCAAAACAGGGTGTTCTATTTCACTGAACTTAGTGGGCCTTGGCACTCCCCATATGTTGGCCGGGCGGCCAAAGACAATTTCATAGGGACTGAGTTTCACTCGCGAATGCACAGTCATTCTGGTGGATAGGAGTGCTAAGGGTAGAGCATCAGGCCATTTAAGACCAGTGCTTGCTTGAATTTTGGCTAGTTTGAACTTAAGTGTGCCATTATAACATTCTACTAATCCAGCTGATTGGGGGTGATTTGCAGCGTGGAACTTTTGCTGAATGCCTAGCCCTTCACATACTTTCTTCATCACTCGACCCACAAATTCACTCCCATTGTCACTCCAGACCATTCTAGGCATTCCGAATCTGGGGAAGAACTCTTTCACAAGGGCTTTAGCTGTGGATAAGACAGTGTTGTCTTTTAGGGGGTAGGCTTCCACCCATCTTGAAAAGGCACAAACAACGAGTACGTATTTTAAATTGTTGCACCTCTCCATATGGATGAAATCTAGCTGCAAAACCTCGAACGGATACGTAGGAGGTGCAAAATGACCAGCTGGAGATGGGGTTCCCCTACCAGGATTGTGTTTCAGACACACCATGCAATTCTTGACCACATTCTCTGCACACTTGGGAATTCCTGAATTTTGCCATACTGGAGCCAACAACTTGCAAATCCCTTTCACGCTGATATGAGCCATTCCATGAGCCATTGTAACCACTGCAAGCACATATGCATCGGGTAACAACCATCTCTGATGCTCTGACAATTCAATCCAACAACCATTTGCATCCATTCTACCCGTACTTTCTCTCCACACACTCAACTCTTTCTCTGTAGCTTCAGCTTGAATAGACTTCACACTCTCTATCGTGTCTTCACACATTCCAACATCACCAACCCATCTTGCAGGGCCTGCAACATACATTCGGCTCATCACATTCCTTGCAGTGTCTTTAGCGATTTCATCAGCAAATGCATTTCCACGACCAACATCATCAGTCACCTTCTTGTGAGCACTACATTTCACAATCGCCACTTGCAGAGCCAAGGTCAGTGATTCAAGAAGCTCATTCACCAACTGACCATGCTGAATCTTAGCTCCATGCGAAGTCAGGAACCCACGTTCTTTCCACAATCGTCCAAAACTGTGAGCCACTCCAAACGCATACTGACTATCGGTGTAGATGGTCACTTTCATTCCTTTTGACAACACACATGCTCTTGTAAGTGCAATCAATTCTGCTGCTTGAGCTGAATTATGTGGAATACGTGCAGCTTCAACAATTGTATGCAAAGTCGTGACAGCATATGCTGCAGTCGTGTCACCATTCGGAAGCTTGAAGCATGAACCATCCACCCATAATGTACCATCACATTCAGCGAGAGGAATATCTAGGAGATCTACTCTCCCTTTTGTTTCTTCTTCTGTTCTAAGAAAACAATCATGCTGTTCTGAAGCATCTAATTCCTCTACAATTGGCAACAACGTAGCTGGGTTTAACGTGTTACATCTTTTTATGTGCGCATGACTTGCTAACAATGTTAATTCGTAACCTGACAATCGAGCACTAGTTAAGTGCTGTGTCTTGGTTCTGATAGATACATCTGCCGTGTGGATTCCTCACCTTGTGAATACCCCCTTGCGTCAGCAACATTCGGAAATTCTTTTTTCGTAGCCTCGCGCCGACGTGGACTCCTGACGTCATAGAGACACGACCTCGCTCGCGACTCCGCTGACGTCACCGACGCCTATAATAGGCCCACGCCGGCGTGATGACATCAGTTCCCTTTTTTCCGCGTCGTCGACGCTAACGGTTATCGGGAATCTCTGTAGCCAACAGATACTTTGTTGTCTTTATTATTAACATTTTCTGCATCTCTGTATCCTGTCTCTTCGACAATGTCTTCAAAAAAGACCGGCTTCAAGCCCTGCAAAGAATGCGGCAAAATGATGTCCATTACCGACCCACACAGCGACTGCATCTGGTGCTTGAGCTCGGACCATGATGTGGAGGACTGTTCTTCGTGTAAGAAGATGAACCCGAAGGCCCTGAGAGAGAGAGAGGCGAAGCTCCTGGTGGCTAAAATGAAAGCTGGAAAAGGAAAATCGTCGAAGTCTCGTTCTCGAAGGGCGAGGTCGAAGTCGAGATCGAGGTCCAGGTCTAGATCTAGAGGAAGGTCGTCTTCGAAGTCGGCTTCGGACCATGTTTCGAAGAAGAGGAAACATAAAAAGAGGAGACATGAGTCCCGACGTCGTTCTGGTAAGGAGTCGGGGTCGAGGTCGAGGTCACCGAAGGTTCGTTCGAAGGTGGTGACCGTTGAAGTTTCGGATCCAGAACCTGAAGGTGAGGCTTCCCCTTCTGAGTCACGGGCGCCGTCTCCGGCTCCGTCTCCGACTCCGAATCCGGCTCCGAATCCATCTCCGGCGCCGTCCCCGGTCCGAGATGAGGAGGAGCCTCATGAGGATGAGGGTTCCGAGCCCTTAAGCGAGCCGAATCCGAACGCTCCTCGAGACAGGCCTGAAGGTTTTCATCCACCATTTCCTGCCCCAGGCCAGGACCCTTCTGCGTTTCTCAACGCGATGTATGGAGTCTTTTCGAGGTCATGGTACCCCTCTGGTGCACCTTCGGGTCCCATGGGTCCTTTGGCGTTTAACTTAGGAGTCCCTCACTCCTACCCTCCGGCTCCGTTTATGCCTTACATGCCGGCTCCGACGCCACCGTGGCATTTTCCGGCTCCACCGAAGCCGTCGACGCCGGTTCCGGCTTCGCCAGCTCCGGGTCGACCTAGAACACATCCCGCTGAGCCTGCGGATTCGATCCCGACGTCGATTCCGAATCCGGCGGAGCCGATGGTGGATCCGAGGGCAAAACGGGTCAAGATGAGATCCAGAAGAGAGGCTCAGCGCCTTCTGGAGGAAAGGAGGTTTTTGGACTCACAATCTGATCTCGAGGAGGGTGAGTTGGATGAAGATACTTTTGAAGATTTGGCAGAAGCAGGAAGCCTGGATTTCTCTCCAGAGTGGGAGTTACCATCAGGTTCTAGTACTCCTTCTAAGGACATTCAACCTTACCATTTGATTATGAGAAAGGCTGCCAGTCTGCTTAAGTTGACTTTGCCTACAGCAGAATTCAAATCTAATATTCTGACTGAAGTACTCCATTCTCCGAGTTCAGTGGTGGAACCTCTTCTTCCTTTCAATGAGGCTCTAACAGAGCCCATTCTGGAGGTGTGGAAAAAGCCTTTGTCTGCTCCAGCTGTCTCTAAAAGTGTAGCCAGAAGATACAGGGTTGCCCCTGATGATCCTGCCTTTTTAACCTCTCACCCTTCACCGGAGAGTTTGATCATTCAGGCTGCATGCTCCAAAAAGAACATTAGTGCTTTCCCTCAGGTTCCTTTTGAGAAGGAAGCAAAGAAGCAGGATCAAGTGGCAAAGAAGTCCTTCTCCTCTGCCAGTATGGCATTGAAGTCATCAAATGCCACTTGCTTGATGGGGAGATATTTACACGCTCTGATGGACTCTTTACATGTTCTGGCTCCAAAAGTTCCTGATGACAGCAGGAAGGATTTTGAGGAAGTCATCTCTGACGCTCAGGCAGCGGCTCGACAGGTCATTCAGAGCGGTTTGGATACTGTAGACTCTGTGGCGCGCATTATGGGCACTACTGTCGCTACTAGGAGGTCTGCCTGGTTGAAATCCTCTGACTTTTCGGCTGATGTTCAGGCGACATTATTAGATCTTCCTTTCGATGGTTCAGGCCTTTTTGGGAAGAAGGCTGATGCGGCCCTTGAGAGGTTTAAAGATTGCAAGGCGACTGCTAAATCCCTGGGTCTCCAAATGAGAGGTTCTTCAACTGGCAGAAGATTCAGAGGTTTTGGCCGTCCTGCCTTTCGGAATTCCCGGCAAGGCCAGCAGCAGCAGCAGCAACAACAGCAGCAGCAAAACTCCTTATACAGGTCCTACAGGGGAAAGCAAAGAGTGCGTCCTCGTGGACGTCAGATCTCTTCCTCCTCCACTTCCTCCAACCCTCCTGCCCCTGAGAAGCAGCCCTAGATCCGACATTCAGGATCATGTGGGTCCGGTTGGGGGCCGGCTTACCCATTTTCTACAGGATTGGGAATCGGTTACGTCAGATCTTTGGGTTCTCAATCTTGTAGAAAATGGGTATGCCCTTCCCTTTCGGGAATTCCCTCCCAATTTCCCTCCTTGCCAAGGGTATTGCTCCGAGGAGCATCTGTCTCTTCTGCAAGAGGAAGTTTTAACTCTGATAAGAAAGGGTGCGATAGAGGTGGTCCCAGAGCAGGAAAGGGGTCAGGGATGCTACTCCCGGTATTTCCTGATTCCGAAGAAGGATGGCAGGCTTCGTCCAATCCTGGATCTCAGGATCTTGAATCTCTATCTGAAACAGGAGAAATTCAAGATGCTCACCCTTGCTCAGGTTCTTCAAGCGCTGCAAGAAGAAGACTGGATGGTGTCACTCGACTTGCAGGATGCTTACTTTCACATCCCAATCCTGAAGTCGCACAGGAGGTATCTCCGTTTTACGGTGGGATCGCAGCACTACCAGTTTGCGGTCCTTCCGTTTGGGCTTACTACTGCGCCTCGAGTCTTCACCAAGGTGATGGCAGTGGTGGCGGCACATCTCAGAAGGTCAGGGATTCCGGTATTCCCTTATTTAGACGACTGGCTGATCAAAGCGGAGTCGTCAGAGAGAGTGCTCCATCATTTGCGGGAGACAACCCAGTTGTTGTACAGGTTGGGTTTTTCAATAAATGTACCCAAGTCTCACCTGGTGCCCTCCCAGCGCAACCTGTTCATAGGTGCGGTACTGGACACAACCGTATGTCGTGCATTCCCTCCCCCTCAAAGGATTCGCGACATACGGGAGATGATTCCTTTGTTTTACAATGGAGCGGTCGTTCCAGTCCTGAAGGTCCTTCGCCTGCTCGGTCTGATGGCTTCATGCATTCTGTTGGTCAACCATGCACGCTGGCACATGAGGGCGCTCCAGTGGTGTCTCCGCAGGCAGTGGTATCAGCACAGCGGAGACCTCAGGGAGTCAGTGAGGATCTCCAGAGAAGCTGCAGCGGATCTGTCTTGGTGGGGTGTGGAAGGCAATCTGTCCCAAGGAAAGCCTTTTCAACTTCCCCCATCGGTGGCCACGGTGATAACGGATGCATCCACTCTCGGGTGGGGTGCTCATCTGGGGGATCTGGAGGTCAAAGGCCTTTGGTCTCCAGAGGAAAGGTTGCTTCACATCAACCTTCTAGAATTGCGGGCGATACGTTTGGCGCTCAAGGCCTTCCTCCCTTCCCTTCGCAGTCAGTCTGTTCAAGTCCTGACGGACAACACGACTGCGATGTGGTACATCAACAAGCAGGGAGGAGTAGGGTCGCAGTGTCTCTGCAGAGAGGCTCTGCGTCTCTGGTCTTGGGTTCAGGACCATCAGATTTGCCTGATGGCAAATCATCTGGCCGGTGTTCTGAACGTTCGTGCAGACAGTCTCAGTCGGCAGTTCTCTGCCGACCACGAGTGGAGGCTGCACCCGGAGGTGGTTCACGACATCTTTCAGATGTGGGGGACTCCTCGGGTGGACCTGTTTGCCACTCGCGAGAATGCGCACTGCCTGTCGTTCTGCAGTCTCCAGTATCCGATGCAAGGAGCCTTGGGGGACGCGTTTCAGTTGAGTTGGAAAGATCAACTCCTTTACGCGTTTCCCCCCATACCCTTGATTCCTCGGGTTCTGAGGAAGATTCGTCAAGACCGGGCCCAAGTCATATTGGTCGCTCCGGATTGGCCAAGAAGGGTGTGGTATACAGATCTACTCCACCTCTCCTCTCACCCGCCGCTCCGTCTCCCTCTCAGGGCAGACCTCCTCTCTCTGATGGAGGGGCAGGTTTTACACCCCCACCTCCAGACATTGCACCTTCATGCCTGGAGATTGAGCGGGGCAACCTGAATTCCTTTTCCCTCCCGCCTGACGTTGTGGATGTCATCTTGTCAGCCAGGCGTGACTCCACTAAGTCCATCTATTCTTATAGATGGGCGAAATTTGTCACGTGGTGTGGGGAAAGGTCTGTTGATCCTTTGAGGGCCCATTTGTCTAATGTTCTACAATTTGCTCTTTCTTTGGCGCGGCAGGGTCTGGCGGTTGCCACGGTAAAGGGTTACCTGTCGGCGCTGTCGGCTTTTCTCTGTTTGCCTGACCAGCCCTCTCTTTTTAAGTCTCCTGTGGTCTTAAGGTTTTTGAAGGGTCTTACTAATATGTTCCCTCCTTCACCTTTCATTGTGCCTCAGTGGGATTTAAATCTTGTATTGACCTTTTTGATGGGGGCTCCCTTTGAGCCTCTCCACAAATGTCCCATGAGGCTTCTTACCCTTAAGACAGTCTTCCTGGTGGCAATAACCTCGGCAAGGAGGGTTAGTGAGCTTCAAGCTCTTAGCTCCAAGCCCCCATTCCTGACCATTCATGTTGATAGAATGGTTCTTAGGACCAGGGCTGCTTTTCTGCCTAAGGTGGTAACTCCCTTCCATCTAGGACAGTCCATTACCCTACCTACCTTCTATCCTCCCCCTCACCCTTCCAAGGAGGAGGAGAGACTGCACCGTCTGGACCCTAAGAGGGCGGTGTCCTTTTACTTGGACAGATCCAAGGACTTTCGCTTGGAGGACCAGCTCTTCGTCGGATTTGCTGGCTGCAAGAAAGGAAGGGCGGTCCATAAAAGGACTTTATCGAGATGGATCGTCCTCTGCATAAAGATCTGCTACTCTTTGGCCGGTAAGGAACCACCAGAGGGTATAAGGGCTCATTCAACTAGAGCTAAGTCTTCAACCTCGGCATTGGCTAGAGGTGTGCCTGTGGAGGATATTTGTAGGGCGGCGACTTGGTCTTCCCTCCACACTTTCGCGAAGCATTACTGCTTGGATTCCGAAGTGAGGAGGGACGGCCATTTTGCGCGCTCTGTCCTTCAGGATTTCCTGGTTTAGAAGAGTGGACACCCTCCTCCGGGAGTGGGGACTGCTGTGGGACTCTATTCACAAGGTGAGGAATCCACACGGCAGATGTATCTATCAGAAGAACAAGTTACTTACCTTCGGTAACGCTTTTTCTGGTAGATACTATATCTGCCTGTGGATTCCTCACCGACCCACCCGCCTCCCCGTTGTCCACTCTTCTATGCCAGAGTTACTGTAGTGTAATATATATATATATTTTATTGTCAAGGAAATGTTTCAGTTGCTTTCCTGCTTTTGCTTAACACTGTGTGTTTTGCCTTGAGTACTGTGTACTGTGTATACTTGTATATTTCTACTGTCATTGGTCCGTCCGTGTGCCTCGATGGCACGGAAAAAAGGGCGGAACTGATGTCATCACGCCGGCGTGGGCCTATTATAGGCGTCGGTGACGTCAGCGGAGTCGCGAGCGAGGTCGTGTCTCTATGACGTCAGGAGTCCACGTCGGCGCGAGGCTACGAAAAAAGAATTTCCGAATGTTGCTGACGCAAGGGGGTATTCACAAGGTGAGGAATCCACAGGCAGATATAGTATCTACCAGAAAAAGCGTTACCGAAGGTAAGTAACTTGTTCTTCTGTTCAACAACGTGTCCACTGCATGTGGAACCATCACGACTAACATATTATTCATCACTAGACCAGCAGACTGTCGAATAGAAACAGCTGCTGCCGCTGTTGCTCTTAAACAACTTGGCAATGCTTTAGCTACCAGATCCAAAGTCGACGAAAAATATGCACATGGACGCTGCTTGTCTCCAAACAACTTAGTCAACACTGATAATGCACAACCCTCTTTCTCATGGCCATACAATGTAAAGGGTTTACTGTAGTTGGGGGTACCTAACACAGGAGCCGAACATAATGCTGTGCGCAATTCAGAAAAACGTTTCTGACACTCTTCAGACCAAGGAACGGGATTGGGTGTATCTTTACACGTTAATGCCACCAAAGGTTTGGCTAATAACGAAAAATTTGGTATCCATTGCCTGCAATATGATGTAATGCCCAAGAAAGCACGCACTTCTCTCTGTGTTCTTGGCACACTCAATTTTTCAATTGCCTGAATTCTTTCTGGGGTCAGTTTCTTTCCCTCCTTCGATAAGAGGTGACCTAAGTAGGTCACTTCTTGTCGACAATATTACAATTTAGAAAGTGACACCTTGTGATGCAAATCACACAGATGACGCAACAATGACAATGTGGCTTCTTTACAGATTTCCTCAGTATCTGCAGCAATAATCAAATCATCAACATACTGTACAAGAGTAGCAACATCAGGTAAAACAATCGTATCAAGCTGTGTTTTTAAAGCTTGACTATATATTGATGGACTTTCACAGTAGCCCTGGGGAGCGCGTTTAAAGCGGAAGCTTCGTCCTCCTAAACTGAAGCCAAAAATATCCCTGCTCTCTTCAGCAATCGGGATGCTGAAGAAAGCATTCTTCAAGTCAATCACCGAAAACCAGGTTGCAGAAGCTGGAATCATAGTCAATAGGGCAGTAATGTCGGGGACAACTGGAAATTGTGGCACAACTATTTTATTCACCTCTCTAAGATCAATCACAAATCTGTACACAGGTGGCTGAGAGGGATCAGTTTGTTTTAAAACAGGCAGAACAGGACTATTGCAAACGTTGCCTCTTGTCTCTTCAATCACATCTTTTTCAATCAAATCATAAATGATCGCTAACAACGCTTTTTCACCTTCACTAGAGATTTTGTATTGGGGAATGCGTGGCATTTTAACATTGGCTTTCAATGTTACAACATATGGCGGTATTTCCAAAAGACCTACATCATTAGGACCAGTAGCCCAAAGAATATTAGGGAGAGATGACAATTCTGTTGGAAGTTTATCCCTTGACAAATACATTGGAGAAACCACTTTCTTACCTAAAGTAAGTTGTACTCCTGAAGGAGAACAGTACAAAGTCGCATACAATCTTTTTAACAGATCTAATCCTAACAAGTTTTCACCACAACCTGTTGTCAGAATAAGGGGTGCTTCGAATTCACAAGGACCAACAGAAAGAGACAAAGGGTCAGAAATCGGATTTCTAACCGGGGCGCCAGAAAAACCTACTGATACATTCATTTCGCCAGACAAAGGTGCGCCAGGGAGTTTGGAGTGCATAATAGAACTCTTTGTAGCGCCAGTATCCAACAGAAAAGGCTCTGACACACCTGATGTAATCACCTCAACGTATGGTCCACTCTGATCTACTGGAACTGAAACAACTCCCTCTCTTTGTCTATGGCTGTCCTAGCAATCATTACCTTCCATCTGTTCATCTTCTGCATAGTAATCATCAGTATAGTACTGAGCCGTCCTACCAGACGCGTTATTCTGCTGATCAAATCTATTCATAGAATTTTGAGGTGGAAGGGGACGAGCGTTCTGGGGGAAATTTCCACGTCCTCTACCTCTAGGAGCTTGTTGAACACCTCGACCTCTTACACCAGAAGCACCATTTGCACGCTGTAATAAAATAGGACAACTATATTTGAAATGACCCTCTTCCTTACAATATGAACAATGATTGGGGCCTACAGGGACACGTGGTTGAGTATACTCGACTCTTTGCGAGTTCCTCTGATACTGTTGAGGCTGCTGATAATTATTCTGATAGTTATTCTGACCACCATTATTCTGACCACCACGTGGCGGATATGCTTGTTGTAACAAAACCTTTGTTTTCAACTCTTTAGTTTTCTTCTCTGCTCTATCTTTCTCATCTTTATCTCGATTTTCGTAATATTGTGCAGTAGCCAATATCTGTGCTGAAGAGGAAACTACCCAAGAACTCTCTGAATCTTTTAACTTTTGACACAACTCGGGAAGCAGATTATGCACAAATTTATCGATGAACAATCGCTGACCACCTTCTGTGCTCATATCTTGACCACTGTGGTCGACAAACGTTTCTTGAAACCTGGTGAAGAAATCTGACACTGTTTCATCTTTCTTCTGCTTACACGCAGACAATTTATCCCAATTCACACGCATCGCAGGCATTAAAGTTTTCATGTAATCAATAATCCTACCAGGGAGATCTGCTACTAAAGGCTCAGGTTTAGCACCACCAATTTGTAGGGCATCTGCAGCAGCAATATTAGCCCATGAGTCACCTAATTCCTGATCATGATCTGCATGACAAATCTTTCCCCATAAAGGCTGTGGAACAACGTTCCCAAACAACATATCTATATCCGCTAAATTCATGATACATGACCCAGCAGTCTGTGACAACTCTTTGTAATACCCTGCGGGATTCTTGCGGGGATCAGGCAATATCTGTTTAAGGGCCAAAACTTCAGCTCGCTTCCATGGGACATGTACCCACACACGCTGAAAGTGTGGCAGAATAGGTGGGACAGCATTCGCGTTCCCTTCCCTCCATTGTGGGGGAACTTCTCTCATGGGATACTGTCTGGCCTTCTTTTTAACCGAGGAATCAGACTCAAACAATGACTTGGAAACACCTTCAGTCCTAAGTGACAACAACGTCGCAACTGCTTTCTTAACATCTGAACCCACAATTGCGCCTTTTGAAAACTCGAACCGTACATGGCTCAACTCAGGAGGATTAGAGTCCAAATCATTTTCCTCTAAATCTTCACATAGAAAAACGCACATTTTCTCAAAAACATATCTCTGCTTTGATGTTTCCCACTGGGTGAAGACATCCATAACACATTCTAAATCATATTTTTCCGGGTCAGCAACCCATTTATGTGCCAAATAATTTAACTTTCCTTCTCCCTAGAATCAGGCAGTTGACTACGCAACTGCTTGCGCTCTGTGTCAGGAGTTACACTCGTTGCACCAAAGAGAGGATGCAAAAAATTAGCGACAGTACTAGCCACTCTCTGACGAACAGAAGGAGAAGTCGATGAAAAGACAAGAGGGAAAGCAGGGTGAGACAAGGCAGATGCAGAGGCAGTGTCGGAAGAAGTACCAGGAGTGGTAGTCGATATAGTAGTCAAAGTTGCAGGAAGTAAAGGAGGAGCAGATGTAAAAGTCGGTGGCCCTTGAGGAGGCTGCACCGGAGGAGCAGGAGCCAGCTGAAGAGTAGCTGGTGGGTGCTGTGGAGGAGCAGGAGGCAATGCAATCACAGGTTGCGCAACTAAAGGTTGCGGAGGTGCCGTAGCATTTTGCGCATAGGGGGGTGGCGAACTTAACAAATGCGCCATTAACGGATATTTTTCAAGCTCTTTTGCTGCATCTTGCTGAAGAGGCGGCAAAACTGGATAGCATTTATCTATAACCATTTTACGTTGCCTGTGCAACTGCTCACTCATCTGTTCTTCTTCATTCTCTTTAAACTGCATAGCAGCTTGCATTATCGAAATTCCCCTTTCTCTCTTATTTTTCTTCGCTAATTTAATTTCCTTCTGTTTGGCTTCCTTACGCCATAGGCGGAAAGAGTCAAACATCGCCGGCTGGTCTTTCTTCTTGAAAAGTTTAACTTCAAGATTGTCTAAGATTTCCGTGTCAAAGCTACCATATTGGGGCCATTTTAAAACCCCATCTTTTCTGGTGTATCTGATCCACACTTCATTATATGTGATGGGGCCTACGCCATGGTTTACATATAATTCATAAGTTGGAGTTCCAATCGGAGGAACCGGACATGAGTCCTCCAATCGGGAATCCCTATTATTACAACCAAGACAAAACAAATTTCCAAGTCTGCTAAGACCAGGCATCTTCGCTCTCTAGTCTAGCTTCAAACTTCAAAGGATTATCGATTACGATATTTCTCGTGAATACACGAGTCCTTCGGTTTTGGCACTTGCAAGTTCCAAACAAAGTGATCCCAAAGGATACCCAAAACTAAGAACCAACTAAGGACTGGGAGACGCTCCACTTATACTTAACTGAGATATCGATGACGTCACCAGAAGACTCGTCTTATCGTTTCGCTCTACCAAACTTCAAGGGTCCAAATCAGGGAGATAGCCAGGGCAGCAGTCCTTTGTAGCCGTCGGGAAGCAGGGAACCTCGCAGCAAAGACTTTCGGACCACGTCGACATGCAGGGGTCGATGAAGTGGTTGGCCTTCCTCCAGAATTTTCACACGAAGCTCCTCACGAACCTCTGGCTGGACCGGTACCGCTGGTATCGCCCCGCGTTAGGCGCCAACTGAGGTACTGGGTTTTTCAGAACCGGTACCGAACCGGTAACCCAGTGGTGTCAGGGTACACACCCAAAGACCTCGAGTACTTTCCTGATTTAGACCACAGAAACTCAGAGTCTTCTAGGTGAAGTCAAGGATCGATTTTATTGGCTGCAACCAAGGTAACAGGCGTCCTAGAAGTACAACAGCACGGGATGTATATTCTCAGGAGACTGCTCAATCTTACAAAGCCAGGCTTCTCTTTTTATACAAAATATTAAGCTTCAGGCAAACATTCTTGGATTTACAGTATACCATTCACATATTTTCATTACGAAGGAAAAGCAGAGTCATGATGACAAGCCCATATTTCAGTTCGTCCAGCCCACAACAAATTACCCGGCAAGGCCCAGCATTTCCATCAGATACCGGTGGACCCCCAATAAAAACGGGCACCTCCCCATCATAAAGCAAGTGAGAGAGAGAAAAGAGCAGGGACAGGTGTGAGCAAGATTCGGCAGGGTGCTATCTCGTTCGGCCACTGGGAGAGGAACTGACCAAACAGGTTTGGCCTGGGGCAATGGTTTCAGCTTGTCCAGGTCAGAGAAAAGTCAATTAAGGTGTACGTGTCCTTTGGAATCGAATTTAGCTGTATTATAAGCCTATGTGAGGGCAACCCTCAAAATGGCTGCCGTACACAAAATGGAAGCCAAGGGTTCAAGACGAAAATGACGATTTCGAGGTGAAATCGTCACTCGAATATGACGAAAATGCTTGTACATAGTGTACTAGCCATTTTCGGTCTTTTGATATAAAAATCGTCATGCTATGACGAAGTTTTATTCACGAGTTCAGAATTTTCAGAACTACACTTGGTTCATACCTATATGATGGGTGCACATTTTTTCAGCTTCTGCAGAATTGCCCCGCCCGGCTGCTTATTATCAAAACAGTCTTCTTAGTAGCAATAACTTCTGCAAGGAGGGTGAGCGAATTGCAAGCTATATCTTCTCAGCCTCCTTTCAAGACAAAGTAGTACTCCATACTAGGGTTTCCTTTTTGCCTTAGGTGTTGATGACTTTTCATCTAGGGCAATTTGTCACCTTTCCCACTGTAGAAAAGTAGGATCTGCTTTCATGGCTACCCAAACTGTTTGCTGGTGTAATTATGTTTTTTCTGACTAGTCTGACAGGGATCCTGCTAATCAGGAGTCCAGTTTCTGTGCTTCCTCCCTAAAGTGGACCTTGGTAAGTACTTAGGTGCCCCCAGATTGGCTACTGGTGTACCCTTATAAGTCCTTAGTATGTGGTACTAAGGTACCCAGGGCATAGGTACGCCAGGGGCCCTCATGGGCTTAAGCTTGTATTATGCCACCCATGAGAGACCACTCAAATTGCGACTACAGGCCTTCCCTTGCAGCCTGTGTAAGCTGGTGCTAACTCCATTTACAACAGATATAGGTTCCCTATATCTAGGGTCATTGCACTTAAAACCTATGTCACCCCTACAGCAGGCCTTTACAATCTTGAAGGCAGGGTGCATGGTTGTAAGTGTTAGGGTGCCCCCTACATGGGCAGGACACCCCTACAACCTTTGGAGTCAATTCTCCCGGGTTGTAAGTGATACAGCCATATAACATATAGAGGGGCACCCCGTCATTACTTGATGACCATCTCTAACTTGGCTGTAACAAACCCTTTTTTGTGGGAGGTGTGTCCAATAAACTCCTTTTTATTGAAACGCCTGTCTCTCTATTTCTATGCAACTCTGTAGAAACGAAGCATGCACGATTGACTGAGTGAAATAGTTATCTATTGTTTCCACGACTCTGAAGATATTGCTCCGACTCTAAGGGAAACAAAGTTGTCATGTTTATGCAGTTGGGCTGTTCCTAGGGGGAGAAAGAAAGAAGGAGAAGGTCACTAAGGTACAAGGGCTAGTGCTCAATGGAGGACCAACCCTTCGGTATCCAATTTGTTGGATATAATGGCCTCACACACCCTTGCGAGTGTCATGCTTCATCATAGGCAATGCTCCTCGTCGGGCAGGCGGTGCAATGCCCAACGGGCTCACCTCAAAGAGGGGCTCTTTATCGTAGATCTTTTATCCAACTGCCTATGGGTGAAGTGGGAGTGAGGGGCCAGGACAGAGTAGATAGTACGGGTGAGGATAAAATGTGGTACAAGGTACCAGAAAACAATTTTATTCTGGTGGTCCTCTACCACAATTAAAATCAAGGGCAGCCGGTGTTCATGGGAACTTTGGTTTCCCCAGATTGGACCGGGGCTAAAGTGCAAATGCATCGAGGAGAGCTATTTGACGATAATTCTTTGGAATGTCCCTATCGCCTTTTTTAAACAATGGCACCAAGAAGAGGGGATAATTTTCTTATTAAAACAAAATCTGAAAACAGGAAACAGTATTTTACTCCATAATACTGGTTCCTGCTTCAAGACAGAAATCGGGAGTTCATCTGGACCCATGGCTCCTGAAATACGCATGTCTCTAATCGCCTGTTCAATTGTTCTTTCAGAGGGGGACTCTATTGGGGAATCAAGTTCAGTATTGAGGCCCCTAAGTTCCACCGACTGCCCATTCATAGCATATAAAGTGGAAATATAATTGACCCATGACGATTCAGAAATAGGAATTGGGCGGGGGCCAACTCTTGCACCACATCCCTCCCCAATGAGTGACCAAAACTGTCTGGCTTTGCCATGAACCACTCCCTCCCGTAAGTTTATCCATAGAGAATCCTCTTTTTCTTTTTTTTATCTTTTTCTTAATCCTACTTCTCCTTCTTTTTAAACAGTCAATTTTACAGTGCCATCAGCAAACAGGTCTCCCACCTGCAGGACTCCTGCGTCATGCCAATCAGTGAGTTCTCGCTCTGTCAGCGTAGTGTTTCCAAGGGGGATCCCTAACAGGGGTATCGTGGGTGCATAGGAGGTCGCCGCATTCGTATACCTCACCGCTTTCCTCCAGCAACTAATAGCGAGTCTAAGCAGGTGCGGTGTCGAACTGGGGACTTTAACCCTTGGCAGTAATAGTTTGTGTATGGTGCCACTTGCTCTATCGGCCTCTGTCATATTTAGCTCATGAAGATTGCGGCCTGCCAGCCAGTAAGCTAGCCATCCATACGCCATCATATCTGGGACTCCCATGCCACCTTGGGCAGTCAGCAGCTGCAGTTTGGCGAGACTAATGCGTCGTCTACCTGAACCCCACACCAGTTCTGTCAGTATAGTGTTTATTGTTTTGAATATGTTTGTGGGGATCAGAAGTGGTAGGTTTGTAAAGTAATATATGAGACGGGGCAGCACTACCATTTTAGAGATGGCTACCCTACCGGCCACCGATAGTGGCAGTGTGTTCCAAAACTGCACTCGTGTCTTTAGGGCGTTAATCGCTCTACCCAGGTTACCGTCCAGCATGTCCTTCGTCTCTCTGTATACTTATATCCCCAAGTATTTGAAGGTCGTCGTTGCCATCTGTAATCGGTATGGGGGAAACCGCAGTTGTGCGTGCTCCTCAGTGGCATCAAAACAATAACCATGTGACTTAGTGTCATTTATCATAAGGCCTGATATTACCCGAAAGTCCTCAAATATTTCCGGTATAGGGTCAAGGCAGCCCCGCATGTCCCCTAGGTATAGGATTATGTCGTCCGCATAGGCCGACACCACATGTGTCACTGTATCCCTCCGTGTTGGGCAAAAGTCCGGAGTTTATGTAATAGGGGTTCCAAAGCTAATATAAACAGGAGGGGCGACAGCGGGCACCCATGTCTAGTATCTTTTGCTATACTCAGAGGCCCAGAAATACATTTATTAGTGCATATCCGGCCAGTCGGATTCGTATATAACAGAGTCACCCAGGCTATGAACTCGGGCGGTAGACCGAATCTATTGAATATTGCGAATATATAGTCCCACCTGATGGAATCAAATGCCTGCTTCAGATCCAAAGATATGCATCCATCCGTACCGTTTGCCGCGCCTTCGTGTAGCATTATCTGGCTGAGCCTTCGTAGGTTTATCGCCGTACTCCGACCGGGTACAAAACCGCACTGGTCCGAGTGTATTAATCGCGGGATATAGGGAGCCAACCTCGCTGTCAAGATCTTACTAAGGATCTTGTAATCCGTGTTTAGTAGTGAGAGCGGTCTGTAGTTTGCTAGTTGGACCCCGTCCCTACCAGGTTTTAAAAGTGAAACTATCAGCGCCTGCAGTGTCGTAGGTGGCAGTCCATTGGATTTCAATGACTCCTGATACAATACTTGCAATTGTGGTGCAAGTAAGTCTATATAAGTCTCATAGAACTCAGCTGGTAAGCCGTCAGTCCCAGGGGTTTACCCCGCGGTAGAGCCCGGATCGCCTGCCTTATTTCTGCAACCGTAATGGGGCGCGCTAATTCCTTACTCTGATCCGCCGTGAGCTTTGGCATATTAAGGAGGAGGAGGAGCCCAGCACTTCCGGGCTAAGGTCGGATAGTTCAGCGCTCTAGTCCCCCCTAGGTTGACTATAAATGTGCGTAGGTTTGCGTCCGCGCAGCGGACGCGTGCAGCGGGCGCGCCGGAAGCGCGCCGAAGTCGAGCCTAAGTCCAGCCCGTCTGCGCCCGTCCGCGCCAGGACGGGGCGCGGGGCTGGGACTCCATGCTCCTCTCAGCCACTACCGCTGCGCTACGACAGGCAGGTACTGCTAGATCTATGTCCTGATGTCCCCCTTCTATGTAAACACAAGATGGAGGCACTTTCGTTACATAGTTGCCCTTCGTGTACATTCACGCCAACTATGCGGTCCACTGAGAATCCCATCACTAAGCAGGTTAAGGCTGGCCTAATCAACTGTTGTTCACTCAGCAAACACAGCATTCAAATCTATCACCTACTTGAGGATGATGGACTAGATGTTTTGTTTTTAACTGAGACGTGGGTAGGCGAACTCTCTGACCCTGACATCATTGAGGCAATGCCCCCTGGCTATTCCCTTTCCAGAATAGATAGAAAGGATGGTAGGGGAGGAGGAATTGCTATAGCCACTAGATCTCCAATAATCTGTTCCCTATCTCCCATCACAATTGACCATTGTGAAGCTGGCTCCTTCACTATAATCTTTGGCCCTCAACTTTCTCTGTCAGGAATTCTCGTATACAGACCCCCGGGCAGACTGTATGATTTTACAACTAGCCTGACAGAAGCCACAGCACACTTAGCAATTAGGAAAAATAGACTGATTGTGCTGGGGGACATGAACGTCCATTTTGACGATCCCCATGATACTGAAGCTACGGACATTAGGTCTGAAATGCTCTCTCTACAGCTCGACCTTATTAACAGTGATCCCACCCACAGACTTGGCCATCTTTTAGACCCTATCTTTATGAATGGCTCCGGTGTTCAGGTCCAATGCCCTATTCCGGTTCCCTGGACTGATCACTTCATTATCCCATTTGTTCTTTCACTACCCGACCCTGGTCCCAAACCAGTTTGTAACCATCGATACCTACGGCGTAACTGGAAAAACTTCTCTTATGAGAGTTTTAATAAGATACTTGATACTGGAGGTTCCCTGGGTGGCACAGACTGCGAAACTGCCAACAGTCTCTTGCAGAATCACATTCGAAAAGCCTTAGACACCATCGCTCCCATTCGGGAAGTCAAAAACCTTAAAAATGCTAGGAAATCTAGTCCTTGGTTCACGCCTGAACTTCAGGCTGCTAAATCAGCCTGTAAAAAACTGGAGCGTGAGTGGCGCATCAACTGCTGCCCTACAAATAAAACACAGTACAAAAATGCACAAAAACAGTACTATAGAAAAATACGCTCCTCCAAAGCTCTCCACTACAAAACTCGCATAGGGGAGGCGGAGAACTCCTCTAAAGAGCTTTATAAAAATTTTAAAGAAATATCGGTGCTCACCAATGATAATCAGTCCTGCAATGACTCAACTGAAACTTGCAACAACATAGCCCAGTACTTCTCCAGGAAAATTACCAATATTTATGCCAACTTCTCTGATCTGCCGACCTCTGGCCACGATTTTAAGGAGAGTGCAGAAATTGATCCTACGGCACAAAGTCTTCCCTACTTCTCTGTACCGCCTACAGAAATGCTCATAAAGATATGCAAGAGCGTCAAATCCGGCTCCCCCCGGGACCCAGCCCCACCCAAGGTTTTAGCCACCAGCCTACAAGTACTGGAACCATATCTCAGGCATGTTATTCAACTATCCTTCTCCTCGGCCTGTCTTCCGGATGACTGGAAAAAAGCGATAGTACTGCCCATAAAAAAGAAACCTAACATCAGCCAGGTTATCTTAGAAAATCTCCGACCCATTTCCCTTCTCCCCTATCTTGCCAAAGTGAGCGAAAAAATTGCAAATAAACAACTGATGGCCCACCTTGAATCCAACCACTCCCTGCACGGTTCCCAATCTGGTTTTAGAACTAACTACTCCACGGAGACAGCCCTTCTAAGAGCGACTGAAACTCTTCGGGCAGGAGCAGATGAGGGTCATACTATGGCACTCATCATGCTGGACCTCAGCGCCGCGTTTGACACTGTAGCTCATTCCATCTTGCTACAGTGTCTAAACGAAGCTGGGGTCACCAAGACAGCACTAGGCTGGCTCAAAGCTTTCCTTCTGGGACGCAGCTTCCAGGTCCAAACAGGTGCGTTCCTTTCAGACAGCATTGCTCTTGAACAGGGGGTACCTCAGGGCTCTGCCCTGAGTCCGACCCTGTTCAATTTGTATATGGCTCCTCTTGCAGATGTGGTACAATCGTATGGCATAAATTTAGTATCGTATGCCGACGATACCCAACTGCTCATCTCGCTATCCCAAGCCCCGACCTTAGCGGCAACTAACTTCAAAAACTGCATGCAGGAGCTGGCAGGTTGGATGAACCAACACTGCCTAAAACTTAACGGCTCCAAAACAGAGGTTCTTGTGATAGGTGGTAGCGATACCAGCTGGACTCAGGAATGGTGGCCTTCCTGCCTGGGACCTTTACCCACCCCTGCCGTGGAAGCCAAGAACCTAGGGGTTTGGGTTGACCCCAGACTCTCCTTTGATAGTCATGTCCACAAAGTGGTAGGGAAATGTTTCGGGGTGTTAAAAACTCTAAATCGCACTCTAGACCTTCTCCCGCTAGAGGCCAGACGTACCCTGACCCAATCACTAGTACCTCCCGTTTTGATTACGGCAATGTGCTCCTTTTAGGGACAACTGAAAAGAACAAGAAAAAGCTTCAAGTCCTACAGAATACGGCAGCACGGCTAGTCCTTAAACTACCCAAGAGAGCTCCTTCTAAATCCGCCTTGGATGCCCTTCATTGGCTCCCCATAAGAAAAAGAATTCTCTTTAAGGCACTGCTCATTAGCTACAGGATCATCTCCGGGACAGCTCCTGATTATCTCAAAGACTTAGCCATACCCTATGAGCCAAATAGAGCTCTCCGCTCAATGGGGAAGGGTCTCCTTAAAATTCCTCGCGTAAAGAAGGCCAGGATGGGTGGTCGCTCTTTCCGCGCTTTGGCGGCCAAACACTGGAATACCCTTCCCACGCACATCAGATTAGCTGAAACTGAAACCAGTTTTAGGAAAAACTTAAAAACCCACCTGTACACCCTATGATTTTGGCCTCTGCATCCAGCTACTCTCTCCACAGCGCGGGGACACGCCGGGAAGGCGTCACCAGGCGCTTCATAAACTCATTTATTATATTATTATTATAAGGTCTGTCATGAAGGACTCATATTTTTCATCCGATAGTTGCGGATGCCACCCGTATAGTGCCTCATAGTATTCCCGAAATGTAGTGTTTATAGTGAGTTGTGTCGTAACCAGTGTTCCCTGTTGGTCATTCACTTCTAATATGGGGGTATACATGGGTGCATCTCGTGTCAAGCGTGCCAGCAAGGGGCCTGATCTGTCGGCTTGTGCATGTTGTCTGCATGTGTATTCTCTGTGGTCTAGTACTCTTAATTCCTCGAGCAGCTCAGCGTGGTGAATATGTGCCTCCTGTAATTGCGTGAGTTGGTCGTTCGTACCTGCTGCCTCACTCTCCAGCATCGCCAGCCTCTCCTGTTCCTCTTTAAGTCTTTCCATGATTGTGTATCTCATGCCCACTTTCGTACCCATCGCAATGCCTCGTATGGACACTTTAAAAAGTCCCATTCAATCTGTCTCGAGCTAGCTGTGCCAGCATTCAAAGTGAAGTAGTGTGTGATAGCATCTGTTAGCGCGGATCTAAAGACCGCATCTTCCAGAAGTTCCGGCGGTAAGCGCCATGTTGGAATTGGAGTCGGGGTCCTACCCCAGCGTATTGTGATTTCTACCGGGTTGTGGTTGGAGAACGTCTTCCCCATATGCGCGGCAGTCACCACACACCCCAACAATGCCCTAGAGCAGAAGATGCGATCTATCCTAGTGTGTAACTTGTGGGGTGGAGAATAGAAAGTATATTCCTTGTGTAGTACATTTTTGCTCCTCCATACATCAGCCAATTCCCAACTATCTGCCCATTGTGTGAGTGCTTTGGCCTGTTTCCTACTCTCTGTTGCATGCAGTGGGGGATGTGACCTGTCGAGGGAAATATCTAGGACTGCATTATAGTCTCCTCCTATTACCCATTCATACTCCACCATGTAGCTAGCACTCTGCTAATTGTGGCGAGGAACGACAACTGGTCTGTGTTTGGCGCATATATACTGCCGAGCACTATGGGGGACCCGTCTAGCGTCCAACGCACAAACACATATCTACCCTCTGTGTCCACTCTTTGCTCTATCATCTTGAAGGGAGCTGAGTTTTTGAGCCATATAGCTGCCCCTCTCGAGAACGCAGAGTAAGTGGTGGGGAACAATTGGCCCTTCCATTTCTTATGTAGCTTAGCGCTTTCTGCACCATTAAGATGGGTCTCCTGGAGGTATGCTATATTCACCAGTCTCCGGTTGAGCTGTGCTAAAATTCTGTGCCGCTTATGTACTGATCCCATACCCTGAACATTCCAGGTGCATATCTTATATGTGCTAGGAGTCTCCATGGCAGTGTGTGTCCATTACATATGTCAAACCCAGTACATTTTGCATGTAGTGTATGTATGCAGGATTCCTATGTGCCTTCATTACCTTAAACCCTCTAACCTTAAGGTCTCCATCAGAAAAGATCCGGGGACCAAACATCAGCTTCCAACGTGGGCAACAAATAAAGAGAAGCGTGCCTGCGCCCTGGGGGGGGGGGGGGTGTGGTTGGCCACACACACTCACTAGGTATCCGCTGGTAGTTTCAGCGATTTACCCTGTGTCTAATATGTACCCTGTTCCCTGCTTGCCCACCGCCGCTGTCACACATAATCATCATACATTACCAAGCGTTGTCTTCAACAGTTACAATTAGAATTCGTTCGCCACTTGTGCAGTGATTTTCGGGAACATTTGCAAACTATTGACAGATCCTGACAGTTCCGTGTGTGAGTCCGAGGTGGTGCCCCTGTCCGTTTTGTTTCTGGCATCATGCGTCGCCAGTGCATCCATCGTGAGCAAAGTCCCAGCTGAATTCGACCTCGGCCTGTCTGTTGTCCTCCGTTCTTTCGCACTATGTTTCTCCGTGAAAATGTCTTGAGTGCTGGACTGCGTTGCTCCTTGGCGAGATGGACCACCCTCTTGGGCTTCCTCCATGGGATCTTGTGTGTGCAGTGGCGTTAGTGCTACTTCCATCCACTCCGAAGCCTCCTCAGGGGATTCGAAAAAGTAAGTTTTGTTCCCGTGTATAATTTTTAGGCGGGCTGGAAAGAGGAGCGCATACTTCAGGTTACGGTCTCGTAGCTTGCGTTTCACTCCTTGAAAAGTCGATCTGGCCTTTTGGACTGCCGGGGTGAAGTCCGGGTAGATGGAAATCGTCTTGTTCTCAAACTTCAAAGGAGCTTTCTCCCTGGCTGCCCTTAGCACCGAGTCTCTGTCCTTATAGTGTAGTAGGCGTGCAATCAGAGGTCGCGGTGGAGCCCCCGGTCTGGCCGGTTTCGGAGGCATTCTGTGCGCCCGCTCCACGCTGTATGGGGGAGTAAGGTCGGTAGGTCCCACCACTGTCTTCAGCCAGTACTCCACAAACTGTGTGGGGTTTCTCCCCTCACTACGTTCCGGGACGCCTAGTATGCGAACATTATTTCGTCGTGAGCGCCCTTCCGCCTCATCCACTCTACCTCTCAGTGTCTCCAGCTGTCTTTCCATGTTCTCCATTCTCGTGGAGTGTTTTGTTTGTTGCGGGATCAGGTCGTCTAGGGCAAGTTTGTGTTCCGTGACTTTCTCCGCCAATTTGTTGTGGTCGGCCTTCAGGAGTGACATGCCCGTTGACATTGCATCCATCCGCGATTCCAGTGCTTCTCTGGAGGCCCTTATTTCCGTCAAAATAAGGTCCAATTTAGCCTCTTGTGTATCCTTGCCCGTCGGAGGAATGATTTCGTTGTTAGAAGAGGCCAGTGGGTCCTCAGAGCCGGTAGATTGTTGTTCAGCGTTCGCTACAGGGTCTTGTTGCCTGAGCCTGTTTCTTCCCATGATTGTTTGGTGGATTGGCGTCACGCTCCGGAGTCTTGTGTATACGCTCGGTTGCACACTTTGATGTTGTCAGAGCTATTCGAGCACTGCCCCCATATGCGGGGATGGCTGGTGGTCAAAGTGCGTTGCAGGGGTCCTAGCCAGTGGAGTTAGATGCTGTGGGGGTATGTGCACTCGTACTGCTCAGACTGTCCCTGCACTGTACATACCCCGTGCGCCGGTCCGGTTTCCCCTGTGTGTGGCCAGAGGGAGAGGGGGGAGGGCGTCTCCGGTATGACTCTCAGCGTCGTCGTAATTCTCGTCTTGTGCTGCTGACCGCAAGTCAGCCCGAGGTTCATGTGCCGCCACCTCCTTAATAGACAGGGTGCATGTATGGTCCGTCAGTCCTATATCTGCAGTTACTCGCACGTATGTTGGCCGCAATCAACTGTTGCCTCCGGAGTAAGCACTATTCAGTGTGCTGTGTGCACGTTATGACGATGAGCGGTACTGCCCCCTCCGTCGTGCGAGGTAAGGTGTCAGTTCAGTCCCCTTACTTTAGCCCGTAGGAGCGCGGTGTCTTAGTATATCTTCGGCAGACAGTCGCTCCCGGGCAATCAAGGGCACTCTGTGGGGTTTGTGCGTGTATTGATCATCCACAGCGCGTTACAACATGGCGCCCGCCGTCTTGGGAGCTGAGATCCGAGGTACTCCCCCCGTCCGGCCCAGTGCTCGGGAGTCAGTCGTGATCTCTGGACCTTCTCCCGCGCTAACGCTTCCCCCAGCGTTTTCTCTCCCCGCGCCACTTACTTTATCCGAGACTCCGGTGGATCTGGTGTTATGGGCTGCTATTATAGGGTCCACTCCTTGTCGCTGAGTCTCCCTGCGGTGTCTCACCCCGTGTCCGCTGCACTGTGTTCTCGAACACAACCCCGTACAGTTGTGCCGTGGGGTGCATACGCCGTCCAACACGCTCACAGTGGGTCGCGGTGCACACACCCTTGGGCGCCGGGCTGATGCCTCTGCCCGTGCGTCTCACAAGGATCGGCAACTCCCTCTACTCCAGTCCGTGGCTTCTGTTGTGCAGCAAGGCCGCTTGGGTCTCGGCAGTTCTCCACACGTTCCCGGAGCAGGAATCACTCCCAAAGTTGTTGCCGCTGATTCCTCACTCTGTCACAAGCAATGGGGCGAAGGTGGGAGCCCAAAGGGAACAGGGGTCACAGGATATTTAGCCTATATTCAGGGTATGGGACGGAGCTGGCTCAGTTCACGTCCTCCATGCTTGGCCCGTAGCCATGCCCCCGTTACAAAGCATACCATTACCCTGCAAGTCGTAACAACAACTTGCAGAGGGGGCGCTGGATGTTGGAATAGTTTAATTTACTATTCCAACTCCAGTTTGTGGCGACAGTAGGGAAGGTGTTGTATTTTAAATCTAACACCTTCTCCCCCCTCCGCATGTCATTGTTACGACTTGCAGGGTAATGGTATGGGTTGTTACAATGCGGTTGTTGTAACGACTGAGTTGTAATTCCATGCGGGGTGACAGATTCGTAGTAAGGGCTGTTTACCATTGAGATTAAATCTGTGGGGAGGTGATTTTGCAATGTGTTAGTGGGCGTTTATGATAAATACCTATTTTTATTTCTACACTGTGTGGTTCTTTTTCACTTAACCTACACTATATGATTAATATTGGTACAACAAGCTGCTTTCCAGTACTTCTGGACTAAGCCTGAAAGCTGCTTTCCACAGCTACCACTTAGAGAGCTTTCTAAAGGTGTCTAACATCACTAAAATCACCATGTGGGTTGTCTGGATTTGTGCACTTACAAAGGTGAGCACCATATACTAAGCCATCCTCCTACACCAACTTTCTATGCTCCTCCGTATCCTTCCAAGGGAGGAGAACATCTCCACCTGCTGGACCACAAAAGAGCGTTATTGTTCTACCTTGATTGCACTAAAGAATTACGGGTGGATGACGAACTCTTTATAGGGTACATTGGAGCAAAGAAGGGTTGTACTGTACAAAAGAGGACCATCTATTGTTGGGTTATCCTCTGCATTAAAATCTGTCACACTGTGGCAAAGTAACAGCCACCTAAAGGCCTTACAGCTGATTCAACTAGATTGAAGGCAGCCACCACAGCTCTTAGCGTGGTGTCCAAGTCCTCGACATCTGCCAGGCTGCTACATGGTCATCTCTGCACACGTTTCCCAAACATTATTGCCTGGATAATCAAGTCCGTAGGGAAAGCCTTTCAGTCCTACATGACTTTCTGGTCTAATACTTTTTCGCTGTCTCTCCTCCAGGGTTGGATATCTGTTCTAAGGCAAGGAATCTGCAGCTAGATGTCTCTATCAGATGGACAAGTTACTTTCCATGGGCAATGCGCTATCTGGTAGTACATTTCCTAGCCGCAGATTCCTTACTGACCAACCCACCCATCCTCCCCACACGGCGGATCAGTTTTAAGTGTCAAGGCTGTTTCCTTAAGGACCCTAGTTGCTTTTTAACCCACCATGGTCAGTCACTTCATGGCTCCACGCTTCTGGCGTGAAAAGTTGTGAAAAGTATTGTTGTCAGGCACAAGGTGGCACCTATATAGATGAGGCGGACAACAGAACGATGAGAAACCATATGCCTACGACATCACCTGGAGTCGACTGACTCCATCTATCGGCCCGCAGGAATACTGCTATCAAAATCTTCCGGATCCAGCCTGACATATGGAAGTTCTAAGGTAAGGAATCTGTGGCTAGATCATGTCTCTAACAGATAAGGCGTTATGAAGGTAAGTAACTTGTCCAGCAGGTTGGTGTATGTGCTATCAGATCTTATGTATTTTTTTCACTGAGAAAAAGATGTTGATAGCATTGCACTTTTCTGTGGAGTTACAAATAGGTGGGTCTAGAAGAGGATTTATGCAGTGAATGATTATCATGAAAAGGGTTCTGCTTCTGTTGGTGCTTAATTGATGGTACTTGTATAGTACCTTGCTTTGGCTGATGTGATGAGTTTGCTTACGTTTTGCTCAGAGGGACTTAAGTGTCATGAGTTATCAGTAGATCTATTTATCTTCCATTTCCTTTCTGATATGCAGATGGATCATTTATTGTCAGCAAAGGACTTTAGAGTACAAAGGTGCTGAAGTCTTTGACTTGCATTTGCCTGTTTTAATTGGGGTGTGGCTGTTCACATGCTTTTCCAAAAAAGTGTAGAAGTTATTTATAAGGGTGAGGGACGTGCTGTTCATAGAGTGAGATATGGATTCAAGCATTGTGGTCTATGGGGAAGTCTAAAGGATCTACAGTTTTGTCTCCTCGTTTGGTTTGACCTTAGTTGTTAGTAGAATACTTATCAGAGATATAGGAATGATGAAGGGACCGGTCCAGTCAAAGAGTATGGATGGTTTGCATTGTATTGTTGTTGATGTTGAGAGGTCCAGGGCAACGATGTGGTCTTTGGAGTATGTTGTCTGTGTGACATGCTGTGCTACATTGAGTGCATTGATGAGGTTGAGGAACAGTGTTCTTGGTTTGTTTGAGCTTGTGTTGTCTGGGAGATTGAAGTCGCCCAAGGGAGGTGGTTATGAGATCTGAGAATTCATCTATGGATTCCTTGTTCTACCCAGAAGGCGTGAAGATGAGGTGGAAGGTAGTGGTCTGCGTTGCAGAAAGTTACAAATGGCATGTCAGCAACCCCATGGATTTGTTACTTGCTTGCCTAGGGTTCAGGACCAGAAGGACTTATGGATGACAGTGAGGCCTCTCTTTTGTGTGTGGTCCAGTTAATGGCTTCTGTACTCTCTGGGAAGAAGGATGTCTAGGATGTACAAAGATGCAGGGATGAACCATATATCTGTGATGAAAGGAGTGTCAAGCTTATGATAAATGAGGTATGCGATGTCTAGTATGTGGGGTACTACAGAGTGAGGGTTAATGAGCATGATTTAGAATGTGTGTTCTATAGTTCGAGGGGATCTGGTAGTAGGATGTGTACAAGGTTGGGTTTATGTGTTGTGTGAGTGTCTGGGTCTTCTAGGCCTGGGTGTGATTGCACAAATTAACACTGTGAGGTGCTGTGTGAGCCACAATATTATTTTGCAGATTGTAACTTTAAGTGGAACAGAGGTTCTAGCCCAAAACCCTTGCTGGCCCTAATAGGCCCAAACAGGTGATGCCCTTGTCTGTGTCCACCCTTTGCTGGAATGCCCTAAAGAGATGATTGAAGCAGGGATACGTCTGGAAGTGATGTAACTTCCTATTGCAAATGTAAAGAGGAATGAAGTCTCTTGCTTGGCTTCCTCTTTTTTTGTCAAAGTTCTTTTTATTTAAAGTTTATACAACTTTAACATCCATTATGCGTGTTACTGAGACCAGCAATATGATATTGTAAACTAATTCCTGATACAGTTTCTTACTAAGAGGCGCCAGTGTGAGAAAGTGCCCTCTTTCTGCATGGTTGCCCCCACTTTTTGCTGAATTGCTTAGGTGCTTTGACTGAGTGTGTCCTGGGCTCCTACTAATCAGGTACCCAGGGCCTATGTTCTTTCCCTAAAACAGCATTGAAGCCTAATCCCAATCATCATCTCTGGCCATAGGTCAGCCCAGGTAAATGCTACCACAGGCACCCAGGGCACTGTGACCAGAGAAGGCCTCTAAGGGCTGCAGCACTTATTGTGCCACCCTTAGAGGTCCTGTACCCTTACACTCACACACTGTCTTTGCAGGCAGCGTGTTTTGGTGCAGAACAAAGTGAAGAGTTGACATGGCACACATCTCTGTGTGCCATGCCTACAAACCACTGTCCTGGTATAGATCAGTCACCCCTCTAGCTGGGTGGACTATACCAGTGGTGGGGGTACAGGTGCATGAGCTCTGTACCCCTATAGTGTCAAAGGCCATTCTTAGACATTGTAAGTGCAGTGCTGCCATTAGGAGTATATCGTGCTGGGAGTTTGTCATTACGAACTCCACAGCACCATAATGGCTACACTGAAAACTGAGACGTTTGGTATCAAACTTCTTGACACATTAAACCCACTCTGATGCCAGTGTGGGGTTTAATGAAAAATGCACACAGTGGGCATCTTAGAGATGCCCCCTGAAACCTAATCCACCACTAGTGTTAAGGCTGAGTGGCTGCTTTCAGCTGCCACCACCAGACATGTTTCTGGACCCCTGGGTCGAGAGCCTCCTGCTCTCTGGGGCCTGAAACAATGCACATCTGGGACTAGGTGCAAAGCCTCCTCCCCCAAGATGGGCAGGGGTCACAAAGGAGAAGCTTCAAAGGCGTGCAGTCTTTGTGAGCTTCTCCTGGCCACTTGCTTCTCTCAGCAACTTGTCCCCACTGGTTCTGAACCCCACTTTGGGCGGCGGAACTGTCAGGGAAAAAAAGTGAGGAAGAGTGGTATGCCGACCTCTGCCAACTCCACCCTTCAGGTGGGGGGGCGAGGTGAAGTACAACTCTTAGTCCCGCCATCTTGCAGATAGGGAACTCAGCCAACCAGGGACAGGCTCATGACCCCTCCCACTGGAGAGTGGCATAATAGGGGTGTACCCACCCCTGGGAAAGGACCCATTGGTCCCTGCCTTTTACCTACCTGTAACGCCCCTAAATCTAGTACTTAGGGGCACCCCTGAACCTTGCTTCCTCAGACAAGAAGAAACTACAAGGAGCTGAAAAAGAAGGAGCTAACAAGAGGAAGACGCCCACTGACTTGGCCCCAGCCCTACCGGCCTGTCTTCACCTCGAACCTGCTCCTGCGAAATCCCGGTGTGTCTTGCAGCCAGCAGCCTCGGAAACTCCAGATGACCTGCCTGCCTTCAGCCTCAAAGACTTTGTCGCCTGTGAACACCGGATTTGTTCATCTGCAACCTCTGGCTCCGGCCAGACACTGCAAATCCACCTCACTCTGCACCCGCCGTCCACGGCCCGAGCTCGAGTGGACAAACACCAAGAGGAGGTCACTCATGCAATCGTGACCCGAGATCCTGCGCCCCTTACCTGCCTCAAGCCTACAGCTGACGCCTGTAGCCTAAATCCAGAAGGCCCCCCAACCGTGACCAGGAGTTGGTAAGAAGATCTGACTCCAAAAGGCACCCCTTCACCCGACGGCCCACGGCCTTGGGTGGCCAAACCGACGATGCCTAACCAACCCCTAACTTCCCAACTTACATCTCGAAGTGGTGGTCGCACCCAGAAGACCTTCGTCCCAAGCCTGCAGTGCCTTTGCAAACCGGAGGTTCCTCATTTAAACCAACAGGGCTCCCAATGTCAAAACAGCACCCTGCACCTGGCCGCTCCAGTGCCACTGAGGGTGCATCTTTGGTGCTGCTTTGTTTCCCCATTTGCCCTGAGCTAAAGTCCAGGAGCTTTACTCCCACAACCAAGTGGCCTGCTTGTCAGCAACCACCAGCCAGAGGCCCCCTATCCCCCATTGGATAACATTGGGCCTCAGCACTCTGCACCTGCCCACCCTAGTGCCACTGAGGGTGTAACGAGGGGGCATCTCTGACCCTGGGGGACCCCTGAGTCTACCGCCAGAACCTAAACTCCCACTACCAAATACTTACATCAGTACCAATAACACTATTTTCCTTCATAGGATAACATTGACTGTTTTTCTTGGAAACGTTTTTAAGTGTGGAGTTTGAAAACCTAAAGAAATTCTTTAAGTGCACTAACTCCCATTTGACAGAGCTTTTCCGCCGGGTGGTTGAGGAGGGGGTCATTCCCGTCTGAATCCGATGTAGCCACCATCGTGGTCATCCATCCGATGTAGCCACCATCGTGGTCATCCCAAAAACACACCCACCCTCCCTAGAATGCTCCGACTACCGGCCCATCTCGCTGATTAACACAGAACTTAAAATCTTCGCCACTGCGATAGCCCAGCGACTCCGGTCCCTCATGCAAGACCTGGTCCACCCAGACCAGTGTGGGTTCGTGCCTGCCAGGGGCACCCGCCACTGTATTAGCCGCCTCCATCTGGCGCTGGCCCATCGTCATCGGCTGTCCCCATATCTGGCGTTGCTTCTCGTGGACTTCGAGAAAGCCTTTGACACGGTTGCCTGAGGGTACCTGGGCGACGTTCTGGAGAGAATGGGATTCGGCCTTCCCTTCCGCCACCTGATCGGGGTTCTTTATAATAGCCCTAGAGCTCGCGTACTTGTTAACGGTGAGCTCTCCGACCCATTTCCGATCCGGAGGGGCACCCGTCAGGGCTGCCCACTATCACCACTTTTGGTCGCACTAGTGATGGAGCCCCTGGCGGCGTTAATCCGGCAGAACTCCCTTATCCAGGGCTGGGCCTGGGATCGGAGCCAGGTTGATAAAATCGCTCTATACACAGACAATGTTCTGATCTACCTGGCGGATCCAGAGCATTCCGGTCCTAGATCCCTAGCGCCCTATCGGCGTTTGAGCAGGTCTCAGGGCTTCGTCTTAACCCGGCGAAATCCACCTTGGTCCCCCTACACCCCCCTCGGGCATGTTTTGACTGGCAGGCGGTGATTCCCCTCCGGAGGCAATCATTCAAATACCTGGGCGTGTGGGTAGCCCTCCTCCCAGAGCTGGAATGGGCCCCCCATGTCGCCCCCCTGGTCGCTCGGATGAAGGCCGACCTAAGGAACTGGCAATCCCTCCCTCTTAACCCACTGGGCAGGAGCGCTCTTTTTAAAAAGATGATTCTCCCCCGCTTTCTCTACATAAGGCAGAACACCATGGTCAACCTTCCGGGCGGCTGGTTCCGGGAATTGGACTGCACACTCACCCGCTTTCTGTGGTGAGGTGGGCGATCGCGAATGTCTCTATCCCACTGTCAGATTCCCCCCTTTGATGGAGGCATGGGAGTCACCAATCTCCACCTCTATTATTTGGCCACGAGGCTCATCGTGATCCACAATTGGTTTGTGGGCGGCTGGTCTGACCCAGCGTACCGGGTGGAACTCAGTACCTTGGATTTCGCACAGCTCCAGGGATTCCTCTATGGCTCCACAGTGCCGCAGGCTTTGCCCCCAGTTATCAGGACGGTACTCACGGCCTGGCGCGCAGCCTTCGACACGTGAGATGGGACCGGAGGCTGACTAGACAAACACCGTTATGGCATGGTGCCTGGCTGAGGGAGGTCTCGTCCTTGGGGGGTTTCTGCCGCTGGGATCTGGTGGGGATTTAGCTTCTTGGAGATGTGTGGGTGGGGGACCACATCCGCTCATTCTCTGATCTACAACACAGACATGCCCTTCTCCATTCCCAGTTCTATAAATATTTACAACTCCGCCATGCCCTACGCACACACCTCCCAACACCCACCACTCTCCCGGAATTCAGCCCTCTGGAAGCCCAGGTAATGATGGGGAACCTGGGAAGGGGGTGTGTGTCCCGCATATACCGAGCTCTGGTAAAAAACTGCCCTACATCCCTGGACCAGCTTAGGGAGCGCTGGGAGGGGTGGGTGGGTCCTTTAGAAGATGCAGACTGGCGTGACGCCCTTATGGCACCTAAAACCCTGACTACATCATCTAAGTTACGCCTGGTCTAGCTTTACTGTCTCTACACAGCGTACCTCACCCAGCGTGTCTCTTCCGAGCCGGCATGAGAGGTTCCCCGGCATGTGCGCGCTGTGACTCTGCCCCGGCAGACTTCTACCACGTGGTGTGGTTGTGCCCGGCCTTGGAACCGTTCTGGAGGGGGGTGGAACTCGACCTTACGCGGACTCTGGGGTGGGAGGTTCCCCACGACCCGAGACACTTGCTGCTGGGAGTGTTTGAGGGCCTAGATGGCTCTAGGGCTGACAAGCGTTTCCTGGGGACATCCCTAGCGGTGGCGAAACGGGACATAGCAGCTGGTTGGTCCCAGGCTGCGGCCCCGACGCTGCGGAAATGAAGGAGGGGCATAGATTGGTACGGGGTACAGGAGGAATCCCTCTTTGAGGCCCGAGGTTGTCCGGAAATGTTCAGTAAAGTGTGGGGCAAATGGTTTGGCTTATTGCCTACTTGAAGGTCCAAAACTCACTAAACCTATGTGTTATATGGAAGCTAATGTAACCACTCAGGGGAGATCTACTATGTAAGTGTTCTCGCCAAAGAGGGGAAGTTTTTAACGGTGATGTATGATTTGCTACTAATGAAATTGTTTGTTCGTCAAATTTTAATAAAAATTGATTATCAAAAAAAAAGTGCACTAACTAACAAAAACGATTTTACTTACCTGTTTACAGGAAATGTCCCAGAGTAGTATCCAGGTACACTACTCTGATTAAGAAAAGTAACCTCAAAAGTAACTTACCTGTAGTTTTACTGAAAAGCTCATTCAAGTCTATGTACTGTATTTACAAAGTATTGCATTTCTCTGAAACCATACTGTAAGTCAAAACAAAGTGCATATACAATTACAAATTCAAACTGTTTACAAACTGCATTACTACTGTAAAGTATTTATTGATTACCTGTGCCAGGCTTGCTTGGTTCTAGAAAAGAATATTTTTATACAAATACAATTGGTCTGAAGTTCAGTCTTTGAGTGTGTGAATTAATTTGCTGACTGAGTGTGTACAACAAATGCTTAACACTGACCTCTGATACTGCCTTACAGCTCGCCCACACTACCACAAATAGAGAGTGAGGTGCTATCTAACTTTACCTCTGCCTACCTTTGGGGATCCACTTGGCTCTGTGCACCGTATACCTCACTTTGGTATAGTATATACAGAGCCGGATTCCTACAGCCGGTCTGTGTCTACTTGAACATTACTGTTTTATTTATTCACTCTCATGTGGGTAAAATAAACCTCCCCTCCCTCCCACCCTCTTACCCCCACCCCTCCATCCAAAACTGGAACTGAAAGAGAAAATAGAAGGGGACAGAGAGAAAACCATAAGTAATAACATATAACTATGGAGAATACTCAACAGGAAGGGGCAATGACTGGGCTATATTATATGTAGCTTTATGTATTTGGGGGAATATGCCTGGGGGGGGGGGGCAAGGGCACGTGTGCAGTAACTTTGGCAATTATTGGGAGGACAGTTAAAATTGAAAAAGACGCAGCACCCTTTTTCTGGAAGGGCACGCCAGTATTGGCAACCCGGTTGAGAGATAGCTGGTTAAGGAACCCCAAGTGTATTCAAAGGTTTTGAAGTCGTGTCAGAAAATGTCACTCATCCTCTCCATAGTTATTGCCTGCCAAAGACATGCGTTCCACTGTGTGGTAGATTGTTCAAAAGTAGAAGAACCAATGTTCTTAATTCATTAGCCCTTGTGATTTATTTCACTTTTCTTCTTCTTTTTCAGAATGTTTTTACATTTAAAGCATGTCTTGATGAAGTGGAATACTTACTTGTGAAAACACGTAATACAAACATACATGAACCACAGTTGTGTATGCATAAATAACATGTACAAACGTACTGACATATTCATATACATAAACAATATAAAGTATTTGACCAGTCCTTCACTAACACATTTAACATTCAGCAGATAGTTCACTTTTAGAATATGTAATGTATCCTGCCTTTGTGTATTGCCCTGTGGATGCTAACTTTAAATGTTGTCGTGTGGAGAGTGGTTACAATTCTAGATCTCTCCCAGACACTAACGCTGCGAATTTTCTTTCCCATGGGCGTGGGTCCCTATTTTTGAACAATTGAGAAACACGGCAACTAGAAACATATTTAGCATACACAATAGAAGTGGTCCAATCTAGTTTGTGCAAGGACCCAAACCTCCCTTTAGTAACAATGTGTGGTAGATGGCGCCTCAACCTTTTTCCAGGCTGCTGCCACTGCCGTTTTGGCTGCCCCCAAACATAGCCTTAGGATTTCTTTGTCAGCCTATGTCTGTTGTTTTAGGTAATCGCTTTTTCCGCATCTAAGCCTAATAGCACTGCTGGTATTCATTTTTTGGTCGCTTTTTCAATGAAATGGAGCCGTTGTCTGACATTGTCATGGGTTTGTCACCCCTGATAAACTCTGATTGGTCAGGGTGGAGGAGTTCCGGCATTAGTCTGCCAGGCGCGTCACCAGTATTTTTTAGTAAATCTTGGCGTCAAGATTTAGGAGCGCAATGGGTCGGTAGGAGTCACATAACTGTGGATCTTTCCCCGCTTTAGGCATTACTATAATCAGTGCTTCGTTCATGGAGGGGGTGGCCATTCCTGTGTCAGCAATGTGATTACATAGAGCTGTCAGATGCGGAACCAGTTCCGCACTGAATGCCTTGTAAAAGCGAGCCGTTAGCCCGTCCCGCCCCAGCGACTTGAAGAATTTCAGGCACCTATTGCCATTTGGACCTCCACCTCGCTAATGGGTTCTGCTAGCCTGTCATTGTGTGCCTGTGTCACTTTGGGTAGAACTACGTTGTCTAGATAACTAAGCAGTGAGTGAGGATCTGCGTATTCTGCCTTGTATAGGGATTGATAACATTCCCTGAAGGCCTCCACTTTACTGTGCTCTTCGTACTCTAATTACCCCACTAAATTTCGTATTTTGTTAATATATTCTTTGTCTCTTTTGACTCTGAGCTGTCTCGCCAGATTTGACCCTACCTTGTTCCCCAGCACGTATGACATTTCTTTCAGCCTAAGCAGGGTAATTTCAGCTTGGTTTGCATAAATTGCGGCCAGTTTACCCCTGGCTTCCGTGACTTTGCGTTGCAGAGCCAAGTTGGGTGCGTACTTGTGCATATTTTCGAGAGCCTGAAGCTCGGCTTCTCGCGAGAATCTTTCCAGGCCCCTCATGCTATTTAGTTCTGTTATTGCTGCGATGCAATGTCCTCTCAGGTCTGCCTTGAAGGCGTCCCAATTATTGGCTGGAGAGGTATCCTGGAGGTGGTTGTGAAGATAGAAGTCTTTAACGGTTTTACGTAGTTCATCCAGCGGCAGTCTATCCTGTAGCAGTGCCTGTGGGAAAAACCAGCGCACAAATTTCGGGGTATGTGCTCTCCAACCGAGGGAGCATGTTACCGGCGCATGATCCGAGATGGCGATCGATTTGATATTTGTAGATTGTATTTCCCCTTTTAATGTTTGGCTTAAGAAGATATTGTCAAGTCTTGAGTACGTGTGATGGATGTGTGAAAAAAAGGGGTAATATTTTTCTGCAGGATGCAACTCCCTCCATATATCTACTAAACCCAAATATTTCATTGCATTTTTAACCATTTCTGAGAAACTGCTTGTATGGGCCCTATGTGGGTGAGTGCTATTCATCCCTGAGTGCCAGCTTAAGTTGAAGTTTCCCATAAGCATTACCTCTCGTTCTGCAAAGTCCCCCAGCATAGTTAGTGTCTTCAAGATGAAGGGAAGTTTATTGGTGTTTGGGGCATAGATTGACGCAACTATGCACAATTTCCTGCATGCTCGGCCCTTTACCATCACAACTCTGCCTTCTTTATCTGTTTTTTTACCCTCTACTTGGAACTTCAGGGGTGAGTGGAACATTATTGCAGCCCCATTGCGCTTGGTGGTGTTGGATGACTGGAATATTTGGGGGTAACTTTTATGCTTGAGTCTGTGGGCCTCAGTGCATTTAAGGTACGTTTCCTGGAGGGTAACTATGTCGTAGTGGTCGTGTAGAAGATACTTTCAGACTTTGTTGCACTTAGCTGGGGTATTAAGCCCTCGTACATTCCACGTTAAAGTCTGAATTGTCATTCTTCTGTATTGGTACAGGACTCAAGTGACTTCGCTTTGTGTTCTCCTTCCTTCCCCACGCCACTCCCCCCGCCCCACCAAAGTCCCCCTTAGATTGTCTCTTTGCCTAATCAATTGTTTGTGAGATTTACCGTCTGGTGAGTACTTCAAAAAAAGAGAAAACACAGGAACCAAATACCCCCTCCCCAACCCCAAATTTAAACCTTACGGACCAACGGGTCCCAGATGAAACCATGGGTGTTTGAACAACAATATCTTCTGGGGTGATTGATCTATCTTTGTTGCTGTGGCTGTACTGTTTCTTACTGAACTCGTAACAAGCCTTTACTTCCTAACTCCCGGCTGTCCCCTTTCGTCCTCATCTGTCCACCCGGCCAGATCAGGTGTCTGGCTCCTTGTGATTTGTGTCTTCTATGCCGCATTATGTTGGGAACAACGACCCCCCCTTAAGGTGCTTCCCTTCTCTGAAACTTCAAGTCTTGTTCAGGCATGTTAGGAGCCCTGGGCCCAGGAAGGCAAACGTCTCTGAGGAGCTCCCTTCTGCCAGTTGATTGCTTTACCTCCTTCTCTGTTGCTTGGGTGGTCTTTGGGTGAGCCAAGATGATTTATCCCTGTTGCTAGCCTCGCTGGCTCTTACTGCCTCCGCTCTATCCGTGGCTTGGTCATTCGCTGATGTTTAAAGGCCCAGGATATTCATGGCTTCTTTTAGCTCAGTGCAATGATGTGATTTATTGCAGTATTTGAATGCCAGCCCAAAGGGAAAGTCCATCTATATCTCACGTTGTTGTGTCGCAGCTTGCGTGTAACTTGGAAAAACTGTTTGCGCCGCGCCAACATGGCCTGAGAAATATCTTGGAAAAGTATGCAAGAGGAACCCTGAAAGGACACTTTGTGGGTTTTCCTGGCAGCTTGCAGGATGGCTTCTTTTATTTTAAATGCATGTAACTTTACTAGAATGTCCCTATGTCTTTGATTGCCTCCTGAGAGAGGCCTTCCCACCCTGTGCACAGTATCTATTTCAATCTTTGGTGTGCTAGAGCCCAGAATCTCGTGTAAGAGCCCCTTTACAAAGGCCTCTAGATCCAGCCCTTCTGACGCTTCTTCCATTTGGCAAATTCATATGTTGTCCCTTCGGGATCTATTTTCCAGTTCCACTGTTTTGATGATGGCCATTTGTAGTTGTGTTTTCAGGGTATGTGTCAAGTCCTTCTGTTCCTCAAGGTCTTGTTCAAGGACCGATATTTTGCCTTCCATATCTAGGGTTCTGCTTCTAATGGAGTCAATGTCCTGCCGCACTGTGAGCAATCTTTCGTTCAGGTCTATTTTGAGTTTCTCAATAGAGGAGGCACATCAGCTTTTGTCTCTGCACACTGTTCTGTTTTTTAAATCCCTCAAGGAGGCCAGAAAGTCTTCTATAGCGAGGGTCATGCTCCCTTCTCCGCTCGTTGATTGTCGAGTGTTAGTTGCTTCTGTGGTACCAAAGTAGTTGGAGACCCTCTTGAGTTGTTTTTTTTTGGTGGCATTTGGAAGGTCTTCGCTTCCTGAACCGGAATCAGGCGGGAACCTCCCGGCTCAGTGCTTCTTAGTGGGTTAATTAACTCCCCCACCTCTGCTTCCATCTCACTTATAGCATTTGGGTGCAGAGTGCATGTCTTTGAGAATCATGCCCTACATTGACCTAGTACTCAGTAAGGGTGTGTACTCTGGGGCCTTCAGCGCTTTTCTGCGTTGTCTTTTGGCAGCCGGCTGGTGTTACTCACATTTCGCCGTGAGTGGGAGAATCATGCTTCTTTGTCGCTTCTGCTAGTCTTTGGGGGGATCCCCTCGCCCCTCTTCATGGCCTCTGTAACTTATTTCTTACGGGCCACCATTTTTGTCTCGCCGGCCACTATTTTGGGACCAAGCAAGCCGCCTGGGAGCTTTTCGGTGAGTCTCTGCTTGGCGTCGGGGAGGCCACAGACCATTTCTCCTTTCCATCCCCATGCGTGAGCTGTCTAATGTGCCCTGGCTTTTCCTTGCGCACCGCTGTTAGGAGTGTCCTATCAATCCTGCAGTGTCCGTAACTCCCGGGAGGCTCTCCTTAAAATCGCACCGGGTCTCTGGCTCCCCACCCCAGGGGGTCACTCCGATGTTGCTGTGGGCTGTTTCTGTGCAGTCGGGTACCGCTTCTTACTCAGTTGCCTCTCCGTCAGGTTTGTCGTTATAGGCCCTTCCCCCCCACTCTGCGCCATCTTCTCCTTCTCCAATCACCTCTTTGATCGGCTGCTTCCTGGCGTTGTTTCACCGCCCAATTTGTTATGGGAAAGCTACTGGTCTTCTGACTCCAGATCTGTGTGTGGCATCTTCAGGTTCGGCCTATTTCAGCTCTGTTTCTCTGAGTTTTCTCTTGGTGGCAGCGGAGCAGAGACGGACTATATCCTCTCTGCCATCTTGGTTGACCACGCCCCCTCTTGGTTGGCGGCTTCCTTTTTTTTAAAGATGGTTTTGGTGGGAAACTAGTGATGTCACATCCTGGTCAGATAGATGATTAGGCATGAATTCCGTTTGCCTGGCTTCTTCTTTTAAAGATGATTCTTAAGCTTACCACAATTATGTTCTGGTTGCAGTCCTTCACTTTGTCAATCAATGCAATCTTTTTGTAGGAACTAGAATATTATACCATATTCATCTCTAAAACAGATATTGAAGGCCCTTTGCATCCTATTAGCAGTAAGCTAGTGTTTTCCAAATTATGTATATCTCTATTTTAATTCACCTAGCCACCACTCATAGTCACAAATACTGATCTTCAAGGTGCAGAACACCAGGAGGAATATGACTCGTTATTTCACATACCATTACTTCCCAGGATTTTACTGCAATGTTTTTACTTAGCTAATACAGTTACTACGCACATTTTTAGTTCTCATACCTTTACATTGCAAGTGTTAATGTTTGCAAACAAAAAACGTGCCTAGTTATAAAAACCCAACACCGAACTAAATACTAAATACAAATACACAACCCTACACATCACAAACTCTAAAACACTACCCAAACCCTCAAACACTACACCACCCTCCACTACTCAAATACCACTACACTACCCCAAACCCTCAATACCCCCTGACTGACCCTCCCCCTTCCCCAGCCAGCTCGCTACACTCAAACACTACCCTGTACGCACCCCGACACAAGCCTAAACCCTAAAACACTACCCTACACAAAAACCACAACACTACCCTAAACCCTAAAACACTACCCCAGCACGAACCTGCCCCTACCCACAAGACGGTCCCTATACTGAAACACTACCCTGCATGACCCCGACACTACCCTAAACCCTAAAATTCTACCCTACACTACACTAACACCACAACACTAACCTAAACAGTAAAACACTACCCCCCTGTCCCTACTCTCAAACACTACCCTTCAAGACCCCAGACACTATCCTAAACCCAAATACACTACTCTACACTACACAAACACAACTACACTACCCGTAAACAAAAAGACTACCCCCTGCAAGACCCTCCCTCTACCCTAAACCCTTAAATACTACACAGCCCCTCTTACCCCTCTCTCCTCGGTTCCTCTGTTCCTGACTTCTCTGGCTTAAAGTCTGCAGTCACCTGTTGAATAATCACAAATTATGTTGCCGTACACGCGCATAGTGGGTATGGATGCATGTGCCTCCTGCACTCCCTCTGTTTTTGAAAAGCACGGCGCACTCTCTACTTCTTGTAGCCCCAAAATGATGACACGTCAATCAGAGGCAAATTAACCCCGCATTCACTGTTCCTTGAGAGGGACAATGCCTCTACATAGTTGTGATGAAACAGAAGCGCGTCGAAGCGGAAGCGCGTCCGTTTACACTTATAGCCCCGAAATGATGACACGTTGATCAGTGGCAAATTAACCCCGCATTCACTGTTCCTTGAGAGGGACAATGCCTCTACATAGTTGTGATGAAACGGAAGCGCGCCGAAGCGGAAGCGCGTCTGTTTACACACAACAATGTGGATAGCCTTTACTTCACATGTGTTACAACGCATGCGATGTTACAACTTGCATAGTAAAGGCTACATCGCATGCGTTGTAACGCTTGCGAAGTAATGGTTCGCGGTGTAACAGCTGCGTACTAATGGATGTTTACCCACCAGGAGCAGTACAGATAATTCCTTCCCCTTTTGAAGATGGGATTGGGCTTCTGCTCCAGTTATTTTGCTGTGGTGAAGTGGGTAGAGGACTACAAGACCATTCTATTCCACTTCAACTGGTATCTTCTAGTGTATCTTGTCAAGATGGTCAGCCAGGGCTAGAATCCTCTCTAGCCTGGTGATTGGTTGTAGTGGTAGGCCCTGAAGATGCTCATTCCTTACTCCTGTATGGTCCCCTCACTACCTTTATCTCTGGTTTGTGGTGGAATCCATTTGCTGTAAGTTCAAAGTTCTCCTTGGCTTCAATTAAATATACAGTGTTCATCCTGGTTATCACTGCAAGTAGTAGTTCTCCTACGGAAACCCAAGTCAACAACTGGCGGATTGGTTCAACATCTTGGAAAAACATCTCTTGTATATTCCATGCCCTCTTGGAGGGTTCCTTTTCACTCCCCAGATGCAGAGGTTTCTAGAAGATGAAATTACTCAAAGTATATATGTAGTGCTAGCCTAGAACATCAGTTTAGATCCATGAGCTGCTGTCCATTCAAGGAAAGACCTTGACATTCAGGGACAATACTACAGTAATTGTTCACACCAACAAATAGGAGGTGCACAGATTGTTTGGTTTTACATCAAAGACAAGATGGCATGCATTTGTCATTTCAAAGGAATTATAGAGATTACGTCATCATTCTTCATTTTAATTGTGTGTTGAAATCGGAAGTGTCAAGAATAAATTTGATCACTCTGTTCTCCAGTCAACAGTAGTGTATTTCTCCTCTTCCTCACATACTAAAACATCGACAGTTACTGGAAATCCTTTATTCTGGTTGTTCTATTTTGAATTAACTAGACCTGGTTCTCAAACCTAATAATATGATAATATTCCTTTCAGGGAGACATTTTTGAGCTACTGATGTATTAACCTTTTTGTAGAAATCTCACTAAAATGCAGGTGGCCAGAAAGGGCTTCAATAGGAAGCACTGGATTAGCTTTGCTACCTGGTCCTTGACACACATTAAGCATCTGTCTTAGACCCTTGATATTATTCTCTCTATCCTCATCCCTTTGGACTGAACATGGTTTAAAGTAGAATTGGGCTAAGCTTGTCTGACTGCACTCCGCGCATTAGAATGTTACAAATAATACATATACATTTTACAGAAAATGTGCTTCATTGATACCTGAAGGACTTTCCTATTCATCAGGGCATAACGTGTCAAGTGAATTGTGATATATGGGAATTGAGGGGCAAGGGGTGGATTCATTAAATGTTACTCACTTAGTAATTCCCGTATTCTTAGTTCTACCACCATATTATTCATATAAAACTCTCTTCTCAATTTTGTCCCGTCCAAAAAGAATTCCCACTTTTAGCTGTGGAAAGAAGGGCTAAGGTGCCCGACATTACATGAACCAGGGGGTATAGTCTTGAAGTTGACATGAGCACCTACTCTTAAACCTCTGAACTAAGCTTCTCTGCTAACTTCATCCTCCAATAGGAGGAAGCTCCTTTGGTGAAACTGAAGGAGTTATTAGTCAGTAAGTATAACTTGCGCTTTCAACCATCCTTTGATTTCAATGGTTCCTCTTTTTTTGCAGATTGTGAATTTTGTCTGTCAGGTACGAGGAAGGCAAACTCAGACCATCCTTCTGACGAATAAGACCAACCGCTCATGGACATTGCAACCCATCATGGAAGGAGAGTATTGGAAAGGAGCAGATACCATTATTGTAGAGGCACATCAGCAGAATAAACCTTATGAAGTCACCTATAGACCACTCACCATGACAACAGAGGGCAAGAAGCACCAGGTACAGAGACCACCTGACTTAAAAATATCCCCCACACATATTATTAGTCGAGGGTACTGGGTATAGCAAGGTAAGTTAAGAGGTCAACACATACAATATTACTATGACATGCCATGATGAACACTGGAGGAGAAGATACTGCAACCCAAAGGCTGGTTCAAAAAATGTTCTTGCTATGATGTGAAAAAAGAGTGTAGAGGAGTAAAAATCAGGTTATCCTCGAAGGATCACAATAGTTGAGGCTGAATGTGAAAACATTGCATCTTTCTGTAACGTATGATCTTCATTGAAGTGATAGACCAGTGGGTAGTCACACTTGCGTGCCCAAGCTCTGAAACTATTTTTCAACATATAAACCTTATTTCTAAATTATAAAAATGTTACTTTGGTAAATGCAGAAGATGACTTCAACGAATATTGAATGTTCTTTTTTTAAAACTTTGCACAGTTAAATTAAAACAGTATAGCTGCTCTAACCATGTTGCCCAGGAAAATGAAAAGAACACACAACGGGAAACCCAGCCAGATAGGCAACAGCGGTAGAAAATAATAAAAACAGACACTGCTAATGCAAGAAGCCAACTTCTATATTCCTTCATGTTTTCTACACAGTTGATTTGCGGACTCTGTTCTTTTTTCCGGCTCATCTGAGGACTAACAAAAACAGTGCAAGGGTTTTATCACCCTTTATTTTGCTGTATTTTCTATCATGTTTGTGTTTTTGTGATGTAAAAAGTTTGTTAATCCACGGAGTTTGCGTTATTGTCTCCCAAATGCTTACAGGTTTTATTTTCAGCTTTTTTTCAAAGAAACTTTATTATGCGTTCACTGTTTAGAAAGTACACCTCATGGAGAAAGAAGAAAGCTCCTAATGACCCACATGGGATGTATGTGATTTATCTTCCATTCTTTCATTCATTTAAATGTTTATGTGGGTGATTTATAAAGTGCAGCTGTTACTCAGAGGAGTGGCCTGGAACTATAGCGATGGAGCAGTCTACATGCAGGAAAAGAGAAGAGCCTAAGCTGAGGAAAAGAGCAAAGTCTTAAGTTGTTTCCGGAAGATCGATATTTCCTTTATGACTCTGATTGGCAATGGAAGCTTTCTAGAGCGAAGGTTTCTCTGGGGAGTGTAAGGCTTGATTTTATCTTGAAGCTACCCATAACTTGCCATATAAAGTGCTTTCTGGGTTTAAAGCAGTATTTTAAAAGTGATCCTCTTCCTAACTGTAAGCCAGTGTAGGCTATAAAGTAGACCAGAGACATGTGAGTGGCGTGGGAGCTCAAAGATGGTACGTGCTGCTGCGTTCTGAACTAACAGCAGCCTGTCTATCAGGTATTTGGGCAACCCTGCATACAGGCTATTTCCATAGTCCAGTCTTGAGGTAATCAAGGCCTGGGTCACCTGTTGTCTAGTTGGAAAAAAAGAGGAGAGTTTTTTTCCTAAGGACCCGAAGGAGGGCAAAGTCAATACCCACCACAGAGTTGATTGGAGTGTGAAATGAAAGTTGCTTATCGAATTTAAGGCCGAGGTTTTTACTTCATGACTTGTTGATAGCGATGGGGGGGGCATCCTTTGGCCAGAAAGTTTCCCAAGATGTCTTGGTCTCAGAGCCAAAGAAAAGGAGCTCAGTCTTACACTCATCACTTTTTCCGCAAGCACTGCACTTCTTTGGAATACCTTGCCGCCTGTAATACAACAGGCATCCTCTGAAACCAGTTTTAGGAGATTGCTGAAGACCTGGCTCTTTACGCAATAATCACAACTCCTATTACTCTGGCTCCTGCCGCTCACCTAGTGCCGGGACACTTCCTCTGGAGTTAACAGCTCGCGCTTTACAAGACTCGGTATTATTATTATTATCACATTTAAGTTGGTTATTTGATAACCAACTAAATGTTGCCTTCAGGCACTCATGGATTTTCTCACCGGGAAGGTCTCATCCTTTCCCCAGGAGAAAAGGAGTTGGGCATCATCAGCATATGACACCGTTTTTGCACCCCAGAGTTCCACCAAGGGGGCAAAGTGAGAAAGGTAGATAATAAATAGCATCAGGCTCAGAGCTGTGCCCTGTGGCACTCCAACCTTAAGCTTGTGGGAGGTGGCGGATAAAGGGTTGCATTCTATAACAAGCCCATCAACCCAAATGCAGTGTGCGCTATTCACTTCAACACAAATTAACAATGTATTAAACACAATATACTTATTACTTCATTCTATCTCATTTATTTGTTTTAACCCTTAATTTTTTGTGTTTGGTATCATATTTTCAATACCTCATACATGTACTAAACAAAATATTCTTAAACACCAGTTCCCTTAATACTTTTTTAAACATCAACAAACTATTGTGACATTCTTTGAAATACATAAGATGTACATCCTGTTTCTTTTCATGCCTGATGCATTTCGGAACCGTTAAGTCCCTTCCTCAGGGACATACCTGAAAACCCAAACAAAAATATAACTTTTTAATCATATTACAAAAAACATGGAGTTACACAAACAACCAATAACCCTTTGTGTACATACTAGTTCACATGTACCATTTTCTACCTTTGTAACGACCTTAGAGTGAATAAACCACCTTAAAACCAAGTGCTTTTGCCTGTCAACTTCAAACCTGTGTGTAATGTACATGCAAAATGTGGCAATAAATGCCATTGATTAGAGACTAATGTCTCACTGCTACCACATCTGATCACCCAGTGCTTTGGATAACAACCATGTCCGAGGACATGAATTATAACCCTCGTGTTAATCCAGTGCCCCTACCTAATGTGGTCCAACTGGATTAAAATGCTGTATGTATCGAAGTCCAAACAAACCTCTGGTCAACTGCTAAACAAAAACAAGCAAACATCAAAATTTCTGTAAATGTACAGGAATTTATATAGCGCAAATCACCAAGCGGTTTCTAAGCGCTTGCTTAGGGAACCCGTCCTGGTATTCCCCTGTGAGATAACCCCGACAGGGTATCCGCAAGGTGAAAGCCAGGCATCCCGCCGCGAGGGGCCGTTGTGGAGATTAAGCAAGCTATTGCCCAGAGTCGCAGAGTGTGAACCCGTGAATCGAGTAGGCACCGGAGCGAGAATTGTCGAGTCCATGGACATTTTAGGACTCAAGATCCCGCCGAGCCGGGAATTGAACCCTGGTCCCCGGCTGACCTCTGCTTCCAGGTCTGCCTCCTCTAACCAGTGAGCCACACTTCTCCGAGTAACAGACCATATCGTGCAACAAAGCCTCAAAATAAATAAAAGCTCACCTCACGGGGAGTATCAGTGTTTCTTTCCCTTTTTCCCCGAACAGTGTATGCTGCAGTCAATATCTGTGTTAACAACCAAATGCCTCCAGATTAACCACAAGAGTCAATTCGCCTGTACTATGTCTAAATAAAGTTATGACTGCCCACTTACCGATCAGATGAAATGCTGAGTTTTCATTGTTTTCAACCACGTTACAGCATTGCAGCGTCTAGAGATTCCTGATACGCATGAATAAGATTGTTAATAGATGGCAAAAATGGCCAATTCTCACCCGAGTCCGCCTGTAACTGTACACAACTTAAGGCGCCATCTTAAAGTGTGCGAAGTGTAAATAGAATAGATATAAATGACAAATAAATCGCAGAACTAGGATCTGTCAATAAGTAATAAACAGAGATGCATGCGGATCAAGCATAAGTGCGCTGGTTACCCCTCTTGTGGAGAAGATGGGTTCTTCGTACAAAAACAGCCTCTTCTCACCCGAGCCCGCCTGTGTATACCATAACACTCCACGTGCCATCTTGGAATATGAGAGGTTATATAGAACACTTTGAATAAAGCTCATAGTCAGTTTATAGATTTATATTTCAGTGATAAAACAGAATTAATATAATATATTGGCAAGAACGCTGGTTACCACTGCCTGTATTATCACAATTTAATGTGCTCTCTTCCGACATTTTACCACGACAGCCTCTGGATGCCTCCAATGAATGTCCTTTGCACGAGATAAGTCTTAAACAACCTGCTAAGCTAGTCCGTAGTTGTCTGCATTTAACTCTATCTCTCTAAACTTTATTAGTCATCAAATTGACCCAACACATGTCCAAGTGCCCACCACCAAATCATAACCTTCATGTATGGTATGTAAACAATATATATCGGTGTATATTATTCTACAAGGTATGTAAATGTTGCATGTCGGTGTGTCATGCTCTACTAGGTCTGACATGTACTTGCTTCTGAAAATAATGGACAAATTCCTTGTCCCGAATATTTACCAAGGTGAATGCGTTGTTACCATAGTGCTTTCTCATATGAAGCAACTCATGTCGATTCTGTCATTCAAACCTTTCGGTAATAGTGTGTCCAATCGTTTAATCCAATAGATCTCGTGTTGGAGCAGCCTCTTCGTATTGTCAACTCCAGTTATATGAGTTAGTACCTCAATGATTTAGTATCTCAACTGCAAGATTGAATGTTTTTCTTCTTGCCAATGTATGGCTAAACTGCATGTCTTGTTTTTCGTCCTTATTGTACTTTTGTGTTTTGTGAATCTTATTTTTATTTTGCGTTCCATCTTTCCTACGTACGCTTTGCCACATGGGCACTTAATGCAGTATATTACGATCCTTGTGTAACAATCTGACGTATGTCTTAATTTTATAATTCCTCCTGTGTTTGGGTCTGTCAAACTTCCCCCAGTGATAACATTGTTGCAATGTATGCAGTTAAGACATTTGTTAGTGCCTTTGTATTCATCTACATTTTACTTCTTATCAGGTGTTGCCAAAAGTTCTCTCAGGTTCTTGCCTCTTGTGTAGGCATGTAATGGCTTTTCCTTGAATAGATTGTTAAAATCTGACTCATTTGCCAATAATTCCCATCTTGCATTGATCATTCTCTTAATTGCTCGTGAGCATGTTGAGTATTTTGAAACAAACACTAAAGCGTCTTTTTTCGATTTGTTTAGCTTAGTGAATTAATCAATCCTTTTTTTTTTTATTTACCCTTGTAAAGCATTCCATCAATATATTTCTATTTGTATTATGTGATCTTCTGGGTGCTTGTGATTTGGTACGAATAAATCAAGAGCAACGTCAGGTGGCTCAATTCGGCTCTGCGTGACGGCGTCGGTTATGACATCACGGTGCCTATATAGGTGCCACACAGGCGTGCGGACATCAGTTATTTTATTTCCGCACCAGTTAAGCACCAATCCAGGCAGAGCTACCCCTCTACTGCTTTTTGGCAGGCTTGTTCTCGACTTATATCGAAATTTTTCGATTCAACTTCGTGTGCGAGGGATGCCTTAGAGAGAGACAGGTTTCAAATCATAAGGGACTTGTTCCCGCATGATGTTGGTCACCGATTCCCACCGCATATGTATGTGGTGTCTTGAAAGCGACCACTATTTGAAGTCGTGCTCAGACTGTCGGGCGATGGCCCCGGAGACCTTGAGGGAGCAAGCGATGAAGTTGCTTGCAGTCTGGCAGTCAACACCGTCAAGCGAGACTCCGAGGAGGTCACAGTCCGTTGAAGAAGAGGAGGTCTTGTGACCGCTAACGGAGCCCTAAGTCCTTTTCCTCCCATTCGAGGTCCTCTGGACACGCAGGGAAGAGGCACAAGAAGAAGACCAAGCAGACTTCGACTTCACCTCAACTGACGTTTGTTGTTGAGAAAGGTAAGGAGCACCGACGCTCTAGGCACGTTTCTGCGGAGCCGGAGTCAGTCGACTTTGCACTTTTCACCCTATCGGGAGCCGGAGCGACTCCCACTCAAATGAAAGAGTTTTACGAGGCCATGCGCGCCTATTTGAGTGGAACTACCCTGTTGGTTAGCCTTCGGGCCCATGGGATCAGATGGGGCCCCATCGGGTTCAAAGCTGTCGGCTCCGGCCACGGCGCCGGTGGGGCCTCAGGGATCCGATCCGGTTCGACGCCGGTGGCACCAACGCGTTCTTCCCCAGCGGCGAATCTGAAGTCGGTGCCTGCGGCAGTCGCTGATGCCCGTCAGTGGCGCTAGCCCTATCCTCATCCCCGACGACATGGAGCCGGCACGGTGTCGAACGATTCCGATTAAGACGTCGATAGAATCCAAGGGTTCTATGTTGTGGCCAGAGCACTTTGTGGACGTGCTGGGTTCTGGAGAGGAATGGGAGGAGTCTGGAGACCCTCTTGAGAACCAGGATGTCTCTGAGGAGACAATGGACTGGTATGGGGAACTTGGGGAAGCCAGTGGTCTGGATACTTCCCCAGACACTGGCATGCTCTCTCAGCCTACAGTGGCTACGGAGGAGGGGGTGTCCTATGCCATGGTAGTTAAGAGGGCAGCTGAGGTCCTAGGATTGGAGCTGCCCTCAGTGCAGGTCAGGATTAATCTCCTGACTGAAGTGCTTCAGCCTGGGGCTTCCACTCCTGAACCCCTATTGCCCTATAATGAGGCACTTACAGACGTCCTTCTAGAACATGGTACAAGCCTAGCATTGGGGTTCCTGTGAATAGGTCATTGCACGCCGCCATTGCCCAGCTCCTGGTAACCCAAAGTACCTCAGCCAACACCCCACCCCAGACTGATTCCAGACACCTCCACTGGGTATGTTGGCCTGTTTTCCAGGTAGGTCACAGTGCAATTAAAAACTCCTCTTACCAAGGAGAGAATAGTTCTTGGCAACTATCGAACATAACAACCCTGATCCATCAGAACCTTGGAAACAGTGCAGTACTTTTCGCTCAGTCATTCGTGCTCAGAGATATACACAGAGTAAACAACATGGACGTTTTTCAGTCAGCATTTATTGAACATTCGTCATTCAAGCGTAGAATAGGTGTGCTGAAACAATCATCAGACAGTAACAGATATAAATGATTAGAAGCACTAAAAGGATGGTAGATTTCTAAAATGTTGCTATAATCATAATTAGAGGAAAATATATAAAATAGATGACAATCAAATGCGTACTCCTACGATGTAATCCTAACTAGATGTACCTAAGTGTACCTGGCCTGTGTGTAGGTGGTAAGCCAAGTATCCCTCTAGGATAAAGTCAACCCCATTACCTGAAGTGAGAGGCTGTGGGACATTGTCTCGTTCCCGAGCCGGACATCCTACTAGGGGTGTTCAGACCACTGCGAGCTGGAGTGTCAGCATGCAGGAACCTCAGCGTCTTGCGACAGTGTGTCGGCATGGAAGGCGTGATCTCCTCTGACTATCTCAGCAAGGTGTGATGTTTATACACCAGAAGGTATCCCCAGGGGTTCTACCCTGCTGTGCCACTGTCAGACTTAGGATGACGTCGGGAATTAACCTTGTACATAGTTCTTATGCAGGAGATGGTAGTCCTGCTGAGTTTCCAAGAATCCAAGGATCCTCATGCATAATGTATGAGGCTATTGTTCAGGGAAAAACCCACGTTCTGTAGGCAGTACTGTAACTAGGTAAAGGGTCAGTCCTAGCAGCCCATTACATATGTAGTGTAGGGACGAATATAGATGAAAGGTTGGGATGTTACCCAGACCTATATTGGGGTACCTATATGGAATATAACACCTCTCCAAATTGAAAGTCATCATGAATGGAAAAAAATGGCACTTTACCATCCCTGAAGAAGCGTGGGACTGGCTACAGGACTGAAGTTTATCCGGAAATGGGGCCAGTGGAGACAAAAGGAAAGATTGATCCAAGTGCTCTGGGGAGAGAAAAGTATCCACTCCCCGCCAACCCCTGAACCGCCAACAAGAACTGCTTCCCTCTTCGCAAGGCCTGTGAGCATACCAGCTGGGATTTGGACCTGAAGGGGATAGTTTGATACACTGGGCGGGGGGGGGGGAGAGGGGGGGGGCATCCTGTGAGATTCTGGAGGGGTCGTGATACGGGACTGGAGTGGGGGGTAACATGAGAGAAATTTGGTCTAAGACATGTCGAATTTGCTCTAAGCTGATGCACACACATTTAGTCCAGTGTGTGTAGGATATGTTTCAATAATGGCTGTATAAGTTATCCGGAATGCCTTTGACCAGGTGGCTGCAGTTTACCCCAATTACCAGATGTTCTGTTTGGGGCGACAGGCGCTCTGAAAGTTGAGGGTGTGGGCAGTTCAAAGCCCACAGAGCAGGGTAGCAGGGTGGGGGGGGGGTTCAGGCGGTTCACTGTTTAGATTACTGTTTATATTGGAATTGCAGATCCGTGATTCTTACTTTTACAATGGGAGGGTAGGGGGGACCTTGTATTTTGCAGATGACCCACAGATAACAAGTGAGAACGGTATGAAACAATGGCAGCTGAAGGTGACACCCTTGAAGATTACAATGAAAGGTACACAGGACACTTCCCAGGGGCTGGCGATATGGTCCTAGAGTGTTATTTTTTTTAATTTAAACTCTTTATTCAAGACTGATTGCATCAAGGTGACATTTTCACATATTAATACATATAGCTTCCATTAGTCCCGTTTTTTTTTTCTTTTCGGCCCTCCCAATAGCTGAAAAGTCAATCCTCTGAACCGTCGCATCCGTGTGTACCTTCTCCCCCACAACATGTGGGGCAATCTCAAAGGTTATGTACCATCAGTAATAAAGTTCAACATTCTCACATTTGTGTATCGTGCTGGCACTGTGGGTACCGCCTATATAAGTCTCGTAGCTCCGCTATACCCATCATGAAAAAGAAAACCAGCCCTTATCTCCCTCCCTGCCCTCCCCAACAGTCCCACCCCATCCCACCCTCGTCTCCTGGTCGCAGTGATACAGTTATAGTGTAGTATGCTCTGATTCCTCACTGAGCGAAGCAAATCCTAACGTAGGTATACTTGTGTCCTGTACGCCGGAATAACTTGTCCCGCCAATTCTAATCTCTTTGTAAGTGTCAGTCCCTATCTCCTTGTAACTGTATAAGGTCCCTCCCCTCCAGATCCATCAGCATTATCTCCCAGTCCTGTGCTATGGGATATTTCCTCTGTCCTTTCTCTTCCTCTCTCCTCAGGGCTGACCCCTCTGCTCTGCCCCATTTCACTAGGTCTGTCTGCCACCTGGACGTTTGGGGTATCCGGGGGGATTTCCATCTCATTGTCAATGCTCTGACAGCCAGTAGGAGCGCCAGATCTAAGAATTTCAATTTAGCCTTCAACTGTTAGGGTCTTTTACGAAGCCCCACTAAGCAGTATAGGGCTTCCTCCGATACCGGCATCTGAGTAACTGTCCCCAGTATCTGGCATATCCCTGCCCAGTATCCCCGTAGGCGTGCACAGGCCCAGAGCATGTGGAGGAGTCCGGCCTCTTCTTCCCCGCAACGTGGGCATGTGTGTGGGGAGTTCGGGAACATTTTATGCAGTCTCTTTGGGGTCAGATACGCCCTGTGTAGCACCATTGCTTGTATGAATCGAAATTTAACATTCCGTGACACCCGTCTGGGGTGTTCAATGATAATCTGCCAGGCCTTATCAGTCAGTACTTCGTCTGTGGCCCGTGCCCACGTATCTCTGAGAGTGGTGAGTGGGATGGCTGCATGTTCCCTGATCCCTGTGTACAGCCATCTTACCAAGTGTTCTCCTGTTGCCATATAATATAATAAGTGAACTAACTCGTGTTGTGTGGGCTGGAGTCGCTGTGGCGCCCAAGTAATCCGGATATAATGGGAGATTGCGGCATGCAGTAAATACAATCCGGGGGGGCACCTGTGATTTGTTGAAAGGACTCATGGTCTAGGAGGGTCCCATCCCCAAAGAATGCACCCACTTCCTCGATCTTGTTCTCTATCCATGGGTGCAGTACCTGCCTTGTGGTCCTGCCTTGCGGTGTCGGAATACCTAGTAGAGGAATATTCGCCGCATATGGCGTAGTCGATGAGGTGTTTGCCAGTGCTCTTCTCCAGCATAGCAGGGCTGTGTGGAGAAGCGGGTGACTGTCCGGAGGGATCCTGCTTTTTCGCAACAGCAGTGAGTGTAACTCTCCTCGTGCCAGTCTCTCCTGCGTGAAGTCATTCTTGTGTAGATTCCTACCGGCTACCCAATAGGAGAGCCATTGGAGTTGACTGGCATAATAATACCATCTAAAGTCAGGGACACCCAGGCCTCCCGCCCTGGTTCCCAGCTGCAGTTTCCGTAGGCTGATACGTCTTCGACCAGAGCCCCATATAAGATTATTCAGGATGGTGTTGAGCATGTTAAATATCTGTTGGGGAACTATCACGGGTAAATTTACGAAATAATACAGTAGATGGTCCTAGAGTGTTAACGGTCTAGGAAGCAGCATTAAACGCATGTCCTACAACACCAGCAGCGTCATGGCCCTGACATAGTACTACTACAAGAGACACATCTCCGGGGCCAAAATTATAAGGCTTTAGACAGAATGGGATATGTATTAAGGACCCATGCTGGACATACAACTAATTCATGGAAAGTGGGCATCCTTGTCAGGAAATTATTACCCTTTATCTCCCGGGGGTATTGCATGATACATACAGTCGTTATTTGCCCTTAACAGGACAGTTTGTGTCAGCAATGGCGCTTGCAATCTATGGAGAGACCATATCCCTGAGCATGGTAAATACACTTTTCTCTGCACCACATGGCAGTGGCTCTAGGATAGACCACTTGTTGACACTCCGGACCCAGGTGCAGTAGTTTCGTGCTGCAGCACACCTGGCAAGGGGTGTATCGGACCACTCCCTAGTGGAGGTGCGGCTCTTGGGTCCAACGATGGGCTACCGGATGCCTCAGAGACTGGATACTTGGTATCTGAAAGATAAGGGGATACAGGAAAAAGTGCATGACTGTGCAGAACTGTATTTCAAAGAAAATCAAGGGTCTGTAGATTAGGCAGTGACCCTGTTGGAGGCATTCAAACCTGTGATGGGGGCGGGGGCATTAATTGGGGGAAGGAAAATGGAATCATGTCTGAAATGTGCTGACATTGAAAAAGAGGTTCTGGAGCTGAAGAGACTGGTCCAGGAGGAGGGGGAGAGAGGAGAACAGTACACCCATAGACTGCAACTACCCCAGCAGGATTTATGAGCCCTAGCGGAAGATCTGGCACGTAAACATGCATTAGCGACACAATGTCATCTATACAATGTAGGAGGTAAGGCAGCCAAACTATTGGCGTGGCTAGAAAGCTGAAATAAAAAGAGCCCATGGGTACTTGAAATACGGGACGAGCAGGGGGGAACCCAAACCACAAACACGGATATAGCAGAGGCCTTTGTCACCTACTGTGAGGCTCTGCATGCATCCTGAACCACCATGACAGACGTGGATTGTACAGACTTCTCAAGAATGTGGCTCTATGGGTGCTCCTTGAGGAGTAAGGTGGTGTCCTGGAGGCAGATCTGACTAAGGATGAGCTCGCATGGGCATTGCACGAGCTTCAGTCGGCTAAAGCACGAGAGCCTAACAGACTACCGGTGGAATTATACAAAGGGTTGGCAGATGTTATAATCAAACCAACGTTCGCAATGGCCCGCGAAGCAAATACTAAAGGCTGCCTCCCCATAGACCAAAGGATGACGCAATAGTTGTAATACATAACAAAGGCAAGTCACCAACCGACTGTGGATCGTGTAGACCAATCTCTCTACTAAATATGGAGGCCACAGTACTGGCTACGGCTCTAGCGACCAGATTGCGTGAGATCATGCCCTTGATTGTTCACCCTGACCAGTCAGGATTTATTCCCAACAGGAGTACCCGACTTAACCTCTGTTACCTATACGGAGGCCTACACCTAACTGAATCCTACCAGGAGACACAGACTGTAGCAATGGCCTTAGACGGCAAGATACTGTTCAATTCGATAGAGTGGAACTACATGTTTGTGGTGCTGGGAGACTGGGCTTCGGTCCAAAGTTTAGGGCGTGGGTCAGGCTGCTCTACTGGTCCTCATACACAAAAAAGGAGCATACGGGAGAATATTAATCAGATTTCCCCCCACTCAGTCACTTATAAATCCACAAAATTAGATTCATGTTAATACTATTTTATTCCTGGATGACAGGAGCAGTTAAAACTTTTCTTTGCTCACAGGAAGGTCTAAATGCCATTCACCTCCCGGCCCAATGTTCAATTCTTAATAATTGTCAATCACCATATGTCATTTCGTCTTGTAAACACCTAGAAGAAAAAATGTGTGAACGGTCAGAAAGTACCTCATGTAAGAATCACCAAGGGAGCTGCTGGTTGTTACTCACCAGTTTGCCCACGTTATCATCATCGGTGACTTTCATAACCATAATGGAAGAAAAAGGTGTCCAAATTTTAGGAGGTATAGAAAAGAAAAGAAACGGAAGAAGAACAATGATGTGTATACAGATGCACTGTAAATGCTTGTGTCAATCAATACCCGCTGGGCCCCATTGTGAAAAGAAAGAGAGAGATTAACTTCTCTAAGTTTAAATGAGGTGTAACTCACTTGCAAAGCGCATACTTTATTCGGTGCCGTGAGTACTCTCAAATAAAAGAATGGCATGTATTGCCCATTTCAAAAGCGAAAGGCCAACATGTTTTGTTGCCAATCTATTTGCGGCAACTCCATCAGAGCTAAGGGGACAAGCTCTACTGGTTCCCCATGGCCAGAGTCGAAGTTAATGGAGTGATATCGCGCAGTTTTGAGCCCCGAAAGGGGCACTCAACAGGGATGCCTGCTGTCCCCCATGATGTTTGCCGTGGCACTTGAGCCACCAGCGATTTGGATCTGACAGGACCCCTTAAATTGGGGTGCAGGAGCACCGGGGGGATGGGAGGAGATTTTTGTGGATGATGACCTTCTGTATGTTGCACGCCCCGGAAAACAGCCTCTACAACAAGGTTTTTACCACGTTGTGCCTTAACCATGCATTTTTTAGCATGGCTTTTTTTACCACATGTATGTTTTTACAACGCATGCTTTTACCACACAGTTAAGGTATATTGGGGAGAGTAGTGGGGCCTCCCACCACAAATACTTTGTGTGTGTGTATATATAAACAGTGAGTTGTAATAGCATATGTTTTATAGACATATGCATTCTAAAAAAAAGCGGGGGGAAAAATACGTGCTTAAGGCATGCAATGTATTTTCCTGTGTTGTTTGGTCGTACAAGCCACATCCCCAGTGCTCAGTTGTTAGGCTTATTTAGGTATTCCGCATTTTTGGGGACCACTCCGGTCATAAGAACAACTGGTTAAAGTCAGGGATGTACCCTCTGTCAGGAGAGACTTTCCGCCTGTCCCAGGATTGCCAAGCCCCAGTGAGGCCTGAAGAGTTCCAGTATTTTGGGATCTATATCACAAGAGTTCTTTGGTAGAAATATCGAGCCACAATTAGAAAGACTCAGAGGGGGTGGGGTCGGGGACCCTATGTCAAGAGACTCTTCGTTTCTGGACATGACTGGCACATCAGGGCATGTCCCTGGTGGTTCAACACCTGGCAGGTTCCATGAATGCCAGGGAGGACGAACTCAGCCTCCGGTGCATGATGGATCACAGATGGAGTCTTCACTCGGAGGTTGTGCAAGGTCTCTTTCAGTAGTGGGGAGAGCCTTGGCTAGATCTGTTTGCCACCGAAGAGAAGGCACAATGTCAGCAGTTCTGCGTGTTGGAATTTCCAAGGCGGCACTCGCTCGGCTACGCTTTCCGTCACAAGTTGAATTGCGGTCTTCTATATGCTTTTCCGCCTGTACCACTTCTGTCCAGAGAGCTGAAGAAGATCAAGCGCTACCAGGCCCAAGTCATTCTTATGGCTCCAGACTGGCACAAGGAGTCTGGTATCCTGAGCTCTTGAACGTGGCCATCGATCGTCCGATCAGACTGCTTTTTTGGAAGGATCTGTCGCAGCAGCAGGGGGCGCTTCTCCACCCAAACCTGTCCAGCCTCCTCGTTGCGTGGTGATTGAGCGGCAACAGTTGAGAGGTTTCAACTTCCCTCCCGAAGTCTGTAATGTCTTCTTGGCAGCCAGGCATCCGTCTACTAAAACAGTATACACCTGCAGATGGAACAAATTTGTGGCATGGTGTGCAGCAAAGGCTGTGGATCCCCCTTCTGCTCCTCTTTCTGAGGTTCTCCTCTTCATACTTTTGTTGGCCCAACAGGGCTTTGCTCTGGGCACCCTTAAAGGCTATCTTTTTGTCATTTTGGTCTTTCTTCGCCTTTCTGATCAGCCTTCTCTTTTCAAGTCCCCTTTTGTAAATAGGTTTCTTAAAGGCATTAATTATCTTTTTCTTCCTATTCCTTTCGTAATGCCCCAGTGGGACTTGAATCCTGTCTTAACTTACCTTATTTGCACTCCTTTCGAGCCACTACATAATTGTCCTCTCAGACTCTTGACTTTAAAAACTGCTTTCTGGTTGCCATCACCTCTGCTCAAAGGGTGAGTGAGCTTCGAGCTCTATCTTCTAAACCTCCTTTCCTTGCTGTCCATCCGGACAAGGTTGTTCTTTGAACTAGGCCTTCTTTTCTACCCAAAATGGTTACCTCTTTCCACATAGTACAGACCATCACTTTGCCCACCTTTTTCCTGCCCAGGCATCCTTCCAAGGAGTAGGAAAGACTCCGCTGTCTGGATCAAAAACGTGCGTTATTTTATCTGGATCGCACAAAACAATTCCAGGTGGACGATCAACTCTTTGTTGGCTATGTGGGCGCCAAGAAAGGTCGGGTCATGCAAAAATGGACCATCTCTCGATGTGTCATCCTTTGTGTTAAGATCTGTTATTCCTTGGTGACAAAGGAACCTCTGGTAGGACTGGACTCCCATTCCACAAGGGCGACGGCAGCCACTACTGCTGTGGGACGTGGAGTCCAGCTCAGTGACATCTGCCAGGCAGCCACGTGGGCATCACTGCACACGTTCACTAAACATTACTGCCTGGATAGTCAAGTCCGGAAAGATGGCTTCTTTGGCTGTTCAGTTCTCCAGGACTTTCAGGTGTGAACTTAGTTCGCAGACCCAACTCCGGGGTTGGTATTGCTGGGTTATCTATTCTAAGGTAAGGAATCTATAACTAATAATCTCTTTCAGATGAACAAGTTACTTATCTTCGGTAATGATATATCTGCAAGAGTCATATATTATAGATTCCTTACCTCCCCACTCATCCTCCCCGTTCTGCGAACTGACTTCTAGAGTAAGGGACTCCCTTTCAGGGCCCTAGTTTTGTGCACCAGTGGTCAGTGTCTTGCATGGCTCTGTGCTTCTGGCGTGGAATGTTGTGTAAAAGAGCTTACGTCGGCACGCAGGGTCCGCCTCCAAGTAGATACCAAGACGTCATCCCGGCGATCACGATGCTGATGACGAATGTGGAGTCAACCAACGGCACCTACCTACGCGCAGGGGTACTGCTGAGAAAAAATTCTCCAGATTCAGTCTGATGCCTGGAGGTAATTCGAACGTAAGGAATCTATAACTAATATATTCCTATCTCTTACAGATATATCGTTACCAAAGGTAAGTAACTTGTTCTTTAAAAATGTCACAAGTACCACTATTCTTAAAAATAAATATATGTAAAAAATGTAATAAAAACATTGTTATACACTATATTTCACAAATATAGTGTACTACAGTGTAGTTTGTATTTTGTACATATTTAATTCTTTAAAAAAAAGTGTACAGAGTTTTTAAATTACAGCACAAATGAAAAACAATAATATAAAAGGTACATGTGTAAAAAAAAAAAGTATACTTCCAAGCCACTAGCGAGGTACTCAATAAACTATTTAAAATATATATAGAAACATATAAAAGAATTTCACTACCTATCAACAATTTAATAAAGTGCTAACAGGCAGGGAATTATAATAAAACCTGCTACCTACCCATAATTAAGGTCCTAACTCAGAACACAGGCAAAGTGTATTAAAAATATATATACCTGCCATTTAATTTTGTAAAGCCAACCATTAGCCAATTATATGCTATTAGTTGGCATGTACCGAGGTATGCCACAATATATAACTAAGGGGCAGATGTATTACTGTATTGCGTTACCCTGCGTGACACATGGTTTCACATGTCACATGGGCAACGCAGTACTTAAGTCATATTTGCAAAGCAACTAAAGGCCACTTGCTGTTGCTTGGTAAATGTGGAGTGACGCAAATCGCTCTCTTGCGTAATCTGCACTTCATATTGTACATTACTGACCAATTTAATCTACAGCCATACTCCACTTCACTCTACGCCATTCCAGTCTACGGCACTGCACTTTACACCACTACACTGTACACTGCTCCACTCTAAGCCACTCCACTTTACCCTACTCCAGTATATGCCACTTCACTCTACACTATTTCACTGTATGCTAGTCCACTCTGTGCCAATCCAGTCTATACTGTTACACTGTACGCTACTCCACTCTACGACACTCCACTGTATCCTATTTCTCTATAGCCACTTCATTGTACACTACTCCACTCTACACTATTCCACTGTATGCTACTACACTCTATGCCACTCCACTCAACACTGTTCCACTGTATGACACTACACTCTACACTATTCCACTGTATGCTACTCTGTTGTATACCACTACAATTTATGCCACTCCACTGTATGCTGTTCCACTGTACACCTCCCCACTGCATGCTACTCCACTATACTCCTCTCCACTGCACGCTATTCCACTTTTACACAAATGCGCTCTACGGCACTCCACTATATGCTATTCCACTCAACTGTATGCTGCTACAGTGTATGCCACTGTGCCACTCCACTGTACTCTATTTCATTGTATGGCACTCCATAGTACACTAGTTCAATGTACCCCACCCCACTCCACTATATGCTATTCCCCTCTACCACACTCCACTGTGTGCCACTCCAGTCTAGGACACTCTACTGTACACCACTCCACTGTATTCTATTCCACTCTATGCGATACTGATGCAGGCAGGGAAACAGATCAACAGATTGCTCCCACCCAGAGGGAGTAGCATAAATAGCTGCTCCCTCCGGCCTAGAGCAATGCTGGCTCCCAGAGTATGCGGAAAGCCGCTGCTGCCACAGGGTCCTGGAATCTCCCTGCAGCCCCCAAAGTGTTGATTTTGGGTGCCCAGAGTTGGCATCATGGCCTCCACTTATACAAAAGACAGGCCACAGGTGGTGGGCTTCCCGGCGCCGAGAATGACTTGGGAGGGGGACCGTGCACCCCCACTTCCCTTATTAAATTGATTGGGCCCTGGGGATGGGGTAAGCGGGCCGAAAACGGCTTGGGGAGGATGGCTGGGGCAGCGAGGGCTCTCCCTGCAGTCCCCAATGTTTGATTGTGGATACCCCGAGTCGGCACTGGGACACCCACTTATACTAAAAGCAGGCCATGAGAGATAGGATCCCTGATGCCATAATATGCTTAGGGAGGGGAACCGTGCGCAGTGTGGGGATTGGCTGCCTATGTGGAGTTTGCTGCAGGGCATAGCCACAAGCCAGACACTTAGGACAACCCAGTTGAAGGCATAAACAACTCCCACTCCCCCCTCGTATGAATCTTCTAGAAAAGGAAACATACCATTTATAGAGATGATTCCAAAGGTTTATTTTGCATTCATAAGAACTTGTTCTCTAAAGCATATGCATGGTACAAAGCATGATAGGAAACAGAAGATTCTGGCTTATCAGAGGAGCAGAGTCCGGCTTTCCTCTGCCTACCTGGCCCCCTTTCCATTCATTTCTCGCATTTTTCAAGCTTTAGGGCACCAGTATGACGCTTATCCTGCAAGGTTGTTTCTACATATTGTGTTGGTTGCTATGTCTAAATTTTAAAATCACCAAAACTTGGTAAATCCAGCCTTAGATACATTCCTGTACATGGTTTTGCATGTACATACATGTAACATGCATGTATTTTACCATTTACTTTGATTTATTTATGTGTTCTATAGGGCTCCCACTAAAAGCCACCATTACGAATTCAAAATTCTCAATCTGGTTATTTACTGCTATGACGTAGTAAAGTTGAAAAGCAAAAGTTGTTTCCCTCTGTTATTACGTCTTAATGGAATCCTAGCCCACTCTGAAAGGCCTTTCAGAGCACCTTTGAATGTCGCAATGGCTCTCTGGAGAGCAGAGAACGCACATGTTTGCCAATTGGAAATATGGTTTGTATGACGTGTTGCAGGCAGGAATAGTCTAACATTTGCAACTTCAATGAAGATATCACTGCAGCCATAGGTGAGGGCACCATGAAAAAGGGCATCTGTAAATGCAAGCTATGTCATCATATGGCACTGTCCCAGAATCTCCTGCTTGTGATATCTTACCGTCTGTTCTTTTATTGTCCCTAGGGCTCTGTATTCTTTCCTCTCCCAGATGGAACCGGCTTACAATACCTCTTACAAGGTATCGCAGAGCCCCCAAAGGCTTTGGGGACTATCATACGTGAAGTGCCATGCAAGACATCTTACATGGAGCTGCTCCATGTCACCAACTGGCTGAACAAACCACAAAGGTACAGTGCATGTAACAGTAGGGTTGGGGCAAGATCTGTTGGTTGTATAAGGCTCTCTGACACCTTCTATAGAGTGGTAACTATATGCTGGACAAAAAAGGTCAGTCTTGTTTCAGTATTACATGGAGGCGGGACAGAATTTACAGGCAACTGCATTATTAAATGCATGCGTGGATTGTTAATTATGGATGATTAATGGTTGTGTTAAGTTTTGGGAAACTGACTGCTCTGAAACTCTGCGAAAGGGAGAGGCAATGCTTGGCCTCATGTTACCCTCGAAGATATTGATGTTGCTAAACTGTCTTTGTATCCACAGGGAACTCATTTTGAATATTTTTTAAAACAGTCCAAAGTGCAACAAATAATCAAGATCATCCGTCATGCATCAGTATTTCACCCATGGAATAAAACGGACATATGCTTTTTACTTCTGTCTTTTTTTTACAGTTCCCTAGTTCAGATAAGGTGCATTGCATTCTGCTCGCACTCCTACAAACAGATTTTCTTCTGAATCGTGATAACAACTTTTATAGGCAATATAGGCAACAAGGATGTAAATTAAATTGGTCAGTAAGATGGTTGGGGGTGAGCTTCAGATTTTCCGACAAGTAGGCAGGCATATAATGTTTAAATACATTAAACGACAAGCAGAGTACTTGGGAGGGGCCTAAGGGGCAGTGGAAAGGAGAGGAATGCAGATTAATAGGAGAACTAAGAGAGAAAACACAATATTTTGTGAAATAACCAATATTTTTGAGGACTTTCAAAACAGGGAGGGGAAGAGACTTTGGGGCCGATTAGGATGGCGGACGGACTTGCGTCCGTCCGCCATCCCAGAGGTGGAGGAACCGTCCGCATGGGCTGCGGCGGTCCCTCCGTGCAAATTAGGATGTGACCGCCACCCTGGCGGTCACATCCTGGATATTTAACATTGCAGCGGGTGCTGCTTCAAGCAGCACCCGCCGCAATGTTAAAAGTGCATGTTTTACATTTACATGCACAAAGCGGCAGGCACCGCACGGTGCCTGCCGCTTTGTGCATGTAAATACTGGGGGGTACCATAGGTACCCCCCATGTGCACCCCCCACCCGCCTACACCCTGGGGGCCCGCAACGGGCCCCCAAAATCAAAAGTACACATGCTTTTCCACGGCGGAAAAACCGCCGCGGAAAAGCATGTTTACTAATGCATCCTAATTTGGCTGGCGGTGTCTGATAGACACTGCCAGCCAAATGAGAGCTTTTCCGCCGCGGTTGTAATCCGACCGCGGCGGAAAAGCAGCGGACAGAAACCAAGACCCACCAGCCATCGTAATGCGGCGGTGGGTCTTTGGTGACTCCGCAGAGGATTTTCCGCCTCCTCCGGGCCGGCGGTGGCTTCCGCCGGCCCGGAGGAGGCGGAAAATCCTCCATCCTAATCGGCCCCTTAGTTTTTTTCTGTGTTTTTGCAAAAATTACTGGTGAAATCCGACAGGCAACTCACGTTACCCGACTAAGAACACCTGTACCCAACTATTTATCTGAAAATGCATTTATGATTGGGGTGTAACACCCCAAACACAGTGGCGGCTCCTCCGCTAAGGTGGAGGAGTGACGCCCCACTGCTTTTCAGCAGCGTAACAAAAAGGAAAAATAAAATGATAATAACGTCATGTTATTATCATTTTATGTTTTCCTGCTGTGAAAGCTTTGGGGCGGGGCAGACAGGGTTGCTCTACTCCCAGAGCAGGGAAAGCAATGGTGGCAATCTGTAAGTGTGCATGAATGCTTGGCTGGCTGTCTTGGGCCGGCCAGACAATCATGCACACTTTGCATGTTCTCCACCCTGGCTGCATTACAGCCTGGGTGGAGAACATGCCCAGGCTCCCAGTCCCAGTCTAAGCGCCGAACGACAGCACTCAGACCAATCACATCACTGCAGCGTTGTGACTGGCTTAGGGGACTTAACACAAAAAAGGGGAGAGGGCCATTACCGTTTAAACTCCAATACCCCAGGCCCCCATGCCGGATCAAATGTTCACACTAAAGGGGTATATAGAGTACACAATAGACATAACCAAGAAAAATTTTCTCGGTTTTGAAAAACTGCCCTCACTCACATACCAAAGTATGTGACATGCTTCATCATAGGGCCTGCTACAAACGCCCTGGTGTAGCCACATCCAGGGCGGAGCATTAGGGAGGGGGAAAAAAATAATAAATTCCACACTACAAGACGTACAACCAAATAGTGTCAACACGTACAACGAGTAACACAAAAGCAGGTGAAAGGTGTGTGCAAAACACCCTGTGACTGGAACTGATAGTGCGACAAAAAGTTGCAGTATAGGAAAGTGATTAAAACTGGTTAAGGGTGCCAATAGAAAGAATTACTTTATTAAACACAGTTAGGTACCCCTACCAGGATTAAAAGTAAGAAAAGGATGGGAAATGTCTTATTGCGAAAGTGAGGTTCCTCAAGACTTCCCTCCTACCACTGCTGAAGTCAACATGTTTCGACCGCTGGAAATGCGCCTAAAAAGGTCACTCCGGTCTTCGTCAGGACTGTCGCAATCAGAACCACTGTTGGCCCTTCCGTAATCTGGTTAAAAGGCCCCTCGGAGTAGAGTAGGTCATCCGTAGCCATACTCTCTCAAGTCTTTCTAGTTTAAGAGTGGAGGTTGATCCCAGTACTGCGGGAAAACATTTACTGAAAAGGAGCAGATAGAGTTTGATGGAAAACCACTTTATTTCAATCACTCTCTCTCCCAGCCCCCGTTTAATTACAACGTCTCTATTGACAGTGTTACTCATGATGTGTTGGAAATTAGCTTGTGCAACTGTGGCAGTAACAATGTATCTGCTGTGCTCATACCCGAGATTTAAACTTCATCCACTCGGGATTATGTAGCAGCACTCTTTCGTTCACCAATGGTAACTCTTTCTGCTGCTTTTAAAAAGAGGCAACACGCTGCGTGCTCCCACGCCCACTCCGAGTGCCTCGGTAAACCCCCACACACCATTACACCCAAAACACTCTCTCAGTAAATGCAAGTTACTACTAGCCCCTGAGAAGGCTGTTAACCCCCTTGTAATAGTGAAACTCACCGAGTTCATGAAATTCACGAGCCCGAACAGGTGTCCGCCAGGAGGGTCTCCCTAAGAACACAATCTGCAAACAGAATAATGCGTGAGGCTGCTGTACCTTGGATATGAGCATCCCCCATCAGAAACTGCCGCGATACACAAACCGCCCGTGAGAGCAGTTAAATGTATCCAAAAGTTCTGAGATATCACCCTTTATCCTCCCGAGCACCTTACCGTCCTCTGGGTTAGCCCTATCCCATCTGCCTGAGTCCCGGAACACCGCGAAGGTAATTGACGCCGTGTCCCACCGGTCCTTTAAGGCAAAGTGACCCCTGACCTGTTACGTCCATAGCGCTGCACGTGACTGACGTCGTATCGTCATGACGTTACGCGCGGGGTGTCTCCGTTCAGTATGGAAATAGAGACGTCTAAGAGACTTGTGCGATATGTAGTCACAAATGTAAGCAGGAAGTGTATCGCGTCACGCCACCCAACAATTCCACGTGGATTTAGCCAGATGTAAATGTGTGCACCGCGTGTTAAAACTGGCTTAGGGGAGCTTGGGTGTTTCCTGTTTCCAGCTCGACGGGAGACAACGAAGAAGAGACGTAGTGATAAGGTATGTTTTTTTTTTAATTAACGCCACCCCCAATCCGTGTCTACCGCCACTGCCCAAACACTGCCCCCCCAAAACTACGCCCCTAATAGGCAACCTCATAGGAACTCCAGTGTGTTTCTTGGTGTTACCCTGAAAATTCCTCTTCTTGGGATATAGAGATATTTGATTATATCATTAAATGAACTTCTCTAATATGCTTCCCTGACTCCTCGGCACCCGAGTTTTATTAAATACCTAATAAATGACCTCCCCAAATACATAATAATTTGATAAACCCAGTTGAATATGGCCCTCCTCTTTTGGAGGGAACCCCACTGCTCTCACCACATGCCCTCTTCATTAATTTTTCAAGCTCTACAATTTATTTTCTAGAAGGAATTTATGCTTTCCCAGGGCCTGGTTTAAAATGTCTTGTCTGTGATTTCTATCTGAAAGAGACACGTTAGTGATAGATTCCTTACCTTAGAATATCCCCAGGCGTCACACTGGATCTGGAATTTTTTTGCGTAGCAGTACCCATGCGCGTCGGTAGGCGTAGTCCGCTGCTACGCGTCCGTCGTTGGCGTCGTGGGCGCAGTGATGACGTCGTTGGAGTACTTAGACGCCGCCTCCGCGTGCTGACGTCAGTTCTTCTTTTTTCCGTGCCAGCTAGCGCAGATCTGGGAAAAGTTGTACCATAGTCACTTTTTGACTAACCTTTTGAGATCCTTTTTGATCCTTTTTCAAAGTCTATATCGACTCCGACGGTGCCTGTAGGGATGCCCGGGTTTAAGCCCTGCGCCGACTGCAACCGAATGATGTCGGTTACCGACCCCCATCGCCGGTGCCTGCACTGTTTAGGCCTGGACCATAACGACAAGTCCTGCTCCGACTGCCGGGCCCTGACGTCTAAGGCTAGATGGGAGCGGTCCCGTAAGCGACTCGAGCTTCGGCAGTCCGCCCCGCTCGAGGTCCCGGTCCGAAAGGAGGTCGAGGGACTGGTCGCGGGGCCGGAGCCACCACAGTTCCGGGAGTCGTCATCGGTCTTCGGGCTCGAAGTCCTCAGGTAAGAGGCACAAGAAGTCGAAGAGGCATCATCGCTCTTCCGACTCCCCCCGACGCTCGCGCGACGCGGCCGGGGGTTCGGGCGACACCGCCCACGCGGCTCCGCTGGAGCCGCAGGTGTCGCGGCCTGCTCCACACCCGCCGGTCCCTGGGCAGGACGCGACGCCGGGGGAGATTGCAGACTTCCTCATGGCCATGAGGTCGCTCGCTCCTCCGTCGGGTTTTGCGGCGCCTTCGGGCCAAGCGGCTCCGACTGGGGCCCCACGCGGGCCGGGCGCTCCGGCCCCAGCGCTGTCGGGTGCTTCGGCCTCGGCGCCGTCAGCGACTTCGGTCCCGACGCCGCAGGGACCCTCTGGGTCCGGTTCCGAATCCGGGTCGCCGCCGGTCGACCTCACGACCTCGCCGGCGTCGGCCCCTCGGGTGTCGCCCCCGGCGCCGTCCCAGGACGACGTCGTCCCTGGTCCTGCCCTCGATTCGGGTCCGTCGCCGTAGCGGCGCCACTCGGCGCCGCTCTCAACGCCGATGGGAGATTTCGATTTCTATGACCCGGCCCCATCTTTTGAGCCTGAGTACCAGGCTGTAGTGTAGTTCCTATATTCCCAATAGGCTCTGCGCATTGGAATAATATAAACAGCAGTGTAGACGTAGGACTGAGGTTATCTAGGTCTCTACTGACTATATTAGTCTTAATTAGTTTTGCCAGCTAGCTCAGAGGTCACTAGAAACTTTCTCGAATGTTCAAGAAGGAGTTAACTTTCCTGATTTAGACAAGAAGGGATTCGTTTCTGACAACCGCATAAACATGACAACTTTGCTCCCTCAGAATAAAGAGTATATCTCTAGAGTCGTGTGAAAACAATAGACAGTTATTTCACTCAGTCAATCGTGCATACTTAGTTTCACCAGAGTGTTGAGAAATAGAGAGACGGGCGTTTTCAATAAAAGGTGTTATTTATTGAGCAGTCTTCTTTCTCATGCAAGAGAAGTGAGTTGCCACAATTGCAATACTTATCATGAAGTACAGTAAAAGGAGTACTATAAAATAATACTGTAAAAGCATTGATATGGTTTCTTAGCCATATGATACTTTAAAATGGATAAAATATATACATACATAAAAACATTGACTAAACGTACTCAACTGGTGCTTCTAAGATACGCCTACCCCGGTGTACCTGACCTAAGCCTAATACGTGGGAAGGAGTAAGTAAGTTGCAGTTTTAAGTTAAGTGGGTTTTTGCCAAGAATCTGAATCAAGAATTCTCTTAAGGATTTAGTCAGCTCCGTACCTTGGTAATAGAATGTAGGAGGTCTTGTATCTCTCTCTCAGGACTTGATCTCCCAGCAACCCGCAAGGGTGACTGGAAACACTGGAGCTGGAATTTCTCGGCAGGAGAAAAGACAGCGTCTCTCTCAGTGCGTCAAATGGGAGGGTCGGCTTCCTTCGGCACTCGCAACAGCTGGGCATCGGGCAAGTAGATAGCCGCTCTGCTCCAAACCACCATGTGTTTGCTTAAGGCAACGTTGGTATATTTATACCTGGAAGGTGCTGAGTTTGACGTAAGGTTGGACATAAGACGTCACTAAGAACTAACAGTTCTTTCTGGACTCCAGGAGTTCTTGTTCAAATCAAAACAAAAGCAGGGGGATTTCCCGGGCTGCTGGAGGCTTGGTTTGTTTAAAGAACGTGTTGTACTTTCTAGGAGTCTATGGGAGTAGCCTTGCCGCATTTGGACTGCATGGGCTATGACTAGATATGGACATGATTCCTATGCCTTTCTAAGGATATGTTTTGTTATAACCATATAAGGGCATGAATCGGGGATATGTTGATTAGGGTCCTAGATAGATTCACAACACTCACTCCATGTATTAATGTCCATCATTACTTAAATACTAAGCAATACTAAACATATAACGATGCATGTGTTTTCCAACCCACCCCAAAATACATTAATTGCATTGGAAATGGTGTATGGTATATACACGAAAATGAGTATTTATACTGTACGTTTTTCAAGCAGTGTTATCATTCAGGAAATGCATATATAAATATTGGCTGAATGAATTGCGAAAATTACATTTATGAAATGGCTCTGAATACAGAAAAGAAGGTCGAGACCATTTCATCACATATTTATACAATACTGTACATGTGCTAGAGGCTCAGGTAAAATATTGTCTCTATTATCTGTTAAAAATAGAAGCTCTGTTCTCTAAGAATAGTTCTACTTTAAGCAGAGTACCATGTGCCAGAAAAAAGGTAAATATTTTGGAAATGGAAAAAATAATTTCGCTTTCAGGGGAAAAAATAGTTCCAAATGTTTTCAGTAGTTTTGTTTATCGAAAACTGAAGGCCGAATTCAGAGTTCAGGGAACGCTGTGTGCTCGTTGTTTTAAAAGTTATTCTCGTTGTTCAGGGGAGAACATCATATCAGACAGGCTTGCGAAAAATTGGTCTACAACATCAGGTGAGAGTTCGACCAAGTTCGAAAAAGCTGAAATTGTGCATATGTGAGAATGAGTGCTATCATCAATGTTTGGATCAGCAATGCTCACAGAAGGTTGTACCTGTTTGGTGCTGCTTTCCTCTCATACTTCACCGCCACCTACTCGTAATGGTGAAGTCTCAACGAATGCCGTCATCAGAATAGGTGGCCGCTGGGGATAACACGTTGCATGAGTCATTACCGGACCTACAAAAGTATCGATATCCATTGGTACTGCTGATGGTAGTGTAAGACAGACGTCCAACACGCATTCTTCTCCGCATAGCAGACATCGAAGCACAGGTAAGATGCAATCTTGCCAGATTGGTCTGAATGAAAGAAACCAGGCAGTACTCAGATCTCTTAGCCGGGCTAATCCAAGGACTCTAGTGATTCGGTCTCGGTAGCGTATTGCTAGGATCGTCTCTTCCATCGTTGCTGGAGTTTTGTCTGTGGCATGGCTTGCCATATCGGAGCAGAAGGATCAAAAATAAAATTCCTGCTACGAGTCCCAAAAGAAGAGGCAGGCCGCCGAAAAAGGAATGGACAAAATTCGGAAAAATGCCCAGAACCGTTTCAAAGGGTGCTAACAGTCCCGAAAAAACTGTCTTAAATACATGTGCGATGCCACTGGTATCAGACATGTTTAAGATTTGACCTAACATTTCTACGAAATGCACGGGGCAATTTGTCGATAATAGGGAATGTATCTCTGACGCTGTCCTTGCAACTTGCAGATCATACGTCTCTTTGGACGAGGTTAAAGGCACAGTTGTCTGTAAAAGAATAGACTTCATTCTGCTTAAAGTATCAATTCGAATAGAAGAGATATTCAAAGAAGGCCATATTGCCGCCTCCATGTCTGGATTGCTGTTTGGATACAATACTTGCATACAGCAAGTGACCATGGAAGTAACGCTCACGAGATAGGCTTTTCATGGCACCATGCCACAACAGCTGTGGTCACTTATTAGAACGTAGCTGCCGTTGGAAAGCTGTCTGAAAAATGGCTCTATCTGTGTTGCAGGAGTGCCATGCAGGTGACATGAAAGGTTATTTGATGAACCTTCACAGGCTCAATGCAAGTTAATACCTTGACACAGAAGTGTACCGCTTAGTGATTTTTTACAATTGTTACCACTAAGGAATACCTCTTTTTTTCCTTCACTATAATATTTGTGTGTATAAGGTAAATTCCATGTTGACTTGATGTATCCTTTACCCAACCTTTCATACAGGCCTGCTGGTATATATTTTTGGCAATACTTAAACTGGAAAGTTGTTATCGGAATTGTAATTGTTCCGTGTATTATCCATTCAATGACAGGTCTCTCTGACATTGTCAATGATAATCTCTCAAGTTTTTCAATGCTCAGAATCGTATAGTCTGCTCCTTTTTGTGCCAAACTGATTTGTTTATCAGTAAGGTTAAAGATAGAGAATAATGACGTTATGTTGATTAGATGCCATGGCACGTAGCCTGAACGCAGGTTTTGGAACGTCCAGCCAAGTTGTACAATAGAACGCAATTGGGACTGACCATGTTGTAACATTAGCAAGTCCTGCTCTATTATATCAATAGCAGATGATATAATGCTGTCCAGTGAATATATTCTGGAGGACAGTCTCGTTAACCCATTGTCCACTACAGAAAGTGATTTTTCCAAATTTATACGATCAATTTCTCATATTTTTTCTGCAGTTTCAATTTGTGTTACTTTCCAAGCTTCGTTGTAAGCAGCGTATATACCGGTGTATATGAAACGTTTTTGACGCTGTTTGCGTGGTCCCAGTATGAAGTCACGCAAGTCAGCACCGTCTTTAAGTAAAATTAAGTGTTGCTTAATTTCAGCCAGTGTGGATTTCTGTAGCCACTCAAGGCATAGTTTCCCTACACTGTATGTTGTAACTATCCCTGGATGTTGTCTCTGGGAATATCTTGGGTCTGGCCTGTTCTGTTTTAACCCCTGTAGTTTGTTCAGGAATCTATCTTGACTGTTATTTGTGTCTGTGGGCCAGATCAACCATTTTTTCCAATCAGGATTTGTTCTGTTTTGGTGTAAAATATGGGATATGTCTATCTCCACGTCTGTAGTGCTATTAATATCAGGTATGGGCTTTGGAATAGACGGTTTATTTAAGTCTTTTATCTTGGCTAAACCAAGACAGGTTGTTTGCTGAATGGCGTCATTCAGGAATATTATCTGTTCTGGGATCATGCAGGCTCTAAATAATGCTTCTAGACCTTGTACCTGCCAGTCTTTTGAACCCCAGATGGTTTATGTTTCAATGTTGTTTTTCCAAAATTCAAAACCAAATGTAGACATTTTGTCATAAAATTTTTCAGAATAAATCAATTTAGTATTTGTCAACATTATTTTCATTCCTGTCTTATTTAACATTTTAAAATAAAACGTTTCTGGATCACTGTTGTTAAACCCTGAGAAGTATTGGTATTTCTCATAAAATGTTTTTGAGCTGCCTTTTGGCGGAGTTGGACAATGTTCCCATTGGTTATAATTAAAAACATTTCTAGGTTGAGCAGATTTATGCAAATAGTGATGACCAAAGTGATTATAGCAATACATTTCTTCATAATTTGATGAACCCTGTAAATAATCATGTTCTGTGAATTTGGCTGACATTACTAAATCTGACATCATATTATTAATATTTTCAAAGTCCCAATCATCAGAGAAAGTACTTGATGTCACAAAGTCACTTAAGGAAACCTTAAATTGATGCGGATATTTCAAGAGCTCAATCGGGCCATAGATTTCATAATCCATTTTGTCCCATGCTACCCCACCGGGTATTGGATTGGCTGTGATGTTCACTGATGACAGTTCTCTTTTCTCGATGTGAGAGTATCTGTGAGGCTTTAGGACCAAGTTGATGTTCTGACTTGCTGTGTCCATTGTACTATATTTTCCATCAATAAATCTACCCAAACATAAAACCATGATGAGCCAAAGCAGGAGGAAAAGTACACCTAACACAATCCAAAATTCAATCCATGGTGAAATTAGATATATTTCTTTTAGTTGATGAACGAGTTCAGTAATTTTTTCTTTGAAAGTTTTTGTTGCTGGCGTTTCTTCAGATTCACTTGGATCATCAGAAAAGTCATCGAAATTGATGAAGTAGCCAGATGCAGTTCTGTCAATTGTTGGAATTGCTTCCGGATTTTCATTAGTCTTTGGATCTTTCTTTGTTTCATTAACATAGTCTGATGCTACATAATTGTAGACTGGTGTTTCTTGACGAACTGTTGCAATTTGGGTTTCAAGAGGCACAAGTTCCATGGCTTTGTTGCATAGTCCTTTTTTGTTCACTGCAGGTTTATCAAAAGTGATTAGTCTTTCAGTTTGAACCTCTTGTATTGTAGCAAGATTTGGTCTTCTGCTATTTCTTGGGAGTCCACTGGGCCTACTACTTATTATTGGCCACATGATTGTGGTTTTACCAGGTCGATGGATACAACTCTGTTCTCCTCTTTAACAGCAAGGGGCGGAAGTTCTACTGATCTTGTTCCGCTGACAGCTAAGACAGGTACTGCTTTTCTGTAAGAAGGCCCAAATTCCTTCTTCACCGCGATCTTCTCTCTGACTAGATCCCCAATCTTTGGAATCCAGACAGGTCTTGCTGGGACAGGTGGTTTCTCTTCAGTGGCTGTTGGCTTTAACTTTATGTTACTTAGACTTCTTCTTGTTTCATTTAAGTCCTGTAAAACAGCCAAACGGTCTTTGATATCAAAGGCTTTTTTATTCACCACTGAAGTCTGACAATCTAAGTCCTGGATGTGCATTCTAGTACCGAACAATAGTTCGTATGGAGTGATACCTTTTAGAGAATTCCTTGGCAGATTGTTAAGACTATGTTGGACACTGGTTAAATGTTTGACCCACCCATCACCCGAACCTAATACCCTCGCCGTTATAGATTGCTTTAAGTCACGTTTTTTTCTTTCCACTACCGCATTTCCCTCAGGATGGAAGGGAGAAGAGTACCGCAATGCAATGCCCATGTTGGTCATGGCCTCCTTGTAAGCCCGAGAGCTAAACGCAGGACCCTGGTCAGAATGTAGCATGCCAATTGCATATGTGCCGATAAAGACTCGCAAATCTTTTATAACAGTTCTGGCGTCAGCCAAGCGCTGGGGTCTACATTTTAAGTGAATCTAGTCTTAATATTTATGGGAACGCATTTCTCTGGCTGGATTTTTGCGTATAGATAGCCTGATGCTTTCTAATAAAGGAGTCCTGGCTGTAGTCTGGTCTGGTTCACAACTGCGATCTCTGTTGCAGTCTGGACAATCCTTTGCAAATTTGTAATTTTGCAGGCTCATCCCGGCCACCAGTATTCTGATTGTAATTCTTTTAGAGATGTCACGATCTCTTGGTGCCTTAGACCCTGTCCCATGTGTGCTTCTTGAATCAAGTAAGCCCTCCGGTTCGTGTTTGGAATTACTCTATCCCCCACTCGAGGGATTTGAGCAAAAGGATGGAGTTTGCTTCAATTATGTATGTATTATTGAGTGGATAGTCGAGAGGTAATGCTGCATAGTCGCCTTTTAATGAGGGTTTTACCGCCAGCATGGTTTCTCCGTCTGTGTTTTTTAGAACGCTTTTTTGTGGCTACGGAAGCCGGTTGAACTGCTGCCGCTGTGGCTCTGTTAGCCAATGAATTCCCTGCAACGTGAATGCCATCACGTTGATGACTCAGTGTATGTATCTCATGAGTCTTTCGTAGTTCTTTCTGCAAAAGAACTACTTGTTCCCAAAGTTTTTTATGCTTTATTGTGGCACTTGTGTCATCTTTGTAACCGTTTTTGATCCATGTCTGCATGCCATTATTGTAAGACTTGACGCAGTAATGCGAATCGCACACTATTAGTGTGGGGAATTCGTGATCGGCATGTTCAAGCGCCATCTTTAAAGATCTTATTTCAGCTTGCTGAGCTGTACAGTTTCTGAGTGATTCAGTTTTGGTGATTATCGGTCTGAATCTACCTAAGCGCCAGCGACCTTTAACAATCGCGCACGCTGCATTGTAGGATTTTTTATCCACATCGTAGTGTTGTGCAAATCTGTCCATGTAGATTACACAGGTGTACTGTTCGAGAGGCAGAATTTCGATTGGCAGAGGATATTCATGTTCGTATTCTAGATTTTCTAGTTTTTTCATTTTCGGGTCAAAATAGTGTTTCACATCTTCTGCAGCAAGAGAATTTTCCCATTGTATCAATTTTGGATCTAATACCACAGCATTTAGATTGCGTGGGCTTGTTAATGCCTCAAGGGCTGATTCTGCTGTTAAAACAGATATTTTCTTGCCTTGGGCTAGGGCTCTTTCTTTTGCTACAGCAGTTTGAACCGCAGTTAGAATTTTTTCAGTAGAACTGAATTTCATTTCAGCTTGTGTGTACAAGTGTGATTTGTAAGCTATTGGTACAGTTTCTCCTTCATTAGAGGTCAGGCACGTGAATCCGCATCTTCCTGGGATGACTCGGATTACAAGGTTGCGTATGTTGTCGCGAGTTTGCAATTTTGTTTTAGTTAACATGTCTGTTTGTAATGATCTTAAAATTTCTGTGTGTTTCTGAGTCCAATTGATTTGTTTTAAATCAGGTTTTATTAATTCATAGAGAGGTTTAACCCTCTCTGCATAATTTAGAATGTATGTTCTTCCGAAATTCAGGAAACCTAGTATTGATTGTAAATTCTTCAGCGTTTTTGGTGCTTGGAGTACAGCACACTTCTCTAAGAAGTTGGCTGCTAGGCTTTTGCCTTCACTTGATATTTCATATCCTAAAAACAGGACAGTTAGATGAGCAATTCGTGACTTTTTAAAGTTGAATTTGTACCCTTCAGCTACAAACCCAAGTATTATGGTGTTCACTCTTTTCGAGTGTGTCTCCAGGTCATCATCTGTGAGATAGATGTCATCGACATAAGATAATGCCTCATCATCATATATTTGTAGTAACTCTGTTACCCTTGCTGAGAATAAACCTGGGCTGTTCTTGAATCCCTGTGGGAGTCAACAGAATTGTTTTGCGACCCCATTGTTGAGAAAGCGGTCAAATACCTGCTTTCAAGTGCAATGTTTTATTTTTTTGCGCATAATGTTATTCATTAGTGCTGCACTGTGTGAGTTATGTACTGTAAATGTTTTGCAGCAAGAGTTTAGGTATCTGTAGTCCAAAACTAGACGATATGAATCGTCTGGCTTGGAGACCGGAAGCAAAGGATTGCTCATTTGTGAGGTGCATGTTTCAATCACCCCCTGGTATTAAAGTTGATCTAAGATCTCCCTGACTTGCTTTTTAGCTTCTTGTTTAACTGGGTACTGCCTTTGTGCAGTAGGTTGACTTTTTAACTGGATTTTGTGGGGAGGAGAATCCTCATCCCATCCTACGTGATTTTTATATAATGCAGGGGCTTGTGCCACTGCCCATTTTCTTGCAAATGTATATTTTTTATGAATTGGAATATGATTTGAGAAGGCAGGCATAATCATTTCTTCGCCATGAGGGCACTCCCTGACAAACTCTGGTGGCCAGTCTCTCTCAGCTAACAGGATATCATAGCCTTTCGAAAGGTTATCCCAAAAGAGACCCTTTACTTTCCTAGTTTTATCCCCCTCTATACGCAATGTTATTTCATATAATTTATGGGGTTTGCTAACTCTGGTGTCTGCAGTTTCCACCTGAATGTATTCATTCATGTCCACTGTCTCCAGAAGATTCATCAGGATCTTGCGAGCTATGGTCACTTCTGCTGCGCTGTCTAGCATTGTCTGGGCCCACTCTCCATTTTTCAGTTGTGTCCTCAGTATCCTCGGCATCTTTTATTTTAATACTGGCTACCTTCTTTCTTGGAAATTGTAATTTTTTACTTTGATGAGCAGGTTCCTTGTCTTTGGACTTGACTTGCTCTTCTTTGTGTTCTGACCGTCCTCTTCTTTCCGATTTCTGTGAGGAAGTCTGAAAAGATCGAGAGGGACGTGTATCAATATCTTGATATCTGTCAGGTTTTCTCAATTTATCCCTATCTCTAAGGTTGTATCTTTTCTCAGAGGGCTCCCTCTGGGGAGACTTGCTTCCTCGTTCTGGAGATCTATCTCTTCGTTGAGGAGACCTTCCTCTGGACTGAAAACGTTTTTCTTTGGGAGTGGATTGTTTATTACCATCCCAACTCTTTTTTGGAGTGTTCAGATTATTTTTAATAAAGGTTTTTTCAGGATGTTCAGTTAGTTGGGGTTTTACTGGTTTCCCACCCAAACTATCTCTACCTAGTTCTTCATAGGATTTTTCTATGATTCTGGCAAGTTCAAAAGGTTGTTCTGCTATATCTGTTTCTTTCAATTTCTGCAGGAATGCTGTGTCGTCAATTGCCAATTGAACTAATTCTCTATATGCCTTCGTTAATTCTTTTAGTTTAACTAGGAGTTCTTCGCTTGACATTTTATCAATGTCGGGATGTGGTGTGTAGCTGGCTAGAACCGGCCACGTGGCTCCTGGTCTACCTAGTGGACCGAGCCTGGTGATGTGATTTTGATGTTTTAGGGCGCCATTAAACCAGAGCAGGTGCTCTTGGTAAGTTAGTGGGATTTCAACGTCCTCGAAAGGAGCGTATTCATCCGGAGGTTCCTCTATTTTGTAATAGTGAAAATCTTGTGTTACAGCGTTTGCTGCTGGAAATTGTATCCATGAATAGAATACCTCTGTCTGCCGATATTCATGGGCCTCTACCACAAATATCACGGTACCACCTCTTGGTGATAGTCCATTTTCTATAAGTTTAAGAGTTATAGTTCTGCTTACATTGACCGGAATGATTATAACATTCGGGTCATTCTGTTGGATAGTTGTGTCATCTAACAACAGTTGAGACGCTAAAACATCTCTTTCTTCGTCACTTTCCGGCATTTTACAGAAAGTTTTTTTTGTTGCAGATCAAGTTTCAAGGAAACAAAGATTAGGTGCACAATATTTTGGAACACTGTATCCTTCAACGTTGACTAAACCAAAAACGAATACATAGGATTCTCATCCTACTAAGTTCCGGCGGATATTAACCTTTTACCCACTCCAGACGTCTATTGGAGTTTTTACGGGAAAAGGGGTCTGTGTGAAAAAGCACGACTGAGTTACTCTAATGTCTTGCGTTAGATTATCGCCTTACCAAACGTTGGGGGCCATGTAGTGTAGTTCCTATATTCCCAATAGGCTCTGCGCATTGGAATAATATAAACAGCAGTGTAGACGTAGGACTGAGGTCATCTAGGTCTCTACTGACTATATTAGACTTAATTAGTTTTGCCAGCTAGCTCAGAGGTCACTAGAAACTTTCTCGAATGTTCAAGAAGGAGTTAACTTTCCTGATTTAGACAAGAAGGGATTAGTTTCTGAAAACCGCATAAACATGACAACTTTGCTCCCTCAGAATAAAGAGTATATCTCTACAGTCGTGTGAAAACAATAGACAGTTATTTCACTCAGTCAATCGTGCATACTTAGTTTCACCAGAGTGCAGAGAAATAGAGAGACGGGTTTTTTCAATAAAAGTTGTTATTTATTCAGCAGTCTTCTTTCTCATGCAAGAGAAGTGAGTTGCCACAATTGCAATCATGAAGTAAAGTGCGTACAGTAAAAGGAGTATTATAAAATAATACTGTAAAAGCATTGATATGGTTTCTTAGCCATATGATACTTTAAAATGGATAAAATATATACATACATAAAAACATTGACTAAACGTACTCAACTGGTGCTTCTAAGATACGCCTACCCCGGTGTACCTGACCTAAGCCTAATACGTGGGAAGGAGTAAGTAAGTTGCAGTTTTAAGTTAAGTGGGTTTTTGCCAAGAATCTGAATCAAGAATTCTCTTAAGGATTTAGTCAGCTCCGTACCTTGGTAATAGAATGTAGGAGGTCTTGTATCTCTCTCTCAGGACTCGATCTCCCAGCAACCCGCAAGGGTGACTGGAAACACCGGAGCTGGAATTTCTCGGCAGTAGAAAAGACAGTGTCTCTCTCAGTGCGTCAAATGGGAGGGTCGGCTTCCTTCGGCACTCGCATCAGCTGGGTGTCGGGTAAGTAGATAGCCGCTCTGCTCCAAACCACCGTGTGTTTGCTTAAGGCAACGTTGGTATATTTATACCTGGAAGGTGCCGAGTTTGACGTAAGGTTGGACATAAGACGTCACTAAGAACTAACAGTTCTTTCTGGACTCCAGATGTTCTTGTTCAAATCAAAACAAAAGCAGGGGGATTTCCTGGGCTGCTGGAGGCTTGGTTTGTTTAAAGAACGCGTTGTACTTTCTAGGAGTCTATGGGAGTAGCCTTGCCGTATTTGGACTGCATGGGCTATGACTAGATATGGACATGATTCCTATGCCTTTATAAGGATATGTTTTGTTATAACCATATAAGGGCATGAAACGGGGATATCTTGATTAGGGTCCTAGATAGATTCACAACAAGGCGGTGGGTGATGAGGAGGATTGGGAGGGGTCTAAGGACCCTCTGGCATGTGAGTGTCAGTCTTCTGCGGACTGGACAGGAGAGCTTGGGGAGGCCAGTGGTCTGGACACTTCGACTGACACGAGCGTGGCTACGGAGGAGGGGGCTGCTTATAGCATGGTGCTGATGAGGGCGGCCAAGGCCTTGGGCCTTGAGCTCCCCGTCGCGGCCGTGAGGACTAACCTCCTCACTGAGGTCCTTGAACCGCAGCGAAGCTCGGCCGAGCCTCTGCTGCCGTTTAATGAGGCCTTGTCAGACGTTCTTTTGGGCACTTGGTCCAGGCACGCCACAGGGCAGCCTGTGGATAGGAACGTGGCCAGATGCCACCGCCCGGCTCCGGGTCACCCTTGCTTTCTGTCCACCCATCCCACCCCTGAGAGCCTGGTTATTCAGGCCTCCAAATCCCAGACCGCATTCCCGTCGACTCCCCCCGACCGGGAATCCAAGAGGTATGAGAATTACGGGGAAAAGGTTTTCTCCTCCCTGAGTTTGGGATTGTGGTCAGTCAATACCGCGTGCCTCTTGGGCCGCTACAACCACTCTCTGTGGGACACGGTCGCGGCAGTGCTGCCAGAATGCCCGTTGGAGGTACGGGCTAAACTCGGCCAGGCCCTTGTGGAAGGTCGAGATGCGGCACGGTACTGCATCTGGTGTGGGCTGGATACTACCGACTCTCTAGGCAGAGCGATGACAACGACGGTGGCGATTCGTCGTCACGCCTGGTTGAGGTCTGCCAATTTCTCGGCCGATGTCCAAAACACACTTATGGGCATGCCGTTTGATGGCTGTCGCCTCTATGGCGACAAGGCAGACCATGCGCTTGAGCGCTTTAAGGACTCCAGGGCTACGGCCAAGTCCTTGGGCCTCTTGGCCCCACGCCAGCAAACAGGTGCCTTTCGCTCCTTTCGTGGCCAAGGAAGGGGCGCCCCCACACGTGCTGCCAGCCACGTGCCGCAGTCTAACATCCAGCGCGGTGGCGGCCGAGGAATCTGCCGTGGCGGCGATCGGGGACAACGGAGAGGCCAGTCCACACCTACCCCCGCAGCATCCGCCTCAAAACCCTCCTAGTCCGTGCTTTCAGGCCCATGTGACGCCAGTGGGGGGCAGGGTTTGCCATCACCACCACCACTGGCGCACTGTCACTTCGGATAGGTGGGTGCTGCAAATCGTCCGAAGGGGCTACTCCCTCCCCTTCGAGGCATCCCCTCCAGCCAAGCCACCGCAGTACCACCGCGTGTTGGGGGATCACTTGACACTTCTACGGTAGGAAGTTACGGCCCTCTTGGCTAAGGGGGCCATCGAGCGCATTGCTGGGCCAGAAGTAGGGTGTGGCTGTTACTCCCACTACTCTCTGGTACCCAAGAAGGGCAAAGGGGGCCTCCGCCCTATCTTGGACCTAAGGAACGTCAACGGCTTCCTCCGGATGGAGAAGTTCAAGATGCTGACATTGGCTCAGGTCTTGGCTGCCCTAGACCCTGGAGACTGGATGGTAGCGTTGGACTTTCAGGACGCTTATTTTCACATCCCCGTCCTGCCGGCCCACCGGCGTTACCTGCGGTTCACGGTAGACCACGAGCACTTTCAGTTTACAGTGCTCCCCTTCGGCCTTACCAGCGCCTCACGGGTGTTCACGAAAGTGATGTCGGTGGTGGCAGCTCATCTGCGCAGGTTAGGGGTTTCAGTCTTCCCCTACCTCGACGACTGGTTGTTGAAGGTGGGCTCGCCCCAGACAGTCGCCAGCCACCTCCAGACTATGGCCGACCTCCTGCACCTGCTGGGGTTCTCCATCAATGTGCCGAAGTCACACCTGTGTCCCTCTCAGAAGCTCCTCTTCATCGGAGCGGTTCTGGACTCTGCGCAGTTTCGGGTGTATCCTCCCGAACAGCGGGTTCGGGATATTCAGGCTCTGATTACGATCTTTCAGCCTTTATCCTGAGTCTCGGTCAGGTTTACGCTGCGGCTTCTGGGGCTGATGGCCTCCTGCATCCTTCTGGTGCATCACGCCAGGTGGCGGATGCGGGCTGTGCAGTGGGACCTGAAGTTTCAGTGGGCCCAGCATCAGGGCAACTTGTCTGACCATGTCTTGATCTCTGAGGGCACTGCAAGACAGTTGCAGTGGTGGCTCACGGACCGCGATTGGGTTAGCGGCAGATCCCTCTCCCTACCCCAACCGGAGCACGTAGTTGTGACAGATTCGTCCCTCCAGGGCTGGGGGGGCCACATGGCAGAGGCGGAGATCAGAGGCCTCTGGTCTCCGGCGGAGTCCCAGCTCCACATCAACCTTCTGGAGCTGCGGGCGATCCGACTTGCACTGAAGGCATTCCTTCCCTATGTCCGGGGGAGTGTAGTGGAGGTGTTCATGGACAACACCACCGCCATGTGGTACTGCAACAAACAGGGTGGACCCTATGCCAGGAGGCTCTGCGCCTCTGGCAGTGGCTGGAACATAAGGGCGTGACCCTGGTGGTTCAACACCTGGCAGGTTCTCTGAACGCCAGGGCAGACGAACTCAGCCGTCGGTGCATGATGGATCACGAATGGCGTCTGAACTCGGACGTGGCGCAAGGTCTCTTTCAGCAGTGGGGAGAGCCTTGGTTAGATCTATTCGCCACAGAAGAGAACGCGCAATGTCATCAGTTCTGCGCGTTGGAATTTTCAAGGCGGCACTCGCTCAGCGACGCTTTTCGTCGCAAGTGGAGTTGCGGTCTATTGTACGCCTTTCCGCCTATACCACTTTTGCCCAGAGTGCTGAAGAAGATCAGGCGCGACCGGGCCCAGGTCATCCTTGTGGCTCCGGACTGGGCACGAAGATACTGGTATCCAGAGCTACTCAGCATGTCTGTCGATCCCCGATTCATCTGCCTCTTCAGGAGGACCTTCTGTCGCAGCAGCAGGAGACGGTCCTCCACCCGAACCTGTCCAGTCTCCACCTACAAGCTTGGAGATTGAGCGGGGACAGTTGAGGCCATTTGACTTGCCTCCTGAAGTCTGTAATGTCATTCTGGCAGCCAGGCGTCCCTCCACAAAATCGGGATACGCATGCAGGTGTAACAGATTTGTGGCATGGTGCACAGCAAAGGCTGTGGATCCACTCTCTGCCCCTCTTTCTGAGGTTCTTCTCTTCCTTCTTTCTCTTGCCCGAGCAGGGCTCTGCTCTGGGCACTCTCAAGGGCTACCTTTCTGCCCTTTCCGCCTTCTTAAGGCTACCTCATCAGCCATCTTTGTTCAAGTCCCCAATTGTAAATAGGTTTTTGAAGGGCATCACACACATGTTCCCTCCTGTTCCATTCGTGATGCCTCAGTAGGACTTGAACCTTGTACTTACTTATCTCATGTGTGCTCCCTTTGAGCCGCTCCATAACTGTCCTCTCCGTCTTCTTACCTTGAAGACTGCTTTCCTGGTTGCCATCACCTCTGCCAGGAGGTTGAGTGAGCTCCAGGCTCTTTCTTCCAAACCTCCTTTCCTTTCTGTCCATCCGGACAAGGTTGTGTTGCGGACAAGACCCTCTTTCCTGCCCAAGGTAGTCACAGCCTTCCACACCGGGCAGTCCATCACCTTTCCCACCTTCTTTCCGCCTCCGCATCCCTCGAAAGAGGAAGAGAGGCTCCACCGTCTGGACCCAAAACGTGCGCTCTGCTTCTATTTGGATCGCACACGCCAGTTCCGGGTGGCTGACCAACTCTTAGTTGGTTACGCGGGCGCTAAGAAGGGACGGGCGGTGCACAAACGGACCATCTCTCGGTGGATCGTGTTGTGCATCCAGGCATGCTACTCCTTGGCTAAAAAGGAACCTCCTGTTGGGCTGAGGGCCCATTCCACTCGGGCCATAGCAACTACTACTGCCCTGGGCCGGGGAGTCCCCTTGCAGGACATTTGTCAGGCAGCTACGTGGGCCTCGCTGCACACGTTTGCAAGACACTACTGCCTGGACAGCCAAGTCCGGAGGGATAGCTTGTTTGGCCGTTCCGTCCTCCATGACTTTCTGGTGTGATTATTGGTTCGCAGACCCACCACCGGGGTTGGTATTGCTGGGGTATCTATTCTAAGGTAAGGAATCTATCACTAACATGTCTCTTTCAGATGCACAAGTTACTACTTGTGTAACGATATATCTGTAAGAGACATTAGTTAGTGATAGATTCCTTACCGACCCACCCATACTCCCCGTTCTGCGAACCGATATCTAGGGTTAAGGTCATCCCCTTTCAGGGCCCTAGTTTCATGGCACCAGTATTGGTTTCTATCATGGCTGTGCGTTTCTGGAGCGGAAAAGCTGGGTACAAGAACTGACGTCAACACGCGGAGGCGGCGTCTAAGTACTCCGACGACGTCAACACGGCGCCCATGACGCCAATGACGGACGCGGAGCCGCGGACGATGCCTACCGACGCGCATGGGTACTGCTATGCAAAAAATATCCGGATCCAGTCTGACGCCTGGGGATATTCTAAGGTAAGGAATCTATCAGTAACTAATGTCTCTTACAGATATTTCGTTACACAAGTAGTAACTTGTGCTTTTGGTTTTCTATGCTCTCTATCTGCAATGATCTTACTTCACTTTAATTTTTTCCAACGTTTCTATTGAACTTATGCAGCACTCTCTTCATTTTGTTCAATTTAGTCCCTGTTCTGAAAGTATTTCTATGAATTCTTTGCAATGTTGCCTTTGTTCCATGTATTGATTAGGTAAGAAGTGAGAGATATCTGCTAGCCATATGCTTTCTGGGAAAGGGAAATCCCACCAACCACTTTCTGCAGCAAGAGACCTCAGAGGAACATCTGGTGACCTTTCAGCTAACCCTACACAAAGCTACTCATCCTTGACTTACCATTCAACTTGCTTTCCATAGCGGCTGTGCCAATGCATCTCAACAAGGGAGTTGATCTGTCATGGGGTAGCTCTCTGGCTTACTCTCAATGAATTTAGATATAATTCTGTAGCGGGTACCAGAGCGCAGAAACCTGATCTAATAAGCCCCACAGAATCTGGCTTGTAACAGAAAAGTGAAAGGACAACCCTATCTCCCTCAATCGGTCAATCAGCCACATGTTACAAATGCACGACTACCTACCAGCAGTCTCTGCAGGGGAGTCCCCTATAACGTTTCTATAATTGTTGCCCTGGTATCCTTGAGAATATGTCACATACTGCGCCACACAACCGCCATTAGAAGTGAGCTCAGAAAACTGCTGCCCTTTAGTCTGGTTGACAAGCTACACCTCTTCTAAGTCAGTCTTTATTGAGTGTAGCATCACTGTTAAGTCTTTCCTTGTTATCAGTCTAAGAAATATAAACCTAGACATTGCTGATTCTGAGTGCTCAAGAACCAGTCATGAAACTATCGCATTCTTTTTGTCCATTCATAAAGGTAATAATCACAATTCGAATTGTATATATGCAGGTAATTTTTTTTGTTTTGTTTCAGAATTTCCATTTGAAATTACATTTTCAATATGCTGCAATTTGTTTGAATTCCTAGTTTTTCTTGAAGACAGATTTGATGTGTTCATGGTTCTATTTATCCCTTTTGATATGCTTTTTTAAATATTCTGTGTCATCAAACTAGAGATGTCAGCGTTTACAGTTTGACAACAGTGAATTTTAATCAATTGTGCAATTCACATTTAAACTGATTCATCCTTGACTCTTTCTTTCCCATCCTCCACAGTCATGTTTGCTTTTTTCTCCTTCTTTCCTTCTCCTCCTTTGTTACTCTATCCAAATATTGCACTTTCCTTTCCAATCAACTTCCTAAATCACCACCATCATTCCTTTCTATCATTTCCACTGTCACGTAATCTCTGCAATTCTGCACTTCATTCACTTTCTTTCCTCCACCCTCAGTTTCTTCGCTCACCCTCCTTTCTTCACTTGTTCTCATCCAGGGGTCACAATTTCTCTTTATATTCGAGCTTCAGTGTTCTACTTTACTTCCTTACCTCCTGATATCAGTTTCCTCACATCTTCTCTCTTTTCCATAGAGTCCGCGTGATAGTGGAAATGCTAAAACCAGAACGGTTGGATAGTACCACTACTCTGAAAGGACTCGACTATCTGGATCTTCCTTCTGCTTCGAAAAGAGACTACAAGCTGACATTTTTCTCCTACAAAGAGGGGATATTCTCTTCCAAGGTACGAGAGTGGATAGCAGTGAGTGCAAATCTCTACCTCACTCCAAGAGCCTACTGTTAATCTCTTGGTTCATCAGGAGGGAGTTTTTCAAAGATTTGGAAAACATAGCACACAAATGAACTGACCTTTAACGTGCTGCAAGGGCATCTAGAGTCCCATTGAAGCTCATACTACAAATGGCTTTTTAATGTTGTTTTGGGTGGAAGCAGACAATTACACCCAAGCGCTTGTTTGACTTCTGTGGTTTTCCCATGCATATTAGCTCCTCATTTTGTGGGGGCAAATAATTGAGGACTGTCTTGGAGTATTTTATTCCCAGAAGACTACCTTGGAATTATGGGTTCACATGCACAAATTGGTGCAGTTGTACCCTGCGATATTTGAGGTGTGGTGGTCAATTCCAAAGAGGACCATATGGAATTAGGTCATAATCCACTTGCAACACCCTAACCCACTATTACTGATTCCCCTAGTATCAGTAACCCAGGGTGCAGTGTAACCAGTAACCCAGGTTGCAGTGTAACCACATACTGTATTTTCACAGAAGAATAGCCACTTGAAATGGGGGAGAGAGTATATTTGCCAAGATGTTTGTATAATTGCTTGTATGTTCAACCAATCATCTTAAACAACATATTTGGTCATTCCTCCTCCTATTTCTTTCCTCTATCCTCAAGGTTTCTCTATGTCAGCCAGGTTAGTTATTATGCCCTAAGCCTTTCCTGTGTTAAGTATACATCCGTTTCATTAGTAAAAGTCTCCAGTGAGGAAGTATGGAATAGTTCAGGAATTGCATTTCCAAGGTTGGGTAGGTTTTGGCATAAACACGGTGATCGGAATGCACCTTATTTCTGACTCTCAGCTAAAATATAGTAATGTTTTGTAGTGCACACAGATGATTTTATCCTTTACATACAGAGCACAGTTGCAGCTTTTTTGACTTTCAATTTGTTTTCTATCTTAATTGTATGGTGGGATCATGAACAGGGTGTTTACAATGAAGTAACAAAGATCATATTGCTTTTCAAAGGTTTATTGCTTTTGAAACCTCTTTCTTTCCTACCAATACTAAAACCAAAGTTTGTGGTGGACATACTTTGAAACTTCTTCTTTTAATAACAAAAACAGGCTTTCAGCCTGTTACCCAAAATAAGAGGAGTTTTCGGCAACCAGTTCACACAAATCTCTCTCCTGGCAAGCAGAATCATGAGAAAGACCAGCCTATTTTGGCTTTGGGAGATAATTGATCCAAGCTGAGCATCAGTTCCAAAAAAGAATCAAAAGGGGACTTACCTTGATTTGGCTACCCATAATCCAGATAATATGCTGCTACAGTCCTCCTAGAAACTTCTCAGCCTTGTCATCATCTGCTGTCAGATAAAATGGAGCACACTCTGCCGGATGCCCCATGTTCGAGGCGTATGAGCTGCAGATACTACACTTAGCATTAGATCGCCACCTGGTGTTGGGCTCGGATGATTGCATGTTGTTGTTGTCTTGGAAGAAGTCTTTGTAGTCACGAGATAGGTGACTCCTCCCTTGGACGATAGTGCGCATGGGCATCGGCTCCATCCTTAGATTGTTTTTTTCCGCCACTGGGTTCGGATGAAAGTTTTCCGCTCCGGCTAGAAATAGACTTTTCAAGCACTTCGAAGCACAAAAAACGTACTAAAAACGTATCAAACTACTTTCGATATCGACTAACATCGTTTCGACTCCATCAGCTCGATTCCGGTCGTCGACGCGGGCCGTTGGGCCTATCCACGCCGTGAGGCCTACACCTCATGGAAAGGACGCCATTCAAGAGATGCCCCGGGTGTGGAGCAAAGTTTCCACACAGTGACCACCACGAGGTCTGCAACCTGTGCTTATTGCCAGAACACGGCGAATCCAGCTGTACAGCCTGCGCGTCCTTTCGATCCAAGAAAACCAACCGAGATCGGAGGGCCCATCGACACGACATGCAGAGATCGGCTCCGGAACCGGTGGCTATCTTCGACGAGGAGGTTCCGCTCATTCCCGAAGAAGATTCAGATGATCTCCAAATCGTATCAGAGGCAGACGACTCAGATGACTCCATACCATCGGGCCATGCGTGAGTACTACTTTCCCTGCACCACACACAGCACCCAGATCGAAGGCAAAGGTCAACACTCCACCTCCGGGGCCCAGTCGCGACCGAAAGACCCCTTCGACAGCCCCGCCATCGAGCCCGGCTCCGAAGAAACTCATTAAGCCTTGCGGTAGCTCGGTACCGAGCAAGCTGCACGTGCCGATCCCACAAATTCCCTCGGCAACAAAATCGAAAGAAGTCTCGGCTCCGAAACCGCCGACTTCTAAAGACAAAGGTATGAAGCCAGCGTCCGACGCCTCGAAGCCGTCGAGACCAGCTTCCACTCCAAAACCATCGTCTTCGGTGCCAAAACCGACAAGGCCTGATTCCGACGCGTCCAAGCCCTCGAAACAGTCTACGACACCAAAAACAACACCTTTGGTGCCGAAAACTACGCCAAAGGACATTGTAACATATCCTAAGGCTAAAGACAGACAGCAACCCTGTCCGGAACCGAAAAAATCGGCGCCAACAAAGGTTCCACAAGGAGAAGACCTTTTTCAACCAGATCCTCTGCAAAAGAAGATCTACATTGACCCAAAGACAGGTCATGTGTCCACTACACCACACAAGAAGATGAAGGCAGAGGCAACATCCACACCTGTAGTTCCTGCCAAGAAGAAGGACTCTTTCCCATACCCTATAGATACAGACTGGGAGTACTCAAACCCACAGGATGTGCCAGATATTCCTGACCCACAATCATACCCATGAAAACCTTCTCCCCCAGAAGATAACATTGGTTTTGGTCACCTGTTGAACAGAGCTGCCATTTACCATGGGGTCACTATGCATTCTGATGAGGCAGAGGAAGATTTTCTGTTAGACACATTCGAACAATCACAAAGGTCTGTTCAAATTCTTCCCATGATTAAAGGGGTCATCAAACATGCTCCAGAGATATTTAAAGACCTGTACGTACTAGGATCCTAAACCCTAGAATTGAGAAAAAATATAGGCCTGCACCTGCAGATCCAGCCTACATTAAAGGACAACTACCATTAGATTCACTAGTTGTGTCAAATGCTAGGAAAAGGGCAAACTCAAAAACTTCAGGTGAGTCACCCCCACCTGATAAAGAATCCAAGGTAATAGATGCTTCAGGCAAAAGAATAGCTGCGCAAGCTACCAACATATGGCGCATAGCCCCTCCTTTCACGATATGATAGGGCTCATTATGATGAGTTAGAGAAACTACTAGAACATCTACCTGACCAATATAAAACACAGGCACACGACCTTATACAAGAAGGCAAGCTAATTTCTAATGCCTCAATCAAGTGCGCACTAGATGTAGCAGACACTGCATCTAGAGCTGTAAATACTAGTGTCGTACTTAGGAGACATGCGTGGCTACGCATTTCAGGATTTAAACAGGAAGTGCAAACTACCATTTTAAATCAACCATTTAATCAAAACCAATTGTTTGGACCAGAAGTAGACACAGCACTTGAAAAGATGAAGAAGGATACAGACACCGCCAAATCCATGGGGGCTTTCCAGTCCACAAAGGCTAAAAGTTATTTTCGTCTCTCCTTCTACAGAGGAGGCTCCAAACAAACTGGTGCAAACAATACAACATCCTTCAAATCTAACACACAAACCTCCTCTAACAAGGGATATTTTAGAGGATGATATAGAGGGAATAACAACAAAGGAAGAGGTCGGGGTCACAACAATAATCGAACCTCTTCCACCACAAAACAGTGACTTCCCTCTGCTCCCCCAACAGCATTCCACTCCTGTGGGGGGGAGATTAACGCAATTCCTGCATGTCTGGAATTCCATCACAACAGACAAGTGGGTAAGACAGATTATCCAGTATGGCTACTGCCTAGAACTTACAGCAACCCCTCCACACATACCATCCAGGCAGCGTCCAATGTCTACAGAACACCTTAACCTGCTCAAAAAAGAAGTTCTGTCACTTCTACAAAAGGACGCCATACAAATAGTTCCTTTATAAGAACAAGGAACAGGGGTTTTTTCGCTGTATTTTCTAATTCCCAAAAAGGACGGGACACTAAGACCAATTCTCGACCTCAGGCCCCTCAATCATTACATACAATCAGATCATTTTCATATGATCACCTTACAACAAGTGCTCCCACTGCTGCAACAAGGCGATTTCCTTACAACACTAGACCTAAAGGACGCCTACTTCCACATTGCTATACATCCTGCTCACAGAAAGTATCTAAGGTTTGTACTGGAAGGACAACATTACCAGTTCAAAGTCCTTCCATTCGGAGTGACAAGGGCACCACGGGTATTCACAAAGTGCCTAGCAGTAGTAGCAGCACATCTCAGGAGACAACAAATACATGTCTTCCCTTATCTAGACATCTGAAAGAGACACGTTAGTGATAGATTCCTTACCTTAGAATATTCCCAGGCATCAGACTGGATCCAGAAATTTTTTGCATAGCAGTACCCTTGCGCGTCGGTAGGCGTCGTCTGCGGCTCCGTGTCCGTCGCCGGCGTTGTGGGTGCCGTGATGACGTTGTCGGAGTACTTAGACGCCCCCTCTGCGTGCTGACGTCAGTTCTTCTTTTTTCCGCACCAGCAGCGCAGATCCGGAAAATGTGGAACCTTAGTCACTTTTTGACTAAAACTTTTTTGATCTTTTGATCGTCCTTTTTCGAGTCTTCAACTCCGAAACGGTGCCGGTAGGGATGCCTGGTTTTAAGCCCTGTGCGGATTGCGACCGGCTGATGTCGGTCACGGACCCTCACCGCCGGTGTCTCCACTGTCTCGGCGTCGACCACGACGACAAGGCCTGTTACGACTGCCGGGCCCTAACTTCGAAGGCTAGACGGGAGCGGTCCCGTAAGCGGCTCGAACTCCGGCAATCGGCCCCGCGCCAAGAGAGGTCCCGGTCCGGACAGAGGTCGAGGGACCGGTCGCGGGAGCGGAGCCATCATAGCTACGGAAGTCGACATCACTCCTCAGGGTCGAAATCGTCAGGTAAGCACAAGAAGTCGAAGAGACGTCATCGCTCTTCCGACTCCCCCCCGACGCTCGCGCGACGCGGCCGGGGGTTCAGGTGGCACCGCCCATGCGGCTCCGTCGGAGTCGCAGGCGCCGCGTCCGGCTTCATACCCTCCGGTCCCTGGGCCTAACGCGGCACCGGAGGAGATCGAGCGGTTCCTCATGGCCATGAGGTCCCTCTCTCCTCCGACGGGCTCCGCGGCGCCTTCGAGCCCAGCGGTCCCTTCTGGGGGTCCTAGCGGGTCGGGGGCTTCGGTCCCAACGCCGTCGGGTGCTTCGGCTCCGACGCCGCCGGCGCCTTCGGGCCTGGCGCCGCAGGGCCCCGCTGGATCCGGGTCATCGCCGGTGGATTTAACGACCTCCCCGGCGCCGACCCCTCAGGTGTCACCACCGGCGCCGTCCTCGGGCGGCGCCGTCACCGACGCCTCCCTCGACCCGGTTTCGGCGCCAGAGCGGCGCCGCTGGGCGCCTCTTCAGACACCGTTCGGAGAGTTTACTTTCCATGAACCGGCCCCATCCTTTGCTAACCCTGAGTACCAGGAGATGGGTGATGAGGAGGATTGGGAGGGGTCTGAGGACCCTCTGGCACGTGAATGCCAGTCTCAAGAGGACTGGGCAGGTGAACTTGGGGAGGCCAGTGGTATAGACACTTCACCTGACACTGGCTTTGTCTCGCCTCCTACCGTGGCTACGGAGGAAGGGGCAACCTATAGTGTGGTGTTGATGAGGGCAGCCAAGGCCTTGGGCCTTGAGCTCCCCGTCGCGGCCGTGAGGACTAACCTCCTCACTGAGGTCCTTAAGCCGCAGTCATTCTCAGCCGAGCCTCTGCTGCCGTTTAACGAGGCCTTAACCGACGTTCTTTTGGGCACTTGGTCCAAGCCCGCTACGGGTTCGCCCGTAGATAGGAACGTGGGCAGACACCACCGCCCGGTCCCGGGCGACCCATGTTTCCTGTCCACCCACCCCACCCCCGAGAGCTAGGTCATCCAGGCCTCCAATTCCCAGACCGCATTCCCGTCGGCTCCGCCGGACAGGGAATCCAAGAGGTACGAGCAGTACGGTAAAAAGATCTTCTCCCTTATTCTGGGACTGCGGTCTTCCAACACCGCATGCCTCTTGGGCCACTACACCCACTCTATGTGGGATACGGTTGCGGAAGTGCTGCCAGAGTGTCCGTTGGAGGTACGGGCCAAACTCGGCCAAGCCCTTGTGGAGGGCCGGGATGCAGCCAAATATTCTATCCGGTGTGGGCTGGATACCACCGACTCACTAGGTAGAGCGATGGCAACGACGGTGGCTGTCAGACGCCACGCCTGGTTGAGGTCCGCCAACTTTTCGGCCGATGTCCAAAACACACTGATGGAAATGCCGTTTGATGGCCGTCGCCTTTTTGGCGACAAGGCAGACCATGCTTTAAGCGCTTTAAGGACTCCAGGGCTACGGCCAAGTCCTTGGGCCTCTCGGCCCCGCGCCAGCAATCGGCTGCCTTTCACTCCTTTCATGGCCACGGAAGGGGTGTACCCACACGTGCTGCCAGCCACGCTCCGCAGGGTAATACCCAACGCGGTGGCGGCCGTGGAAACCGCCGTGGCGGCGGTCGGGGTCAACGGCGAGGTCAGTCCACACCTTCCCCCACAGCATCCACCTCAAAACCCTCCTAGTCCGTGCTTTCAGGCCCATGTGACGCCAGTGGGGGGCAGGGTTCGGCATCACCTCCTCCACTGGCGCACTGTCACGTCGGGCAGGTGGGTGCTGCAGATCGTCCGAAGGGGCTACTCCCTCCCCTTCGAGGTGACTCCTCCAGCCATGCCACCGCAGAACCACCGTGTATCGGGGGATCATTTGCGACTCCTGCAGGAGGAAGTTACGGCCCTCTTGGCCAAGGGGGCCATCAAGCGCGTTCCTGGGCCAGAAGTAGGGTGTGGTTCCTACTCCCACTACTTTCTGGTACCCAAGAAGGGCAAAGGGGGCCTACGCCCTATCTTGGACCTAAGGAACGTCAACGGCTTCCTCCGGAAGGAGAAGTTCAAAATGCTGACACTGGCTCAGGTCTTAGCTGCCCTGGATCCAGGAGCCTGGATGGTAGCGTTGGACTTGCAGGACGCTTATTTCCACGTCCCCGTCCTGCCGGCCCACCGGCGCTACCTGCGGTTCACGGTTGGCCACGAGCACTTTCAGTATACCGTGCTCCCCTTCGGCCTTATCAGCGCCCCACGGGTGTTCACAAAGGTGATGGCGGTGGTCACAGCTCATCTGTGCAGGTTAGGGGTTTCAGTCTTACCCTACCTCGACGACTGGTTGTTGAAGGCGGGCTCGCCCCAGACAGTCGTCAGCCACTACCAGACTACGGCAGATCTCCTGCACCAGCTGGGGTTCTCCATCAATGTGCCAAAGTCACACCTGTGCCCCTCTCAGAAGCTCCTTTTCATCGGAGCGGTTCTCGACTCGGCGCGGTTTCGGGTTAATCCACCCGAACAGCGGGTCCGGGATGTTCAGGCTCTGATTCCCATCTTTCGGCCTTTATCCCGGGTCTCGGTCAGGTTGACGCTGCGGCTTCTGGGGCTGATGGCCTCCTGCATCCTACTGGTGCATCACGCCAGGTGGCGGATGCGGGCTCTGCAGTGGGACCTGAAGTTTCAGTGGGCCCAGCATCAGGGCAACCTGTCCAACCACGTCCTGATCTCGGAGGGCACTGCGAGACAGCTGCAGTGGTGGCTCACGGACCGCGATTGGGTCAGCGGCAGATCCCTCTCCCTTCCCGAACCGGAGCACGTAGTTGTGACGGACGCGTCCCTCCAGGGCTGGGGAGGGCACATGGGAGAGGCAGAGATCAGAGGCCTCTCATATACATCAGTATCTAGGGGCTACAATAAACACATCTACAGCTTTAGCGTATCCCAGTCCAGCAAGGATACAGAGCATTCAAGCCTTAGTCACAGCCTTTCAACACCAACAGTCTATGTAAGCCAGAGTGTTCATGAGACTAATAGGCATAATGGCATCTTGCATCTTTATTGTACCATATGCAGGCCTGCAGATGCGTCCATTACAGGAATGTCTAGCACAACAGTGGAACCAGGCTCAAGGTCAACTAACAGACCTGGTGTTGGTAGACAGCCGCACACATCGCTCTCTGCAGTGGTGGAACACCAAAAACTTGACAAAAGGGCTGTTCCACAACTAGTGCTCACAGCAGACGCATCTCTCACAGGATGGGGAGCCCATCTCCTACATCATACAACTCAAGGACAATGGAACAGTCAACAAAAATTGTTCCATATCAACCATCTAGAGCTGCTAGCAATATTCTTAGCACAAGTACAAAACAAAGCTGTCTTAATCCGGACTGACAACATGACAGCCATGTATTATATACAAAAACAGAGGGGGACACACTCTCTACAACTGTCCCAGCTCGCATAGAATATTTGGAGATGGGCCATTCCACAAAACATATATCTGTTGGCAGAGCACCTTCCAGGAGTTCACAATCAGATAGCAGATCTGTTGAGTCGGCAGACACAACAAATTCACGAATGGGAACTACATCCGCAAGTTCTTCAACCATTCTTCCACAAGTGGAGTCATCCAGACATAGATCTGTTTGCCACACACGAAAACGCAAAATGCCCAACCTTCGCCGCCAGGTTTCCACACCCACTGTCCATGGGCAATGCGATTTGGATGAACTGGCCAGGCAGATTTGCATATGCTTTTCCGCCAATGCCACTAATACCATTAGTAGTATGGAAGCTCAGACAACAGTCTCTCAAATTAATCCTGGTAGCTCCCACATGGGCACGCCAACCGTGGTTCACCACGCTGCTAGAACTCTTTCTAGTTCCACACCAAAAGTTATCACTTACTCCATCCCTGCTAACGCACAACCATTGAGACATCCGACATCCAGACACAAATCAACTGAATTTGGCGATCTGGCTCCTGAAGTCTTAGAGTTTGGTTATCTTAACCTACCACCAGACAGTATGAACATCATTAAAGAGGCCAGGAGACCTACTACCAGAGCTTTTTATGCTGCTAAATAGAAGAGATTTGCCATTTATTGCAACAATAACCAAATTGAACCCCTGGATGCTTCCATCCAGAATGTCATTTGCTACCTATTACATTTACAAAGATGTAACTTGGCATATTCATCCATACGCCTGCACCTTGCAGCAATTGCAGCATATTCACAAAATAGACAACATCTGTCTCTTTTACGAGTACCTGCAATTAAAGCATTTATGGAAGGATTGAAAAGAATCATCCCACCCAGGTTGCCACCTTCTCCAGTGTGGAACTTAAACGTTGTTCTTACAAGACTCATGGGACCCCCTTTTGAGCCTTTACATATATGTGAACTGCAATTCCTCATGTGGAAACAGCTTTCCTTATTGCTATTACCTCTCTGAGAAGAGTAAGTGAGATACAAGCTTTCACAATACAAGAACAATTTTTACAACTACATAGTAACAAAGTGGTTTTAAGAATTAATCCAAAATTCCTTCCAAAAGTCATTACCCTTTTTCATTTAAACCAATCTGTAGAGTTACCTTTGTTTTTCCAAAACCCTGACTCTGTAGCTGAAAGAGCTCTACACACACTGGACGTTAAAAGAGCTCTTCTCTATTATATAGATAGGACCAAATCTTTTCGTAAAACAAAGAAATTGTTTGTATCTTTCTCTCCACCACATAAAGGCAACCCCATCTCTAAAGCTGGAATTGCAAGGTGGATTGTAAAATGTATACAAATATGCTATCAAAAAGCAAAACGTACATTAACAGTTCCTCCTAGAGCACACTCCACATGCAAACTAGGAGCCTCTATGGCTTTCTTAGGGAACATCCCCCTAGAAGACATCTGTAAAGCAGCAGCATGGTCTACAACACACACCTTCACTAAACACTAAACACTACTGTGTTGATGTGCAAGCCAAGCAGCAAGCTGCAGTAGGCCAAGCTGTTCTAAAAACTCTCTTTCAAACTACTGCAACGAATACAGGTGACCACCGCTAGGGGAGACACTGCGACACTGCTGCACAATCGATGCTAAGTGTAGTATCTGCAGCTCATATGCCTCGAACGGAAAATGCTACGTACCAGAATGCATCTGTTCTTGGCATGTAGAGCTGCAGATTGCTACACGCCCTCCCGCCGCCCCGGGACCTCTATCTGTTCCAGTTTTATCTTACTTAGATGCAAACGCATGGACATCCTTTTCCTTTACTTCTACTAACTCAATCATTTCCCATCATGGCGAAAAACAATCTAAGGATGGAGCCGATGCCCATGCGCACTATCGTCCAAGGGAGGAGTCACCTATCTCGTGACTACAAAGACTTCTTCCAAGACAACAACAACATGCAATCATCCGAGCCCAACACGAGGTGGCGATCTAATGCTAAGTGTAGCAATCTGCAGCTCTACATGCCAAGAACAGATGCATACTGGTAAGTAGCATTTTCCTTACCATCTGAGAACATAACTGCTGATTCACCAATACAGAGGGCAACTCCCTACGACAAGGTATTCTCTACAAACCCGACTTGATCACAGAACATCAGATCTAGATTACCCTCTCTCCATGCAGTATATGATGACCAGAGCACTTCTGTCCTTCTATTGTTGTTACAGGCAAAATCCAATTTAAATACTTTACCGACTGCTTTCAGCCTGTTATCCAAAATGGAAGGAGTTGTCTACAACCAGTTCACACAACTCTCTCTCCCGGCCAGCAGAATCATGAGAAAGACCAGCTTCTTTTAACTTTGGAAGATAATTGAGCCAAGTTGAGCATCAGTTTCAAAAAGAATCAAAAGTGGGCTTACCTTGATTTGGCTACTCACAATTCCAGATAATGAACTGCTACCGTCCTCCCAGAAACTTCTCAGCCTTGGACAAGAGACAAACATAAATCATTAGCTTTTTCTTACCCACACCGGATGCAACATGTCATTGCCCATTTGGTGAATTTCACCATCTTCCTCTGGGTCAAATAAATTCTGTGGAAAGAAAAAAAAGAGAAAAAAAAGAAAATATTTTTCCTGAGTGCAGCCGGTATGACTGTTTAGTAAAAGAGACATAAGGACGTTTGCCACACCTCTGGATGCTCCTCTGATGGAAAGGTACCTTTGGAGGAGTGAAGGGGCATTTTTTAATTTGTATCAGCCAAATTCACCAATTCCCAGTACTGAACTGATACTTCACTTCCTAGAGGGTTGCAATCTTGAGCCCTGTCTTCAAATTCCCAACTTTCTCAACTGTGCCACCTTTGCCCTGATCCCAACAAAGCCAATTCCTGATATGTATACCAAGAGACAGTGGCCTTTGTTTCCTCCTGTAGGACTTCCCAGTAGAGCACACCCAAACCTACTTGCAGATGTCCTGATTAATTAATACCAGCATTAATCAGTGATAAACGTAACTTGTACTCTAGGAATGAAGGAGTGCCTGGAGAGTTCCAATAGGGGTATTCTCCAAATAATAGTCTATACCTAGGACTTTTCAGATTTTATACAAAACTTCCAGGAAAGCCTGCAGTACCTTCAGCCTTACCTTCATAATAAATCTAGGATCACCAAATGTATTGAGAAAGCCATCCCGCCGACTGTGCCCAGCATAGTGGCATATTTAGAAAAATAATACAGACTTTTCTAAATTTTTGGACACCAAGATTCCTCAGAATCAGGTAACTACTGTAGACGTTATCAATTTTTCCAGCAAAAACAGTAGAAAATTACAGCTGTCAGATTTGCAGCAGTAATGTAATCCTATTGGAGAAACATTCACTGCATAGGTACGCTTACAGACGACTTACAGGACGGTTCTTCTGTACTTAAAGTAAGTAGGGGCCAAGGTCAAGAAAGTACCAACAGTTCAAGTTTACCTGCCTGGGGGTCTCCCAGAGCAGAGGTGCTGTATGTGGTGGTAGCAATTACCATTACGCGCTAAAGTCAATTTACCTGTAAGACCAGTCCGGCAGAACCCAAGGAAGGGCTTGACTCTTGAGGGTCTTAGTACCACAGAAACGGCATTGGTTTACTTGAGTCTGGGCTGGGGAACTTGGGGCAGATGTGTTTTGTCCAGCGGGTCGGTGAGTTAGAGGCTTTCACGGTTCTTGGTGTACCTGCAGAAGAGGGGAAAGCAACAAAGCAGAGTCACTGTTGGTGTGGAGCTGGACTCTCTTGAAGTCCCTCAATGTGCAGGTGATGTTTGGTGGCGGTGGTGCTCCGACTGAACACAAACAAGCCTTGGTGTTTGCAGCTGACTATGGTTCCTCAGGTATTGGTGCTGGGTGGCTCCTGTGTGCCCTAGCATCTCCAAACATGGCAGAGTGAATGGCCTTACCTCCTGGAGCAATGAAGATATCTTTCTGAAGTGCTGCTCCCTCAGTGAGTCCGGGGAATGACAGAACTCTGTACTGGGTAGATGCGATTGGTGCCTGCTAGTGCAGGGAAGTGGCTCCTCCACTCCAAAAGAGCTGTTGCTGGGTCGATAAAGTGCTGGGAAGACCTCCAAGGGTTTGGGGGGCTGTTCTGTTTCTAGATGAGTCGATGGCAAAATTGTCATGAGAGCAGCAGCCAGGCAGGGCGTTGTGCCATGTTACATACTGGTCCACAGTTCTCACTTCTTCTGCTCTACTTTGTCCTTCCTCTTTCAGGCAGACAAATTTGAGATCCTGGTAGACATCTGTGATTTTTTCCTCCAAGTCTCTCTCTCCGTTTCCCCACCAACACTGTTTGGTTATCTATCACTATCACCTCCATTGTGTGGGTATACATTTGCAATACTAATTGTGATGGTGAGGCGACAGCTATCCTCTCTGTCAATGTATAAATCTCTGTAGGTTGTTGTGGGGATGACGAATATAGGTTTGTGAATTTGCCCGTCATCATATAGCACAAGATTATATCTAGGGGAGTTGCCAGCTCTCTCCTTGTACGTTTCTAAAGTCATGCATGTGCATTGTTGACAAGTTGGCAGGGTATGACCAGACGTGGGTCCCTAGGTCACTTTGCCACTGGATACAAGCTAGCCTGGCTGATGAAGGGTGTTACCCGAGAACCGGTCCCAGGATGCTTTTTTCCGGTTCAGGGAAGTCCTGGCTTGGCAGTTCGGGCTGGACTGTTCCCATGAGGCACAGGATCAAGACTGATTTGCATATAGCTGGGTCTGAACTGAGGTGGTGAAGTGAGCTAAAGAATGATGATGGATTCAAACCAGATCTGTGACTGGGGTGAGTGGCTGAAAAGTTTCAGTGCTTCGTCCATCAGCTCCTTGTGTTTGCTTTGTCCACATAAAATATACACACAATTATTCATAATAAACATATTAAAATACAAACTCAGTTCATTTCCACAGTAGATAGAATAGAATACTAAGACAGACGATATATTAAAATTCCAATGAAATCGCTTCAAAAATTCGATGAGAAACAGAATTTGTAACTATAGAACAACAGCAGTTTTTAAATTCATGTAAATCTATCATAGATGTATCGAGACCCTTTATAGCCAGTTCTGAGTTATCCCTTAAACAGCAAAATAAAATGTCCACAAGCAGATGATTGCAATCAATGGCACAGAATGAGCAAAAGGTAGGTAAGAATATTCATCACTATAACAGAAAAACAAATTACAATAGTAAAGTCATTTACTGCAACAAGTAGATCGAGTTTAAATACATATGCAATTTGTAAATATTGAAATATTATGCAAAAGCAGCTTCATAGTTGATCCAATTTTTTTAAAAAGTGCATCATGTACTAGCAGGGGGTGATAAACAGAAAACAATTCTGAAGAAAAAACGAACACATTTATAACAAACAATACATTTTCCCTTAGCAACAATGAATAAATGCAAAACATATCCTGATATTTGTGCAAAGAGCATTTGAGTAGCAGCAGTAACGTGCAAGTATTAAATTAATATGCAAAAGCAGCTTCATAAAGGGTCCAATTTAGATAAAGTGCACAGAGTAGCAGCAGAAAATTATAAATCAAATGAAAATTCTAAGGAAGAGACTAACACATTTGTAACTAACAATTAATTTTCCCTTAGCAACAGCGGTTAAAAGCAGGATATTTCCCAGTTTTTGCGCAAAGAGCAGTTGAATAGCAGCCGTGACATGTGCAAAATAAAATCCAGAGAGTGCTAAACTACATTAACCTTAAAGTATAAAGGCCCGGAATTTCGAAATTTAATTGTGAGGAGGGCCATGAATCCAATGATCAATGAGCCTAATCATGCTTTTTTTTTTAAAGAAATACCAAGTTACCAAAGAGACCGAGAGATAACAGGTATCAAATTAAATGAGCATTCGTCATGCCATTAATCCTCCTCTAAATACATATAATTTAAAAAAGTATGTACAACTAAGGGGGGACCTGCTTAAGGAGGATATAGTGAACACTAAAATATTTTCATCAACTCCTTAAAAAAAGTAAATTATTGTATACACACTATTTCATTCTTTGGATAGAAACGAAATTCACGAGTTGATGTGACATTTTTGATGCTGTTTTGTATAAACATTGGTCGAAGCCAACAATGACAAAACGATAACTTAGCTGGGCAAACAAACAAAATATGATCAAGACTCTAAATGCCCAGGTTACATAAGTTATAATTTTTCCAATTTTTTTAGAGGGGGACCAGTTTGTTGTTAGATCATTTAATCGAAAAACCACCACTGGGTCAGGGCTCCCAACGGTACAGCTTGCCACTAGCTTATAGTAAACAAAACAAAATGCACGTGCCGCTACTGTGTTAACCTAGAATCTTATCTCAAAACATCCGAATCAAACGCAATGTTGTGTAAAAACAACTTGTTATTTTTTAAAAGGATTTGAATTCTAAAAGCGGGGGATAAATCACTGACTCCTCCTTTATGCTGAAGTAATTCAGTGCCAAGGTAAAGTCACGGGAAAAGGAATATTTGTCTGTGGTTCCTCCAAAACTTTCTTGTCACTGTTCTTTAACTGGTATCCCCAACGTAATATTCTGGCTAAGCCTTGAATAAATAAACTTAGCAAACCAAATTCCAATCTAATAGCAGATATTGGGACCAGAGTATTCAAATTACATAATTTGCATAAAAACCTTGCCTTCAATCTTATGTAGGAAACTCGAGTCCTTTACTGTGATAGATTTGCTAGCATAAAGCAAAGTGGGAGGGATTTTTGTTTTAAAAACTGGAATCAAATATTAAAAGTGTCTATGACCCATTGCGCTATAAAATATGCGTAAGCCATTTGCATGTGTTACCGCTTTACAAGAACTATGTGCGATATGTGGCTAATTCTTTGTTTTATGCCCTGAAAGCACCAAATAAATACAAACATATGGGGAGAGTCTCATCGACTCTCCACTCCCAGACGCACTGCGTTATGTGGACACCAGATCCAGTCGTTATTTCACCGTTTTACCATTGTTCAAGTTAATCCAATTTAAATCCAAACTTTTCACCAAGCTTTAGCTAGTTTTTCTCCTCCACATTACACCATACAATGTTTAGGAAAACTTCTCATATTCTCGTATGTCCATCCGGACCTTTTCGGAAATACGATCCCAACACAGACAAGTGTTCAGAGCAGCATTTCTTTATTTTGAAAAACCCAATGCATTTCGGGCTTATTACGAGCCCTTCATCAGGGGTAACTGTAAGGCAACAATTCAAGAAGAATACATTGTTACTAGGTTTGTTGAGTACGTAGTTAAATCAATAATTCATTATGCGCGTATGCCGTTATTAAAAAAACATATATATCAGAAATGACAATTTATGGCAAATATATTCAACGTAATGCAAAATCACCGTGACCCGTGGAAAATTATTTATCGCCCCCCTTAAACATAAACAGTGACAAATAGTATCGGATATTTATCGGTCTTCTTTTCGTACACTTTCCCACCCGTTTACTTTGTCCTGTTTGATATTCAGTCGTGCTATGCAAACTGACCTTAAGAGACAGATGCGTGTTCTATACACTTTTCCCTTAAGTGAAATACTTCAACGTTTTCAATTGCATACTTGCATTTGACCTCATATGTTTGTATTTATTTGGTGCTTTCAGGGCATAGCACAGCCCACTCAGCACGCAACAAGCAAAGTTTGTGAAATAACGATTGAAAAAATTGTGAAAAATATGGTGTGCATACCACCTCATTCATTGTGTAACTTTCATGCCCCCCGTTGGTTTTTGCACCCGTGAAGCAGAAGAAGATTTTAACAAAGCATATACGCGTTTTAAGACTCCACATATTTCGGTTCTCAGCAACATTCAAGGATGATGGCAACGAAAGAAGATACTTACAGAGTGACTTTGGTTGTGTCACAGATGGGAGTTTGCAACGTTTCATGCATATATATTGTGTTTTGAGTGATGTTTATGGAAAGCACGAATCATTTTTAAACGTGACACAGTGGATCATGGGGATTGAAGTTTTTTCAGCACTTTGCACAGGGAATTAGGTGATGAATTACTTCTTAATGGACAGGGGGTGGAGCTCCCGCAGTTTAAATGTGCATTACAAAGAAGGTTCCGGTTCACTGGAGATGAAAGCGGTTTGACTGCTAGGAGATAAAGTAGGGAGCAGGTACGCGTGCAGTGGGGTTTTCCTTTGAGAATGGCATGTGAAATATATATGAGGTCAAATGCAAGTATGCAATTGAAAACGTTGAAGTATTTCACTTAAGGGAAAAGTGTATAGAACACGCATCTGTCTCTTAAGGTCAGTTTGCATAGCACGACTGAATATCAAACAGGACAAAGTAAACTGGTGGGAAAGGGTACGAAAAGAAGACCGATAAATATCCGATACTATTTGTCACTGTTTATGTTTAAGGGGGGCGATAAATAATTTTCCACGGGTCACGGTGATTTTGCATTACGTTGAATATATTTGCCATAAATTGTCATTTCTGATATATATGTTTTTTTAATAACGGCATACGCGCATAATGAATTATTGATTTAACTACGTACTCAACAAACCTAGTAACAATGTATTCTTCTTGAATTGTTGCCTTAAAGTTACCCCTGATGAAGGGCTCGTAATAAGCCCGAAATGCATTAGGTTTCTCAAAATAAAGAAATGCTGCTCTGAACACTTGTCTGTGTTGGGATCGTATTTCCGAAAAGGTCCGGATGGACATACGAGAATATGAGAAGTTTTCCTAAACATTGTATGGTGTAATGTGGAGGAGAAAAACTAGCTAAAGCTTGGTGAAAAGTTTGGATTTAAATTGGATTAACTTGAACAATGGTAAAACGGTGAAATAACGACTGGATCTGGTGTCCACATAACGCAGTGCGTCTGGGAGTGGAGAGTCGATGAGACTCTCCCCATATATTTTGTAATTCTTTGTTTTGCCAGTTATTACTTTTTCTAGTTGAAGAAAATAATCTACAATCTCCAAATTTTCAGGACCAGTTCTCCAATTAAAATTACACTTTTCTGCTTTTGCTACACTTCATGATCAGAACTTTACTTTTCAAAACATTTATCTTCAGAGACTGTGCCATAGTATATTTCTGCAATGATGTCAACTTTTTATTCAGCCCATTAAGGGTCAAGTCCATAATTGAAATATCATCTGCATACACCAGACATGCAAAAGGACAGCCCCCTATCTTCGGTGCATCTCCTAAGGAGAAAAGCATTCCTATAAATCTGCTACATATAAAGAAAAGAGTAACAGGGTTAGTAGACAGCCTTGCTTCAGGCCATTTTCTGTGGGTATTACTGTTGATAGGCCTTGATTTCCACCTATTAGCACCTGACACCATGTTCGTGAGTGCAGGGCAATGATAATGATAACAGGGGCGTGGGTACTCCCATTTTATGCAATTTTTTCCACAGTAAGGGCCGATCTACCTTATCAAAGGCTGTTGAGGAGTCTATAAAGGCCACATATAAATTTGACCTTCGAAAAATTGTGTACTTCTCTATTAATGTCAGCATACTGATGTTATCCAGGGTGGAGTAATTTTTCCTAAATCCTGTTTGTTCTATGGGGGAGAATTTTCTCCTCCACCACCCAGTCAGTAAGATGGTCAAGAATACTGTGAGCAGATATTTTCCCCAGTGTGTCTAGTAAAGCTATTTGCTGGCAGTTACCCAGATGATGCCTTTAGCCCTTTTGTATAATGGAATTAGGATACTACTGGACCATTATAGGGTTGTCTTCCCCTGCAGGCAGCAATATTCAAACAGCGGAATAAGGTACGTAGTCTGCAACAGTGGCTCTTTTTTAAGCCGTTCTCGTTTTCTCACATTACACTGCGGATCCTTCACAGAATTCAGGTGATGGTTACATCCAGTGGTCTTTCCGACATATTTATGGTTGTCCATTTGATTTCTATCATAGATATTCCCCTGATGAAGGCCCTGGCATCGAAATGCATTGGGAATTGATTTATGCACTAACGACATTGATCATGTATGTTACTACATTATAAACGTCGTATGGACAGAAGATCCAAGAGAAATTGATATTCTTTACATGGATTTATGTTCTGAAGATTAAAAAAAAACCATATACATCTACATCTGTTGTGGAGAACTTTTTTGATTGAACTAGGCTGTGACTCACAGCATCTGACTCCAGTGCCCAGGAAGGCACCTTCACAGACGTGAAGGTGCTACTTGTACATTGATTCGACACACTCCTGAGTGGGGAGCGATTTTCTGGATCATGGACTACATAGAACAAGTTGATTTAACTACAAGCAGTCCACAATCTCACTTTTGAATTTTTTAATAACTGTCATAAGATTTCATCAGCATTCAATGCTCCTGAAGCTCTCATTTTTTTAATAAGTCCTACAACTTCACCCTTTGAGGGCGCATAACTGGATTCAAGGATTTTAGGGGGAATAAGTTAAAATAGAGGCAGAACAAGAAGAATTAAGATTTGCAGAGTAGAGTTCTAGCAAATGTAATTTCCATTCTTCTTCTTTTCTCTTTCAATAATAACAATTTGTTTTTATTCGTGCTTAGCCGGTTACCTTCCAAGAGATCAATTTAAGACGCTTGCTAGGAAGAGTTCCTGTGTCCTAGACCTAAAGATCTATTTGTGTTATGAGCCCCTGCTTAGACCTAAAGATCTGTGTGTGTTAAGAGCCCTTGCAAGGTGGCCCATTAAAATGTGTCCCTGTTTCCTGCTGCACCGATAATATTAAGGTAGCATGAAATACAGGTGAGAAAATGGGAGAAAGAGAGAGGAAGGGTGTAAAGTGGAAAACCTTTGAGGGGAATTGACGATAAAATGAGGAAAGGAAAAAGATTCAACAAAAATACATGCAAGAGATCGAAAGCCAAAAACATGGGCATGTGAGTGAGAGAAACATAGAGGTATTGAGACATCAGAGTAGTGACAAATGTGAGAGAGATAAAGACAAGTGAAAGAGAGTATCTGAAAGAAACAGGTTAGTATTAGATTCCTTACCTCAGAATATCCCCAGGCGTCAGTCTGGATCCGGAAACTTTTGCGTAGCAGTACCCCTGCGCGTTGGTAGGCGTCGTCTGAAGGCGTCTCCTGCGGCTCCGCGTCCGTCGTCGGCGTCGTGCGCCGTGATGACGTCGCTGGAGTATATAGACGCCGCCTCCACGCGCTGACGTCAGTTCTTCTTTTTTCCGCGCCAGTTAGCGCAGATCCGAAGAGCAGTACTCCGGTCTTTGACCAAAGTTTTTTGAAATCTTTCTGTTACTCTTAAGGTGCCGGTAGGATGCCCGGTTTTAAGAATTGTGACGACTGTGACCGCACGATGTCGGTCACGGACCATCACCGCCTCTGCCTCCGGTGCCTGGGCCCGGACCACGACGTGGACGCCTGCGTCGATTGCCGGGCCTTGACGACTAAAGCTAGACGGGAGCGGTCCCGCAAGCTACTAGAGCTCCGGGTGTCGGCCCCGCGTCGGGAGCGGTCCCGGTCCGGACGGAGGTCTAGGGAGCGATCGAGGGAGCGGTCGCGGAGCCGTCACGAGCGCTCCGGGAGTCGTCACCATTCCTCTGGTTCCTCAGGTAGGAAGCACAAGAAGTCGGGGTGTCCTCATCGTACCCCCGACTCCCCCCGACGCTCGCGCGATGCGGCCGGGGGTTCGGGTGGCCCCACCCCCGCGGCTCCGCGTGAGTCGCCGACGCGGCCTGCTCCATACCCTGCGGTCCCTGGGCACGGCGCGTCGCCCGAGGAGATGGAGACGTTCCTCATGGCCATGAGGGCACTGTCTCCTACGACGGGGCCTACGGCGCCTGCGGGCCCGGTGGTCCCGTCCGGGGGTCCTAGCCGTTCGGGTGCTCCTGCCTCGACGCCGTCGGGTGCTCCGGCCCCGACGTCGCCGGTGGCTCCGGCCCCGGCGCCGCAGGGACCTTCAGGATCGACGCCGGCTGGTCAACCGGCCTCTCCGGCGCCGATTCCATCGGGGCAACCCACGGCGCCGCCCCCGCGCGGCGCCGGGTCTCCGGCGCCGGCTCCGGGCGGCGCCGCCCCCATTCCCTCTCCGACTCCGGCCGCGGAGTCGAACCGGCGTCGCCCGACGCCGAGTCCGACGCCGATGGGGCCTGTTGACCCCGGGGAGCCGGTCTACATTGTTGACTCGGAATATGGTGAGGATGTAGATTGCGGAGAGGAGTGGGAGGGGTCTGAGGACCCTCTGACCCGCGAGTGTCAGTACGATGTGGACTGGACAGGTGACTTGGGTGACGCCAGTGGTCTGGATGACTCCCCCAACCCTGGCTTTGTATCGCCTCCTACCGTGGCTACGGAGGAGGGGGCAGCTTATTCAGTGGTGTTGATGAGGGCTGCCAAGGCCTTACACCTTGAGCTCCCCGTCGCGGCCGTGAGGACTAACATCCTCACTGAGGTACTCAAACCGCAGTCATGCCCACAGGAGCCACTGCTGCCGTTCAATGAGGCCTTAACTGACGTTCTTTTGGGCATGTGGTCCAGGCCCGCTTCAGGTTCGCCAGTTGATAGGAACGTGGCCAGACGCCACCGTCCGTGTACGGATGACCCGAAGTTCTTGTCCACCCATCCCACCCCTGAGAGCCTGGTGATCCAGGCCTCGACTTCCCAGACCGCATTCCCGTCGGCCCCGCCCGACCGGGAATCTAAGAGGTACGACCAGTATGGTAAGAAGGTCTTTTCGTCCCTGAGTCTGGGACTGCGGTCTTGCAACACCGCGTGCCTCTTGGGCCGCTACACCCACTCTCTGTGGGATACGGTCGCGGAACTGCTGCCTGAATGCCCGCAGGAGGTACGGGCTAAGCTCGGCAAGGCTATGATTGAAGGCCGAGACGCAGCAAGATACTCCATACGGTGTGGTCTTGATACGACCGACTCACTGGGCAGGGCGATGTCCACGACGGTGGCGATTCGCCGCCACGCCTGGCTGAGATCCGCCAATTTCTCGGCAGATGTCCAGTCTGCATTGATGGACATGCCGTTTGATGGCAGTCGCCTGTTTGGCGACAAAGCGGACCACGCACTGGAACGCTTCAAGGACTCCAGGGTCACGGCCAAGTCCTTGGGTCTCTCGACCCAGCGCCAGCAGACGGGTTCGTTTCGCTCCTTTCGTGGCCACGGAAGGGGCGGTCCCACACGTGCTGCCAGCCACGCGCCGCAACAGACTTCTCAACGCGGCGGCGGCCGTGGGAACCGCCGTGGTGGCGGTCGGGGACAGCGGCGAGGTCAGACCACACCTCCCCCCGCAGCGTCCGCCTCTAAATCCTCCTAGTCCGTGCTTTCAGGCCCATGTGACGCCGGTGGGCGGCAGGGTTCGCCATCACCTCTCCCACTGGCGCACGATAACATCGGACAGGTGGGTGCTGCAGCTCGTCCGAAGGGGCTACTCCCTCCTCTTCGAGACCACTCCTCCAGCCATGCCACCGCAGAACCACCGTGTGTCGGGGGACCACTTGACACTTCTGCAGGAGGAAGTTACGGCCCTCTTGGCCAAGGGGGCCATCGAGCGCGTTCCTGGACCAGAAGTAGGCTGTGGTTGCTATTCCCACTACTTTCTGGTACCCAAGAAGGACAAAGGGGGCCTGCGTCCTATTTTGGACCTAAGGGACGTCAACGGCTTCCTCCGGAAGGAGAAGTTCAAGATGTTGACATTGGCTCAGGTCTTGGCTGCTCTAGACCCGCAAGACTGGATGGTAGCGTTGGACTTGCAGGATGCGTATTTTCACATCCCCGTCCTGCCGGCCCACCGGCGTTACCTGCGGTTCACAGTAGGCCAGGAGCATTTTCAGTTTATCGTGCTCCCCTTCGGCCTTACAAGTGCCCCACGGGTGTTCACAAAGGTGATGGCGGTGGTCGCAGCCCATCTGCGCAGATCAGGGGTTTCAGTCTTCCCCTATCTAGACGACTGGTTGTTGAAGGCGGGCTCGCCCCAGACAGTCGTCCACCACCTTCAGATGACGGCAGACCTCCTGCATGGGCTGGGGTTTTCCATCAATGTGCCGAAATCACACCTGTGTCCCTCCCAAAAGCTCCTTTTCATCGGAGCGGTTCTCGACTTGGCGCAGTTTCGGGTCTATCCACCGAAACGGCGGGTCCGGGATATACAGGCTTTGATTCCCATCTTCCAGCCGTTATCCCGGGTTTCGGTCAGGTTGACGCTGCAGCTGCTGGGGCTGATGGCTTCCTGCATCCTTCTGGTGCATCACGCCCGGTGGCGGATGCGGGCTCTGCAGTGGGACCTGAAGTTTCAGTGGGCCCAGCATCAGGGCAACTTGTCCGACCATGTCTTGATCTCGGAGGGCACTGCGAGACAACTGCAGTGGTGGCTTACGGACCGCGATTGGGTCAGCGGCAGATCCCTCTCCCTTCCCCAACCGGAGCACGTAGTTGTGACGGACGCGTCCCTCCAGGGCTGGGGAGGCCACCTGGGAGAGGCGGAGATCAGAGGCCTCTGGTCTCCGGCGGAGTCCCGGCTCCATATAAACCTGTTGGAGCTACGGGCGATTCGTCTGGCACTGAAGGCATTCCTCCCCTTTGTCAACGGGAGTGTAGTGCAGGTGTTCACGGACAACACCACCGCCATGTGGTACTGCAACAAACAAGGCGGGGTGGGGTCGTGGACCCTTTGCCAGGAGGCCCTGCGTCTCTGGCAATGGCTGGAACGTCAGGGCGTGACTCTGACGGTTCAACACCTGGCAGGTTCTCTGAACGCCAGGGCGGACGAACTCAGCCGTCGGTGCTCGATGGATCACGAATGGCGTCTGAACTCGGACGTGGCGCGAGGCCTCTTTCTGCGATGGGGAGAGCCTTGGTTAGATCTATTCGCAATGTCATCAGTTCTGCGCGTTGGAGTTTCCAAGACGGCACTCGCACGGCGACGCCTTTCGGCGCGAGTGGAGTTGCGGTCTGTTATACGCCTTTCCGCCTATACCACTTCTGCCCAGAGTGCTGAAGAAGATCAGGCGCGACCGGGCCCAAGTTCTCCTTGTGGCTCCGGACTGGGCTCGAAGATACTGGTATCCCGAGCTACTCAGCATGTCAGTCGGTCCCCCGATCCGCCTGCCCCTTCAGGAGGACCTTCTGTCGCAGCAGCAGGGGACGGTCCTCCACCCGAACCTGTCCAGCCTCCACCTCCATGCGTGGAGATTGAGCGGCGACAGTTGAGGCCATTCGACTTGCCTCCTGAAGTCTGTGATGTGATTCTGGCAGCCAGGCGTCCCTCCACGAAGTCGGTATACGCCTGCCGGTGGAACAGATTTGTGGCATGGTGCACAGCAAAGGCTGTGGATCCTCTTTCTGCCCCTCTTTCCGAGGTTCTCCTCTTTCTTTTCTCTCTTGCCCAGCAGGGCTCTGCTCTGGGCACTATCAAGGGCTACCTTTCTGCCCTTTCGGCCTTTCTGAGGCTGCCTGATCAACCTTCCTTGTTCAAGTCCCCTATTGTGACAAGATTCTTGAAGGGCATCACACACATGTATCCACCTGTTCCGTTTGTGATGCCTCAGTGGGACTTGAACCTGGTTCTGACCTTCTTGATATGTGCTCCCTTCGAGCCACTTCATTCCTGTCCTCTCCGTCTCCTGACTTTAAAGACGGCCTTCCTGGTTGCCATCACCTCTGCCAGGAGAGTGAGTGAGCTCCAGGCTCTTTCTGTCAAACCTCCTTTCATGTCCATTCATCCAGACAAGGTGGTTCTGAGAACTAGATCTTCTTTCCTGCCCAAAGTAGTCTCTGCTTTTCACATCGGGCAGTCCATCACCTTACCCTCCTTCTTCCCGCCTCCGCATCCTTCAAAGGATGAAGAGCGGCTCCATCGTCTGGACCCAAAACGTGCGCTTTCATTTTATATGGATCGCACACGCCAGTTCCGGGTGGATGACCAACTGTTTGTTGGCTACGTGGGTGCGAAGAAGGGACTGGCGGTACATAAACGGACCATCTCTCGGTGGGTCGTTCTGTGAATCAAAGCGTGCTACTCTTTGGCTCGGAAGGAGCCTCCTGTTGGGCTGAGGGCCCATTCCACTCGGGCCACGGCGGCTACTACTGCCCTGGGCCGGGGAGTCCCTTTGCAGGACATTTGCCAGGCGGCTACGTGGGCCTCGCTGCACACCTTTGCGAGGCACTACTGCCTGGACAGTCAAGTCCGGAGGGATGGCTTCTTTGGCCATTCGGTCCTCCAGGACTTTCTGGTGAAGGATTGTATTGGTTCGCAGACCCACCACCGGGGTTGGTATTGCTGGGGTATCTATTCTAAGGTAAGGAATCTAATACTAACCTGTTTCTTTCAGATGAACAAGTTACTTACCTTCGGTAACGATATATCTGTAAGAAACAGTAGTTAGTATTAGATTCCTTACCGCCCCGCCCATCCTCCCCGTTCTGCGAACTGATACCTAGGGTTAAGGACATCCCTTTCAGGGCCCTAGTTTCAAATGGCACCAGTGTTGGTTCTCACATGGCTCTGCGTGTTCTGGCGCGGAAAAGCTATGTACAAAGAACTGACGTCAGCGCGCGGAGGCGGCGTCTATATACTCCAGCGACGTCATCACGGCGCCCGACGACGGACGCGGAGCCGCAGGAGACGCCTGCAGACGACGCCTACCGACGCGCAGGGGTACTGCTACACAAAAGTTTCCGGATCCAGACTGACGCCTGGGGATATTCTAAGGTAAGGAATCTAATACTAACTACTGTTTCTTACAGATATATCGTTACCGAAGGTAAGTAACTTGTTCGATAAGGTGAGAACAATAGGTGATAAACACATAGGTGACAAAGATGCAGCTGAGAGTCCGAAAGAGGGGAAGACCGGTAAGACTGGATGACAGTATGAAAGATGTGATATAGATAGAAAAAGATAGCTAATTGAGACAGAAAGAGAGGAAGAGCCAGGTGTAATAAAGACACAGCAGATGATAGACCAGTGAGATGCAAACAAAGCTAGGCAAGACTCGTGAGAAAGATACAACTCAGGTGGACAGGTAAGATAAGTAATAAAGAGGCAGCTGAGAGAGTCGCAAGACAGTTAAGATACTACTGAGAAAGAGTCTGTTCAGAGAGGAGGGTTAATGCAGACAGTGATGGAGGCAACTCAGGGAGAAGGAAAAACGGGTGTGAGAGAGGTGTGATAAAGAGACAGTTCAGAAAGACAGCAAAGAAGTGGGGATGGGGACAGATGAGAGCTGAAAAAAACAGAAAAGTGACAGTGCTGATAAAGTGACAGAGCTTAATGGGATACAGTGGTTATACAGTTAGGGATAAACAGGCTGGTTAGAAAAAAGAAATGAGGGCGAGGTGGGAAGGGGTAAATGTCAGAGATGATGGGGGTGATATTGAGACAGACTGGTGAGAAAGATACAGGCAACAAAGTAGAAGTGGGAGACAGGTGGAAGAGATGAAAATGAGACAAAACGTGTGAAAAAGTGAGACATGAGATATAAGGAGATCAGTGAGGAAGACCGTTACCATAGAGGAGGAGACAAGAGGGTAAGAAAGACAGCAAGCGAGAAAGACAGGTGAACAAGATGTAATAAAAAATACAGTTGAGAAACAGACTACTGAGGGGAGAGTTACAGCGGGTCAAAGGTCATATGATACCACTTCCTCTGATGTCATTGGGGTCAAAGGACATGTGATGTCAGTTTGGCTATCCCAGGCATTTTGCTGAATCAACGTCCATTGAAACTAATACTAGTATCTTCAAAATCGCCACAGCCATTTTTAAACCGTGAGAGTTAAGCAGACTCAACAAAAATGTGGTTTGCTTTTGGGCACTGATCCATAGTATGTCCTCTGGAGATACTCAATGCTTCGTAAAGTGGACCTGGGCTTCGAGCAGCACTGCCAGTTTTATTCCCCCAGATTGAACCCAGCGCCTGTGAATTGTCAGATCTGATAGAGACTTCTAGCCGTTGATTCCTTACCTTTGAATATTCCCCAGACACTAGGCTGAATACGAAAACTCTTAAGCAGTACCCCTGTGCGCAGGTATGCAGGGTCTAATCGGTCAGCATCGGGGGAGTCTTCTGCACCGAATGTAACATGTGTGGTGCCTTTATAGGTGCCACCCCAGCGTACTATCAGTTCCTTTTACACCAAGCCAACAGCGCAGATCTGGAAAAGCTACCCCAGTCATTTTTTAATCACTTTTTACAACATATTGTTGATTTTTTTCTAGCATTTTTGCTTCCAGTGTAGTGAGGGGTGTTCTCTAAAAATCTGTGGGTTTTAAACCCTTTGGAGTCTGCCGCAGACAAATGTCTGTGATTGACCCCCACCAGGTTTGCTTTTGTTGCCTGGAGCCGGGCCATGACTCCGGAGACTGTTCCGACTGCCACACCAGGACCCCAAAACGATTCAGAAGCAGGCAATAAAGTTCCTGGTGGCTCGGCATCAGGCAACTCATCACCACTCCAGGTCCTGGTCATGTGGAAGTCCGTGGGCCTTCTCTCTGCATTGTTCCCATCAGCCATCGTCGGGTAAGTTTCACAAGTAGAAGAAGGCCAAAGAGTTGAAGTGCTCTTTGACTTCACTGCTCTACTTCAAGTCAAAGGACGAGGTGTGGGAACAATCCTGCAAGTCTTGATCCCACTCCTGCACTCCACTGATTGGGTTTCTGCTGACGGGCTCGCTCCTGGTGCCAGTTGTGCCCCCCTGAATCCATCCCTTTGCTGAGGTTCAGTCCCCTGGTGCTGTTCCTAGTGGAGCTGATCCCATAGTCTTTCCCAACTCCGATATAAAGCCAGATTGATCGCACTTTAGATACTTCTTATGCTTCAGCTGGAAGTGGTGTCTTATATGCTGAAGAAGTAGAGCACTCCCTGCACCTGCTCAGCTTCTGGTCACTGAGCTTGCAGCCGATCCTCCTGCCATTCAGCTTCTTCTCATCTGGAGGATGGTTTAAAGAACTTCCAAATGGTTCAATCCTTGGTATTCTTCTCAGATTCTCCAGGGCAGATAATCTCTTCCTCAGCAAATGCAGACCATTTTTCTGGGATGTCTTGCCTTGCTTCAGTCCCCATGGCTTGGAGCTGGAAAATAGTAGTCTCATCAAATCCCAACTGCTTAGGTCACCTGCGCCTCACAAAATTTTAGATGTGTCTCCTGTTGCTATCAAAAATATGTTTTGATGGGATGTATGACGTTACAACGCCTACCTTTACAACGCCTACCTTTACATCGTAAGTTTTACAACGCATACCATTACAACGCATAATGCTTTTGGCCGCTGGATAGTGAATAGTTTAATTTACTATTCCAACTCCAGTCCCTGTGGATAGTAGGGAAGGTTATTGGATAGTAAATTAACCTATTCTCTATCCTAGAGCGCCCCCCAGAGCAATGCGTTGTAATAGTTTGCGTTGTAAAAGTTGCGTTGTAATGGTAGTTCGTTGTAAAAGTTTCGTTGTAAAGGTTGTATACCGTTTTGATGTGGCAGAAGTTTACCCAAACTTTCAACCAGTGAAATACTCAGAATGGTATTAGCACATAATCAGCAGACCCAAGAGGAAGTCCTGCCACTCATTGCTAGGCATGTCAGGTTTGCAATCCTAAGTGAAACCAGCGGTTTTCTTTTAATGTTGACATTTCCATAAATACCCCTCTATCATTGATTCTGAATACTCCCAAACTTACTTTTTTTTATGAAGATTCAAGAAGGGCCGTTTAGCAAATGCATTATCACCCCAGCTTGGAAGTCAGTAATTTTTCAATGTTTGGAGACCTGACTATGGTTGCAAAACATTGATACATCATATAATGATTGTCAATTTAGAAGGGAGGATTACAACTAGCCCCTTCCAAATTGTGGATCGGTATCCATTTGCAAAGTCATTTTAGGGGTCGGAAGAAGTTTACAGACTCCTAAAATGTTTACTTTCAAAACCCAATTTTTGTAACTCAAATTCTGTTTATTGAGATTTATGTCAAAAAGGTGGAAAACAGCAGAACAAATAAGGTGTTGTTACATAGAGAAAAATCGTTGAATTAGCAGAAACATTGCCGCAACTTCGCGTGCATGCAACATTGACATATCTATTTGAAAAGCAGGGGTTCATAGGAGAAACCTAGGAGAAGTACGGTCCGGCCCGCTAGGGGGCTATATCAGCGCCGTTAAAATGCTTAATACATCTGGCCTTTAATGTGCAAGTTCCAAAACATTAGTTTGCCATTCATAATCTAAATGCATATTTTTGTCAAAACTGACAGTTGAATGAGATGCTATGCAAGTGATCACTGTTCATCAGTTAATATGCTTAACTGGATACTGACATCACTGAGAGAATTTCTGCGACAGTTACACAAGTACCTCAGAAAAACATATTTTGCATGTTGTTACTGCATGACATTCTTTAACTCCTAATAGAAGGGTAATTTGTTACAGCCCTGGACCTGCAGGACTTTTAGTTTCACATCTCCGTTCATTCCAAACTTTGAAAGTATCTACATTTCTAAGTCAATTCAGAGTAATCCCATTTGGTTCAAAATCTGTCTCCGCAATCTTCCAAAAATGCATGGCACTAGTGCCCGTTCTCTCCGGAGACAGTCACCAAATCATCCCCCACTTGAACTACAGATTAATAAAAAATGATGCATAGCTCTCTGCCTGAATATTTATGTATGCTTGTTTGCACTCTTTAGAAAGCTGGGCCTTTTGCTCAGCCAAAGAAAATTATTACTAAATTCTCACAGACAGATACAGTTCCTAGTCGCAGTCATGGGTACCGACATAATAAAGGTATTCCCTCCAAACACAGACTAGATCTATTACACAATTTAGTCAAGCAACCACACAGAAAATACAAATTGGCAGTTCGTCTTTACTTCTTCTTGCTGGGTATTATGTGATAATCCATCCCTCTGATGCCATTTTGTCACCAGCTTAAGAGACCATTGCAGTAGTTTGTAGACTCCTAGTGGGCTCAACCTACAGATTTGTTTGACAAGAAGATCACCTCTTCCAATAATGGAAGCTGTGTTGCCTTGGTGGGCTCAAAGACAGAATACAGACATAGGACTTGGGTACTTTGGGTCCATCAAAAGTGTCAATTTTTGTGAGGATCACAAGCAAGTCTGTGGATGGCTGGGGCTCACATCTCCAGGAGCTAGCTACCAGCAGCAAACGGCCGTGCGAAGAACAGCATCTCCATATAAATGTGTTAGTACTTTCGATGGTCAGCAATCAGAGATTGCAATCATTCCTGCCAAGAATCCAAGCTTACTGAGTCTAAATATGAACAGACAACATAGCCTCAGTGTTTTACATCAACAGATATAGAGGTACAAGTTTACATGCACTGTCAACAGAAGCCCAGTTGCTGTGGAATTGAGTCATTCAATACCAGCCTCTACATTAACTGAGTTTGTTTACCCTGTTGTTGACTGCAGGATCAGTCAACAACATGGTGGACACACTCAGTTGATGTTGAGGAGTGTTCCATGAATAGTTATTGAACCTAACTCACTGAACTGGCTCTTGCACTGTTGGGGCAGTCATGACTTAGTTTATTTACCACCAATGTCAATCAGTAGCATCTGCTACTGGACAGGGGTAGTGGGGCGGGTGTCGGGGGAAGCAAATGAAAAACAGAAAAGAAAAAACGTACCTGGAACAGTCGGCTGGCCCCTGCCTCTCCTCCTTCCCCGTACTCATCCTCTTCCTGTCTCCAGTCCCGGCCAGCAGCAGGAAGCACCAGGGCACTCAGGAACCCCTGAGCCAATCACAATGCTGCAATGCAGTGGTTCGGCGCTCAGACGGAAACAGGGAGCCTGTGCATGTTCCTCACCAGGCTGTGTAATACATCCTAGTGGGGAACATGCAACGTGCAAAGAACTGTTTGGCCACCCCCAAAAGGGGCGGCTAAACAATCATGAGCACTTAGGGAGTGCAAACCACTCCTCTCCCTGCTCTGGCCAGGCCCACCCCGCCACTGACGGCAATAGGAAAAATAAAATAATAATGTTACGTAATTAACATTTTATTTTTCCTTTTGAGCAGTGGGGCGACGCTCCTCAGCCTTAGCGGAGGAGCAGCCACTGATGTCAAGCACAATTGCGGGTACTTCATTAGAAGACATACGCTGCTGAGATAGTTTCAATAGCATGGCTAAGGTACCTTTGCCTAACATTTTCCTTTGCTTCCCTTCATCCCAAGAGCACTGAGCAACATGAGATGAGAACAGTGCCATCTAATCATGATAGCCACAACACTGCTCATGCAAAACTGGTTCACAAGGCTCATTATCCTCCCAAAAGCATCACAGATCAGGTTAATACTATTTGAAGACACCATCTACAGACCTGCTGTCTCAGCCAGGTTCTACATCCCAATCCCGCATGTATGAACTTCTCAGCATGACTCCTGGGCACAATCAGTGTCTCCACATAGATATCCTAGAAGACTGGAGAAGGATACTTTTGCAGGCTAGAGCTGTGTCCAAAAATAAAACTTGAGGAATGAAGTGACAAGATTCTGTATTTGGTGTAGTGACATAGTTTCTGGAATGATCCAACTCAGGTCTTGGAGACCCCTCAATCGAGGTACATATGGTACTTATTTTCTTTTTTTTTATGGGATTCAGTCAAACTGTCTCTCTGCACTGATAGATTGATTCAGTTCATCACAGGCCTTTTCAAGTGTTTCCCATAGTGAGGGGCCCTCTAGTCTCAAGGAAATTCAATACCGTCCTGTCACAATCCTTTTTCAACCAATCCATAAAGCAGGGATAAAAAACATATTTGTAATTATTTTTTCAGTATTAATATCTTCAAGAAAGGTCAGTGATAAACAGGCTTTCACAATACTCATACTGTCCCCCAATTTCGCACGGGCAGAGTTACATTAAGGATGAAACCTTGTTTTATCTTCAAGGTATGCACTGACTTTCATCTTAACCAACCAATGATATGAAAACCTTTTTTCCATAATCCATTAAATGCAAGTGAGAGTGCACTGCACATCTGAAAGAGACACGTTAGTGATAGATTCCTTACCTTAGAATATCCCCAGGCGTCAGACTGGATCCGGCAATTTTTTGCGTAGCAGTACCCATGCGCTTCGGTAGGCGTCGTCCTCCGCTCAGCGTCCGTCGTCGGCGCTGTGATGACGTCGTCGGAGTACTTAGACGCCGCCTCCTCATGCTGACGTCAGTTCTTCTTTTTTCCGCGCCAGCAAGCGCAGATCCGGAAAAAGTTGTACCCTAAGTCACTTTTTGACTAACTTTTTACGATCCTTTTTTGATCTACTTTGAAGTCTCTAACGACTCCGACGGTGCCGGTAGGGATGCCCGGGTTCAAGCCCTGCGCCGACTGCAACCGACTGATGTCGGTTACCGACCCCCATCGCCGGTGCCTGCACTGTCTAGGCCCAGACCACGACGACAAGTCCTGCTCCAACTGCCAGGCCCTGACGTGTAAAGCTAGACGGGAGCGGTCCCGCAAGCGACTCGAGCTCCGGCAGTCGGCCCCGCGCCGCTGGAGGTCCCGGTCCGCGAGGAGATCGAGGGACCGGTCGCGGGGTCGGAGTCATCATAACTCCGGGAGTCGTCACCAGTCTTCGGGCTCGAAGTCCTCAGGTAAGAGGCACAAGAAGTCGAAGAGGCGTCATCGCTCTTCCGACTCCCCCCGACGCTCGCGCAACGCGGCTCTGCCGGAGCCGCAGGCGTCGCGGCCTGCTCCACACCCGCCGGTCCCTGGGCAGAACGCGACGCCGGAGGAGATCGAGGTCTTCCTCATGCCCATGAGGTCGCTCACTCCTCCGTCGGGTTCCGCGGTGCCTTCGGGCCCAGCGGTCCCGACTGGGTCCCCACGCGGGCCGGGTGCTCCGGCCCCTGCGTGGTCGGGTGCTTCGGCCCCGGCGCCGTCAGCGACTTCGTTCCCGACGCTGCAGGGTCCCACTGGGTCCAGTTCCGGACCCGGGTCGTCGCCGGTCGACCTTGCGACCTCGCCGGCGGCGGCCCAGGATGACGCCATCCCTGGTCCTACCCTTGCTTCTGAGGACTGGACAGGAGAGCTTGGGGAGGCCAGTGGTCTGGACACTTCGCCCAAAACTGGTTTTGCGTCTCCTCCAAGCGTGGTTACGGATGAAGGGGCTGCCTATAGTGTGGTGCTGATGAGGGCGGCCAAGGCCTTGGGCCTTGAGCTCCCCTTCGCGGCCGTGAGGACTAGCCTCCTCACTGAGGTCCTTAAACCGCAGTCAAGCTCGACCAGGCCTCTGCTGCCGTTTAATGAGGCCTTATCAGACGTTCTTCTGGGCACTTGGTCCAAACCCGCTACAGGTCAGCCTGTGGATAGGAACGTGGCCAGGCGCCACCGCCCGGCTCCGGGCAACCCTTCCTTTCTGTCTACCAACCCCACTCCCGAGAGCCTGGTCATCCAGGCCTCTAATTCCCAGACGCATTCCTGTCGGCTCCCCCCGACCGGGAATCCAAGAGGTACAAGCAATACGGAAAGAAGGTATTTGTGAGAAGTTGGCCTGATATGCAGGGCTCACTATTCTAGTGATCACTATGTATCAGTCCAAACAACCCTTATTGATGATTGGTTGTAAGTCAACCTTATAGACCAGCTATCCTAGTAGCATGGATACGAGCAGTCTAAGGCTAAGACTCTAGAGGGCGTGTTAAGCCAGCTGTTTTACCATCACATTACCCCTTGAACACCAAGTGAAAGGACACCACACAAGTTGTTATCAAAAATAAAGTATATTTATTTATAACAGGACTACCCTGGCTCTTTATGAGACAGGGAGCTAAGCACACAACAAAACTCTTAAAGAAATACTGAAAGTCGCACAATTTACACAAATGCCCGAGGGGCACGAAAAACCATATACACAAGAAGTGGAATGCGAAGTTACTAGCAGGTAAGTAATACTTTTCTACAGTATTCTCCTCCATGAGTGTAGGATTGCGGTCAGTCTACACCGCATGCCTCTTGGGCCGCTACACCCACTCTCTGTGAGATACGGTCGCGGAAGTCCCCTCCAGCCATGCCACCGCAGTACCACCGTGTGTCAGGGGATCACTTGAGACTTCTACAAGAGGAAGTTACGGCCCTCTTGGCCAAGGGGGCCATCAAGCGCGTTCCTGGGCCAGAAGTAGAGTGTGGTTGTTACTCCCACTACTTTCTGGTACCCAAGAAGGGCAAAGGGGGCCTACGTCCTATCTCCGACCTACGGAACATCAATGGCTTCCTCCAGAAGGAGAAGTTCAAGATGCTGACATTGGCTCAGGTCCTAGCTGCCCTGGACCCAGGAGACTGGATGGTAGCATTGGATTTGCAGGACGCGTATTTCCACATCCCTGTCCTGCCGGCCCACTGGCGCTACCTGCGGTTCACGGTAGGCCACGAGCCCTTTCAGTTTACCGTGCTCCCCTTTGGCATTACCAGCACTCCTTGGGTTTTCACGAAAGTGATGGCGGTGGTCACAGCTCATCTGCGCAGATTAGAAGTTTCAGTCTTCACCTATCTCAACGACTGGTTGTTGAAGGCGGGCTCGCCCCAGACAGTCGTCTCCCACCTCCAGACTACGTCCGACCTCCTGCACTCGCTGGGGTTCTCCATCAATGTGCCGAAGTCACACCTGTGCCCCTGTCAGAAGCTCCTTTTCATCTGAGCGGTTCTGGACTCGGTGCAGTTTCGGGTTTATCCCCCCAAACAGCGGGTTCGGGATATTCAGGCTCTGATTCCGATCTATCAGCCTTTATCCTGAGTTTTGGTCAGGTTGACGCTGCGACTCCTGGGGCTGATGGCCTCCTGCATCCTTCTGGTGCATCACGCCAGGTGGCGGATGCGGGCTCTGCAGTGGGACCTGAAGTTTCAGTGGGCAAAGCATCAGGGCAACCTGTCCGACCACGTCCTGATCTCGGAGGGCACTGCGAGTCAGTTGCATTGGTGGCTCACGAACTGCGATTGTTTCAGCGGCAGATCCCTCTCCTTTCCCCAACCGGAGCGTGTAGTGGTGACATATGCGTCCCTCCTGGGATGGGGGGGGCCACATGGAAGAGGGGGAGATCGGAGGCCTCTGGTCTCCGGTGGAGTGCCGGCTCCATATCAACCTTCTGGAGCTGCGGGCGATCCGGCTTGCACTGAAGGCATTCCTTCCCTCTGTCCACGGAAGTGTAGTGCAGGTGTTCACAGACAACACCACCGCCATGTGGTACTGCAACAAACGGGGCGGGGTGGGGTCGTGGAACCTTTGTCAGGAGGCTCTGCGCCTCTGGCAATGACTGGAAAACCAATGGCATCTGGCATGGTACAAGGTCTCTTTCAGCAGTGGGGAGAGCCTTGGTTAGATCTATTCGCCACCGAAGAGAACGCGCAATGTCATCAGTTCTGCGCGTTGGAATTTCCAAGGCGGCACTCGCTCGGCAACGCTTTTCATCGCTGCGGTCTGTTGTACGCCTTTCCGTCTATACCACTTCTGCCCAAAGTGCTGAAGAAGATCAGGCGAGACCGGGCCCAAGTCATTCTTGTGGCTCCGGACTGGGCACGAAGATACTGGTATCCGGAGCTACTCAACATGTCAGTCGATCCCCCGATTCGTCTGCCTCTTCAGGAGGACCTCCTATTGCAGCAGCAGGGGACGGTCCTCCACCCGAACCTGTCCAGTCTCCACCGATTGAGCGGCGACAGTTGAGGCCATTTGACTTGCCTCCTGAAGTCTGTGATGTGATTCTGGCAGCCAGGCGTCCCTCCACAAAATCGGTATTCGCCTGCAGGTGGAACAAATTTGTGGCATGGTGCACAGCAAAGGCTGTGGATCCACTTTCTGCCCCCCTTTCAGAGGTTCTCCTCTTTCTTCTTTCCCTTGCCCAGCAGGGCTCTGCTCTGGGCACTATTAAAGGCTACCTCTCTGCCATTTCAGCCTTTTTGAGGCTTCCTGATCAGCCTTCTCTTTTCAAGTCCCCTGTTGTAAATAGAATCTTGAAGGGCATCACACACATGTTTCCTCCTGTTCCTTTCGTGATGCTTCGGTGGGACTTGAACCTTGTTCTAACCTATTTGATGTGCGCTCCTTTCGACCCACTTCATAATTGCCCTCTTCATCTTCTGACTCTTAAGACTGCATTCCTGGTTGCCATCACCTCTGTCAGGAGAGTGAGTGAGCTCCAGGCTTTATCTTCTAAACCTCCTTTCCTCTCTGTCCATCCGGACAAAGTTGTCTTGAGAACTCGTCCTTCTTTCCTGCCCAAGGTGGTTACAGCCTTTCATATCGGGCAGTCCATCACCTTGCCCACCTTCTTTCCGCCTCCGCATTCCTCGAAAGAGGAAGAGAGGCTCCACCGTCTGGACCCAAAACGTGCGCTCTCGTTCTATCGAGACCGCACACGCCAGTTCCGGGTGGACGACCAGCTCTTTGTTAGTTACGTGTGCGCTAAGAAGGGACGGGCGGTGCACAAACGGACCATCTCTCGGTGGGTTGTGTTGTGCATCAAGGTCTGTTACTCCTTGGCGAAAAAGGAGCCTCCTGTTGGGCTGAGGGCCCATTCTACTCGGGCCATGGCGACTACTACTGTCCTGGGTCGAGGAGTCCCCTTGCAGGACATCTGTCAGGCAGCTATGTTGGCCTCGCTGCACACATTTGCTAGGCAATTTTTTGACAATTTTTTATTGACTGTATAATTAATTAAAATCGTTACAGTAAAATCAGCAATGAAACAATTTCTTGTGTATAGAAAAGATAGATTCTTAAAATGCGAAATTTAAAAGCTAGTACTAAGATCGGGACTGTGAGTGGTTACATCATTTACTAGCATTAAGTCTATTTATTCTGGTGACTAGGACCCGCATGATTGTCCGTTCCCCGACTTATGTGCCTTGGAGTTAATCTATTGCAGGTGAGCGCGAAAGCTACTCTCGATGGTGCATTGAGTTTCTTACTAAGAGCATTGTTTTCTTGAAAGGCGACGTGCAGATGGGACGCTGTCAATGGAGCTGCATAGATGGATCCCGTCCGCTGTGGCCCACAGCTTTTAAGGCCAGCCTGATTTGGTGGATGAATTTCGCTAGTCTTGCCAGGATCGTTGTGCTGTTATGCGACAGGCATAATGTTGATGCTTCGCTACAAGACTTGATATTCGTACTAAGGCAGATAGGGCGCAGCAATCGCCGGCGATCATTGTTAAGGTTTGGGCAGCAACAGAGAAGGTGCAGCCAGGATTCCTTCTTGTAGGTACACAATCTGCAAGTTACGAGTTCGCCGTTTCGAGCCCAAATCAGCTATCCCCAGCATGGTCAGCCTCATATATAAAATTTTGCTTCGGGTCTGAATTGTAAGGGACTCGCTTAGGTAGGGTTGTGCAGTTCCTACCCTGTAAGAGTCATTTAGTGGGACCAAGTGCAGGCTTCGGCGAAGTGATTTGTGGTCAAGGTCGAAGGAAGTTTCGCGCACTTGTCTATTAATGGTTTTCTTCCATGCGCTTAGGGGGATGTCCTGCCTCTGCATGCTTTCTTCCTCGATCTTCAAGGCTCGTATTGCCTTTCCCAGCCTTGTGTGCCATTCCGAGCCTGGCTGCTCAAAGATGGATCTCAGATGAAATTTTAATGAATTGGGCTGAGCCCTTAGTATTCGTAAATATTGCTTTATAGTCTTCCCCTGACATATCAGGTCTGGTCTTGCAAGGCCAAGCTCCAATCTTAGCCTAGTTTTTCTTGCCAGCTTTGGAATTTGTAACACCGATTTGTATGCCTTGGCCTGGGCAAGATTGAGAAAAGTATCCAGTTTCCCGGGAAAGGCTAGATGGCCATAACTGATTTCTGGAAGGAATTTTGCTCTAAGGGCTGTCAGAATGGGGCTGGCGGAAGGGCTGATCAGATTCTGGCTGAGTTGTCTTAGTGCGTATATGACCTTATTGGCTTTGGAGCTCTGCTGGTTTATATGAATATTCGCCCTGGCCTGGTAGATGTATGAGGTCACCGAGCTTATTGGATCGTTCCCCAAATGCCACTAAGCTTTCTTTTTCCGTTGGTAGGGCCCAAAGATGATGACCTTGGTTTTCCCTTGGTTGACTGTCAAGTTGTTTGCTGTGTTAAAGCTGTTTAGAGCATTTAATGCTCTTTGTAGTCCCACCTTCGTGTGGTCTAGTATGACTGTGTCGTCGGCGTACTGGAGAACAGGAAGCCTCACGGTTCCTAATCTTGGGGCTATTAGGCTGGCACCTTTTAGTGCCTCTCTCAGGTCCGCCGTATATAAATTGAAAAGGGTGGGGGCCAGCACGCACCCTTGCTTCAGCCCGTTCTCTATGCTTATTTTGGGGGAAACTGTATGGGCGCTTGTTTTGACCCTCACCCAGGTGTCTTCATGTAGTGATCTTATTGTCTTCAAGAGATTTGGGGGGATGCCCCACTTTTCTAGTTTCCACCATAATCGTTTCCTGACTACTTTATCGAAGGCGGTGCTGTAGTCCACGAAGCAGCAAAAGAGTGTGAGGTGGTTCTTCAGTGTTGCCTGGGCTGAAATGTGTGCGAGCGCCATGACATTGTCCATTGTTGATGCCTGGGGCCTAAAGCCAGTCTGGTACATGGGTATTATGTTTCTCTCTTCTGCCCATTTTTCTAGATCGTTCAATAGCAGGCGAGCGTAAGCCTTGGCTTCCAGGTCTAACAGGGCGATGAGCCTGTAGTTTGAGGGCTTTAGGCGATCTCCTTTTTTGAAGATTGGGACAAGTATGGAACCCCTCCAGGACTCTGGAATTGTGGCTGTCGAAAAGGAGTAGTTGAAGAGCGGAGTCAGGAGTTTGGCCCAAAATTCCGGTGCCTGTTTGAAGACCGGGGCTGGAATCACGTTGGGCCCCGGGGCCCCGTCGTTCCTCATTCTCATGATGGTTTTGATGACTTGTTGGGTATTTGCCCAAGTTGGTAGAGTATCATCTGTGATGGCCAGGGATCTGTTTCCCATCGGGGCCGTGTCTGGGCACGGAGTTGGAGCTCCTGGTTTTGTGCCGCTCCGTTGTGCCGACTCTGCAGACTCCACTTTATCACTTGGTGGGGCTTCCTCGTTGGAGGCCGTTGCATATAGCTGCTTCACATGTTGTGTCCAGACATTTTCTGCAATCCCGTTTTCCCGTGATGGGCCTTGATTACTCAGCTGATTTATATACCTCCAGAGTTGAGCTGAGTTCTTTTGTTTAAGCAGGGAGAAGACCTTGAGCCACTTGCTTTCCGTGTCAGCTTTTTGTGTTCCCAGATCTTCTTCCTGAGTGCAGCCCTCAGTGAGGCAATCGATGCTCCCTCAAATTGGGGGCGTCCTCTTTCCTTGTTTGCGAGCGCTTTGCGCAACTGTCTTTTATGGTCCCGTATGTCCTGTGGGAGGGTACTTCCAGGTCTGTGTGGCCGGTCTGTTCTAGGGTTTTGGGGTTTGGGGTTCCCAAGCTTGAATTGAATATCCTCTATTATGTTGTCCCACCCTTTTATGAGTGAGGGCTCTCTCAATAAGCTACATTTTCTAGGCATTACTGCCTGGACAGCCAGTTCCGGAGAAATGGCTTTTTCGGCTGTTCCGTTCTCCAGGACTTTCTGGTGTGATCTTGGTTCGCAGACCCACCACCGGGGTTGGTATTGCTGGGGTATCTATTCTAAGGTAAGGAATCTAACACTGACCTGTTTCGTTCAGATGCACAAGTTACTTACCTTCGGTAACAATATATCTGTAAGAAACAGTAGTTAGTGTTAGATTCCTTACCGCCCCACCCATCCTCCCCGTTCTGCGAACCGATATCTAGGGCTAAGGACATCCCTTTCAGGGCCCTAGTTTCATTTTTCACCAACTACTGTTTCTTACAGATATATCGTTACCGAAGTTAAGTAACTTGTGCAACAGCTCTCTTCACCAGAGGTTCATGAGTGAACATATGTGGGTTAGACAACTGGAGGAATCAATACATCTTTACACAGCATTACTTCTTGGAAGCAATAGTAGGAAGAAACTCAGGAGTGGCACAGGCAGTCATTTGACATCTAGTTCAGCAAGGTGAACCCACTCTTCTTTACCCACCATCCACTGTTCTACTTGTATGTGGCCCTATGATCAACATTTGCCTCTTCTCATTTACGCATGAGAATCTATGAAAGAGCAAGTGCTGGAAAAAAGATAGTTACTTTACCATTAGCAATTGTCCATCTTTGCTATTTTTTGTAAATTAACATGCATCCTAGCAGCAAAAATTAATCTACCATTCACAGCCCTACATGCTAGTTGTAGGAAGGTAGGATCTTTCTGCATGTGTACCCCCACTTTTTGCCTGGTGCCAAGCTGGTTTTTGACCAATCTAACTGGGATCCAGCTAATCAGGACCCCAGTCTATCTGCTTTCTTCGTAAACTGTTATGTTATGTACTTAGGTACCCTCCAGATTGGATACTGTGTTACATGCGATATCGAAGCTGGTGAGCCATGCGGGTATTGTGACCATTCTGGCAAAAAGATCGCACATTTTAAACATGATAGATATGGGGAAGTCATTAATAATGTAATACATAAATATGATTTAATAATTTTAGAACCTATTACCTCAGATGGGGAAGAAAATCCGCATACCTTCTTGGGAACAAGGTCATCCTCAAATATAGATCATGTCATAATATCATCTAATGGCAATGATTTGGCCAATGAAGTCCTGATAAACATCAGTATGTTTAGTGATCATTATTCCCTAAGTTTGATTTTGGAGGTAAACTTGTTAACAAAACAAAGGGGCAAGGACGCAGACACTGATATCGACACCCACGGTAATAATGGTGTTTCTATAAAATGGACAGGTGTTAATCCTTCCCTATTTATGGAAACCCTTAAAGGGAAAATACCAAAAGATCTAGAAACTTGTTTGGATGGTTCATCTACAGATACAGCGGTTATTAATGCCTTCTCTAACATCACTAAAGTAATTGCAGGTGATTTAAAGTCTAAAAGAAGGAAAAAAACGCGTAGTCAAACACAAAGATGGTTTAACCATGAATGCACAAGGTTAAATTTGCGCCTAAACAAAAACCTAGAGATCCCCAAAAAATAAGTTGCGTCAGGAGAGATTACAAAAAGACACTGGAAATAAGAAAAAGGGAGATCTGTGATGAGGCTTGGGAAAGCCTAAACCGGGCAGCAGAGCTGAAATATCCAGCTCTCTTCTGGAAGATAGTTAACCATCCATACTTTAAAGATAATAATGCAGTAAGGATTGATACCGTAGTACCACCAGAAGACTGGGTGTCACATTTTAAGAGTATTTTTAACCCAAAAGATACAAACATTATAGACTGGAAAAACAAAAAATGTATTAGTGTAAATTCAGTTAAAACATCGCCAGTCACACCAGAGGAAGTGAAACTTGCACTTCAGAAAAGTGCAAGTAGGAAAGCAGCAGGTCCAGATGGTGTGCCGATAGATGTTTTTAAGTATGACCTGGATTTCTGGACACCAATGTTAGTGACAGTTTTTAATGCTGCTCTGGGAGGAGCTTTGCCAATTACATGGGTTGAAAGTATCTTTGTACCCATATTTAAAAAAGGGGACAGGGAAAAGGCAAATTGCTACCGCCCAATATCCCTTCTTGATTCCTCTTCTAAGATCATGGGCCCAATTATGCTGGAAAGACTTGAAGACTGGGCCAGTGAAAATGACATCTTAACAGAGGCACAGTATGGTTTCAGAAGGGGTATTGGGACGGTGGAGCAATGTTTAAATTTAGACCTGTTAATTGGGAAGTACAAGTTAGCCAAGGAAGGTACCCTTCACTTATGTTTCGTAGATTTGTCTAGTGCCTTCGATTTAGTCAATCATCAAAAACTATGGCAAACTTTAAGAGGGCTTGGTTCTCCCATAGAAATAATCCTTTTTTTATCGCAAATATATACCTATTTAACCTCAAGGGTACAGAAAATCTGGGGAATGCATGCCTGACTTTGTAGTAAGTTGCAAAAAACACAGTTGATGGACAGAATGTAGAACAATGTCATACATTCACCCCAGTACAAGGATCTGGGCCTAAATCCATCGTTTTTTTGCACTCCACACCACCCTGGGTTAGACACTGGCTATATGCAAATCAGCTCTGACCCCGTGCCTCATGGGAACAGTCCAGTCCGAACTACCAAGCCATGTCTTTCCCAGACCGGAATCAAGCATCCAAGGACCGGTTTTTGGCTATCAGCCTTCATTCAGCCTGGATAGCTTGACTCCAGTGGTGTGGAGAGCCTGGGACTCACGTCTGAGCATACCCAGCCCACTCGGGGTGAAGATTGCAAAAAACACAGTTGATGGACAGAATGTAGAACAATGTCATACATTCACCCCAGTACAAGGATCTGGGCCTAAATCCATCGTTTTTTTGCACTCCACACCACCCTGGGTTAGACACTGGCTATATGCAAATCAGCTCTGACCCCCGTGCGTCATGGGAACAGTCCAGTCCGAACTACCAAGCCATGTCTTTCCCAGACCGGAATCAAGCATCCAAGGACCGGTTTCTGGCTATCAGCCTTCATCAGCCTGGATAGCTTGACTCCAGTGGTGTGGAGAGCCTGGGACTCACGTCTGAGCATACCCAGCCCACTCGGGGTGAAATTTGCAAAAAACACAGTTGATGGACAGAATGTAGAACAATGTCATACATTCACCCCAGTACAAGGATCTGGGCCTAAATCCATCGTTTTTTTTGCACTCCACACCACCCTGGGTTAGACACTAGCTATATGCAAATCAGCTCTGACCCTGTGCCTCATGGGAACAGTCCAGTCCGAACTACCAAGCCATGTCTTTCCCAGACCGGAATCAAGCATCCAAGGACCGGTTTCTGGCTATCAGCCTTCATTCAGCCTGGATAGCTTGACTCCAGTGGTGTGGAGAGCCTGGGACTCACGTCTGAGCATACCCAGCCCACTCGGGGTGAAAATTGCAAAAAACACAGTTGATGGATAGAATGTAGAACAATGTCATACATTCACCCCAGTACAAGGATCTGGGCCTAAATCCATCGTTTTTTTTGCACTCCACACCACCCTGGGTTAGACACTGGCTATATGCAATTCAGCTCTGACCCCGTGCCTCATGGGAACATTCCAGTCAGAACTACCAAGCCATGTCTTTCCCAGACCGGAATCAAGCATCCAAGGACCTGTTTTTGGCTATCAGCCTTCATTCAGCCTGGATAGCTTGACTCCAGTGGTGTGGAGAGCCTGGGACTCACGTCTGAGCATACCCAGCCCACTCGGGGTGAAGATTGCAAAAAAACCAGTTGATGGACAGAATGTAGAACAATGTCATACATTCACCCCAGTACAAGGATCTGGGCCTAAATCCATCGTTTTTTTTGCACTCCACACCACCCTGGGTTAGACACTGGCTATATGCAAATCAGTTCTGACCCTGTGCCTCATGGGAACAGTCCAGTCCGAACTACCAAGCCATGTCTTTCCCAGACCGGAATCAAGCATCCAAGGACTGGTTTCTGGCTATCAGCCTTCATTCAGCCTGGATAGCTTGACTCCAGGTGTGTGGAGAGCTTGGGACTCATGTCTGAGCATACCCAGCCCACTCGGGGTGAAAATTGCAAGAAACACAGTTGATGGACAGAATGTAGAACAATGTCATACATTCACCCCAGTACAAGGATCTGGGCCTAAATCCATTGTTTTTTTTGCACTCCACACCACCCTGGGATAGACACTGGCTATATGCAAATCAGCTCTGACCCTGTGCCTCATGGGTCCAGTCCGAACTACCAAGCCATGTCTTTCCCAGACCGGAATCAAGCATCCAAGGACCGGTTTCTGGCTATCAGCCTTCATTCAGCCTGGATAGCTTGACTCCAGTGGTGTGGAGAGCCTGGGACTCACATCTGAGCATACCCAGCCCACTCGGGGTGAAAATTGCAAAAAACACAGTTGATGGACAGAATGTAGAACAATGTCATACATTCACCCCAGTACAAGCATCTGGGCCTAAATCCCTCGGTTTTTTTGCACTCCACACCACCCTGGGTTAGACACTGGCTATATGCAAATCAACTCTGACCCTGTGCCTCATGGGAACAGTCCAGTCCGAACTACTAAGCCATGTCTTTCCCAGACCGGAATCAAGCATCCAAGGACCGGTTTCTGGCTATCAGCCTTCATTCAGCCTGGATAGCTTGACTCCAGTGGTGTGGAGAGCCTGGGACTCACGTCTGAGCATACCCAGCCCACTCGGGGTGAAAATTGCAAAAAACACAGTTGATGGACAGAATGTAGAACAATGTCATACATTCACCCCAGTACAAGGATCTGGGCCTAAATCCATCGTTTTTTTTGCACTCCACACCACCCTGGGTTAGACACTGGCTATATGCAAATCAGCTCTGACCCTGTGCCTCATGGGAACAGTCCAGTCCGAACTACCAAGCCATGTCTTTCCCAGACCGGAATCAAGCATCCAAGGACTGGTTTCTGGCTATCAGCCTTCACTCAGCCTGGATAGCTTGACTCCAGTGGTGTGGAGAGCCTGGGACTCACGTCTGAGCATACCCAGCCCACTCGGGGTGAAAATTGCAAAAAACACAATTGATGGACAGAATGTAGAACAATGTCATACATTCACCCCAGTACAAGGATCTGGGCCTAAATCCATTGTTTTTTTTGCACTCCACACCACCCTGGGTTAGACACTGGCTATATGCAAATCAGCTCTGACCTTGTGCCTCATGGGAACAGTCCAGTCCGAACTACCAAGCCATGTCTTTCCCAGACCGGAATCAAGCATCCAAGGCCCGGTTTCTGGCTATCAGCCTTCATTCAGCCTGGATAGCTTGACTCCAGTGGTGTGGAGAGCCTGGGACTCACGTCTGAGCATACCCAGCCCACTCGGGGTGAAAATTGCAAAAAACACAGTTGATGGACAGAATGTAGAACAATGTCATACATTTACCCTAGTACAAGGATCTGGGCCTAAATCCATCGTTTTGTTTGCACTCCACACCACCCTGGTTTAGACACTGGCTATATGCAAATCAGCTCTCACCCTGTGCCTTGGTAGTTCGGACTGGACTGTTCCCATGAGGCACAGGGTCAGAGCTGATTTGCATATAGCCAGTGTCTAACCCAGGGTGGGTGGAGTGCAAAAAAACGATGGATTTAGGCCCAGATCCTTGTACTGGGGTGAATGTATGACATTGTTCTACATTCTGTCCATCAACTGTGTTTTTTGCAATTTTCACCCCGAGTGGGCTGGGTATGCTCAGACGTGAGTCCCAGGCTCTCCACACCACTGGAGTCAAGCTATCCAGGCTGAATGAAGGCTGATAGCCAGAAACCGGTCCCTGGATGCTTGATTCCGGTCTGGGAAAGACATGGCTTGGTAGTTCGGACTGGACTGTTCCCATGAGGCACAGGGTCAGAGCTGATTTGCATATAGCCAGTGTCTAACCCAGGGTGGTGTGGAGTGCAAAAAAAACGAGGGATTTAGGCCCAGATCCTTGTACTGGGGTGAATGTATGACATTGTTCTACATTCTGTCCATCAACTGTGTTTTTTGCAATTTTCACCCCGAGTGGGCTGGGTATGCTCAGATGTGAGTCCCAGGCTCTCCACACCACTGGAGTCAAGCTATCCAGGCTGAATGAAGGCTGATAGCCAGAAACCGGTCCTTGGATGCTTGATTCCGGTCTGGGAAAGACATGGCTTGGTAGTTCGGACTGGACTGTTCCCATGAGGCACAGGGTCAGAGCTGATTTGCATATAGCCAGTGTCTAACCCAGGGTGGTGTGGAGTGCAAAAAAACGATGGATTTAGGCCCAGATCCTTGTACTGGGGTGAATGTATGACATTGTTCTACATTCTGTCCATCAACTGTGTTTTTTGCAATTTTCACCCCGAGTGGGCTGGGTATGCTCAGATGTGAGTCCCAGGCTCTCCACACCACTGGAGTCAAGCTATCCAGGCTGAATGAAGGCTGATAGCCAGAAACCGGTCCTTGGATGCTTGATTCCGGTCTGGGAAAGACATGGCTTGGTAGTTCGGACTGGACTGTTACCATGAGGCACAGGGTCAGAGCTGATTTGCATATAGCCAGTGTCTAACCCAGGGTGGTGTGGAGTGCAAAAAAACGATGGATTTAGGCCCAGATCCTTGTACTGGGGTGAATGTATGACATTGTTCTACATTCTGTCCATCAACAGTGTTTTTTGCAATTTTCACCCCGAGTGGGCTGGGTATGCTCAGACGTGAGTCCCAGGCTCTCCACACCACTGGAGTCAAGCTATCCAGGCTGAATGAAGGCTGATAGCCAGAAACCGGTCCTTGAATGCTTGATTCCGGTCTGGGAAAGACATGGCTTGGTAGTTCGGACTGGACTGTTCCCATGAGGCACAGGGTCAGAACTGATTTGCATATAGCCAGTGTCTAACCCAGGGTGGTGTGGAGTGCAAAAAAAACGATGGATTTAGGCCCAGATCCTTGTACTGGGGTGAATGTATGACATTGTTCTACATTCTGTCCATCAACTGTGTTTTTTGCAATTTTCACCCTGAGTGGGCTGGGTATGCTCAGACGTGAGTCCCAGGCTCTCCACACCACTGAAGTCAATCAATCAATCAATCAATCAAAGCATTTATATAGCGCACTACTCACCCGGAGGGTCTCAAGGCGCTGGGGGGAGGGGGTCCGCTACTGCTCGAACAGCCAGGTCTTGAGCTGCTTCCTGAAGGCGAGGTGGTCTTGGGTCAGGCGGAGGTGGGTCGGTAGGGAGTTCCAAGTCTTGGCGGCCAGGTAGGAGAAGGACCTTCCTCCTGTGGTGGCTCTTCGGATGCGGGGGACGGCGGCGAGGGCGTGGCTGGTCGATCGAAGCTGGCGTTTGGGAGCGTAGAAGTTGAGGCGGCTGTTGAGGTATCCTGGGCCTTGGTTGTGTAGGGCTTTGTGTGCGTGGGTGAGGAGCCGGAAGGTGATTCTCTTGTTGACCGGGAGCCAGTGCAGGTCTCTCAGGTGTCCGGAGATGTGGCTGCGGCGGGGGATGTCCAGGATGAGTCGTGCTGAGGTGTTCTGGATCCGCTGGAGTCTCTTCTGGAGTTTGGCGGTGGTTCCGGCGTAGAGGGAGTTGCCGTAGTCCAGACGGCTGGTGACGAGGGCCTGGGTGACGGTCTTCCTGGTCTCGGTGGGGATCCATCGGAAGATCTTACGTAGCATGCGCAGGATGTTGAAGCACGACAAGGAGACGGCGTTGACTTGTCTGGTCATGGAGAGGGAGGAGTCCAAGATGAAGCCCAGGTTGCGTGCGTGGTCTGTGGGTTTGGGTGCGCTGCCCAGTGCGGGGGGCCACCAGGAGTCGTCCAAGGCGGATGGTGATGATCCCAGGATGAGGACTTCCGTCTTGTCCGAGTTCAGTTTCAGGCGGCTGTTCGACATCCATTTGGCTACGTCTGTCGTCCCTTCGTGCAGGTTGGCTCTGGCGACGGCGGGGTCGTTGGTGAGGGAGAGGATCAGCTGGGTATCGTCGGCGTAGGAGATGATGTTGAGGTTGTGCTGGTGTGCGATGGCTGCGAGGGGGCTCATGTAGACGTTGAAGAGTGTTGGGCTGAGCGAGGAGCCTTGAGGAACGCCGCAGATGACTTTGGTGGCTTCCGATCTGAACGGGGGGAGGCGGACTCTCTGTGTCCTTCCGGCGAGGAAGGAGATGGAGTCAAGCTATCCAGGCTGAATGAAGGCTGATAGCCAAAAACCGGTCCTTGGATGCTTGATTCCGGTCTGGGAAAGACATGGCTTGGTAGTTCGGACTGGACTGTTCCCATGAGGCACAGGGTCAGAGCTGATTTGCATATAGCCAGTGTCTAACCCAGGGTGGTGTGGAGTGCAAAAAAACCGATGGATTTAGGCCCAGATCCTTGTACTGGGGTGAATGTATGACATTGTTCTACATTCAGTCCATCAACTGTGTTTTTTGCAATTTTCACCCCGAGTGGGCTGGGTATGCTCAGACGTGAGTCCCAGGCTCTCCACACCACTGGAGTCAAGCTATCCAGGCTGAATGAAGGCTGATAGCCAGAAACCGGTCCTTGGATACTTGATTCCGGTCTGGGAAAGACATGGCTTGGTAGTTCGGACTGGACTGTTCCCATGAGGCACATGGTCAGAGCTGATTTGCATATAGCCAGTGTCTAACCCAGGGTGGTGTGGAGTGCAAACAAAACGATGGATTTAGTCCCGGATCCTTGTACTGGGGTGAATGTATGACATTGTTCTACATTCTGTCCATCAACTGTGTTTTTTGCAATTTTCACCCCGAGTGGGCTGGGTATGCTCAGACGTGAGTCCCAGGCTCTCCACACCACTGGAGTCAAGCTATCCAGGCTGAATGAAGGCTGATAGCCAGAAACCGGTCCTTGGATGCTTGATTCCGGTCTGGGAAAGACATGGCTTGGTAGTTCGGACTGGACTGTTCCCATGAGGCACAGGGTCAGAGCTGATTTGCATATAGCCAGTGTCTAACCCAGGGTGGTGTGGAGTGCAAACAAAACGATGGATTTAGGCCCAGATCCTTGTACTGGGGTGAATGTATGACATTGTTCTACATTCTGTCCATCAACTGTGTTTTTTGCAATTTTCACCCCGAGTGGGCTGGGTATGTTCAGACATGAGTCCCAGGCTCTCCACACTACTGGAGTCAAGCTATCCAGGCTGAATGAAGGCTGATAGCCAGAAACCGGTCCTTGGATGCTTGATTCCGGTCTGGGAAAGACATGGCTTGGTAGTTCGGACTGGACTGTTCCCATGAGCCACAGGGTCAGAGCTGATTTGCATATAGCCAGTGTCTAACCCAGGGTGGTGTGGAGTGCAAAAAAACCGAAGGATTTAGGCCCAGATCCTTGTACTGGGGTGAATGTATGACATTGTTCTACATTCTGTCCATCAACTGTGTTTTTCGCACTTGACTTTGTAGTAAAGCATGGTATCAGACAGGGATGCGTATTTGCCCCCCTTTTATTTTCCTTGTACATACATAATGTGGGTCCGTTTTTACAAGAATTGGCTGTAGATGCCCGAACAGTTTGGAATACGCCCCACCCCTGTGTTATTATATACAGATGATGCTGTCCTAATGTCCAGAACTGCAAACGGCTTACAATGTCTAATAGAACGTTTTTCCCAATACATGACTAACATAGACTTACAGCTGAACTTAAAAAAAAACATTTGTAATGTCATGTGGAGGCAAGAGACAAAAGTGTAGACAGCATCGTGTGGATGGGGTTTTTATAGGTAGAGTCCCGACTTTTTCATATTTGGGGTTGCTATTTTACAAAACCCGCACATGGAATTCGCATATTGAATTATGCAAAATGAAATTTTTAAAAACGACTGAGGGAATCTTTAGGTTTGCGGCAAAACTTGGGAATAAACCCCTATGAGAAATTTTAAACTTGTATAGGAGCAAGTGTGTTCCAGTAGTTAATTATGGAGCCGCTATATGGGGGAGAGCAAACACGACAATCCTTCAAATTAAAGAAAATAAGTTCCTAAAAAGGCAATTGGCAGTCCCTAGTGCAACTGAAAACATGATTGTACACAAAGAATTGTTTGTCCCATATTTAAGCGATTCCCTCAATATAGCTGCCCTTACACTGGCATGGCTTATGGACAAAGGAAGAAACAAAATTCTCTAAGGATCTAATTACAGATTGTCTAGCTTTAGATCATAGTATGAAAATACCATGGCTGTGTCACATTTCTAAACTTTTGATAAAATGTGAAATAAGCACAGACCACCCCATAAGCATACAAGAATAGAGTAAAAGCGACCTGAAATTGAGATATATTACTGCCACAGAACATGATAGGGATAGGACGATTAGGCAAAAACAGACAGTGGCAGCTTACAGTGAACGCCCATACATGAGGGGTACTCAGTTATATCTTATCTTGGTTCAGAACGTCCAGAACAGATTTTATCTGACCAGGCTAAGGATGAGAACTTTACACTATTTATTTGCCTTCCCAAGAACTGAGAAATGGCACAGAACTCTGTCCCCTTGCCCATGTGATGGTAAAGCCTCACATTCCACTCTGCACTTTATTCTCTTTTGCCCTTTTTATATGGATATTCGAAAAACTGTATTGAAACCACTATTTTAAAAAAAATATGCTTTTTAACTATAAGGATGCGTTTAATTTTATATGTAGCTTGGACACTATGAAAATTATAAGCTCTGTAATCTGCTTCATACAACAATCAATTAGAAAAAGAAAAGATTATGTACTTTTGGACGTTCTGCTGTATGAATAAGATGATGAGTAATACCATTCCTTAATCGCATTCTTTTGCACTGATCGCACTTGCACTTTATTGTATGAACTAGTGGTAGATTGTATTTTATGGATTTTTGAAAAATGGATTTGTTATTTTATTGTGTTATTTTCCCCAGAAGTCTAAATTTGCACATATTTTATCATAATTAATTTCCCCTCCTGAAATATAGTCAGAATGTATTTTCTTTTACATACATGTGTGTTAGTATGCTTTTATGGAGTTTGCCTTGTTGTCGCCGAATAAAGCTGTTTTGATTTGATTTGGATGGCAAGCCAAAATGTAGAGGACCACCCAGCTGTGCCCACCACCCACAGATGGGCAAAATTTGATCTTGGGAAATTCAGATATGTTTTTATGTATGTCATCTCTTAGAGGGTCAAATCTCCAGGCAGATATCTTACAGACAAAAGACTCCCATGATTGTCACTTCAAGTTCTTCTTTCTGAATTTTTCAAAGACTAATCTGTTTCAAACATGGCAGAGTTTAATAAAACCTCAGTTCATGTCAAGGATGGGGCTAGCCCAAACAGCTCTAGGTGAGAATCTGATGTAGTATTAGCAGACAAACTGTCTCATGTATACATTTCCTTCTGCGCTTTTAGTGCACAGAAAGGATTCAGTTCAAGGAATCGAGGATAGTAGGGCCACTGTAATACTACATTTACTGAATAGCGGTTCTCTCATTCTAATTAACGGATCTCGTTATTCTGCCACTGAACTCAACATCCTCTCAAAATTGTGTATTCTCAACAAAAATCTCCACATTTCTGACCCTCTATTCATAAATGGCAAGAGTATGAGGATCATTTAGATGATGAGGTGGGTGTCCTCAGGGAGGGAGAGTAAGCTTTTTACCAGAAGAAAGTTTCTTATACCGATACAGTAGATAGGCCAATGTGGTGTTAGGATGAATCATTATATCGTTTAGGTGACCTAAGATTGCTGTCAAGCGTTCCATGAGCTTGAATATTTATGGAATCGTGAGATGAGGTTCTCTTCTATGAATAAGCTCACCCCTCTTATTTAATTTGGATATAAATTGGGGATTCCAATGGCTGTTTTTGAGGCAATTAATTTCTTTCCCTTGTGTCATTGTACTGTTAACACCAACATTCTGGGTGTCAGAAATAAATCTGCAAACCAAATTAGTTTGAAATTCAAGCCTTGTGTTCCAGTTCTCTCTGATACTGTTTTCACAAGTGCAGGGTGATTCTTCAAACTGATACTACCTCAGATCCTAGGTTGAAATCTTATTTTCACCTTGGACATTTTTCACGTTTTTGAGTGCTCTTTCATAGGACTATCCTCTTCAACTGTATACCAGATGGCGATTCCTTTTTTATGTTCAATGCATAAAGTCCCTCCAGTCCACAAACAAGTAGTTGTAATCTAGGAAATTTAGTGGAAAAGCCAAAGATAAGATTATCACTAAAGATTGCCCACCTTCTTCCTTTCTGATATGAGATTGCAAACAACCCTGTGCCCAGAGGCAATGAGACGATACATTGCCATTAGAACCTAAGCAACATACACTTTCTTGATCCTAAACATATGCACATTGAAATTATTTAAGGCTGCCATGTGTGATTCTTTGCATAAGTATTCTTATGGAGACTCTGACGATCAAACTAATGTTAATGTAGTAGAGTAGATCTGAGGGCATTTTAATGGATATCTTTTTTTCCAAGCCCATTGGTCCATTCTGGATATTGTTATTTTATTAATTTAAGTGTTTTTCAAACTATGTGCCTGGGTGCTTAAAGGAGATTGAGGAATAATTTTTACCTCTAGAGGCTTTACTAATGAAATTATTGTGCCTATCACTGACGTTATAACAGCTCTTTATCACAATATGCCTCTCCCCATTTTTATCTCCTGTCAAATAAGGTTCATTTGAGATGGGCAGATTGCTGATATAGGCTTCTGTCCAGGTGTGGGTAGTGGGTGTTCCGCAAATGCCAACGAGTTGTATCTAATGAAACAATAGGACATTCTGATAGATACATCTGCCGTGTGGATTCCTCACCTTGTGAATATCCCCTTGCGTCAGCAACATTCGGAAATTCTTTTTGTTGCTTTGCGCCGACGAGGACTCGGACGTCACAGAGGCACGGCATCGCTCGCGACTCCGCTGACGTCACCGACGCCTACAATAGGCCCACGCCGGCGTGATGACATCAGTTCCCTTTTTTCCGCGTCGTCGACGCTAATGGTTTTCTGGGATCGTCTGTAGCCTTTACTGTAACTTTGTTACTATCTAAATTTCTAGTGTCTTTGTCTTCTCGTTTTCATCATGACTTCGAGGAAGACTGGATTTAAAGCTTGCGGAGAATGTAACAGAATAATGTCCATTACAGATCCGCATGAATGCTGTTTGTGGTGTCTGAGCTCCGACCACGACGTCGAGGACTGCCAATCCTGCAAGAAGATGACACCAAAGGCCCTCCGGGAGAGAGAAGCAAAACTTCTAGTTGCTAAGTTTAAAGGAGGAAAAGAAAAGAAAAAATCAAGATCGCGAACTCGTCGTTCGAAGTCGAGATCTCGATCGAGGTCGCGATCGGATTCGTCATCAGCCCATGCTTCGAGGTCTTCTAGAAAGAAGCATAAAAAGAGAACCCATGAATCCCGACATCGATCGAGGAAGGAGTCGGGTTCCAAGCCGAAGTCACAAGTGAAACTGATTGAGAAGGTAGTTTCGTCGGCTTAGGAGGATCATGATGTCGAGGTTGAAGCATCGCATGCGAACTCACCGAGTTCACCGAAGCAGAAGTGTGTTCCATCTCCGGACCCATCCCATCCTTCAGGTCGGGAGGATGAAGGTGAGGAGGGGGAGGTTGGTGAGGGTGGAGCTCGGATGCCCGAAGGTAGTACGACTCCAGTACACCAGCCTGAAGAAGAGATCGACGTCGTTTCGACTCCACGCCCTCAAGAGCAACCTGGGGGTTCATACCCAGCCTTCCCGGCTCCAGGTCAAGACCCTTCGCATTTCCTGAATGCGATGTTCGGAATTTATTCAAGGGCTATGTATCCCTCTGGGGCTCCTACTGGTCCTATGGGTCCTATGGCATATGGTTTGGGTGTTCCTCATTCCGATGCACCTGCGCCCTTTATGCCTTTTATGCCGGCTCCGGCGCCGCATTGGCATTATCCGATTCCGGCGAGGCCTTCGACACCGAAGCCATCGACGCCGAGATCGATGACTCCGATTCCTTCGACTCCAGTTCCATCAACTATGATGCCGAACCCTGAGCGACGTCGTGAATCTCTGCCTCGTCCGACGTCGAGTTCGACGCCGGCTCCGGCTCCGTCGGAGTCGATTGCGGATCCGAGGGCTTCGAATGTGAAGATGAGATCTAGGCGTGAAGCCCAAAGATTGATGGATGAGGAGAGATAAAGAGAGGAAAATCTAGAGGAAGGCGAGCTTCATGATTCTGAGGACCCTTTTGAGGACCTATCTGTAGCTAGTGGCCTTGAACTGTCACCTGAATGGGACCTTGTTTCTGTTTCTAATGAACCCTAAAAAGATGTGACACCTTATCATGTGGTGATAAAGAAAGCTGCAAATGTATCGAACATTTCTCTACCATCTGCAGAGTTTAAATCTAATCTGCTCACAGAGGTCCTTCACTCTCCTTCTTCAGTGACTGAACCTTTACTACCTTTTAATGATGCCTTAAAGGAACCAATTTTAGAAATTTGGAAAAATACTGTATCAGCTCCTGCTGTATCTAGAGCTGTGGCTAGGAGGTATAGGGCAGCTCCTGAGGACCCAGAATTTTTAACATCTCATCCTCTACCGGAGAGTTTGGTGGTGCAGGCTGCCTGTTCCAAGAGATCTACAGGTGCGTTTCCGCAGGTTCCAGCGGAAAAGGAGTCTAGAAAGCAGGATCAGGCTGCTAAGAAGATCTTTTCCTCTGCCAGTATGGCTTTAAAATCCACAAATGCAACCTGCTTAATGGGACGTTATATCCATGCTCTTATGGACACTGTGAAGCAATTGGTGCCCAAGATACCTGAAGAGGATAGGAAAGACTTTCAGGAAGTTATTTCTGATACTCAAGCTGCAGCAAGACCGGTTATCCAAAGTGGATTGGACACGACTGATTCTGTGGCAAGGATCATGGGTTCTTCTGTTGCGACAAGGAGAGCCGCATGGCTTAAATCTAGTGAGTTTTCCACTGATGTCCAAGCTGCACTGATGGAACTTCCTTTTGACGGGTCTGGATTGTTTGGGAAGAAGGCAGACACTGCATTGGAACGCTTTAAAGATAGCAGAGCAACAGAAAAGTCATTGGGCCTTCAAACCAGGGGCACTTTTGCAAGACGCTCAAGAGGATTTGGCAGATCTTCTTTTCGAAACTATAAATCAACCCAACAGCAGCCACAGCAGCAGCAGAACACTTTATACAGAGCTTATAGAGGCAAACAAAGGGCCCGAGCTCGGGCCGTAATGTTTCCTCCTCTTCCTCCTCTTCTCCATCCCAGCCCCCAGCCACAGCAGCAAAGCAGCCCTAGATCCACCATTCTGGATCATGTGGGCCCAGTTTCTACAAGATTGGGAATTGATTACATCGGATCTTTGGGTTCTCAATCTTGTGGAGAATGGGTATGCGCTTCCTTTCCAGGAGTTCCCTCCCAATTACCCTCCTTGCCAAGGTTATTGTTCGGAGGACCATCTACTTCTCCTGCAAGAAGAAGTCCTGGCTTTGTTTCGAAAAGGTGCGATAGAGGTGGTTCCGGAGCAGGAGAGAGGTCAGGGATGCTACTCCCGGTACTTCCTGATCCCCAAAAAGGATGGCAGGCTTCGGCCAGTTCTGGATCTCAGGATCTTGAACCTTTACCTGAAACAGGAAAAGTTCAAGATGCTCACTCTTGCACAGGTTCTTCAAGCGCTGCTGGAAAAAGATTGGATGGTGTCGATCGACTTGCAAGATGCGTATTTTCATATTCCCATCTTGAAGTCGCACAGAAAGTATCTCCGTTTTACGGTTGGGTCGCAACACTACCAGTTTGCGGTCCTTCCGTTTGGTCTTACTACTGCGCCTCGAGTCTTCACCAAGGTGATGGCGGTGGTGGCAGCACATCTCAGGAGGTCGGGGATACATGTGTTTCCGTATCTGGACGACTGGTTGATCAAAGCGGAGTCGCCGGAGAAGGTGCTCCATCATCTGCAAGGGACAACTCAGTTGTTACACAGGTTGGGTTTTTCGATAAATGTACCCAAATCTCACCTGGTGCCCTCCCAGCGCAACCTGTTCATAGGTGCTGTACTGGACACAACTGTATGTCGTGCATTCCCTCCACCTCAAAGGATTCACGACATACAGGAAATTATTCCTTTGTTCTACAATGGAGCGGTCGTTCCAGTCCTGAAGGTTCTTCGCCTGCTCGGTCTGATGGCTTCTTGCATTCTATTGGTCAACCATGCACGCTGGCATATGAGGGCACTCCAGTGGTGCCTCCGCAGGCAGTGGTATCAGCACAACGGAGATCTCAGGGAGTCAGTGAGGATCTCCAGAGAAACTGCAGCGGATCTGTCTTGGTGGAGCGTGGAAGGCAATCTGTCGCAAGGAAAGCCTTTTCAACTTCCTCCATTGGTGGCCACAGTAATAACGGATGCATCCACTCTAGGGTGGGGTGCTCATCTGGGGGACCTGGAGGTCAAGGGTCTTTGGTCTCCAGAGGAAAGGTTGCTTCACATCAACCTTCTGGAATTACGGGCAATTCGTCTGGCGCTCAAGGCCTTCCTCCCTTCCCTTCGTGGTCGGTCGATTCAAGTCTTGACGGACAACACGACCGCGATGTGGTATGTCAACAAGCAGGGAGGAGTGGGGTCGCAGTGTCTCTGCAAAGAGGCTCTGCGTCTCTGGTCCTGGGTTCAGGACCACCAGATTTGTCTGATGGCAAATCATTTGGCCGGAGTTCTAAACGTGCGAGCGGACAGTCTCAGTCGGCAGTTCTCTGCCGACCACGAGTGGAGGCTCCATCCGGAGGTGGTTCACGACATCTTTCAGATGTGGGGGTCTCCTCGGGTGGACCTGTTCGCCACTCGCGAGAATGCTCACTGCCTGTCATTCTGCAGTCTCCAGTATCCGATGCAAGGATCCTTGGGGGACGCGTTTCAGTTGAGTTGGAACTCACAACTCCTTTACCCGTTTCCTCCCATACCTTTGATTCCTCGGGTTCTGAGGAAAATTCGCCAAGACCGGGCCCAAGTTATATTGATTGCCCCGGATTGGACAAGAAGGGTGTGGTACTCAGACCTTCTCCACCTCTCCTCTCACCCGCCGCTCCGTCTCCCTCACAGGGCAGACCTCCTCTCTCAGATGGAAGGGCGGGTTCTACACCCCCACCTCCAGACCTTACACCTTCATGCCTGGAGATTGAACAGGGCAACCTGAGTTCTTTTTCTCTCCCGCCTGATGTGGTGGATGTCATCTTGTCAGCCAGGCGTGACTCCACTAAGTCCATCTATTCTTATAGGTGGTCAAAATTTGTCACTTGGTGTGGGTAGAAATCTATAGACCCTTTGAGAGCCCATTTGTCTGATGTTCTCCAGTTTGCCCTTTCTCTGGCGCAACAGGGTCTTGCCGTTGCGACAGTGAAGGGTTATATTTCAGCGCTGTCGGCATTTCTCTGTTTGCCTGATCAGCCTTCTCTTTTCAAATCTCCTGTGGTTTTGAGATTTTTGAAGGGCCTCACAAATAAGTTCCCTCCTACTCCTTTTATTGTTCCTCATTGGGATTTGAATCTTGTGTTGACCTATTTGATGGGTTCTCCCTTCGAACCCTTGCACAAGTGTCCCTTGAGGCTTCTTTCTTTTAAAACGGTCTTCTTGGTTGCAATCACCTCGGCAAGGAGGGTGAGTGAGCTTCAAGCTCTTAGTTTCAAGCCCCCATTCTTGTCCATTCATGCTGAAAGAATGGTTCTCAGGACCAGGGCTGCTTTTCTGCCTAAGGTGGTAACTCCCTTCCATCTAGGACAGTCCATTACCCTTCCTACCTTCTATCCTCCCCCACACCCTTCCAAGGAGGAGGAGAGGCTTCATCGCTTGGACCCAAAGAGAGCTGTTAGTTTCTATCTTGATAGGACTAAAGACTTTCGTATTGACGATCAGCTCTTCGTTGGTTTTGCTGGCTGCAAGAAGGGCAGAGCGGTGCACAAGCGCACACTTTCCAGATGGATAATCTTGTGCATCAAGAGTTGCTACTCTCTGGCGGGTAAGGACCCTCCTGAGGGTATTAGAGCACATTCAACTAGAGCAAAGTCTGATAACTTCTGCTTTGTCTAGAGGTGTTCCAGTTGAGGACATTTGCAGAGCGGCGACTTGGGCCTCCCTCCACACTTTTGCGAAGCATTACTGCTTGGATACCGAGGTGAGGAGGGACGGTCGTTTCGCGCGTTCTGTCCTCCAAGATTTCCTGGTATAGCGGAGTGGACACCCTCCTCCGGGAGTGGGGATTGCTGTGGGACTCTATTCACAAGGTGAGGAATCCACACGGCAGATGTATCTATCAGAAGAACAAGTTACTTACCTTCGGTAACGCTTTTTCTGGTAGATACTATATCTGCCTGTGGATTCCTCACTGACCCACCCGCCTCCCCGTTGTCCACTCTTCTATACCAGTGTTTCTGTTATATATTTATTTTGTTGTAAAATGTTTTATTGCATTTGCTTCACATTGTGTGTGTTACCTTGATTTCTATACTGCGTATACTGTGTATATGTCTACTGTCATTGGTCCATCCGTGTGCCTCGAAGGCACGGAAAAAAGGGCGGAACTGATGTCATCACGCCGGCGTGGGCCTATTGTAGGCGTCGGTGACGTCAGCGGAGTCGCGAGCGATGCCGTGCCTCTGTGACGTCCGAGTCCTCGTCGGCGCGAAGCTACAAAAAGAATTTCCGAATGTTGCTGACGCAAGGGGATATTCACAAAGTGAGGAATCCACAGGCAGATATAGTATCTACCAGAAAAAGCGTTACCGAAGGTAAGTAACTTGTTCTTCTTTACCACTGCCTCCTGGGTGTTCTGTGATGTACGATCCTCAGACATTTAGCATGACTTTTTCTCAGGAGAAGTATTTTTTCCTGTATTCATATTCTTTTAATGCCAAGATGCGTTATTTGATGATTTCCATGTACATATTACTGAGACTGCACTTAAATGACGAAAGTCTTCCATTCCCTACATTGAAACTGCTCAAACCTAAACCTAAATCCAGGTTTAGGGGGAGATATGTCCTGACGCTATTGATATGCTTATCGTGACTGATATTATTAACTTTCATTCCAGATAATCTTCCGTAATGAGTCCACTCAGGAATATGTCTTCTACCTCATCACATTCAAGGCCACACCTCCGGGCATAATTAGTAGCATTGAAATGAGAACATCAGCCCGGCAAAGCACGTCGGCAACGGTGAAGGTGGAGAACCCGTTGGCTGTACCAGTGACATTTACGACTGAATGCAAAGTACCCGAAATCAACTTACCACCACATTTTACAGTTCCAGCCCAGTCTGAGGTAGGGATGGGAAAAAAACACTCCAAAATCTTTAGGCTCAAACTCACTTCAGTTTTTTCCTCTAACCAAGAAAGAGAATCCATACCACCATTGCAGAAAATGGGTAATTTTAGCAACTTACTGTGGCCTGTGATAACACCATCCAGTTTGGTTGTTTTTTATCAGTTGAATATATGGGTCCCGATGAGTTCTCAGCATGTTTCTTCAAAAACTGGTATTGGTTTAAATGTACAAGTTCTCCCTATTAATTTGTTCCTGGTATATATGAGGCTTACATCAAATATGTGTCTCAAAGAGCTCCCATCCAAAACCGTGGGAGGACTGATTTTGCACCTGTTCTGAAGCTGTCTGGAATATTATCTTGGATTTCCCAACTTAGTTTTAGTTTAAATGTTTACTGTTATTTATTCAGAACATACTAGAATAATTGTGGTACCGATGAATACATAAATTATATAATTATTTCAATTATAAGAACCAGCAGGCTCTGCATTCTCTTTAAAATAAAAAAATCATATCATTGTTTGTGATTTAAAAATCATTAATATAATATAGCACCTTGAGAGCCCTCTATGAGATCCTTAATATTTTACTGCAAACAAGCCAGGACTATTCTTATAGCCCATAAATATATGCAACCCTATTTGAACAAGAAAGTGGTTAAACACTGGTGCTATATTTAAGATGAAAAAAGCATTGGAGATGTCCATGGTTATTATACGTTTTTTCTCACTAGATTAATAATTTATCCTGTTTTATGAGCGAATGTGTGTGTGTGTGCTTGTGTGTTTAAAGTTATATAGCAGGGGTCACCAACCTTTTCTGTAGAGAGAACTACTTCTTATCAGTGAAAATCATTGTGAGCTACTAAAAGCCAAGCAACTTGTGCACTGTTCCCAGAGACCTTCACACCACGCCCAGAAATGTGGGCTGTTGAGAAGTAGCAACTCTATGACTCAAGGTGCTCTGGGCCAGGTGGTGGACTGCTTTTTAGGTCAAGCTTAGCGCATCGCGCATGCGCTGCCCTATGGGAGGTTTCTTGTGAGGGCTCAAAACATCTCCGTGTGGGTCGGACTCCTCCCACACATCTGATTGGCCTTTGCATGTGTATTTCAACAATGAAGGCAAGCAAAATGGCCAAAGGCAGGTGCTTGTCCCACCTCTTCTTCAAATGTTCACTCCCTCTACTTTTTGCTCTCAGGAGTGAGCAGTGGCGCACAGGCTGGCAGCTGCATTCCCCCCTCGTCGTGGATCAAGTTACTAATTAGCAGCCTGTGCTCCATGTTTGCACCCCTCCCACTCTTCTTTGTAGCATGGACCGATTTCACTTTAGGGAACGCGCTTGCAAAAAGTGAAAATGTATTCCGACAGTGTGACATTTACTTTCAGTTTATAAATGACACGGAGAGTAAAGACAGAAAAGCAACCCCCCCATGCTGGTCCACTTTTCTACCCGTTGTAACCTCTTTCTGAAAGAGACACGTTAGTGATAGATTCCTTACCTTAGAATATCTCCAGGCTTCAGACTAGATCCGGAAAGTTTTGCTAGCAGTACCCCTGTGCGTCAGTAGGTGGCGTCCTGCAGCTCTGCGCCCGTCGCTGGCATCGCATGCACCGAGATGATGTCCCTGAGACTACTTAGGCGCCACCCATGCTCGCTGATGTCAGTTCTTTGTTTTTCAGCGCCAGTAAGCGCAGATCCGGTTAGAGCATGTACCTTAGTAATTTGTTTACTATCTTTTTGTGACTTCTCTGGCGCGAGTAGGGATGCCTGGTTTTAAGTCCTGCGGAGCCTGCCGTCACAATATGTTGGTGGCGGACCCTCACGATGTCTTTCTCTACTGCCTGGAGTGCAACCATGACTCCTGGTCCTGTCTGGACTGTAGGTCTATGGCCATGAAGGTCTTGAGGGGGCGGCGGCAGAAGTTGTTTGAAGTTTGGTACTCGTCCCCGTGCTGATCGAGATCCAGGGGTCGTTCCCATGGCCGCTCACGGAGTCTTCATCACCACTCCTCGGGATCCAAGTCTTCACCCTCGGATTCGGGTAAGAGACGATACAAAAAGAAGTCGAAGAAGTGTTTTTGTTCTCTGATGTCCCCCGTCGGTCCTCGGAAGCGGACCGACCAGAGTGCTGAAGAAGATCAGGCACGACCGGGCCCAAGTCATCCTTGTGTCTCCAGATTGGGCATGAAGATACTGGTATCCCGAGCTACTCAACATGGCGATCGATCCCGCGATCCGACTGCCTCTTCGGGAGGACCTCCTGTCGCAGCAACAGGGGATGGTCCTCCACCCAAACCTGTCCAGCCTCCACCTCCATGTGTGGAGATTGAGCAGCGACAGTTGACAGCTTTCGATCTTATTTATTTATTTATTTATTTATTATAAAGTTTTGTATAGCGCGAACAAGACCCGTGGGTATCAGAGCGCTTAACATGTAGGCATATGAGAAAGACATATATATCAAACAATTATACGGGTATCAGAACGTATAACCTAAAAGGCGTAGGAGAAAGACATATATATCAAACAGTTATACAGACAACAAATATGAGGTAGATGATAAGAGGTAGATGATAAATATAGTCAATGGTGGATATACTTCTATCACAAGTAAAATGTGTAAGCAAGTATGAATAGTTGGGTCATTGTCATTTCGTGACTAATCTATTCTAGGTAGACATATATATCAAACAGTTATACGGACAACAAATATGAGGTGGATGATAAGAGGTAGATGATAAATAAAGTCAAAGGTGGATATATTTCTATCATAGGTAAAATGTGTAAACAAGTATGATATTTAGGTCATTGTCAGTTCGTGACTGATCTATTCTGGGTAGTGTATTTCTTCATCAGAAAGCTCTTTACTTCTCGCTTAAATGATGCCACATTTTGGATCTTCCTGATGGTAGGAGGAATTGAGTTCCATATTCTGGGGGCAGCTCCTGAGAACGCTCTGTCATAAGTTTTTTTCTTGTGGAAAAAGGCTGGCCGTAGTAGAAATTCCTCAGTACTCCTCGCTGGTCGATTCCCTCCCGATAGTTGGATTTTCTTCGCTAGGTATCCTGGGGTGTTGTGGTGTAGCGCTTTATGGGTGATACAAGCTATCTTCATTTGGATTCTTGCTTCATAGGGTAGCCAACTTAAAGCTTTCAGGTGTGGCGATATATGGTCGTATTTCCTGGATCCGGTGATAATTCTTGCTGCAGCGTTTAGGCATGCTTTCAATGGTGCTGTGGACATTTTCGGTAAGCCCGCTAAGGTGGTGCAGCCATATTCAATCCTAGAGATAACTAAGGATTGGATAGCCAATTTGAGATCCGCCTCTGAGATGAATGGTTTCAGTTTTCTTAAGTAGTTCAGGTGGAATCGAGCATTCTTGGCCATTGAGTTGATGTGGGCTTTCATGTCTAGATTCTCGTCCAGAGTGATTCCTAGAGATTTCGCTGACTTGATTAATGTTGGGGTGCAGTTTAGCGCAGTCACCACTTTCGTCCACTCCTTTATTTCCGTACGGCTCCTTGCTGGTGAGATTAGTAGGAACTCCGTTTTGTTGGCGTTAAGCTTCAGTTGGTTGGTAGTTAACCATTGCAGAGCCATTTTTAAAGCCTTGTTCACTAGTTCCAAGTCTTTTAGGGAAGAGATCTTTAAATATATTTGCGTGTCATCTGCATACATGTGATACGATATCTGTGCTTTTTGGAGAATTTCTGTAAGCGGCTCAACGTAAAGGTTAAACAGATCTGGGGATAACGTTGATCCTTGAGGGACTCCGATTGAAATAGGGCATGGAGGTGAAATTGACTGGTTGACCAGGAATCGTTGTGATCTGTTCTGTAGAAAAGAGATGAACCATTTCAGCACAGTTCCTGACAGACCCATCCTGTCCCGTAACCTGGACAATAATGCTTCGTGATTTACGGTGTCGAAGGCCGACGACAGATCGAGGAGAATCAGTAGGCATGCTTTGTTTTGATCAAGTGCCTGTAGCGCATCGTCAACAATATGGAGGATCGCTGTTTCAGTACTGTGCCCTGCTCTGAATCCTGATTGGCATTCATCAAGCAATGAGAACTTGGTGATGTGTTGGCTTAGTTGGTTCTGTACGCATTTTTCAATTAGTTTGGCCAGTAGCGGGATGTTGGTCACTGGGCGAAAGTTGTTTGGGTCAGATCTATCTGCTGTGGGTTTTTTGATTATGGGGGCAACTTGACCTGTTTTTAGGCAGTCAGGGAGGATCCCTTGTGATAGTGAGGCATTTATAATTTCGGTCCATATTGGAATCAAAACGTGATTGATTTCTTTTACACATTTTGCGGGAAGGGGATCTTGATAGTGATTGTTTGGTTTTATTTTGGAAAGCGTTTTGGCGATACTGTGCTGGTCATATAGTTCGAACGTATCCCAACTTGCCTCATTTTTTGTTATGGTACTCTCCGTTGTAACGGCGGTATCTCTCGTAGGCATTTGTTCAATGGGAATGTTTGCCACGGCGTCTTTGAGCTCTGCTTCTAGTGATTTCGCCTTCTCTGTGAAAAATGTAGAAAATTCTTCACAATTTAGGGGTGTTTTTGAGTTCTCATGGGCAGATTTGGCTAATTTGTTTGATTGTTGCTTTAGGATTTCAAAGAGTTTTCGTGGTCTGTTTTTGGCACTATCCAGTTCTGACCGTATGAATTCCTGTTTTGATTTGATGATCATTTTATTATATTGGCCTCTAATTTTTCTGAGTGCTTTCAGCTCTGGGGATGAAGGGTGTTGTCTCCATTTTCTTTCGGCCATTCTCAATTTGCGCCTTTCTTCATTTAGTGATTCATTAAACCATGGATTTTTTGTCTTCTCCGAGATATTTTTCAGTTTTAATGGCATGGTGTTATTGACAATAGTTTCGACCGATGTTATATAGTGTTCGGTCAGTTCGTTTACGTTCCGCAGGTTGTTATGAGGTTTTAGGTTTCTTTCGCAGTTTTCCACTAGTAGCTCTAAGTTTGCATCTCTTGTGTCTCTAACCCATTTTTTGGTCTTGAGGGGTTGTCTGGTTGTGCCTTTTTCCATTATAGGTATCGTGAATGTTATGGCATGATGATCCGACCAGTCGCATGGTGTTATAGAGAGGATTGCTGTATCTTTGTTTCGCGCAATAATCCAGTCTAACGTCGCTCCTTTCGAATGTGTGGGTTGTGTGCATAGTTGAGTAAGGTTCAGTTCAGCAAGGAAATCTTTCAGCGATTTGACCAGTTTGTCGTTGTGGTCCTCCCAGTGTAAGTTGAAGTCGCCAAGAAATATATTATTGACGCCGTCATTAGAGTTGGTCGTTATGATCTCCATTAGCTCCTCTGTAAACTTTTCGCTGTCTCCTGGTGGATGGTAAAAAGAATGGAGGTTGAATCTTTGTTTGGTAGCTGTTCTGAAATTAAGACCTAGGTATTCGCTTGATTCTAGGGGGTCGGCTTGGATTTGTTTGACCTCAATATCGGATCTGTGAATGCAGGCTATGCCTCCTCCTAACTTTATGGGTCTATCGAGTCTCAGAATGTTGAATTGGGGTGGTACTAGGAGATCCATGATAGGGGATGAGGATTCCGTAAGCCATGTTTCAGTAAGGACTGCTAAATCAATGTCCTTGTTGATGATGAGGTCAGCTATATCCGACGCATGTTTCGTTGCCGACCGACAGTTGAGTAGTAGACATGTCAGCGGTTTTTCTTTGTTGCTGAGGTTTCCATTCTTATTCTCTGTGGCTGTGAGTTGTACCTGTTGTAGATTGTGAGGGTTAGATGTTCTATCATTCTTTCTCGATGTTCTGTTTGAGTCGAGTGGTACTGTTTCGATTCTTTCCTCTCTCTCGTGTTCCGGTATTTCGTACGATCTGGTTAAGGCCAGAGTTTCCTCCTTTGATAAAGGTTTTGCCCTATTCGGTCTGTTGTCATTATGTTTCAACTGCCAGATCGTTTCGTTACTCTTTCTTTGTGAGCGGTGTATCACGTTTTGGATGTGTGTGACCTTGGAGTGAATGCTCGTCATCATCTCCTCGATTTTATCCATTGCCTGTGAGGTATTTATAGTGATTTGTGCCATCTTGTTTACTAGTTTCTGGAGCATATTAATGTCTTTCCTGTTCTGATGTGATTTCTTAGGGTAGGCTGATCTATTGCTCCGGAGTTTGTATTTTGTTCTTCTCTTTATTGGATCTGTTCTTTGTTCCGTATCCCTTTCATTTGTAATCCATGATTGATTGTTCCTTCCGCTACTATTGGGGGTGTCGTCATTGCTCTCTCCGTTATGTGTCGTCATGGGTGCGTTTGTGGGTGAAAGTCTGCATGGTGTTGGTGTTTTACTCAAGGGAGGTGTAGGGGGGCTGATATCTTCTCCCTCGTCCACTTCTTTGTTGTCATGGGGCATTATTCTCGAGATCGATGTATGCTCTACCAGGGAGGCTTCTTCGTTCATGAGCGAGGACGGCTCTTCTCTTTGGAGCCGGTTCTGTTCATTGTTTGTCTGATTGATAAATCTCTCCGTTTTTTCTGTCGTGTTCTCAGACTTGGACCTTGCTATCGCAGGTCTATCTTCTCGTATCGAGCTTTGAGCATGGTGTCCCCTATATCTCATGACTCCACTGTTGTTATCATTAGCGACAGGAGTGTCTCCTGGTGCGATCTGGTGTAGTTGGTGTCTTGGGTCTTCTAATGAGTCTTTCATTATTTGGAATATCTTGGCAAATTTCTCCAGTTCTCTGTTTGCTGCTTGTATCAACACTGTACCCGATTTGTAGATGGTGATACTTAGTTCTGCTCTGCATCTGTATGATGGTGAAGTCATCATTTTTATGCCATGAGGGATGTTTGTAGTCGTTTTTATGGCAAGCATCCTTGAGAAGGTGTTGCGCCATTTTGTTGTTTTGTTCGTGTAGAATATCTTCCTCCTGAAGTCTGTGATGTCATTCTGGCAGCCAGGCGTCCCTCCATGAAAACGGTATACGCCTGCAGGTGGAACAAGTTTGTGGCATGGTGCACAGATAAGTCTGTGGATCCCCTTTCTGCCCCTCTTTCTGAAGTTCTTCTGTTCCTTCTTTCCTTGGCCCAGCAGGGCTCTGCTCTGGGCACTATCAAGAGTTATCTTACTGCCATCTCTGCCTTCCAGCGGCTTCCTGATCAGCCTTCTCTTTTTAAGTCCTCGGTTTCCTGAAAGGCATTACGCACACATTTCCTCCCGTGCTGTTCATAATGCCTCAATGGGACTTAAACCTTGTCCTGACATATCTGATGTGCGCTCCTTTTGAGCTTCTTCATAACTGTGCTTGGCGTCTTCTTACTCTAAAGACGGCATTCCTGGTGTCTATCACTTCTGCCAGTGAGTGAGCTCCAGGCCCTTTCTTCTAAACCGCCTTTCCTTTCTGTTCATCCGGACAAGGTGGTTTGAGGACCCGTCCTTCCTTCTTGCCAAAGGTTGTTACGCCCTTCCACATCCGGCAGACCATCACTTTACCCATCCTTCGTTCCGCCTCCGCATCCTTCGAAAGAGGAAGAGAAGCTCCACCGTCTGGACCCAAAACGTGCACTCTCATTCTATCTGAAGTGCACACCGCGGTTCCGGGTGGATGGCCCGCTCTTTGTTGGCTACGTGGGTGCCAAAAAAGGTTGGGCCGTGCACAAACGGACCATTTCTCGGTGGGTCGTTCTCTGCATCAAAACCTGCTACTCGTTGACTAAGAAGGAGCCTCCTGTGGGGCTGCGTGCCAATTTCACCAGGGCAACGGCTGCCACTACTGCCTTGGGACACGGCGTTCCCTTGCAGGACATTTGTCAGCCAGCTACGTGGGGCTCGCTGCACAAGTTTACCAAGCATTACTGCCTTGACAGTCAAGTCCGGAGGGATGGCTGCTTTGGCCATTCTGTTCTCCGTGACTTTCTAGTGTAATCTTGTTCGCAGACCCACCACCGGGGTTGGGATCGCTGGGGTATCTATTCTAAGGTAAGGAATCTATCACTACCGTGTCTCTTTCAGATGCACAAGTTACTACTTGTGTAACAATATAGCTGTAAGAGACATTAGTTAGTGATAGATTCCTTACCGCCCCTCCCATCCTCCCCGTTCTGCGAACTGATTACTAGGGTTAAGGTCATCCCTTTCAGGGCCCTAGTTTCAATGCACTAGTGGTCAGTATCGTGCATGGCTCTGCATTCCTGGCGCAGAATGTCGTGTACAGAACTGACGTCAGCGTGCACAGGTGGCGCCTAAGTAGTCTCTGTGACATCATCTCGGCGCATACGATTCCAGCGACGGACGCGGAGCCGCAGGACGCCACCTACTGACGTGCAGTTGTACTTCTAGCAAAACGTTCCGGATCCAGTCTGACGCCTGGGGATATTCTAAGGTAAGAAATCTATCACTAACTAATGTCTTTTACAGATATATCGTTAGACAAGTAGTAACTTATGCATACTGTTTATAAACACCATTCTGATAGATACATCTGCCAGTGGATTCCTCTCCTTGTGAATATCCCCCTTGCGTCAGCAACATTCGGAAATTATTTTTGTAGCTTCACGCCGACATGGACGTGGACGTCATAGAGGCACGGTATCGCACGCGACTCCGCTGACGTCACCGACACTACAATAGGCCCACGCCGGCGTGATGACGTCAGTTCCCTTTTTTCCGCGTCATCGACGCTAACGGTTTCGGGGAATCTCTGTAGCCTCTTAGTAACTTTGTTGCTATTTTCTTCACTTTTCTGTTTCTTTGTTTCCTTCACGATGTCGTCAAAGAAGACCGGTTTTAAGCCTTGCAGAGAGTGTGGAAAAATTATGTCCATCACGTACCCGCACGAAGATTGCATCTGGTGTCTTAGCTCGTATCATGATGTGGATGGATGTTCATCATGTCAGAAGATGAACCCAAAGGCTCTGCGGGAGAGAGAGACCAAACTTCTGGGGGCGAAGCTGAGAGGTGACAAGGGTAAAAGGTCTTCGAAGTCTTGTTCGAGAAGGGCGAGGTCGAGGTCAAGATCGGCATCGAAATCAAGGCCTCGAGCGGAGTCGGCTTCGAGATCGTCATCAGATCATGCTTCGAAGTCGAGGAAGAAGCATAAGAAAAGAAGACATGAGTCCCGACGTCACTCCGGTAAGGATTTGGACTCGAGGTCGAAGTCACCCAAGAAGGTACGTTCGAAAGTGATTCCACCAGAGGAGGACTTGGATCCGGAAGGTGAGGCTTCGCCTTCGGAGTCGCAGGTCCCGGCTCCGTCTCCGGTACAATCTCCAGCCCCATCCCCGGCCCGTGAGGATGAGGAAGAAGTTCCGGAAGGTGAGAATTCTGCGCCTGTGGAAGAGCCAAATTCGGAACTTCCTCAAGGCCAGCCTGAGGGTCTTCAGCCACCTTTTCCGGCCCCGGGCCAAGACCCATCAGCGATTTTGAACGCTATGTATGGCGTGTTTTCATGGGCCTGGTACCCCTCTGGTGTGCCTTCGGGTCCCATGGGTCCACTAGCCTTTAATTTAGGAGTTCCGCACTCCTATGCTCCGGCTCCATTTATGCCATTCATGCCGGCTCAGACACCACCATGGCAATACCCGACTCCGCCGAGGTCGTCAATGCCGATACCGACGTCGTCTGCTCTGAGTCGACCTCGAGACCAAGCCGCTATGCCATCGGATTCGATACCGACGTCGGTTCCGGCTCCGTCGGAGTCGTTGATGGATCCGGTGGCGTTGCGTGTGAAGGAAAGGTCCAGGAGGGAGGCACAGCGCCTCATGGAAGAACAAAGGTATACAAAAGCACAAGCTGAAGTGGAAGAAGGAGAGCTTGAGGATAACTGTTTTGATAGTCTGGCGGAGGGTAGTGGCCTGGAATTTTCTCCCGAGTGGGAGTTACCTTCCGTGTCTGATGCCCTTCGAAAGATGTTCAGCCTTATCATTTGGTTATGAGGAAGGCGGCGGAACATTTGAATTTGACCCTTCCTCCTGTAGAATTTAAGTCCAATCTACTGACTGAGGTTCTGCATTCACCCAGTTCTGTGGTGGAACTGTTGCTCCCCTTTAATGAAGCTTTAACGGAGCCTATTATGGAAGTTTGGAAAAAGCCGCTTTCAGCACCAGCTGTTTCCAAGAGTGTGGCAAGAAGGTACAGGGTCGCTCCTGAAGACCCTGCTTTTCTGACTTCTCATCCTTTACCTGAAAGCTTGGTAATCCAGGCAGCTTGTTCAAAAAAGACTGTGAGTGCATTTCCTCAAGTGCCTGGGGATAAGGATGCTAAGAAACAAGTTGCAAAAAAAACCTTTTCTTCTGCGAGCATGGCATTAAAGTCAACTAATGCCACTTGACTTATGGGGAGATATGTACATGCTCTCATGGATTCACTCCGTCTTCTGGCACCTAAGATCCCTGTTGACAACAGGAAGGATTTTGAAGAGGTGTTGACGGATGCGCAGTCAGCGGCTCGTCAGGTAATACAAAGTGGGCTGGACACTGCGGATTCGGTGGCATGTATCATGGATACTGCGGTTGCTTCAAGAAGGTCAGCATGGCTGAAATCTTCAGATTTTTCAGCAGATGTTCAGGCTGCTTTGCTAGATCTGCCGTTTGATGGTGCTGGACTCTTTGGTAAAAAAGCTGACACAGCCTTAGAAAGTCTTAAGGACAGTGGGGCTACTGCCAAATCTTTAGGGCTTCAGACCAGGGGTTCTTCTACCAGAAGGTTCAGAGGATTCGGACGCTCTTCCTTTCGCTCCTATCGGCAAGGTCAGCAGCAGCATCAGCAGCAGAATCCTTTGTACAAGTCGTACAGGGGAAAACAAAGAGCTCGTCCTAGAGGACGTCAAGCCTCTTCCTCCTCCACCTCCTCCAACCCCCCAGCCACAGAAAAGCAGCCCTAGATCCGCCATTCAGGATCATGCGGGTCCGGTGGGGGGTCGGCTTACCCACGTTCTACGGGATTGGGAATCGGTTACATCAGATCTTTGGGTTCTCAATCTCGTAGAAAATGGGTATGCTCTTCCCTTTCGGGAGTTTCCTCCAAATTACCCTCCTTGCCAAGGTTTTTGCACGGAGGAACACCTCTTACTTCTGCAGGAGGAAGTGCAGACTCTTTTAAGAAAGGGTGCAATAGAGGTGGTTCCAGAGCAGGAAAGGGGTCAGGGATGCTACTACCGGTATTTCCTGATTCCCAAGAAGGATGGCAGACTTCGTCCAATCCTGGATCTCAGGATCTTGAATCTTTATCTGAAACAAGAGAGGTTCAAGATGCTCACCCTTGCGCAGATTCTTCAGGCGCTGCTGGAAGATGACTGGTTGGTGTCGCTCGACTTGCAGGATGCGTATTTCACATCCCAATCCTGAAGTCGCACAGGAAGTATCTCCGTTTTACGGTGGGATCGCAGCATCATCAGTTTGCGGTCCTTCCTTTTGGAATTACTACTGCGCCTCGAGTCTTCACCAAGGTGATGGCGGTGGTGGCTCCACATCTCAGAAGATCGGAGGTTCCAGTGTTCCCCTATTTGGAAGACTGGCTGATCAAAGCAGAGTCGTCAGAGAAAATGCTCCAGCATCTGCAGGAGACAACTCAGTTGTTGTACCGGTTGGGTTTTTCAATAAATGTGCCCAAATCTCACCTGGTGCCCTCCCAGCGCATCCTGTTCATAGGTGCTGTACTGGACACAACTGTATGTCGTGCATTCCCTCCTCCTCAAAGGATTCGCGACATACAGGAAATTATACCTTTTTTTTCGCAAAGGAGCGGTCGTTCCAGTCCTGAAGGTCCTTCGCCTGCTCGGTCTGATGGCTTCTTGCATTCTGTTGGTCAACCATGCACGCTGGCACATGAGGGCACTCCAGAGGTGTCTCCGCAGGCAGTGGTATCAACACAACGGGGGTCTCAGGGAGTCTGTGAGTATCTCCAGAGAAACTGCGGCAGATCTATCTTGGTGGGGCGTGGAAGGCAATCTGTCTCAGGGAAAGCCCTTTCATCTGCCTCCCCCGGTGGCCACGGTGATTACGGATGCATCCACTCTAGGGTGGGGTGCTCATCTGGAGGATCTGGAGGTCAAAAGTCTTTGGTCTCCAGAGGAAAGGTTGCTTCACATCAACCTTCTAGAGTTACGGGCGATTCGTTTGGCGCTCAAGGCTTTCCATCCTTCCCTTCGCGGTCAGTCGGTTCAGGTCCTGACGGACAACACCACCGCGATGTGGTATGTCAACAAACAGGGAGGAGTGGGGTCGCAGTGTCTCTGCAAAGAGGCTCTGCGTCTCTGGTCCTGGGTTCAGGACCATCAGATTTGTCTGATGGCAAATCATCTGGCCGGAGTTCTGAACGTGCGTGCAGACATTCTCAGTCTGCAGTTTTCGGCAGACCACGAGTGGAGGATTCACCCGGTGGTTGTTCGTCACGTCTTCCGGACGTGGGGAACCCCTCAGGTGGACCTGTTTGAAACTCGCGAGAATGCTCACTGTCCGTCATTCTGCAGTCTCCAGTATCCGATGCAAGGAGCTTTGGGGGACGCTTTTCAGTTGAATTGGGGAAGTCAACTCCTTTACGCGTTTCCTCCCATACCTTTGATTCCTCGGGTTCTGAGGAAGATTCGCCAAGACCGGCCCAGGTTATTCTGATCGCCCCGGATTGGCCAAGAAGGGTGTGGTACACGGATCTTCTCCACCTCTCCTCTCACCCGCCGCTCCGTCTCCCATTCAGGGCAGATCTCCTCTCTCAGATGGAGGGGCAGGTTCTACACCCCCACCTCCAGACATTACACCTTCATGCCAGGAGATTGAACGGGGCAACCTGAGCTCTTTTTCTCTCCCACACGATGTGGTGGATGTCATTCTTTCGGCTAGGCATGACTCCACTAAATCCATTTATTCATACAGATGGTCTAAGTTTGTCTCTTGGTGTGGGGAGAAGTCTGTTGACCCTTTGAGGGCTCGTTTATCTGATATTTTACAATTTGCTCTTTCCTTGGCTCAGCAGGGATTTGCTGTTGCCACTGTCAAGGGTTATCTTTCGGTGTTATCGGCATTTCTCTGTTTGCCGGATTAGCCGTCTCTTTTCAAGTCTCCTGTAGTTTTAAGGTTTTTGAAGGGCCTCACAAATAAGTTCCATCCTACTTCCCTTTATTGTACCTCAGTGGGATCTAAATCTTGTTTTAACCTTTTTGATGGGTTCTCCCTTCGTACCCTTACACAAGTGTCCCATGAGGCTTTTGTCTTTTAAGACGGTCTTCCTCGTTGCGATCACCTCGGCAAGGAGGGTAAGTGAGCTTCAAGCTCTTAGTTCCAAGCCCCCATTCTTGGACATTCATGCTGAACGAATGGTTCTTAGGACCAGGGCTGCTTTTCTCCCTAAGGTGGTAACTCCCTTCCATCTAGGACAATCTATTACCCTTCCTACCTTTTATCCTCCCCCTCACCCTTCCAAGGAGGAGGAGAGACTACACCGTCTGGACCCTAAGAGGGCGGTGAGCTTTTACCTTGATGGGACTAGAGACTATCGAATGGATGACCAGCTCTTCATTGGTTTTGCTGGCTGCAAGAAAGGAAGAGCGGTGCACAAGCGCACTCTTTCAAGATGGATCATCCTCTGTATAAAGATCTGCTACTCTTTGGCCGGTAAGGAACTTCCAGAGGGTATAAGAGCTCACTCTACTAGAGCTAAGTCGTCAACTACTGCTTTGTCTAGAGGTGTACCTGTAGAAGATATTTGTAGGGCCGCGACTTGGACCTCCCGCCCCACTTTCGCGAAGCATTACTGCTTGGATGCCGAGGAGAGGAGGGAAGGTCACTTTGCGCGCTCTCTCCTTCAGGATTGTTTGGTATAGATGAGTGGACACCCTCCTCCGGGAGTGGGGACTGCTGTGGGACTCTATTCACAAGGCGAGGAATACACTGGCAGATGTATCTATCATAAGAACAAGTTACTTACCTTCGGTAACGCTTTTTCTGGTAGATACAGTATCTGCCTGTGGATTCCTCACTGAACCCACCCGCCTTCCCGTTGTCCACTCGTCTATACCGAAGTTGTTGTAATTCATTTACTTTATTGTCAAAGAGTTGTTTATTTCAAATGTTTTATTGCATTTGCTTCACACTATGTGTGTTATCTTGACATTTGTGTACTGTGTATACTATGTATATTTCTACTGTCATTGGTCCGTCCGTGTGCCTCGAAGGCACGGAAAAAAGGGCGGAACTGACGTCATCATGCCGGCGTGGGCCTATTGTAGTGTTGGTGACGTCAGCGGAGTCACGTGCGATGCCGTGCCTCTATGACGTCGTCCACGTCCACGTCGCCGTGAAGCTACAAAAAGCATTTCCTTTTTTTTTTTTTTATTGAAGATTTTTTTTTCCCATTTTTCATTATATCATGAGCAGGGCACAGTAATTACAAAACAATGGAACAAAAAGATATATACAATCAAAATCAAATATATATCTAAACAGGTTCTTAATATTTTAACAGTCGGTACCTAGCTTCCATCCAATAAAAGGACCCCATATTTGCATGCCCAGTTTCTTGCCCCTCCTTCCCTTCCTAGCATATATAGCTGTTTCCAGTTTTTGTATTGAGAATACTTTGCCTAACCATTGATGATATAATGGAGGATTGGGGTCAAGCCACGCGGAGGTTACTAACAATCTGTAGATCGCCATTGCTACAAATATAAAGTTTCTAAAGCTCGACTGCCCATCATTACTGATCCCTAGTAACATAGTAGCTGGTGTTAACTCTATTGTAATAGATAGTGCATTCTGAAAAAAATTCACGATATCCTGTTTCAACTTATTCAGATGTGGACATGTTGCAAAAATATGTAACTGATCAGCATCTGTACTGCCACATCTAAAACAAGTAGTGCCAGATAAACCACCCCACTGGGCAATCTTAGCAGGTGTATAATATAGGTGATATAACATCTTATAATGTTGGGCCTGAAGAGACGAAGAACACAGCGTTTTGCTCCCCATTTCTAAAGACTCAGTGAAGATTTCCCTACCTATGTCTAAATCTATAGACCATTTTTCTGACCATTTCTCTAAATCATCTTTCTTTAAATTTGTCATTTCTAAATAAAACCTCTTGATAGTGCAGTCCCGTCCGCCCTCTATTAAATCCATCACCGTATTACTTTCAAAACCCAATGTACCCCCTTGTTTCTTTAATATACAGCTTCTTATTTGGAGATATTTAAAAAAATGTTTTGTATCCAACGCATATATAGTTTGCAATTCCTTGAATTGTAATATGCCTTGAAGTCCCATCATATCTCCAAATTTCTTTATCCCCCGCCTTTCCCATTCCTGAAAAACCACTCCGGAGAAAACCTCAATGGAAAGGGAAGGGTTGTCCTTTAGTCTAGTGTAAGCATTATATTTCCCAATTCCCAGCTTTTTAGCGAATCCTTTCCATATATTAAAAGCAGCCATTACTGTCTTAAATCGCGTCTTTTGAAATAGCTTCCCTCTGTAAATCTCAAAAATACATTTTCAGCATTAGAGCCCAAAACCAAACCATAGATAGCAAGTGAACCAAACTTATCCCACCCCTCCATTTCTGCGCCCCCAATCAAACCCGCCATACATTGCAATGCGGCCGCCCAATAATAGAGCTTTAAATCCGGTAGTGACCAACCACCTCTTTCCCGCGGAAGCGACATAAACCTCAGTGCCCTTCGCGTCTTACCTTTTGACCAGATAAAACGGTTAATCATTTGTTCACAGATTTTAAACCACTTATTGTCGACTAAAAGTGCGATTGCTCTAAAAACATACAGAAATTTTGGCAAAACCAACATTTTGATAATATTAACTCGTCCTACTAGTGAAAGGTGGAGATTCTCATATCGATCCAGGTCTTTCTTTACTTTGCCTATTATCGGGGCAATATTCTTTTCCACCAAGGAGTCAAGATCCGATTGATATATTAATACCTAGATAGATCCCGTCCTGAACCACTCGAGTATCATTACAGACAGTCAGAGAGTTTTTAATGATCTGTGTCTTTGAGGTGTTCAGGGCGTATCCTGAGACTCGCCCAAATCTATAAGCCTCAGCCTCTAGCAACTCAATAGCCTCCGTGGGGTTTGGTGTTATCACTGCCACATCATCAGCATAGGCAAGAATCTTACACGGTCCCAATAACGTATTTAATGGAGTAATATCTACACATGCCTCTATCCTGCGAATTAGTGGGTCCATGTACATGGCGAATAGTAACGGGGAGCAAGGGCACCCCTGGCGTGTACCTCTCTTGATTTGAAATTGACCCGTAACACCCCCATTTACTCTTAATGCCGCAACAGGATCCCTATACAAAGTCTGTAGAGCTTTAACAAAACCATCCCTAATCCCAGCTCTTGCTAAAGTGAGCCACAGATAGTCCCAGGAGACCCGATCGAACGCCTTCTCCGCGTCTAACATCATTACGGCCATCGGGTCTCCTGTGACCTCGGCGGCATCAAACAGAGTTATTACTTTCCGGGTGTGGTGTGTCGTCCCTCTTCCGGGAATAAAACCGTGCTGATTACTACTAACTAGGGCGCCTATTATTCCTGCAAATCTTATTGCGAGGGCTTTTGAATATATTTTCGTATCATTGTTCATCAACGTGATTGGTCTATAAGACCCAGGCTCAGTCGCCAACTTCCCTTTTTTCAGTATTAGAACAATATCTGCTCCCCCCCAAGATTTTGGGATAGACTCCCCCGTCTGGGCAGCATGTATCGTTCTAATTAGATTCAGCCCTAGACTCCCCCAAAATGTTTTATAAAACTCTAAGGGTAGTTGATCCGGGCCAGCAGCCTTTCCTGAGGGGAGATTGCCCATAGCTTCTTCAATTTCAGTGTAATCCAGAAGGTTCTCTAATCCTTCTGCTTCTTCGTTAGAAATCCTCTCGGCTGGTATATTCCGGAGATACTCACCTATCTCTTCAATATTGCTGGGGCTTAGATCATCATAGAGGGCTTGATAACATTTCCTAAAGACTTCCCTAATTTCCTCTGAATCTGAGTGTAGCCTTCCATTTTCATCCCTAATCTCCCTCACTGTCCCATCTGCTGCTATCTGTCTAGTACGTGTGGCTAGAATATGTCCAACCTTTTCACTGAACTCATAACATCTCTCCCTTCTAATAGTATAGTATTGGGCTGCCTTGTTTGCCACATCTTCCTCCGCTTCACTTTTTGCTTTCATCAGTTCTATAATTGGTTGTTCTGTCGGTTCACCTTTTATTACACATTCGTGGAGGGATTCCTCCGCCTCTAAAACAGCCCTCTCGATGTCATTATACCTAGTTCGTTCTAGTTTTCGTTTATAAACGCTGAAACTACATGTCTCGCCGCGAGCACCAGCCTTGAAGGCATCCCATATAACTCCCACCGGGGCGCTCCCACTATTGTTCTAAAAAAACTCACAGATCCATTTGGACATATGTTGTACATAATCGTTGTCCATAAGGAGCCGTCTTTCGAAGGTCCAAACCCTATTTACTCTAGTTTGGCTTACTAACTTCATTGTCAGCACTAAGGGGTTATGGTCGCTGAGGATACGTGGGAGCCTGTCAATTTCTACACTCGTCATTAAGTCATTAGATATCAGGAAATAGTCTAGACGGACACATATACGATGTGGTGCAGAATAATACGTAAAACCTGTTTGATCCGGTCTAATTCTTCCCCAGACATCTTGCAGGAAATTATTCTCTAAAAGTTCTATCAATGCCTTATGTACTCTTTTTTTCCTGCCTCTATAACTTCCAATCTGTCTCATCCCCAGCCCATCCGCCCCATTGATATTTAAATCGCCCCCTATAATAACCTGAGGGGGCCTACCTGCTAACTCAGCATCTAAGAACTGCAGGATTTCTGGATCATCTTGGGTTGAGCCATAGACTACAACCAAGGTGGTCCATACTCCCTCTATTAAAACTTCTACCATAGCCCATCTGCCCCATTGATCCTCTAATTTTTTACCAGTTACCACCTTTTTACTTCTTGAGAGAATGGCTACCCCTCTATTTTTCGTCCCTTGCTTAGACCTTGCCAATAAATGAAACCCTAATTGATTTAAACAAAACTCCTGGGAACTCATTATATGTGTTTCTTGCAAAAATATGTAGTCTACGTTCATTTGCCGCAATCGAACTGCTATCTTTTGTCTTTTTTGAGCCTCATTCATCCCACAAACATTCCATGTGAGGAATCTAATGGACATATCTGTATTTTAATAAGCTACCGATTGACTGCTCATTTATAATTACCAATCTGCCAGGCTTATTCTTGATTACTTCTATTTGGAGAACTCCTGTTTTGATGGTCTCGGTCCAATTCATTCCATACCCGACATCATACTTCCAATGTAATACTATTTCCTCATAAACCTGACCAGTTCCAAAGCCCGTGTGCCCTGCCCAGGCACCCCCCCTCCCCCACCCCAGACAGCCCTCCCACAGGAACCCACCCCCCCTACAGGCAAATAGGTCCAAGAGACCTATATCTGACCGTCGATGCCTACAGGATGTCGCGCCCTCACTCCCCCCCGATTCTCATAAACCATAAATTCTCACCCGTGGTGCTCCCCCTGAATTGTTGTTAAATCCCATATATTTCCAAAATCACCCAAGACTATTGACTAGTGACCCCCCCAATACCCACCAATACCCGCCTACCCCATTCCCAACCCACATAAAGAAAAGTAAGTTATCTAAACACAACATCTACTTATTCAGCATTCCTTTTTTTTTTTTTTTTAAGGTTACCCGAACTGAATTAGTCACTTCCTTTTACTACTTCTTTCGAGTAACATCTCTAATAGCAACCACTTGGGAGTCATATTCTTCAGGGTCCTTGCGTTGTTCTTTCCGCTGACCTCTTGTCGCTCGCAAAAGACTAAGATACTCTTGTGCAACAATTTCAGAATAGAATATCTTAAAATTTCCATTTAAACCAACTTTCAATCGTGCCGGGAACATAAGATAAGCCTCACAGCCAACATTCTGAAATGGAGTAATCATCTGTCTCATCCGCCATCGTCTTTCCACCGTGGTATGGCAAAAGTCCGGGCGGGTAAAGAAAACAATGTCTTTATATGTGCGCTTTGCCTGAGGTTTTGCCTTGCTGATAATCTCCTCACGTAGTAAAAAAATTTCCAATGTAAATCAGTATAGCACGAGGCTTATCATGTGAATCCTTCCGCCCCATCGGAAACCGGTGTGCCCGTTGTATCTCATGTTCCCAATCCCATGAAGCCATCTCTGGGAAAGCACCCTTCAGTAGATCGACAACAAACCCCCGCACATCCCCCCCCTCTTTTCCTTCCTGCACCCCAAGTAGTCTAACGTTGTTGCGCCTTTGTCTATTTTCATATTCCTCCAGCTTCCAGAGCATATCCGCTGTTGTTTTATCCTGATCTCTCTTAGTTTCCTGTAATTTTGCAAAATCATCTTCTAATCTTCCCGTTCTGTCCTCCACCTCTGATACTCTCCCGACCACTTCTTCATACATTTTATTGATTTTATGAAGTGAAGACTGGATTTTTTTGTTCGCATGCTTTGCTCTTCTACTTGCTCTTTGGCTCTCAGCTCGAGCCTCGTCCTGGATCTGTTTTAAAGTAGAGAGCAGAACTTCAAAGTTAGAGGCACCACCCTCAGACCCTTGAAGACTAGCATCATGACTCCCAAAATTTGTGGTTACAGGACCACCCGTACACGTTACATGGCTTTCCAAAGTGTTATCCCAGTCGAGTTTCTTAGCGACTGATTTCACTGAGACACCGTGAGACACTCTGGCCAGGTTCCTTTTTCTCAAATTGCGTTTCGCTTTGCTCTTGTTTTTTGACATGGGATTTTTCAACTCTATGGCGGAGATCTTCTGTTTCAGTTTTGGGTTTTTCTGGACCGTCTCCTGCTCACCAGATCCCATGTCGCTATCCAAAGAGATTGAGGCGCTATCCGTGTCTGTCTCAATGTTGGTATCTGAGTCAGTACCCGCTTCAGAGCCTACTGATGTTTCCAGATCTGAACCCGAATCTGTACTGTTCTCGCTCTCCACCTCGTCCTCATCATCTGCTTCATCATTTCCAGTAAAGAACACATCCTCACTGGGGGAGGTCAGATTTGAGCCTGAGACAATTGGTGGTTTCTTGCCAGCTTTATAGACATTTTCCATATTTGTATTTGCGTTTGCGTTCACAGTTACCAATTGCCCCCCGGTTTTTCCAGAGTTAAGGGCTAACTCCTTATCTGCAGTTCCTTGTGTCAGCGCTACTATCTCGATGGTGTGCTCGCTCTTATTGCTGTTATTATGCCCATCTACTTCAACACAAGCTTTGGCTGACTCGTGCACTGTCTCTTTAATTGGAGTCTCGAGATCGTCTATTCGCTCGGTCCCGCCCCCTGCCATGTCAGGAGAAAGCTCTGACGATCTTGAGGGATCTGTAACTTCATTCCGGCTGCCGGGCCCCACCGGGCGGCTTGCACTCTCAATCACTCCCGCAAAGGAAACGGGCTGCCTCTCGCTGATTAATCTACACAGGGTCGCCAATGATGGAACTTCAACCATGCGACGCGAGGCTTGCTGAACACTCGGTAAGGGGGAGAAAGTCTCAATGATCGTAGTTTGCCGCAGCAGGGTTTCTCTCGCTACCGCCTCACCCAAGATAGCCTGCTCCTCACTACTTTTGCCCTTAAACAGAGCCGTCACCTTTTTCTTTTCAATTTCTTTTTCACGCATCTTCCGCAATTTGCTTTCTTTCGCGGCCTCCCGTCTCTGTTGTGCTTTTGTTCTCACTTTGTCTCTTAAGTTTGAGGCGGGGACACCGAGATCATCAGTGGGTGCCTCTTCATCAACATTTCCACGCTTATTCAGAAGGTCACGGTTCTTCTTAGGTGAACGTGGAAGTTTAGGGGCCATCTCTCTTAGTCTCTTCTTCCAATCAGACTGTACAGAGCTACCAGTCCGTGTATTAAAGAATGAGATAAGCTTAGATAAGGTCCTTTTCCTTAGCTGGGTCACATACTCTGCTCGTCCCGGCCAGAAAGAAAACACACCGAGCATTGCATCCAGCAACCGATTAGTCTTGGTATTTCCCCCTTAGACCATCTGCAGGTTAGCCAGCCAGATAAAAACCAGGGATTTGAGCACTGAAAACTACCAGCATCGGGAGGAGAGTCAGGCACGACTTTCCTCTACAGCGTCTCAGCGGCCATCTTGCCCCCTGGAAAAAGACCTACAAAAAGAATTTCCGAATGTTGCTGACGCAAGGGGGATATTCACAAGGTGAGGAATCCACAGGCAGATACTGTATCTACCAGAAAAAGCGTTACCGAAGGTAAGTAACTTGTTCATTACATCACATCTCTCAAAGAGGCACACATTTGGGGGTTAACAAGGCTTTCGCATGTTTATCTCATTTTCAACCCATCATGTGTTTTATTCATCTTTTGAAGATTCCTCATCTAGTTGTGAGTTCCCTTCTAGTTGTGTTTCTTTCATTGTACCTCCCACTGTGGATCCCTATTAAGGTTATCTTGAAATATAGATGGATGTCTGGCAACAGGGGCGGTTGTTACCCCTCTCTCTCGCTTATCCTACTAGTTTGCGTTCATACTCTTCTTCATTGTTTTGCCTGTTGTCGGGTCCCTCAGTCGTTCGTGTTATACTTGTCTCTGACTATGCTTTGTATTCCTTGTGGACTACCCGTGTCTAAATGTACCTTGGTTTCCCCACTGTATATGACAGCATAACACTGCTTCCCAGGCGCAGTTGTATTTGTTTCTTCTTTGGCTCTTCTGGAGCAATATTATGGGTTTGCCTGGGGCTAGTTACAATGAGACTCCAAGTCGCAAGGAGATTATTAAGTTATGCTCCATATATCTTGTTTGATACGCTTCACCGTTCTGTGACCCAGAGAGTCCAGCCCAGGTCTTCCAATCTCTCACTGTCTCTCTCTCTCTCACTGACTGACTCTCTGACTCTCTCTCGCTCAATGACTGACTCTCTCTCTCTCTCACTGACTGACTCTCTCTCTCTCACTGACTGACTCTCTGACTCTCTCTCACTGACTAACCCTCTCACTCTGTCTCCTGACTGACTGACTCTCACTCTCTCTCTCACTGACTGACTGACTAACTCTCACTGACTGACTCACTCACTCTCTCAATCTCTCTCTCTCTCACTGACTGACTGACTCTCACTCTCTCACTGACTGACTGACTCTCACTGATGCACTGACTATCTGATTGCATGACTCTCTCACTCTCTCTCTAACTGACTGAATGACTCTCTGACTGACTGACTCTCTCACTGACTGACTCTCACTCTCTCTCACTGACTGCCTTTCTCTCTCTCTCTCTCTTTCACTGACTGACTCTCTCTCTCTCCCTCACTGACTGACTCTCTTTCTCACTGACTGACTCTCTCTCTCACTGACTAACTTGCTCTCTCTCACTGACTGACTGACTCGCTCAATCTCTCTCTCACTGACTCTCACTCTCTCTCTGACTCACTCTCACTGACTAACTGACTCACTCACTGACTGACTAACTCTCTCTCACTGACTGACTGATGCTCACTCTGTCTTAGTGACTGACGGACTCACTCACTCACTCTGTCTCTCACTCACTGACTGACTCTCTCAATCTCTCTCTGACTGACTGACTGACTCTCACTGTCTCACTGACTGACTCTTACTGACTGACTCTCTTTCTCACTGACTGACTGGCTGACTGACTCACTCTCTCAATCTCTCTCACTGACTGACTGACTCTCACACTCTTACTGACTGGCTGACTGACTGACTCTCTGACTGACTCTCACTCTCTCTCTGACTGACTCTCACTGACTGACTGACTCACTGACTGACTCTTACTGACTGACTGACTCACCTACTGATTCACGGACTAACTCTCTCAATCTCTCTCTCTCTGTGACTGACTCTCTCTCACTGACTGTCTGACTCAATCTCTCTCGCTGACTGGCTGACTGACTCTCACTCTCTCACTGACTGACTGACTCTCTCACTCTCTCTCTCTCTCTAACTGACTGAATGACTCTCTGACTGACTGACTCTCTCACTGACTGACTTACTCTCTCTCACTCTCTCTCACTGACTGACTCTCTGACTCTCTCTCTCACTATCTCGCTCTCTCACTGACTGACTCTCCCTCACTGACTGACTCTCACTCTGTCTCACTGACTGACTGTCTCTCTTACTGACTGACTCACTCACTCACTGAATGACTCTCTCTCTCACTCACTAACTGACTCACTCACTCTCTCAATCTCTCACTGACTGACTCTCACTCTCTCTCTCTGACTGACTGACTCACTCTCTCTTTCTGACTGACTGACCCTCACTGACTAACTGACTCACTCACTGACTGACTGACTCTCTCTCACTGACTGACTGACTAAATGAATGACTGACGCTCACTCTGTCTCAGTGACTGGCCGACTGACTTACTCTCTCTTGCACTCACTGACTGACTCTCTCTCTCACTGACTGACTGACTCTCTCACTCTCTGACTGACTGACTCTCTTACTGACTGACTGACTCACTCACTCACTGACTGACTGACTCACTCTTTCAATCTCTCTCTCACTGACTGACTGACTCTCACACTCTCACTGACTGGCTGACTGACTGACTCTCTGACTGACTGACTCTCACTCTCTCACTGACTGACTGACTGACTCTCTCACTGACTAATTGACTCTCTCACTCGCCCTCACTGACTGACTGACTCTCATACTCTGACTGACTGACTCTCACTATCTCACTGACTCTCTCAATCTCTCTCTCGCTGACTGACTGATTTGCTGACTGACTCTCACTGACTAACTCACTCACTCACTCACTGACTGACTGTCTCTCACTGACTGACTAAATAAATGACTGACGCTCACTCTGTCTCAGTGACTGACTGACTGACTTACTCACTCTCTCTCGCACTCACTGACTGACTCTCTCAATCTCTCTCTGACTGACTCTCTTACTGACTGTCTCACTCACTCACTGAATGACTCTCTCTCTCACTGACTGACTGACTGACTCACTCTCTCCATCTCTCTCTCACTTACTGACTGACACTCACACTCTCACTGGCTGACTGACTGACTCCGACTGACTGACTCCCACTCTCTCACTGACTGACTTGCTGACTGACTCTCTCAATCTCTCTCTCTCTGACTGACTCTCTCATTGACTGACTGACTCTCTCATTGACTGACTGACTCACTGACTGACTGACTCTCTCTCTCTCCCTCACTGTCTGACTAACTCTCTCATTCTCTGAGTGACTGACTCTCACTCTCTCTCTCACTGACTAACTCTGTCAATCTCTCTCTCACTGACTTACTGTCTCTCTCACTGACTGACTGACCCCCTCACTGAATGACTGACTCTCACTCTCTCACTGACTGACTGACTAAATGACTGACTCTCTCTCACTCTCTCTCTCTCTCACTGCCTCTCTCTCACTAACTGACTGACTCTCTCACTGACTGACTCGCTCACTGACTGACTCTCATGGACTCTCTCTCTGACTGACTGACTCTCTTGCTGACTGACTCACTCACTCTCTCATGCTCTCTCTCACTGACAGACTGACTGACTCTCTCACTCTCTGACTGACTCTCTCAAACTCTCTCTCTCACTGACTGACTGATTCACGGACTAACTCTCTCAAATCTCTCTCTCTCTGTGACTGACTCTCTCTCTCAATGACTGTCTGACTCAATCTCTCTCGCTGACTGGCTGACTGACTCTCACTCTCTCACTGACTGACTGACTGACTCTCTCACTCTCTCTCTCTCTAACTGACTGAATGACTCTCTCACTGACTGACTTACTCTCTCTCACTCTCTCTCACTGACTGACTCTCTGTCTCTCACTGACTGACTCTCTGACTCTCTCTCTCACTATCTCGCTCTCTCACTGACTGACTCTCCCTCACTGACTGACTTTCACTCTGTCTCACTGACTGACTGTCTCTCTTACTGACTGACTCACTCACTCACTGAATGACTCTCTCTCACTCACTAACTGACTCACTCACTCTCTCAATCTCTCTCTCTCTCACTGACTGACTCTCACTCTCTCTCACTGACTGACTGACTCTCTCTCACTGACTGACTGACTAAATGAATGACTGACGCTCACTCTGTCTCAGTGACTGGCCGACTGACTTACTCTCTCTTGCACTCACTGACTGACTCTCTCTCTCACTGACTGACTGACTCTCTCACTCTCTGACTGACTGACTCTCTTACTGACTGACTGACTGACTCACTCACTGACTGACTCTCTCTCCCCCTGACTGACTGACTCACTCTCTCAATCTCTCTCTCACTGACTGACTGACTCTCACACTCTCACACTCTCACTGACTGGCTGACTGACTGACTCTCTGACTGACTGACTCTCACTCTCTCACTGACTGACTGACTGACTCTCTCACTGACTAATTGACTCTCTCACTCGCCCTCACTGACTGACTGACTCTCTCATACTCTGACTGACTGACTCTCACTATCTCACTGACTCACTCTCTCAATCTCTCTCTCGCTGACTGACTGACTCGCTGACTGACTCTCACTGACTAACTGACTCCCTCACTCACTGACTGACTGACTCTCTCTCACTGACTGACTAAATAAATGACTGACGCTCACTCTGTCTCAGTGACTGACTGACTGACTTACTCACTCTCTCTCGCACTCACTGACTGACTCTCTCAATCTCTCTCTGACTGACTGACTGACTCTCTTACTGACTGTCTCACTCACTCACTGAATGACTCTCTCACTGACTGACTGACTGACTCACTCTCTCAATCTCTCTCTCACTTACTGACTGACACTCACACTCTCACTGGCTGACTGACTGACTCCGACTGACTGACTCCCACTCTCTCACTGACTGACTTGCTGACTGACTCTCTCAATCTCTCTCTCTCTGACTGACTCTCTCATTGACTGACTGACTCTCTCATTGACTGACTGACTCTCTCACTGACTGACTGAGTCTCTCACTCTCCCTCACTGTCTGACTAACTCTCTCATTCTCTGAGTGACTGACTCTCACTCTCTCTCTCACTGACTGGCTCTGTCAATCTCCCTCTCACTGACTTACTGTCTCTCTCACTGACTGACTGACCCTCTCACTGAATGACTGACTCTCACTCTCTCACTGACTGACTGACTAAATGACTGACTCTCTCTCACTGACTGACTCTCTCACTAACTGACTGACTCTCTCACTGACTGACTCGCTCACTGACTGACTCTCATGGACTCTCTCTCTGACTGACTGACTCTCTTGCTGACTCACTCACTCTCTCATGCTCTCTCTCACTGACAGACTGACTGACTCTCTCACTCTCTGACTGACTCTTTCAAACTCTCTCTCTCACTGACTGACTTTCTCACTCTCTCACCGACTGACTCTTACTGACTCTCTGACTCCCACTCTGTCTCTCACTAACTGACTGACTCTCACTGACTGACACTCTTACTGACTGACACTCTTACTGACTGACACTCTCACTCTCTCTCACTGACTGACTCTCTCACTGACTGACTGACTCACTGACTAATTCACTGACTAACTCATTTACTCTATCACTGACTGACTGGCTCTCTCTTTCAATGACTGACTGACTCCCTCAATCTCTCTCACTGACTGACTGACTGACTGGCTCTCTGACTGACTGACTCACACTTTCTCACTGACTGACTGACTCGTTGACTGAGTCACTGACTGACTCTCTCTGACTGACTCTCTCACTGACTGACTCTCTCACTGACTGACTGACCCTCTCACTCTCCCTCACTGTCTGACTGACTCTCTTATTCTCTGACTGACTGACTCTCACTCTCTCTCTCACTGACTGACTCTCTCAATCTCTCTCACTGACTGACTCTCTCACTGAATGACTGACTCTCACTGACTCTGACTGACTTACTGTCTCTCTCACTGACTCTCTCACTGAATGACTGACTCTCACTCTCTCACTGACTGACTAAATGACTGACTCTCTCACTGACTGACTCTCTCTCTCTCACTAACTGACTGACTCTCTCAATCTCTCTCTCACTGACTGACTCTCATTGACACTCTCTCTGACTGACTGACTCTGACTTACTGACTGACTCTCTCATGCTCTCTTTCACTGACTGACTCTCTCACTCTCTCACTGACTGACTCTTGCTGACTCTCTGACTCTCCCACTCTCTCTCTCACTGACTGACTGACTCTCACTGACTGACTGACCTACTCTCTTACTGACTGACACTCTCACAGACTGACACTCTCACTGACTGACTGACTCTCTAACTGACTGATTCAATGACTGACGTTTTCACTCTATCATTTACTGACTGGCTCTATCTCACTGACTGACTGACTCTCTCAATCTCTCTCACTGACTGACTGACTGGCTCTCTGACTGACTGACTCTGTCACTCTCTCTCTCTCACTGACTGACTGACTCTCACTGACTTATTCACTGACTGACTGACTCTTTCACTCTCTCACAGACTGACTGACTCTCTCTCTCACTCACTGACTGACTCTCTCACTCACTGACTGACTCTCTCTCACTGACTGACTCTCTCTCACTGACTGACTGACTCTCTCACTGACTGACTGATTCACTCTCTCACTGACTGACTGATTCACTCTCTCTCACTGACTCACTCTCTCACTGTCTGAATCTCTCTCTCTCACTGACTGACTCTCTGACTCTCTCTCTCACTGACTGACTCTCTGACTCTCTCTCCCTTACGGACTCTCACTCTCACTGACTGACCCCTTCCCTCTTTCTCACTGACTGACTGACTCTAACTGACTGACTGACTGCTGCCTGACTCTCTCACTCTCAATCTCACTGACTGACTGACTCTCTCACTGACTGCCTGATTAACTGACTGACTCTCTCACTGACTGTTATACAGGTACTATTTCCCAACATTCACCCTCCTGTTATTTATCCCCCCCCCATAACAAAAAAAACAATAGCAAGCAAACATTGCGACAGCCAGAAAGAAGTTGTCAGCATTGGAAGGACAAAAAAAACCTCAAGATATTATTTATTGTTAACACTTTTTTAATATGGCTGTTCAGTTGTACATTATGCTTTTTTGGTCATATATAAGGTAACACAAATGCTTCTGACACTTCTTTATTATAACTTTTTAGCATGCTGCAGACTTCTGTACAGCACAGCTTAAAGACATAGGCAAAGTCAATATCTCTGGCTAAACACTTATAAGGTCCCAAAGCTGAGACCTATTGGCTATGCCAATGCTTGTTTATAGTGTCCCAATTCAGATAGCGCCGTTACAAAACTGTGGCATAAAGCACAACACAATCTGGCACTGTGATATAATGTGCATCGCTATTCGGGGACGGAGCCACAACAGCATGGTACACGGTCCAAGAGGAGGGGTTCGCAGCTGTTTGAAACAGCACCTTCAAGCTATCTCCTTGGCCCTCTGTGGTAGCTGATGTTGCCCCTTGAATAACAAGCTTCACATAGCCTGCCATCCAGAGCCACCTTAAACACCCCACTCTCGCAGAGATTATGCTTGCATGATTTTCAAAACCAAACATGCCACTAAGTGCTTCTCTAAAGCCCATCAAATGAACTGCATTCTAAAACAAGGACAAGATCCTAAATGACACACCTTCTGGAAACGTAGTGGCTGCTATGGTAAAAAGCATGCTGAATACATGTAATTCAAATGTATACCTGCATGGCTATTCATTTGGTCGACTCAACAAACAGATCGCCTCCAGTCGCTTGAATGACAGGTGTTTTGGTTACAGGGCTGAACACTTTATTTACCTTATAAGGGTAAAAGGCAAAGAAGGCCCTGGTTGAATTCAACCTAGTCCTCCTGTAGATCTGGGAGCGGGACTTCAGGCAATTGAGACATCCTACCAACCTATAAACCAAGGACACTATACATCACACATCGTTATTCACATCAGAAGCATTTTAAACCTAGTGTGAATTTTGTGCACTTATTAGTGCGTGTGGAGGGGTGCAGTCCAATGGAAAATGGAGACGTGAATTTAAACAGTACCACACAGTATCCTGTAAATTCGTTTTTCATGTACATTTATTTACACAAGGGCTTGCTTTAAATTAAACTTAATGGAATGATTAAATGAAAGCAGAAATTTACAGGGATCTTTTTTATATAAATGAAGCACCTCTCACATTTTGCCTTTCCACCAATACACAGCGTTTCACTGGGATTTATTTTTTTCAATTAAGTACCTCTCGCAAGTTGGCCGCAAACTGGAGCCAGGAACCTTATGCCTGCATTGTGGTATTCAGTGACAAACAAAAACAACCATAGCTCCTGGCCTTATAATATGACCCTGGGTACAGGCTGCCGCTCCGGCCAACCAAGAATTAAGTACTACTAAGTGGCGGCTCCTCCGTTAAGGCGGTGGAGCGTCGCCTCACTGCTTTGAAGCAGCGAAAGAAAGGAAAACTAAAAGGATATTTGGTCCTGCTACAGCAGCTTTACGTCACATGATGGAGCGGTGCTGCTCTGCTCACAGAGTAGGGCTGGGCAGGAGTGGTAGCACCCTCCTAAGTGCGCAGTGACTGTGTTTGGTCCGCCCAGCAGTCATGCGTACTTCGCATGTTCTCCACGCAGTCTACATTACAGCCTGCATGGAGAACATGCCCAGGCCCCAAGCCCCTGGCCGTGCGTCGAACCACGGTGCTCAGATTATTCACATTGCAGTGTTGTGATTGGTCAGGGGAGCCTGGCTGCTACCTGTTCCATTCATGACGTGAGGAAAGACGACGTAGAGACACGGCGGTAAGGTACGTTTTCTTTCGTGGTGCGACAATGCTTGAATCGTGCCAACAGGAGAATATAGGCAGGCCATCCTATGCACCTGAGATCCCATTGTGGCTCTATGAGGTGTTACCGCATGGAGGGAACTGGCAAAGGTTGCGGGACTGGGAAGACCAAGGGATCTCTAATATTGGGGACCTCTATGATGATGGCATCCTCATACCCTTCCAAGACCTCATGGAAAGATATGAAATACCCAGACAAGACTTTCTCTTACACGCGGCATTGACGGCAGCCATTTGTAAACACTGGAAGAAAGGAGGGGAGGAACCATCGACCTTTCTCCCCTGTCAGTATGTGGTCACTACAGCGCGGAAGGTAAAGGCAGTTACCTGTTTATATAGGAGAATCACACAGGGGTCCAGAACTCCTCTAGATGGGCTGCACATTAAATGGGAAGCAGATCTGGGGACACCTATAGAGGAAAAGCCGTGGGAGATGTTGGTGGAAAGGGCGTGGAAATGCTCCCGGAATGCAAGATTTCAACTACTACAATTTTATGTGTTCCATCGAGCGTATTTCACTCCTCTCAAACGTAATGAGTTTTTCGGATCCCATACAGCCTGTCTGCGGTGTAAACTGGAAAACGCCTCATTTGTTCACATGCTCTGGCAATGTCCACTGCCAGATGAGTTCTGGGGGGAAGTCTCGATCAGACTAAAGGAGGTGACGGATAGGGACATTTAGCCGACCCTGGGTGTTTGCCTGCTCAACTGGTTTCCCCACACTGCCCGTAATAAGATCACCAGTAAATTTGTAGATTTAGGGTTAGTCCTGGCAAAAAGAGAGATTATTAGTCATTGGAAGGCAGTCACTGTGCCCAATGCTGCACGATGGCGGCGAGAATTTATAAAGTGGGCGGATTATGAGGGGATTTTCCGACAACAAGTGGCTCAGAGGACCAATACTGACAAATTGTTGGATGCGGCTAGGGCATGGGAAGCGATGGTGGACTTGCTCAAGAGTCCGATCGTCGACGACGACTGACCTTCTGAAGGGGAGGACCTATTATCGCGATCTGGAACATTACCTTGCTAAGTAGGGGGTTTGGTTGATGCGTAAGACATTTGAGAGCATCCCCCTAAGTGAAAGCTACCTTACTGACACAATGATTCCGTTTGGATGGTAGGAGTCAATGCGGCGCGACATAGAAGATACGAGAGAGAGCGACATGTCTGACGGGGATGGGGGGAGGGGAGGGTCTGGGAAGGTATGAGGGAGGTGGGAAGTTGTTAATTAGTTGTTGTATTGGATGTGGAGATGACACAGCACATGGTCCAGCATAGGGCATCATAGGATCGACGCCCCAGATAGAATCAAAGATCGCAACATTTCAGCAAAGTAAGCTGAGTGGACAATTCTGCTGAAGTAGTCGGCGAGAAAGGACTGGATGGGGCTGAAGTGAATCTGATTGGGGCATGAAGGTTAACTAATATGTCAATGTATTCTTGAATGTACTATGCAAGATGAATATGATAACACATGCAAATGGAAAAATTTAATAAAGTCTGTTTAAAAAAAAGTGTGTTTTCTTTCTTATTTTTAATATCCGCTTGCCCTCTCCCTCGATCCATGCCGGCCACTACTGGTGCTACGGTTGCTGATGGGCAATCTAATATTGCTTGTGCAGAGCCTTTTGGGCTGACATCCCCCTCTCCATGCCAACCCTCCCGATTTAAGTCTAATTCAGATATGTGAGCAGCTGCTTTGGGTGAGGGCATCCAATTAATGCAAAAGGTCTCGAAATAACAAAACAATAAGACGAGCCTCATTTCCTTTTAACGTGCAGGGCTTTGAAGTGCACTAAAATGTATATCAGGGGCCTCGAATTACAGGGTGTCAGCAAGCTACCAGTAAACAGAAAAGGCAGAGTGGTGTTCATTGTAGAACTACATGGCACTATAATGCCTTGATATTATAGCTGGTTTAAATTAGCTTTTATGTCATAATTAGCTTCTGCCTTTGGAGGATATTGAGCATGCAGTTGGTGCTGACTCCTTTTTCTTTTTTTTTTTTGTAAACAGATTTTACTCAATAATATCCAAGCATGTAGGAGTAATAAAATGGGATTACAGAGCTTACATCGTGCTTTTGACAACAATTATCGATAATCATGTCTGATGGTCGCACATTACCAGTTGCAGGTTCTCGCCATGTGTGGTCCTTTCACAAAATGGTAACAGTATTTGTTGGTCAAATCAGAGTCCTCAGGTGAGCTATGCTCTGCATCCCTGTAGTGGTAGATCGACATCTCAACAGAACGCCCCAGTACGAACTCGCAAGAATCACAGTAAACAATATAATAACGAAACCCTCTCCACCCCCCTTGCCCCCATTCAACTCCTACCCACCCCCACCCTAGGGTGACCAAATGGCATTGGTGCAAATTCAGGACGGTGAGTGTAAAAATTCAGGACAAAGGGTCAAAATTCAGGGCACAAATTCAGGACAGGAGGTCAAAATTCAGGACAAAACTGCAGGACAATAGGTAAGTTTTACAGACACCTCAGAGGTCGTGCAATAGTATATAAGTAAGCCCAGCCATTTCCATTCATATTCAACCATTTGCAAACCTATCCATCATGTATCCTTCCATCTATCATTTCACTCATCCATCCCTTCATCCATCCTTTCACTCATCCATCCATTATCCATCCAACCACCCTTTCACTCTATCCATCTGTACACTTATCCATCCACTCTTCATCCCATCCATCCATTCACTCATCCATCCAGCCAGTTACCCTTTCACCAATCCAGCCATCCTTTCACTTACTAATTCTTCCACCCATCCACTCTTTTAGTCATCCATCCATCCTCCCTTTCTCTTTCCATCGACCTTTTCACTTAGCCAACCTTCCTTCCATCCATCCACCCACCCATCCATCCATCTACTCATCCACTCATGAATCCATCCATTGACCCTATCAACCATCCATCCATCTATCTATCTATCATCATTTCACTCCTTCACACATCTATTCATCCTTTTGTCCATCTACCCTCCCTTTCACTCACTCATCCATCCTTACATCCACCCTTTCACTCATACGTCCATTCATTCACCCTTGCACTTATCAATCCATCAATCCATCCATCATTTCACTCATCCACCCACCCACCCATCATCCACCCAACCACCCACCCATCATCCACCCAACCATCCACCATCCACCCACCCATCCACTCATCCATCCACTCATCCATCCTTTCACCCACCATCCACCCACCCATCCACTCATCCATCCATCCTTTCACCCACCCACTCATCATCCATCCATCCATCCTTTCACCCACCCACTCCTCATCCATCCATCCATCCTTTCACCCACCCACTCTCCATCCATTCTTTCACCCACCCACTCATCATCCATCCATCCATCATTCCCCTCATCATCCATCCATCCATCCTTCCACCCACCCACCCACTCATCATCCATCTATCCTTCCCCTCATCCATCTATCCATCCTTCCTTCCCCTCATCCATCCTTCCCCTCATCCATCCATTCTTCCCATCCATTTATCCTTCCCCTCATCCATCCATCCTTCCCCTCCATTCATCCATCCATCCTTCCACTCATCCATCCTTTCACCCACCCACTCATCATCCATCCTTTCACCTACCCACTCTCCGTCCATCCAATTTTTCACCCACCCACCCACTCATCATCCATCCATCCTTCCACCCACCCACTCATCATCCATCTATCCATCCTTCCTTCCCCTCATCCATCCTTCCCCTCATCCATCCATTCTTCCCATCCATGTATCCTTCCCCTCATCCATCCATCCTTCCCCTCCATTCATCCATCCATCCTTCCACTCATCCATTATCCATCCTTTCACCCACCCACTCCTCATCCATCCATCCATCCATCCATCCTTTCACCTACCCACTCTCCGTCCATCCATCCTTTCACCCACCCACCCACTCATCATCCATCCATCCATCCTTCCCCTCATCATCCATCCATCCTTCCCCTCATCATCCATCCATCCTTCCCCTCATCATCCATCCATCCTTCCCCTCATCATCCATCCATCCATCCTTCCTTCCCCTCATTCATCCAGCCTTCCCCTCATCCATCCATCCTTCCCATCATCCATCCATCCTTCCCATCATCCATCCTTCCTTTCATCCATCATCCATCCTTCCTTTCATCCATCCATTCTTCCCATCCATTTATCCTTCCCCTCATCCATCCATCCTTCCCCTCCATCCATCCATCCTTCCCCTCATCATCATCCATCCTTTCACCCACTCATCCATCCTTCCCCTCCATCCATCCCCTCATCCATCCATCCTTCCCCTCCATCCATCCATCCTTCCCCTCCCTCCATCCATCCCCTCATCCATCCATCCTTCCCCTCCATCCATCCTTCCCCTCATCATCCATCCATCCTTTCACCCACTCATCCATCCATCCTTTCACCCACTCATCCATCCATCCCCTCCCTCCATCCCCTCATCCATCCATCCTTCCCCTCATCCATCCACCCTTCCTTCCCCTCATCCATCCAGCCTTCCCCTCATCCATCCATCCTTTCACCCACCCACTCCATCCATCCTTTCACCCACCCACTCTCCATCCATCCTTTCACCCACCCACTCATCATCCTTCCCCTCATCATCCATCCATCCTTCCCCTCATCATCCATCCATCCATCCTTCCCCTCATCATCCATCCATCCTTCCCCTCATCATCCATCCATCCATCCATCCTTCCACCCACCCACTCATCATCCATCCATCCATCCTTCCTTCCCCTCATCCATCCATCCTTCCCCTCATCCATCCATCCTTCAACTCATCCATCCATCCTTCCCATCCATTTATCCTTCCCCTCATCCATCCATCCTTCCCCTCCATCCATCCATCCTTCCCCTCATCATCCATCCTTTTGCCCACTCATCCATCCACCCATCCTTCCCCTCCATCCATCCCGTCATCCATCCATCCTTCCCCTCCATCCATCCATCTTTCCCCTCTATCCTTCCCCTCCATCCATCCATCCTTCCCCTCCATCCATCCATCCATCCCCTCCATCCATCCATCCTTCCCCTCATCATCCATCCATCCTTTCACCCACTCATCCATCCATCCATCCATCCATCCTTCCCCTCCATCCATCCCCTCATCCATCCATCCTTCCCTCATCCATCCATCCTTCCCCTCATCCATCCTTCCTTCCCCTCATCCATCCTTCCTTTCATCCATCATCCATCCTTCCCCTCATCCATCCATCCATCCCATCCATTTATCCTTCCCCTCATCCAGTCCATCCTTCCCCTCCATTCATCCATCCATCCTTCCCCTCATCCATCTTTCCCCTCATCCATCATCGAGCTACCCTTCCACCCATACATCCAGCTATTTACATTTTCTCTCATCCATCCTTCCCCTCATTCATCAATCCATCCATCCTCTCTCATTATCCATTTATTCACTCTTTCATTCATCCATTTACCCTTTCACTAATTCATCCAGCCATCCTGTCATCCATCCATCCTTCCCCTCCATCCATCCATCTTTCCCCTCTATCCTTCCCCCCTTCCCCTCCATCCATCCATCCATCCCCTCCATCCATCCATCCTTCCCCTCATCAACCATCCATCCTTTCACCCACTCATCCATCCATCCCCTCCATCCACCCCCTCATCCATCCTTCCTTCCCCTCATCCATCCATCCTTCCTTCCCCTCACCCATCCATCCTTCCTTCCCCTCACCCATCCATCCTTCCCCTCATCCATCCTTCCTTCCCTTCATCCATCCTTCCTTTCATCCATCATCCATCCTTCCCCTCATCCATCCATCCATCCATCCCATCATCCTTCCCCTCATCAATCCATCCCTCCCCTCCATTCATCCATCCATGCTTCCCCTCATCCATCTTTCCCCTCATCCATCATCGAGCTACCCTTCCACCGATACATCCAGCTATTTACATTTTCTCTCATCCATCCTTACCCTCATTCATCAATCCATCCATCCTCTCTCATTATCCATTTATTCACTCTTTCATTCATCCATTTACCCTTTCACTAATTCATCCAGCCATCCACCCATCCCTTCACTTACTTACTCGCCCACCTTTCCATATTAATTATGAGCTGAGCCCTTTTGAGAAGAGGCCCATCAAGAACTTCACGACTGGGACAGAAGCCACCCAGGGCAGAGACATGATCCACCACAGGGGGGACAAGAGCCATCACAGGAGGGGGAACAGGATCCACCAGGGTGGGCACAGGGGTGGGCATGCAGTATTCTAGTATCATCTTGGGCTCCTCGCCCCCTCCTACACAAGAGGCTCTCTTTCCAAAATGCCATCCCCCACTGTGATGTACAGTACTTACAGGAGATACTCTAAGAGGACTGATTGAACTGATAGTCCTCCATACTTTGTTAATCAGTGTGGGTGTGATTGTGCCTTTTCTTTATTGTATTACATTATAGACTGCATGTTCAAAGAACGGAGGTTTGCTTACAATGTATTGACAGTAATTAAGCTCTGTGAAGAGAACCACGTGCTGCCTCCGTGTAATCTGGCTGAGCGGAGTCTAGGATGTTTGGGGCCCTGGGTAGAAATGGAATGTGTGAGCCCCCCTCTAAATTGCAGAGACATGAGTCATTCAGGGCTGTTTGCATCTGAATAGATGCCCCTGCTCCTGAAGTTGCAGCCCCTCCTCTCAGTCACCTTCGACCTCTTAACAGCTCATCAAGGGCTGAAGGTGTCAGGGCTGCCATCCCTCTGTGCCTCTCCAATGCTGCGGGGTATCTGAGCTTTGCTACTGCATGGGAGTCAAGAAGGGAGGTGTGGGCAAGCTGTGCCGGCTTTAGGGTGGGGCGACCAGGGCCCGGCTAAAATGACGGACAAATGGCATCCGTTAAAGAATCCTTCATGGACAACGGACAGACGGCCAAAATTACGGAGTGTCCGTGAAATTTACGGATGGTTGGTCACCCTACCCCACCCCCCCAGGAGGGGGGGCCTTAGGCATGTGCAAGCTGTGCACCTGCACATGGCCACCCAATCCTAGGGGCCTCCACGCCAATATATATCCTTAATATAATAATCCACTGAGGATGGATACATATTTGCGTAGTGGCCACATGCTGGGATTTGGTGGCCTTCGGCTCTGTTCCACTTCCAAACACCCTGACCCCGGTCCTCCGCTCTTGACTGTCCTCCGCGCCTGCGTTCCTCCTAGTACCTGAGCTCTGGGGGCTCCGCCCCACCCGGACCCCCTCGTCCCGGGCCCCTTACCTACGCTCCCTGCCCAGGGCCGCCATGAGCCTAGAGCCGCCCCTGCCCCCAGGCATGTCGCTCAATCATCTATGTGTCTGTGGAGAGTAGTATCCAGTCATTCAAGGCATCAGGCACAATAATTCCAGTAGGAAGGGATCCAAAAAGGGGCCGCCGCTATGCAATATATGCTTTCAATCCCCCAGGCTATGTGCCCAGATAGGGCAAAGCTTCAACCCCCACACACAGGTCTACTCATTCAAGGGGTGGTTAGTTGGGCGCTTAAGCAACTCTACTAACGCCACCCACGCTCTCGCCGTGTCTAGCATTTTTTCATTGCCTACTCTCTGGGCCATTTACAGTTTAAGAATCCCTTCACAATCTGCCCATTGTATAAATTCCCGCAGCCACCTCGAGATACTAGGGGCACTGGTTGCCTTCCAGTGACTGATAATTTCTCGTTTAGCCAGGCTAACCCCAGGTCTATGAATTTGCTGGTAACTTTATTCCGGGCAGTGTGAGGAAAACAGTGTAGTAGGCAATATCCCGGGGTCAGTGTGCTGTCTCTTTCCATTATATCGCCTACCTTAGTCGATACCTCGCCAGAGAAACACCTCTAGTAATGGGCACTCCCAGAACATATGTAAAAATTCCTGCGTTTTCTAATTTACACCGCGGACAGGCTGTTCGGACCCCAAAATACTCATTAATCTTGTTAGGGGTGAGATATGCTCTGTGGAGGACAAAAAATGGATTAGCTGGAATCGTGCATTTCTGTAACTTTCCCATGCTCGTTCTACTAGTGCCTCCCATGGCTTCTCATCTATAGGCATCCTGAGGTCTGTCTCTCATTAAAAATGTAGGCTCTCCAAGGGACGTCTGATCTCCTGGGTGAGCCACCTATTAAGGCAAGTGACTGCCTTGATCGTCCCAACCACCGATACTACATACTGGCATGGTAAAGAGATCATCGGTTCTACCATTCCCTTCTTCCAATGCTTACAGATGGCTGCCGTCAGAGTGGCATGTAAGAGAAAAGTCCCTCCTGGGAAGCTCGTAACGCTCTAATAAATCATTAAAGGGTAGCAGGGTATTGTCCTCGTAGTGGTCTCCGATAGTGAAGATCCCCGCCTCTTCCCAGATTCATAGTCCCTGTCAGTCTCCCCAATGGGGTAGTGCCTTGCAAACCAGCAGCGGAATCTCAGGTGCATATGGGGGTCCCTGTTGGGCTCTTTTACCAGCCTGGTTCCAGCATTGGCGCATCGGCCACAGATCCCCCGGAGCTTCTCTTTCGCTCAAGGAGAGCCACAGCAGCACACGGGAGAGCTGTCTCAGATCCAGATCTGTACCCCATAGCCCTTCCCATTGTGAAGCCTTCCCGCCATCCATTTTGTGAACCACTGCAGTTGAGCTGCGTGTGGTAGTAGGCCTCGAAATCAGGCACTGCAAAGCCCCGCTCCTGTCTAAGTCTCATCATGGTGGCGAGCACTACTCTCTTCCCGGCCTGGCCAGTAGTCCCTTGGCACCTTGCAGATTGTCTGCAGAGTTGGCGAGGAACATTAGAAGATCATCTGCATATAATGCAATAAATTGGGATTGGCCCACCCCGTCCAGTCCCCGGTAATACCGCCCTGATCACGCATGAACAGCCAGAGGTTCCACTGCCAGCGCGAACAAGAGGGGAGACAGCGGACATACCTGTCCCATTCCTCTGCCCATAGCGCAGGCCTCTGATATCACACCTCCTGTACGCACCCTGGCAGTGGAGCTCTTATATAGTATTGCTGTCCAGGCCACAAATCCCTCTCCTAGCCCAAAGGCCCTCAAAACTCTAAAAAGATATGACCATTCAAGACTGTTAAAGGCCTTCTCGATGTCAATCGATAAGATGCACGCCTCATCTTTGTCACGGGTGGGGGTGTCCATCAACCGGAGCAGTCGTCGTATGTTCATGGCCATGTTCTGGGATGGAATAAAACCCGCCTGATCTATGTGCACAAGCGCCATCATGTGTTGGTGCTGACTCCTTAACGGAATAGCATGTGGAACTGGATATTTATACCACCATGCTTCTTTTCTGCATACGCCTGGAGCCTCTTTTAAAAGCCCACTCACTTGCACATTTTTCCTTGAGTTCATCAGTGTCTGAGGCGAAAAAAATGCCTCCATTTCTACCTCCTCACTTCGAGGTGCATCCCTTATAAAAAACTGGATACCAGTCATGCTATGCAAGAATGTGGTCATAAACATCTGATAAATGTGGTCGAATGCTTCTTTTAATTTGGGTTATACACATTTAACCTGTATATGTTTTTAATCGGAGTCTTTTGTGCCTTGTTTTGATATGTGTTGTCATATTGTAACAATGTTAATCTTTGTTGCTGAGGTAGTGGCAATAAAAAATAAATTTCTTGGCCTCCATGCATTAGTATAACATCAGAAGAAGTAATCATTATTTTAATCTTTCACAAGAGGAAGAGTTTGAAAATGTTTTCAATTGATTCATTGTGTCTGTCCTGTGAAGTACCACATAAATGCACAAGCGTTCTTTACAAGGCAAATGACTAAATATAAATACTGTGCAGTCAGCTATGTCAGTGGTTAATCAGAGCTAAACCCAATGTCAGAGGACCAAATCCAGGTTTATAAAAGCCTTTTTTAAAAGAGGTCAGTGATGGTCCTCGAAACAAGTGAAAGTTCCATTCTTAGAGATTTGAATTCTGTGAACACCGGGAACAGCAAAATTAAAGTCCGCTAGATCCCAAAGCCTTCAACTGTATCAGAGTTCTTTGTCATAGCTCTGAGATGGGATGAAGGATTTGTGTGTACAGCACCATAGGCAAAAGAAACATATCTTTAGCTGAACATGTCCTGATCTAGGCAGCCAATGCATTTATTTCGTAACTGGACTATGTTTAAACGTTGTCACCATGCTAACCAGTGTGGTAACTATTAAGTACAGCTCTAATGGGCATCACGATGAGTTTTGTGCAAATGCACCAAGACCATGTTGTTGGAATCGATCCAAGCAACATCCATTTGCTTAAAGATATATAGTATGTTCCTGGATAATCAACCTGAAATCCAATATGAATCCAGAGAAATTTGCATATGGGGTCAGACTTGGAGAAATATTAATCACACACAAGGCCGGAAGCCACTCCTACCGAGGAAAAGATCAGACAGAAGGGGGAAATGAGAGAAAGAATGTATTTTGAGCATTAAGCATTAGACCGTCTGCCATCCAATCGTTAATCACTTCAGAAATTGTCATTCAAAATGCTGACAAAGAGTTCTAAGCATTATGAATTATCATTTCATAATCCATTTATCTTTTTCCTAAACTTTATTTTCTTAGTGAAGTTGGCAGTATCTTAAATAGAAAAAAGTTTAGATCACAAGAAATGGCCAGCAACATAAGTTCTGGATCAGGTGTTCAGATATCTTTTGTAGATATTTTTTACACTGGGCATGCACCTTCTGCTTAACAAGCATCACCTCCTTTCTGTTCTCAGGGATCACTCATGTTCGAGTTCCAGCCTCTGAAGGCGTGTGAAATCACCGGGCGCCTGATTCTACAAAGTGCTGAACTGGGCACCTTCCAGTATGAACTGATCCTCAAGGCCATGTCTGCCAAGCCTGAGAAGACACTTTATTTCCGCACACCGCTAGGATCTAACCAAATCCTCTCTGCCAAGTTCACCAACTACACCCGCCAGAAAGTAGAGTACATCTGCAAGGTATTGAAGGTTTTCTCCCCTTTAGGCTAGAAGAACATTAGTGAAGGTGGTTAGAAGATAGTGTTGCAGTCTTCGGAGCATTCTGTTAACTTAGAGCTCTAATCTGAAATGAATGAGTGACTAGGAGAGAGAAAACAGTGATGGGTGGCATGTAACACTGAGTAGGAAAGGCTCTCATGTTAATGTGATTTGGAATCACTGAAATAACTATCTTGCAATTTCAGATTTCTAGCAGGGTAAATGAAAAGAAAGCCTTAGATTTGGGGGTATTTCGATCTTTGGTCATAAAAGGGCTGTTCTTAAGCACATCAAATTTACTGAATCAGAGGGAGTCATCGTGACAGATAAATGGGGTTCGGCAGGTCATCAAGATCAATATGAATTGATAAAGTAAGTGGTGGTGGTACTATTAATGGGTGAAAGTGGTTGCTGCAAGGCTTGAGTGATTTGTCAGAAACAAATTGTAATTGGTACTCTACTCGAATAGCTTGGGGGGGGCAGGTCAAGTTTGAGGTCTTTTTTCTAGTGAATTTTGTGGGAGGGGTTGCTGTATGGCAAGATTAATAAGAATTAGCAGAGTTTACGTCTGGAGCACTGTGAAACCTGCCTAGTTACTTTACAGAGCTTGAACCGCAAAGGCGACTAATGATTATGAATTTAAGGTTATCCCAGACCTTTGAGCTTCAGTTTTTTCTTCTTGAAATATGCTAAGTCATAAAGTTACTATGGCAGAGCAGTTTAGGATACAAAGTGTTATGTGATTTTGAGAGCCATCAAATTGAGTGGCAAGGTTTAAAAATCAGAGATACCAGTTTGTTTCTGGAATTAAAATATTGTTTGATTTTTTTATATTCAGTTCTTATACATGTTTATTTTCCTTTTCAGACTGACAACAGTGACTTCCATGTAGAAAAAGTCATTAATGCAGCTCCAGGATCCCAGGGAGGCACAGAGGTCAATGTGGAGGTGACCTATGAACCAATTCAACTGGGCGAATCACGGGCTGTTCTTTCCATCTCCTCCCCCACCGGAGGAGAGTACACTATCCCTCTTATCGGCACTGCCGTTGCTCCAAAACCCTTGGGCCCCATTGTAATCCGAGCAGGATCTGCCTCTTCCACAACCATCCCCTTCAAGAATGTTTTCCCGCAGACCACCATCTTCTCCTTCCACGTGGACAACCCAGCCTTCGGTGTAAAACACAGCGAGAGCATCCGCTCCAGGAAAGTACATTACATCCCGGTGTCCTTTGAAGGCAATCCCAGCGGCAGCAAAGCCCCTGTCACAGGCAAGCTGACCATCTCCTGCCCGCGAGCAACGGGTGTCGGCCAAGGTATCTACTGGGTTGTCTACTTAAAGGGTGTGACTCCTGAGAAATGAGGAGGTATCCAGCCTCTCCTCCCTGGAAAGACAAAGCATGTGCCTCGGCTGAAAGATATGAGCAGACCTCCTTTCTAAAGAGAACACTTTTTAAAGACCCTCCGCTTTTAGTGCCTTACACAGATCATTTTTGTAATGAGTGGGAAAGTGACCAGGATCCATTGGTGACATATATTTTATTCATTCTCATGCCGAATATGCTTTCACAGATTAACTTTCCGCACCACAATCCACAGTGCAGTCCTATCCCCGAAGAGTACACTGGACGCCCACTTCCTGTCTCAGGGCATAAGCCGTTTCCATTCCAAAGAGCCGAATGGCATTGCCATTATTTTTGTTCTCTTTTTCTTCTCTAGGATGAGTTAAATGGCTTGTCCCTTTCATCCTTCTATAAATAGAAGGTACTCTGTATCCTGACAAGAGTAAAAATACTGTTTCCTTCTGTTTTAGTTATATTACTCAGCCATACTCTATTAAAGGTGCTGGATGTCTCAGACTACATACTTCAATTTTTTTCTACCAATGCACTTTACTCACGGCATCGGGTTCTACTGTCTTCGTCTTTACCTATCCTCTCTTCAGCAGTTCCATTCTTCTCTGTTTACTTGGATGCCCGGGCCTGCTATCTCTTTCATAATTTCTTGTCCTTTGTTTTCCACCATCAGCCTCTTCCTTCATTGTGTTCTCTCTCACCGTTTCGGCTGTTTCTCTCTTAACTGCTGTCCTCTTTTAACTGCTGTCCTCTCTCAAGTCTGCTTGTTCTACCTCTGTCAGCTATTATCCACTCCTTAATCCAGCTTGACCCTGTCTTTAATTCTTTCCTAACCTTTCTGCTTTCCGCTACCTGCCGTTTTCCTTATTGGCTATTTTTCTACTCATTCTCTACCTCTTTTTTCCCCTCTCTATTTTCCTGCCCTCTAGTTTCCTTCGCCTGCTTTTCTCATTTATTGGCATTTGTTTTCTCGGCCCCCCTTCCACTCTCTACCCCATGTGTCCTGAAATATTACTCATTCTAATTTATTTTTCATCAGTGCCTGTTAAGAGTTAGTATGGCGGAAAAGCTATATCCTTAGAGGAAGGAATGTCCCAAAGGAAAGAGAGTATTATAGCTAACTCATATCTACAAGTCTGGTGTAAGAAGATTTTTATTTATGTAGTTTCTTTTATGTGAAGCTGCACTTTAAAATAAATGCAATGTAAAACCATACCGGGTGTGTTGTGTATTGTTTTCAAGAAATGAATGGTAGTGGCAGGTCAGACTGAAGACATGTGAACTTAGAGAAATTGGAAGGATTTCAATATGGGTGGCTTCGCTGTGCTTGGACTCCTTTGTGTTGAATGTTACTTTTTCCCTTTTGCAGTAGTGAGGTAAAGGTTGAGGACTCACTTTGAGTTTTGTATACTGCTAGGCACTGTCGTGTTCCCAGCTGATGGTGTTGTCCGCATTATATAACCAGAATAGATTTTTTATTCATGCTGTTTAAGAAAGTTTTACACCCCATTACACAACTGTCATCTATTCTGACAAGCTTTTTTCTAAGCCCTATAAAATGTTGGGATCACTCTTATCAAAGAGGAGATTTCAAGTGTTGCCTACAAGCCAGGTCAACTGGGTACCCGTTCACTGACAGAAAACTGGAATACTAAGCCGCCTTGATTTTCCAAGGGAGGTTGGCCAAGCAGCCGAGGCCTAGCTAAAAGGAGGTGGGGTGAAAGTTAAGACTAGACAGTGTGTGACACTTTTCTCCACACTGGGCCAGTCATAGATTCACGTCTGAATTACTTTCCATTCAGAATAGGAATAAATGGTACATTTTAATTAGCAGAAGTTTTCATGTGGTGCAAACTCTGAAGCACGATGAGAAACACATCCACCTTGTTATGTGGTCCTGAACCCAAGTCAGTGAGGTAGATGTGCACTGAACGTCACTCCTCCAGAGGCCAGAATACCTAGGATTTTCAACCGTATTTTTGTGATGGGAATCCACACAAAGCTCTGCTATTCTTTCTCTACCTATAGCTTCAAAACAAGACATGCGCTGAACCAAAAATTATTTCTTGCCACCGAGTTCTCTATGGAAGCCAGATACTAACTGCTGTCTTCTCAGATGCAATTGCTGGTTTGGGCCAAGAATAATATATCTATATATCACTGTGATAAATAATGACATATTTAGCAGTAAAGAAAATCCCAGTTGGGAAGTTGTGGTTCAAGAGGACTCGATGAACTTTACTAGGTCACCATATACTACTTTTCCCCTTTTCAGAAATCCAAACCTCGTGAAATATCTTTCAGCAAATACTCTGAAGGAAATGACAGAGATGTCTGGGCTGCACTCATAAGGAAGTGTCTGATTAAATGTTAAGAAGGTATAATCCTCCTTCCTTAATGAAAAGTCATAAATGTGAATATTTGAAAGGTACTGTAAAAGCAATGGGATAAAAGGGTAAAGGCGGTGACATTGAGCATCAAGACCACTTTTTAGGCCCTTGGCATCACCCTACAACAAGTAAACCGTGGCACCTTGGAAACCATGATTGCTACCAAAATTGAAGTTGATGACCTAACACTGATAAAAGTATAGTTCAGTATGGTTGTACGTTTGCTATTTCCGAAGCATGGTGTAAAATCCTCAAATGGTGCTCAACTATTAATAAGTGCAAAAACAAAAAAGTCAAGCTATCCTGGCTGAAGACGGCTGATAGCCAGAAACCAGTCCTAGGGTGCTTGATTCCGGTCCAGGAAAGACATGGCTTAGCAGTTCGGTCTGGACTGTTCCCATGAGGCACAGGGTCAAGACTGATTTGCATATGGCCATGTCTGAACTGGGGTGGCTTGGTGAGAAAAATAACGATGGATTAAACCCAGATCTGTGACTGGGGGTGAATGTTTAGCCATTGTGCAACATCCCGTCCATCATCTTGTGTGTTTTGCAATTCATCCTATGTGGGAAGGGTATGCCCAGACGTGGGTCCCTTGCTCACTAAGCCACTGGAGTAAAGCTATCCTGGCTGAAGACGGCTGATAGCCAGAAACCGGTCCTAGGATGCTTGATTCCGGTCCAGGAAAGACATGGCTTGGCAGTTCGGTCTGGACTGTTCCCATGAGGCACAGGGTCAAGGCTGATTTGCATATGGCCATGTCTGAACTGTGGTGGCTTGGTGAGCAAAATAACGATGGATTAAACCCAGATCTGTGACTGGGGGTGAATGTTTAGCCATTGTGCAACATTCCGTCCATCATCTTGTGTGTTTTGCAACTATTAATAAGGCCATCCCCAAAAATCATGCTTGCTATTGCCTTGGAAATGTTTAAAAGGTGTTTTTTAAAATTGTATAAAGAAGTAACTGCCAGATTCATCAAGCGAAATGCGCTCGCAAAAGGGCCAGATTCTGAGAATCTGGCCCTTTGCGAGTGCAATTTTTGCATTTGGGATTCATCATCCCAAATGCAAAAATCGCTAATAAAGAATTCGCAAATTTGCGAGGATTAGCATTTAAGGAATCCCTATTAGAGATTCCTTAAATGCTATTCATGAATCATTTAAAAATTGCGAATTCGCAATTTAGGACCGCTATTTACCGCGAAGTCAAACCTCGTGGTAAACAGCGAAAACTTAGAAAAATGCATTTAAATGCATTTTTCTAAGTTGCATGTTACACACACACATGTCCTTTGGACATGTGTGTGCACAAAATCAGTGTAAATTCACATTTCAGGGGTGCTACAGGGTGTCCTTTGGACACCCCTGCACCCTTGAAATCGCATCCTTATTTGCGATTAGCAAATTGCTAATCGCAAATAAGGAATAACTCCCCATTCATTCCTATGGGCCTGTAGGCCCATAGGAATGAATAGGGAGTTATTCCTTATTTGCGATTAGCAATTTGCTAATCGCAAATAAGGAACATGTAGGAATCGCAATATTTTTTGCCATTCCTACATGAATCCCGTTTTGCAAGTCCTTAATAGCGATTCCTTATGAATCGCTATTAAAGACTCGCAAAACGGGTCTTTGATGAATCTGGGAGTAAATATATTGTAATATTAATTGGTCTCTGTGGGAGGGGGTGTGCAGCGGGCCGGAAAAGCAAGCGAGGAGGCCGTATGTAGTGTGCTATAGTAGGGATTTTTTGCAGTGTCACAGAAGTAGAACACAAGGAAAACAAGGAGGGCGTCAGGGTACTGGATCCACGCCGGGTCTGCGTTGCAGCTTGTGGTCTTCGGCGGCTCCAACGGCGGTTCCGGTGACGTGGTGTATCCACGGAGGGCAGGGAGCAAAAGAGAAAACAAGGGACCGTTAGTCCTATCCTAGTTTTAGGATCTCAGCAACAGTCACCGTCACCCGGGGCGTGTGGGGAAGGAGCGGAAAAGAGACAGTGAGGAAAGGAAGGTACCGGGAGGAAGGAGTACGGGGCGAGGAGAAGAAAGAGTGGTCGGTCGGGGCGTGAAGGAAACGGCGGGGCACACAGTGCAGTGCTATACAATTATCATACAGTGCAGGGGACGTGATACCAAAGAGAAGGGGAATATTATACAAGGACTTTACAGGGGACTCCTAGCGAGTAGAAAAATAGTGAGGTTAAAGGCACTCACGCGGTCCGCCGTAACTCTCCCGTTGAGTTACGGCCGCTCTACAGCCACCTCCTGTGGACTCCACCACTCTTCGCTCCACTCGTCTGCTTCACCCGTCTGCTCTCCGTCTCCTGCTCCTTCTCCTTCACGACCACCAGTCCGAGGTTCCTGCCACAAATCTCCGACAACTTTCACTTCCTGGTTCCCTCTTTTATCCTGTGCTGTCGCTGCCATAGGGGTGGGGCTTCCGGGGTCCGCGAGATTTGAGTCCGTCTGGCCCGATGTTCTGGTTGGTCCCTGTGGGGAAAAGAAGGGCGTGACTCTCTGGGCTCTTGTTGGCGTGTCGAGTCGGGTCCTTATGCTGGCGTTCTGAGGTCGGGGACACAGTCCCGGGGGTAGCAAAAGAGGTAAGGTTGGGGTAGGGCGGAGTTCAGGTTGGGGTTGGCGGGATGTCGGCTCACAGTCTCATAAGAGGTCTATATCAATAAAAGTTGAATGCAGACTATAGATCATAAGCGCCATGTATACCAAAACAAGCATTTCCACAGATGTACTCAGTAGGAAGCCGGCTTTATATATTTTATACCAAAGTAAGGTATAATGTGCACAGAGTCTAGGGTACTAACAGCTCTCTTTGTGGTAGTGTGGGCGAGCAGTTAGGCTTACCCAGAGGGTGTGTTAAGAATGTATTTTTTCACCCAATCATACCTGATGGCACACACTCTGAGACTGAATCCAGACCAATTAGGTAAGTATAAACAAGGTGTACTTCTGTTTAATTTTAGAACCAAGCAGGACTTGGCACATATAAGTGAAATATTCTCTCACATATAAGACTTTACAAGGAAAGGCATTTGTGGTTGAATTTGCAATTATTACAGGTTTTTATTGGGTTAAAAAACATTTTAAATTACACAGTAATGACTTTTGGAGTACTTTTGGATTACATGGACTTGTCTGGGTGGTATGCCTAGATACCACACTGGGCATCGTACAATACAAGGTAAGTTAGTTTTGAAGGCTTGCAGTTTAGCTACCTTTTCTTTCATACAAAAGTTCAACTCCACAACATTTTTAGGGACTCGTAACATTGGTTCCTATGGGAGACAAAGGATTAACGGTTCTCAGGTAATTAAACAACTTACGAGTGGGAGTTTTGAGGTTAGGACCAAACATACCCAAGGTCTAGGTGGGCACTCAAATTACACCACCAACAGCACTGGGGCAGCTGGGCGCAGAGTGCAGGAGGCCATCTTTAGCCACTGGGGCTAAGGGGGCCTTCGGTCAAGGGCCGCTTACAAGCAGGCCATTCGGGTATGTAAGCAAAGCTCTTGGGGTTAAGGTCAGCACTGCAGGGGCGAACAATCAGCACAGGAGCTGCACCACCAGAGGCACATTTTCAGCCAGCTACCGTGCGCCAAGGAGACGTCGGGGACCCTGTGGATTCAAATGGAGACCTTCGGTCGGCAAAGAGGCTTCAGGCTCGAGCAGGGAGACTTCCTGAAGGCGACCACCAACTGGAGAGGTACAATGGATTTTGACATCATCGGTTAGGCTAGAAAAGCTGCTAACTGGTTGCAACCAGCACAGGATTTTAAGAAATTTTGTTCCTGCAGAGCATGCAAGTTTTGTTGCGACAAGACACATTATTCTACCCATTTCAGTGATTCACCCATCCCTATCTCTGGCAACTACAATTGCAGAATGAATATGCAGTTTACGTTCTGACATGCACCTGTGGCTTTAACTTCATCGGTAATACGAAGCTACAGGTGCATGTCAGAATACTACAACATATAAGAGCCATCCTTCACAGCGATCCAGCCTAACCAGTAGCAAGGCATGTCAAGAGAATTCATGATAATGATGTAAATTGTCTGACCTATTACGTTATTAATGCTATCCCAAAATCACGGAGGGGAGGGAATAGGGTTCGCCAACTAAGACAATTAGAAACAAAAGTCCTCTTGGAATTCGATAGCAAATGTCCCAATGGGTTAAACAACACGGAAGATATGCACAATTTCCTTTGAACAGATATTGATAGTTATTATCTGAAAGAAACAGGTTAGTATTAGATTCCTTACCTTAGAATATCCCCAGGCGTCAGTCTGGATCCGGAAACTTTTGCGTAGCAGTACCCCTGCGCGTCGGTAGGCGTCGTCTGCAGGCGTCCCCTGCGGCTCCGCGTCCGTCGTTGGCGTCGTGCGCCGTGATGACGTCGCTGGAGTATATAGACGCCGCCTCCGCGCGCTGACGTCAGTTCTTCTTTTTTCCGCGCCAGTTAGCGCAGATCCGAAGAGCAGTACTCCGGTCTTTTGACCAAAGTTTTTGATTATATCTAACTCTAAGGTGCCGGTAGGATGCCCGGGTTTAAGAATTGTGACGGGTGTGACCGCACGATGTCGGTCACGGACCACCACCGACTCTGCCTCCGGTGCCTGGGCGCGGACCACGACGTGGAATCCTGCGTCGACTGCCGGGCCTTGCCGAGTAAGGCTAGACGGGAGCGGTCCCGCAAGCTACTCGAGCTCCGGGTGTCGGCCCCGCGTCAGGAGCGGTCCCGGTCCGGCCGGAGGTCGAGGGAGCGGTCGAGGGAGCGGTCGCGGAGCCACCACGAGCGCTCCGGAAGTCGTCACCATTCCTCTGGTTCCTCAGGTAAGAGACACAAGAAGTCGGGGCGTCGTCATCGTACCCCCGACTCCCCCCGACGCTCGCGCGATGCGGCCGGGGGTTCGGGTGGCCCCACCCTCGCGGCTCAGCGTGGGTCGCCGACGCTGCCTGCTCCATACCCGTCGGTCCCTGGGCAAGGCGCGTCGCGCGAGGAGATAGAGGAGTTCCTCATGGCCATGAGGGCACTGTCTCCTCCGACGGGGCCTACGGCGCCTGCGGGCCCGGTGGTCCCGTCCGGGGGCCCGAGCGGTTCGGGTGCTCCTGCCCCGACGCCGTCGGGTGCTCCGGCCCCGACGCCGCCGGCGGCTCCGGCCCCGGCGCCGCTGGGCCCTTCAGGGTCGACGCCGGCTGGTCCGTCGGTCTCTCCGGCGCCGATTCCATCGGGGCAACCCATGGTGCCGCCTCCGCGCGTCGCCGGGACTCCGACGCCGGCTCCGGCCGGCGTCGGGGCTCCGGCGCCGGCTCCGGGCGGCGCCACCCCCATTCCCTCTCCTACTCCGGACGCGGAGTCGGACCGGCGTCGTCCGACGCCGAGTCCGGCGCCGATGGGGCCCATTGACCCCGAGGAGCCGGTCTACATCATTGACTCAGAATATGGTGAGGATGCAGATTATGGAGAGGGTTGGGAGGGGTCTGAGGACCCTCTGTCACGCGAGTGTCAGTACGACGTGGACTGGACAGGTGACTTGGGTGACGCCAGTGGTCTGGACGATTCTCCTAACCCTGGTTTTGTCTCGCCTCCTACTGTGGCCTCGGAGGCTGGGGCTGCTTATTCAGTGGTGTTGATGATGGCTGCCAAGGCCTTGCGCCTTGAGCTCCCCGTCGCGGTCGTGAGGCCTAACATCCTCACTGAGGTCTTCAAACCGCAGTCATGCCCACAGGAGCCTCTGCTGCCGTTCAATGAAGCCTTGACAGACGTTCTTTTGGGCACGTGGTCCAGGCCCGCTTCAGGTTCGCCTGTTGATAGGAACGTGGCCAGACGCCACCGTCCGTGTCCGGATGACCCCAAGTTCCTGTCCACCCATCCCACCCCTGAGAGTCTGGTGATCCAGGCCTCGACTTCCCAAACCGCATTCCCGTCGGCCCCGCCCGATCGGGAATCTAAGAGGTACGACCAGTATGGGAAGAAGGTCTTCTCGTCCCTGAGTCTGGGACTGCGGTCTTGCAACACCGCATGCCTCTTGGGCCGCTACACCCACTCTCTGTGGGATACGGTCGCGGAGTGTCTGCCACAATGCCCGCAGGAGGTACGGGCAAAGCTCGGCCAGGCTATGATTGAAGGCCGAGACGCAGCAAGATATTCCATCAGGTGTGGTCTCGATACGACCGACTCGCTGGGCAGAGCGATGTCCACGACGGTGGCGATTCGTCGCCACGCCTGGCTGAGATCCGCCAACTTTTCGCCGGATGTCCAAAATACTTTGATGGACATGCCGTTCGATGGCAGTCGCCTGTTTGGCGATAAAGCGGACCACGCGCTGGAGCGCTTCAAGGACTCCAGGGTCACGGCCAAGTCCTTGGGTCTCTCGACCCAGCGCCAGCAAACGGGTTCGTTTCGCTCCTTTCGTGGCCACGGAAGGGGCGGTCCCACACGTGCTGCCAGCCACGCGCCGCAGAACACTTCTCAATGCGGTGGCGGCCGTGGATTCCGCCGTGGAGGCGGTCGGGGACAACGGCGAGGTCAGTCCACACCTCCCCCCGCAGCATCAGCCTCCAAATCCTCCTAGTCCGAGCTTTCAGGCCCATGTGACGCCAGTGGGTGGCAGGGTTCGCCATCACCACTCCCGCTGGCGCACTATCACATCGGACAGGTGGGTGCTGCAGCTCGTCCGAAGGGGCTACTCCCTCCCCTTCGAGACCACTCCTCCAGCCATGCCACCGCAGAACCACCGTGTGTCGGGGGACCACTTGACACTTCTGCAGGAGGAAGTTACGGCCCTCTTGGCCAAGGGGGCCATCGAGCGCGTTCCTGGGCCAGAAGTAGGGTGTGGTTGCTATTCCCACTACTTTCTGGTACCCAAGAAGAACAAGGGGGGCCTACGTCCTATCTTGGATCTACGGAACGTCAACGGCTTCCTCCGGAAGGAGAAGTTCAAGATGTTGACTTTGGCTCAGGTCTTGGCTGCTCTGGACCCGCAAGACTGGATGGTGGCGTTGGACTTGCAGGATGTGTATTTTCACATCCCCGTCCTGCCGGCCCACCGACGTTACCTGCGGTTCACGGTAGGCCACGAGCACTTTCAGTTTATCGTGCTCCCATTCGGCCTTACCAGCGCCCCACGGGTGTTCACAAAAGTGATGGCGGTGGTCGCAGCTCATCTGCGCCGGTTAGGGGTTTCAGTCTTCCCCTACCTCGACGACTGGTTGTTGAAGGCGGGCTCGCCCCAGACAGTCGTCCACCACCTTCAGATGACGGCAGACCTCCTGCACGAGCTGGGGTTTTCCATCAATGTGCCGAAATCACACCTGTGTCCCTCTCAAAAGCTCCTTTTCATCGGAGCGGTTCTCGACTCGGCGCAGTTTCGGGTTTATCCTCCGGAACGGCGGGTCCGGGATATACAGGCTCTGATTCCGATCTTTCAGCCGTTCTCCCGGGTTTCGGTCAGGTTGACGCTGCGGCTGCTGGGGCTGAAGGCTTCCTGCATCCTTCTGGTGCATCACGCCCGGTGGCGGATGCGGGCTCTGCAGTGGGACCTGAAGTTTCAGTGGGCCCAGCATCAAGGCAACCTGTCCGACCATGTCCTGATCTCGGAGGGCACTGCGAGACAGTTGCAGTGGTGGCTTACGGACCGCGATTGGGTCAGAGGCAGATCCCTCTCCCATCCCCAACCGGAGCACGTAGTTGTGACGGACGCGTCCCTCCAGGGCTGGAGAGGCCACTTGGGAGAGGCGGAGATCAGAGGCATCTGGTCTCCGGCAGAGTCCCGGCTCCATATCAACATGTTGGAGCTGCGGGCGATTCGCCTAGCACTGAAGGCATTCCTCCCCTTTGTCAACGCGAGTGTAGTGCAGGTGTTCACGGACAACACCACCGCCATGTGGTACTGCAACAAGCAGGGCGGAGTGGGGTCGTGGACCCTTTGCCAGGAGGCTCTGCGTCTCTGGCAATGGCTGGAACGTCAGGGCGTGACTCTGACGGTTCAACACCTGGCAGGTTCTCTGAACGCCAGGGCGGACGAACTCAGCCGTCGGTGCTCGGTGGATCACGAATAGCGTCTGAACTCGGACGTGGCGAAAGGCCTCTTTCTGCAATGGGAGAGCCTTGGTTAGATCTATTCACCACAGAAAAGAACGCGCAATGTCATCAGTTCTGCGCGTTGGAGTTTCCAAGACGGCACTCGCTCGGCGACGCCTTTCGGCGCGAGTGGAGTTGCGGTCTATTGTACGCCTTTCCGCCTATACCACTTCTGCCCAGAGTGCTGAAGAAGATCAGGCGCGACCGGGCCCAAGTTATCCTTGTGGCTCCGGACTGGGCTCGAAGGTACTGGTATCCCGAGCTACTCAGCATGTCAGTCGGTCCCTCGATCCGCCTGCCCCTTCAGGAGGACCTTCTGTCGCAGCAGCAGGGGACGGTCCTCCACCCGAACCTGTCCAGTCTCCACCTCCATGCGTGGAGATTGAGCGGCGACAGTTGAGGCCATTTGACTTGCCTCCTGAGGTTTGTGATGTGATTCTGGCAGCCAGGCGTTCCTCCACAAAGTCGGTATACGCCTGCCGGTGGAACAGATTTGTGGCATGGTGCACAGCAAAGGCTGTGGACCCTCTCTCTGCCCCTCTTTCCGAGGTTCTCCTCTTTCTTCTCTCTCTCTTGCCCAGCAGGGCTCTGCTCTGGGCACTATCAAGGGCTACCTTTCTGCCCTTTCGGCCTTTCTAAGGCTGCCTGATCAAAATTCTTTGTTCGAGTCTCCTATTGTAACGAGATTCTTGAAGCGCATCACGCACATGTATCCACCTGTTCCGTTCGTGCTGCCTCAGTGGGACTTGAACCTGGTTCTGACCTTCTTGATGTGCGCTCCCTTTGTGCCACTTCATTCCTGTCCTCTCCGTCTCCTGACTTTAAAGACGGCCTTCCTGGTTGCCATCACCTCTGCCAGGAGAGTGAGTGAGCTCCAGGCTCTTTCTGTCAAACCTCCTTTCATGTCAATTCATCCAGACAAGGTGGTTCTGAGAACTAGGCCTTCTTTCCTGCCCAAAGTAGTCTCTGCTTTTCACATCGGGCAGTCCATCACCTTACCCTCCTTCTTCCCGCCTCCGCATCCTTCAAAGGATGAAGAGCGGCTCCATCGTCTGGACCCAAAACGTGCGCTTTCATTTTATATGGATCGCACACGCCAGTTCCGGGTGGATGACCAACTGTTTGTTGGCTACGTGGGTGCGAAGAAGGGACGGGCGGTACATAAACGGACCATCTCTCGGTGGGTCGTTTTGTGCATCAAAGCGTGCTACTCTTTGGCTCGGAAGGAGCCTCCTGTTGGGCTGAGGGCCCATTCCACTCGGGCCACGGCGGCTACTACTGCCCTGGGCCGGGGAGTCCCTTTGCAGGACATTTGCCAAGCGGCTACGTGGGCCTCGCTGCACACCTTTGCGAGGCACTACTGCCTGGACAGTCAAGTCCGGAGGGATGGCTTCTTTGGCCGTTCGGTCCTCCAGGACTTTCTGGTGTAGGATTGTATTGGTTCGCAGACCCACCACCGGGGTTGGTATTGCTGGGGTATCTATTCTAAGGTAAGGAATCTAATACTAACCTGTTTCTTTCAGATGAACAAGTTACTTACCTTCGGTAACGATATATCTGTAAGAAACAGTAGTTAGTATTAGATTCCTTACCGCCCCACCCATCCTCCCCGTTCTGCGAACTGATACCTAGGGTTAAGAACATCCCTTTCAGGGCCCTAGTTTCAAATGGCACCAGTGTTGGTTCTCACGTGGCTCTGCGTGTTCTGGCGCGGAAAAGCTATGTGCAAAGAACTGACGTCAGCGCGCGGAGGCGGCGTCTATATACTCCAGCGACGTCATCACGGCGCACGACGCCAACGACGGACGCGGAGCCGCAGGGGACGCCTGCAGACGACGCCTACCGACGCGCAGGGGTACTGTTACGCAAAAGTTTCCGGATCCAGACTGACGCCTGGGGATATTCTAAGGTAAGGAATCTAATACTAACTACTGTTTCTTACAGATATATCGTTACCGAAGGTAAGTAACTTGTTCATTGGTTCCCCTGTGTTGTTAACCATGATTCATAAAGCTGTATGCCCTTGGGTACTGTTTTGATACTTGGCTAAGTATGAAATCATGAAAGGAACAACAATGGCAGTTAATGGCAATAAGAACTAAAATATATAACAACTTTTGGAATTGCAGCCAAAAGGATTTCCCCATGTCAGACCTTTTAGTATAATGAAGTTTTAGCAATACATTTTATTTATATGCTTTTTAATGGTATTTTCTAGAAATGAATTTTACTATTATTAATATATTTGAAATCTGCATTTTAATTATACTAAGGACTAGTTTTAGAAATACTCTTTTTTTGCACTTTACACTTTTGCACCATTTTGCACGTCAAGGTTTTTTGCTGCTAGACATTTATGCACTTTACTCTGATGTCCTATTGGATTTATCCAGAAATTATTTTTATGAAGATGACTAAAATCAATTGCTTTTGCATTACATGTATTTTAAATTATTCTTAGGGATTTATCCCGCTATTTGCATGACTATATAAATTTTAATTAGAAAATTGTTTTTACAGAAATGTTATCTTATTTAAATATAGCAAATTTGAGATGTGATATTTTGTATTTATACAGAAAGTTGAAGTTGATTCACGGATTTGTCTGGTTTAACTACTTCCAGTAATAGTAATGCACAATGTAAAGCACTGTATGTGAGCCGTTGAAATTAGTCTTTCTTCTATATTGTCAAATCGTGTGACACGGAGCTGTGTATCGACAAAGTACAGCTCCCGCTTCGTCCAACCCCACGCTGCGGCGGTGGCGGCAAAGAAGGCGACTCGGACCCCACAGGACTTCAGGCAGGATGTTTATTGCTCAGAACAACCCACACAGGACGCGTTTCGGGTCACAAAAGCCCTTGTTCACATGCGGTGTTTGTTATTCGCCAATGCATTTTTTATATGTGTATTTAGTAACCACCCCCTTCACCTTTCCGAGTCACATGTTAATAGTCATGGAAAACAAACTCATTAAGAACGGCAGCCTGTAGGAAAGCCGGAAGCATCTGTTTCTTAATATAATGATTTGTACATCTTAAAAAGAACAAAGATTTAATACATGCAATTATATCATCTATGTGCAAAAATGCCAATTCTGAATAAATAAATAAATAAATTATTCAGATGAATAAATATTACTGGATAAATCCTCACAGCATGTACATTTTTGTATTTGTAGCGATTTGATGATAAAAGCTTTTTCCTGGATAAATCCGATGTGTGACATTGGAATAAAGTGCATACATGATGAGCAGCAAAAAATCAATAAATCTTTCCTTGTGCAAAATAGTGCATATTGTGCAAAAAAAGCAAATATAAAGTGTGATTCAAAATATATAAATAGACCAGTTTTAGTATAATTGTAATGCAAACATTAAAAAATATTGATAACAGTAAAATTCCACTAAAGGAAAGAACTATTAAAAGGCATATCTTAAAAAACTTTGCTTAAAAAATTTAATTATACTTAAAAACAGATCTAAAAAACAGGAACATTTTCATTCTCCTTGGCAGTAGGTTATATTTGACCAGTGCACCTAAATACTTAGATCAATATCATTTTGTTGAGCTGGTCTAAAATTACCTGGGGAAAATCCTGAAAATACTTTATTTATATTAATACTACGGAGTGTGATGACCTTTGAATACAGCAAAACATTGATGCACACAATAAAGCACAGAGTAACTTATTTTTATAAAAAGTTGTGCCTTTCTTCTGTGTTGTTTAACCCATTGGGCCACTTGCTATCGAACGAAAGATGATCTTTGTTTCTAATCATCTTGAGTTGACGTTCCCTATTACCACCCATTATGGATTCCGAGATAGCATTGATTACATAATAAGAAAGACAATTGATATCATTTGTGTGAGTTCATTTAAAATGCCGTGCCACTGGGTATGCTGGGTCACTGTGGAGAATGGCCCTTATATGCTGCAAAATTCTGACGTGCACCTGCAACTTCGTACTACCAATGTAGTTAAGGTCGCAGGTGCACGTCAGAACATACACAGCATATTCGGTCTTGCACTTGTAATTGCCCTGGATTGGAGTAGGCAATTCACTGAATGGGGTGGAATAGTGTGTCATATTGTAGCCGAATTTGCATGCCCTGCATATTGCACATTTTCTGAACCCTTTCGTTGATTGCAACCATGAAACAGCTTTTCGGGTCTTGGGAATTTTTATTCAGAATGGTACCCATAGATTTCCCTTTCCTGAATGTAATCATTGGGGTGTCAGCGAAACGGTCACGGAAAACACTGTCAGTCAGCACTATCGGCCAATGTTCATTGATGATGGCTCTGATTCTCCGTTCTTTGTTGCAAAAGGTAGTGATCAATCTAGGGGTATCCATATTTTTTGACCTAGCTGGAGATTCAGACTCTTTATCATTATTGTCATTTTTAAAAAGACTATGTCTGGGTCGTGTGCTAGCTTTTGTTATTGCATCACTAATGATTATATTTGTATATCCTCTGGCTTTTAATCTGTTCACCATATCGATCTGACACCTATTAAAATCTGACTAATTGCTACATATACGTTTAAGTCTAAGAATTTCTCCATAAGGTATACTTGCAATAAGGTGTTTGGGGTGTGAGCTGTTAGCATGCAACGTAATGTTTTCCAGAAGTTGGTTTTCTTTATTTACTTTCTAATCTTCCATCAGTTATGTGAAGCCTCACATCTAGAAATTCAATCTGCGTCTTATGAATGTGGGATGTAAATCTAAGGTTTATGGAGTTATTATTGATGTCTTCAATAAAATGATGTGCTTCAATCTCACTACCTTTCCACAACATAAAAACATCTTAAATTTGTCACAACATGCGACTCAAATAGTGCTTGGTGTGTTGTTTTGAGGACCTGTTCCTCCCACCAACCAACATGCAAGCATGCATAGCTGGGGGAGAAATAGGCCCCCATCGCCACACCCCTCAGTTGTGTAAAAATATTGGTAAGGCACCATGTGATGAGCTCAAGGATGACCTTGTTGTGTTCATAGAATTTCCTGGACCTAGTGTCCAAAAAATGCTTTACAGCTCTTAACCCTTGCATGTGGTCTATACTCGTATATAGTGGACCTAGTGTCCAAAAAATGCTTTACAGCTCTTAACCCTTGCATGTGGTCTATACTCGTATATAGTGATTCTATATCAAGAGTAATTAGATATAGATTCTCCGTCCATGTCAAGTGTTCCAATTTCTTAAGGAAATCCCCGGTATCTTTCACATAACTTGGCAAGTCCTTCACTAAGTTCTGTAGAAAGAAATCAATATACTGACCAACCTTTTCTCCTGCACTGTTTATGGCCGATATAATTGGCCTACCAGGGACCGGAAAAACATTTTTATGTATTTTAGGAATTAGGTATAACACAGGTAATACCGGGAATTCGTTGTACATAAACTTGTACTCTTCATTAGATATGAGGCCTCCGCTTTTCCATTGTGCCAGCTGTTTCTGTAGTATTACTTTAGCTTTATCATACTCTTTTGTGCTGGATTTGGTGTAACAGCTTTCCTCACTAAGTTGTCTGTGTGCTTCTTGAATATAATCCTTTTTTGGCCACAATACTAGATTACCCCCCTTATCTGACTTTTTAACGACAACATCATGATTATCACCAAGCTTTTTCATTAAATTATCATAATCCTGTTTTCTAAAAAACACATTTCTCTGCTTTCTGATTTTATTAATAGTATGATTTAATTGTTTCAAGTCATTGGTGACCATATCATGATATGTATCGATAGCATCCTTAGGCATTAGTGGTACAAAACAAGATTTAGGCTTAAAGGGACTGATCCCAGCCCCTTTATGTACATGATTAATTTTCCTCAATCTCTCTTGAGTAACCACATCCATGTCCTCATATGATGTTTGAGAATTGGTTTGCTCATTCAACTCATGTAGCATGAGCAGGTTCGGAATGTCGGAGGCTGCCAAACTCGGACCAATTTCTTCTTCTTGCCCCACACTTCTTTCAATTTTTTCTTTACAAGTTTTGAGCGCAAAGAACTTCTTTAATTTGAGTTTTCTGATGAAGCAATACAAATCAATGCGCGTACGTGCATAGTTAAAACCATCACCTGGGCAAAAATTCAATCCTAGAGCTAACAACTGTTCCTCTGCTTTAGTTAGCTCCACTGTTGACAAGTTGACGACACTATTGTCATTTAGCGCTATTTTTTCTGCTGCCATTGTGGTTTCTTTTTTGTGTTGTTGTTTCCACCTTTTGCGTTGGTCACGTCTTCTTTTGTTTCTGCATTTTCTACTGGCCTCCTTTGCTGCTTAGGCCGTAGTGTTTGCAGTCTTTCCTCTACTAAAAAATCAAGCTCCTGACCTACGCTCAATTTAGTTTTCCTTGCACTTGGTCTGTCCAGTTCAACACTTGATTCGCTTGTTAGCGATGCTGTCTCTACACTGGAGGAATCACCGTTGACCTCTGCATGAGTGAAGATATTAGTGGCATTGCTCTTGATTTTCTCACAGTACTGTTGTTTCCTTGCTGTGTTAAACTTGCGAGAAAAAGTAAATATTTGACCATTTTCATAGTCCGCCAGGTCACCAGCGAACTTGTTGGCTTTTCTAAACTTTATTTTCTCTTCGTGTTTTTTTAGTCTGTCTTTTATAGCCTGTCTTGTTTTAGTAATTTGTTCCGTTATTTCAAATTTCTCCAATTCCTTATTTATTTCATCGATTTCTCTGAGTATTTCTAGACGATCGATATTGGCTTACTTGATCAAGATGTTGACTAAATTCATGGAAGCAGCTAGGTTGCTCTCTCCCCACTTGCGCAGCATATTGGGGTTGGGTTTATCAAAACCGGGCGCCAAGAGGATTCCCAACCCCCGTGGCACTCTTCCCACTTCAGCATATTTAGAGAGCGACCTATGCTCCCACCATTTCATTATTTCCAGTTTTTGTTTCCTCTCCAGGTTTCTCAACAGTGCCTTAGCGTCTGTATCTTTGTCAGTTCCCACACTGGGCAATTGTACAGGATTACCCGAGGTGCTTGGAAGATTGCCAAACATCTCCTCTGCCGCCATTTCCCTTTCTCTCATTGTTTCCGCAGACATTGTAGGTTGTTTAAGTACTTTGTCTTTTCTGCCCGCAAACATGGTTGCTTTAGTTGCAGTTCTGCCACACGAGCCTGATTCTCCCCACCTACGAATTTTGCTAGGATTCACTCACCGGTGTCCGACGCTCTCACTCAAGTCCTTCGACCTGGCTGATCACGTCCTCCAGCCGGTGTCTGTTTATCTTCGGCAAACGTAGGGGGCTGCCACCAAGTATCCACCACGGATCCACTTGCGTTTTCGGTTATGGGTGGCCGCCAGCTTACGAGGAGGTAACCGACCTCTGTAGTGATATCGACATATACAGCTCCCGCTACTTCCAACCCCACGCTGCGGCGGTGAAGAAGGAGACTCGGACCCCACAGGACTTCAGGCAGAATGTTTATTGCTCAGAACACCCAACGCACGACGGATTTTGGGCCACAAGAGCCCTTGTTCACGTGCGTTTTTTGTTATTCGCCAATGCATTTTTTATATGTGTATTTAGTAACCACCCCCTTCACCTTTCCGAGTCACGTGTTAATAGTCATAAAAAAACAGACTCATTAAGAACCTCAGTCTGTAGGAAAGCCGGAAGCATCTGTTTCTTAATACAAGGATTTGTACATCTTAAAAAAGAACACAGATTAAATACATGCAATTATATCATCTATGTGCAAAAATGCCAGTTCTGAATAAATAAATAAATATATTATTCAGATGAATAAATATTACTGGATATATATATATATATATATGTGTCACCTGAGACTCCAAATGGCCCGACAACTCACGAAATTTCGTTGGCCAATGTCTACTGCCAGTTGCAAGGATATATATATGTGTTATATATGTCCATATATACATCTTTGTGACAAATTTTCATACAACTGGCATAAATGCTGAATATCTATACGACATTCAATTGTTTTTGGTGTCCTTTTAGCTTCTTTACAGTGAAGTATGTAATCTTCGAGTGGTCATTTTGTTCAAACAAAATTCTTTATACCATGGAGGTATTATTGTTCATCTTTCTTTTGATGTTCATTCATCTAGTATAATGGGAATGAGTTCTGTGAGACCTTCTTTTTGGATTTTATCAGGACAGTTATTTTTCTGATATTTCTCTATTGTTGTGAAGAATGCGGATTGCATGGCTTTTCTCTTCCAATTAGCCCTTTTGGTCAATGAGTTCTCTTTTCCCTTGGGGTATGGATGTTAAATATCTGATAACTGTCAGATTGATGTGTAGGGGTTTACCCCCTTTTTTCCTCAAGGCCTGTAGGGTTGTTTATTATTTATATGTTCTGTAACAGTGATCATAGATTATATTAAGAGTCGAGCTCTTGTTGTGCTATACCTACGTGTTTGTGGTTGGTTGCTGGTTATGACCTGCTTGTTCTCTTTGTGAATCTTCGGTTTGATTCGCAGACCCTCCTCCATGGGGTTATAGGTGTGGTATTTACAAGTTAAGGAATCTGCGGTTAGATGTTTCTATCAGAAGTACATGGTATTTACCTTCAGTAACGTAAATTATGGTAGAGACACAGTCTAGCCGCAGATTCCTTAACGCCCAGACATCCTCTCCACCTTTCGAACTATACCTTTTTTTAGTGCTGGTTCTCTATACCAGTGATCACTGTCTCAACTAAGGTTGTGTCTCAACAAAACCAATTGATCTGGCCATTTTGTTTAGATGTTGCTATACCATCCACTTCCAATGATGAGTGATCGGTAGAGTTGGGGGGATGTTTTCTCGTTTACAGTCGTTTAAACACCGGTGAGCAATGTTGATTGATTTGGTTCTTTCTTTGAAAGTCTTTTTCTAGTATAATTATACTTTGTATTAGCACTGTCACTATGTCACAGAATGGTGTGATTTAACAAACAGCTTGGTGGTGTTTTTATTGGTTTTGTTTTGCTTTAACCATGACATTCATTACCATTGATGAATAGTTTGTAGAGTATAAGATTTTTAATTGCCTTGCATGCTGGTTATTCTCCTGGGTGCATGGTTTCACGTAGCCCTGTGCGTCATTGATTCTTTGGAGGGTTTTCTCTAAAATCCATGTCTGGTATTAATATACCATTTGATGTTTTTCTTTATTAATGTTTCAAAGATTTTTTAATTTTTTTGGCACACTGTTTCCACAACCAGTTCCTATAGTGGCTCCGGGTTCTGAAGCAGAAGGTTTCACAGTAGAAACTGACCTCCACGCTCTGGCAGAGACATATGGCACCGCTGATGTCACATCCGGAGACGACAACATGGAGGAGCAGTACAGCGCCGTCCCCTGGCGCGCAGAGGTACTGCTGAAACATTTACGGATCCAGTCTGACGCCTGGGGAGGATTCACAAGTTAAGGAATCTGCGGCTAGACTGTGTCTCTATCAGATATTACGTTACCAAAGGTAAGTAACTTGTACGTTAACGTCAGGCATCTGCAGCGATCCACTCTTATTACAGCAGACATTGTGTTTGCTAGACAATCCACAGGCTGAAGATGCAGCAGATGGCCCACAGCTTGAAGATACAGTCTGCATCTAGTGGAGATGCAAGAGCCCCACCACAGAGCATTAGTACCACAGAGCAAACTAGTCTATTGCATGAGCAACCGCTACCCAAGTTGTCCATTTCATTTGTTCTTTCTGTGCTAAATTTAGTCAGGAGTCTTGAGACATTTTAGAAAAAAGTAAACAACTCATCTGCCAAGTGTCCAGGACTCAGATTGCTAGTATTCATTGGGTGAAAACACCTGTAGTTTGACAATATACATCAATCAATGTTATGGGCCTAATCCTACACTTCCAACAGTGTCCTGCTTCCTTCAGTCACTAATAGTATCTGACTACAGCGATTTTAATTCAGTTGTGAGGAATATTTTGCACACAGCAAAACAACGTCCATTTATCTTAAGCAACATTTGATTTGAGGGGTGTGGGGGGTGGTTTTGAAGTGGAAAGATATATCTAGGATAAGGGGGGTGGGAGGATGATGAAATTAAACAGACTGCCTATTGTCATTTAAGTCTTGTTTTAAAAGAAACGTTTTTAGTTTTTTTTTCTGATTTCAGGTAGCGAGTTCTTGCAAGTGAGAGCCTCACCCACGAATGGTCATATTTGAATTTTTTACTTTAGACTTAGGCATGTTTTGCTCCATACTCTCTTTCGCCCTGGGGCAGACACCAAGGGACATGATGGCCCATACTGTGTGACTGGGCGCCATTCAAAGACGCGTTGTCCCTTTTTAGGTTTCGCCTGGCGAAAGCTGCGCAGAAGGCAGCTTTTCGGCGCAGGCGAAAACCTTATGTTAACAGTAGAGTGGCTTGGGAATCCGCCCTCTGTTCCATTGGCTAGCTCCATAAATGGAGGCTAGCCATTGGAACAGAGATCTGTCCGTCAATTGCGGAGCAGATTCGGGGGCGTTCCGGCCATTTTTACTCATCCCACCCCTTTCCTACGTCATGCGGCTGTGATCCGGCCCCTTTGGACACGTCAGTGCGGTGGTGGGCGGGGTTTATTTTGTTGTTGTTGAGGTTTATTTTCGTCATTCCGCGGCCGACCGCCGCCGGAGGAAGTCCAGGTCCAGGTGAGTGCTTTCCGTGTGCCCGTTCGTTCCCGCACCCCCCCTCCCGCTGTCCGTCTTCCCGTTCCTGCCCCCCCTCCCGCTGTTCGTGTCCCCGTTCCCCTCCCGCTGTCCGTGTGCCTGACAAAGGGCAGGGCCCACAGCTACCACTTAAAGTTACTGAGACAAGCCCTGCACACTACCAGCTCACCATGTTATTCCCTCTGTTTTTTTAGCAGTAATTGTTTTATTGTTCCTTCTTGTTCCTTTGACACTCACCAGATGGGGGCTCTATGAAGGTTGAGAACTTTGATCAGAACGGGGTTAAGGCCTATCTCTGATTTGAGCTGTTGACTAGCATTTGAAGTGAATACATCTCGTATTTGAGACACATTGGCTTGCCAGTCACTTGTAGCCACATCCAGTGTCCCCAAAACTGTTAAAGGCTGAAGATTGCGGACAAAACTCATTTGACGCAGGTGCCTACGTAGTTTTGTGCATGCACGCAGCATGTAGGAGCTCACCTTCAAAGTAATGCGGGAGTTTTTCTTTTTCATTTCCCAAAATGATTTGAAAAATATTTTCCAAAATGTTGTTCTAAAAAGTAATTGCAGAACCAACACGGGGAAAGGGCGGAGGGCCGAAGCAGCACTGGGGTTGGAGAAGGCAGCGTCGAAGCACATGGGCAAGTGCAGCATGGAGGGAGTGGGAGAAGCAGACATGCGACAGAGCAACTGAGGTACACTGACTGCTTAAATGCATGCGCTGTCGTGGTGTGCTTAAAACCAGCAAAATAAGTTCTTCAAAAGCAAGCAGTGAAAGTAACCTCTCAGACTTAATGAGGCAGACAGTGCTCCGCAATAGGAATAAACGCAATTTTGACAAACTGTAGCACGAATAAGAAGCTGCTAAATGAGTGCGCATGAAAGCCAGCCAATGGTAAGCATTGTCGGCTCCAAGCCGGAGTGTTATTACTGAGCCACAATGTCTCGCGACAACAAGGCATGCACGGTCTAGTAGACTTCGACTTAAAAATGTGGAAGGGGGGCCAGTGCCAGCCCACAGCCTAAGTAGACCACCTCCCGCTGAGACGGTTACTTGGCAACCCCAGGCCCCTTGTACCATAGAGTACAAGCAGTCCGTCTCCTAGGGACCTAGAACATGTAGGCTTTGAGTGCCCGTCGCTGCCTGCTACAGTAAATTCGTTTCTTGAAGTCTGTCATAACTGGTTTGCACTGTAGGGCTATGACATTATTGGTAACCACTTTGCATCGACGAATACCAATCTGCCGCTTCACAAACTAAGCACCATTGATGGGTTACTTTTTTATTTTAATTGATACTATATCGAAAGTAAGCAGGAAAGTCCGTAATTGCTGATATTCTGTGATGCAATGGACCTGGGCATGCACACAAGGAACCACCATGTTGGTCTCTTCAGTCGAAATTTATAGTGACCACTTTCTCTTTGAAGATGGTTTCCCACGGTTCTACCTGCAGCACGAGGGCCATTATAAACATCTTTTAAAGAGATGAATGAACCGCCAGAATTTCATAACTTGACATGGCAGTGCAGTCCCTACCCATGGCACATTTTGCCACTGGATTGTTTGATTCTACGTTTCAGAGCTATCCTGCCAATGAGATGAGGAAGACGCTGCCTACATAGGACCTGTCTTTGCTGAGAAGTTTCTTAGGTTTATGCACTTCGAAGGTCCTTGATTGGACCCCTGCAGAATTACGCCGGGCTCTCCTTCGCTGCAGTCTTGCAAAACCAAACAAACCACCTGAATTCTATAGACTAAATGAAAGGGCCTTCGTAAACTGATTAACTGATAGGATAGTAACTTCTTACTGTGGTGTGCTGATGGCTTAAAGATGCATCTAGAAACTGGTGGCCCCCCAGACTGGGAATTCTATGCTGTGAATTCTACTTGTAGTGCGAGGGGATGCTCTGTAGTATAATCATACAGTGGTTTGTTCTTGCATGTGAGTGGCTGTTCCCCAGTTGGAACAGGGCTGATCACACTAGTTTGCATCAAGAGGGTGCATTTAGCTTCTTATGAAGGGTTCTCACTGAGCGCTCTGCTGATTGGTATTCTCCAATCTTTGTTATTATGTAGCAAGTTGGGGGGGTCTGTGCATGAGTAACTTTCCAATGTAGGGCATTGTGTCAAGACTCCATCTCTGGAGGGTCAAGAGTTTGAGGATGCATCGTCAGTCTTCTAAAGCCCTAAATTAGTCATTTGTTTCTAGCAGCAACTGCGGTGTCCACAGGTTGGGTAAAGACTTTATTGCAGATTGTCAGGTTCTGTCCGCTGCCATCTAGCTATCTTTGTACACGTTGCATTCTCCTTGTAGGTCTTAATCCAAGGTAAATGTGTATTACCTAGGTAATGGTTTGGCATACACTTTTTTGGTGTGTGATTAGAAAGTGTCAGGCAGGCATGGAGCATGGTAACTATTCCCTTTACATTAAGGCACTGAGCCGTGAACCGCTGTGATGAGGAGCACAGTAATTTATGTGGGTAGCTGGTGCCCTGCCTCATCCAGGATCAAGCTGTAATCTGCTGACCTGTTGTAACTCCTCTGTGGGTACTCTGTAAGAGCCCCCATCTTGTATGCAGCAGAGCAGCTCTTCTGTAGGTGCCCTAAAGGAGCGAGCCCCCATCCGGATCGCTCAGAGGAATTAATATTCCTTGTGCATAAGCTGTAGACTGCTTTCCATAGGTTCCTTTACAGCCCAGGTCTTGCGTGGAGTGTCTTCTGTAGGTGGTCTATAAAGAACTTGCGTCCAGTATCGATTGGGGTAGGTTATCTGAGTGCACTGTAAGAGCCAGCCTCTAGGATTGAGCCGCTCATTTTAAGAGGGTGCTCTTCAGCTCCACAAAATAACACGGTGATCCAGAGCTGCTCGAGTCTCTCGGCCCCATTGCAAATTCTGGAAGTAGTCAGTTGTTGTTTTTGTATTGTGGTGCATGTTTTTATTTTTTTAATATTTTTAGTTTTAATTATTTGATTTCTTTCTTCTTGTTTGTCCTTTCCCTTGGGCATTGCATCATATATTTGATTGGCTGACCGTCTTTCTTGTGCTACTAACTTTTAGGTTTCTACTTTTTTCTTTCATTAAGCTCTGAGAGTGCATATGTTCCAGCTCTCTTGTATGTGCTTCTCCCACAGTCCAATATCGGTCCCCTCACTGTTAAAATCTCCCTTGTGTTTGGTGCTCACGTGTGCTTCTCCCCACCCCACATGTTCCATGCACTCGTGTACTGCTTTTCTCCTCAGTTTTAGATTTACCTCCTCACCCGACACCAACTCCGGTTTTATTTATTTCTTGTAGTGTCCCTCAGCTGCCATTTGCTGCTGGACTGCGCTTAATTGCAACTATGTATTACATCAGGTGGCGTCCCCTCTCTAGGACCAATAAATAATTGCAAATATGATGCAAGTGTCATTCGAAGGGCATGCATGGTGATGCATCCTACTGAATGACGCTGGACTATGTTGTGGACTTGTAATAAGTCGTAGAAATTTGAGTGCAAAAAAAATGTATGTTCAATGTTCCATAGTGGTCCAACAGGAGTGAGTTCCATTATCTTGGCCATTTGAAATGATAGCTGGCTTCTGTCATTGCAAGACTTGAAAAGAAGCAGTCGCCAGGAGTGAGATCACCACATCAAAGTTTAGATACGTAGCATAAGGAGTTGCGTTGCAGCTGCATCCTGCTCTCCCTGCAGTTTGCAAATTGAGTGCTTTCAGGGTGTAGTACTTTGCATATTATAGACTAGGCAGTCGATGGGGATGTGCTCCCTTCGAGGGAAACCTAGGGAAAGCAAAGTAACCCGTAGAGGATTTATGTAAAAAGATCCTTAACTTAAGTCAGGACCATTTGATTTTACTAAAATTGTGTGTAGTATACTTGTAGGCGCTTTCAGCCAGCCCTCTTCATCTGCTGGTCAGTTATGGTCTCATTCATGTTTCTCTAACGTTCAGTACAGCTTGGAGCATGGGCAATGGGTCTGCCTACTTCAACCATTGGTTAACTTTACTGAGTGACTGTATTCTGCCCTCGAGCAACATATCTGCTCTGATTTCAGTTGGGTTGGCACTTTCATGATTGTTCTGTTAAGTATATTTGGTACTCATCGTGCCTCCCCCCTTTTTAGGTTTCGCCTAAGTGAAAGCTGCGCACTGCGCAGCTTTTCGCGCAGGCGAAAACCTAATGAGAATACTATGTGGCTTAGGAATCCACCCTCTGTTCCATTGGCTAGCTCCATAAATGGAGGCTAGCCATTGGAACAGAGATCTGTCCGTCATGGCCGGACCAGATTCGTGGGCGTTCCCGCAATTTCTTCCCTCTCCACCCTTTTCTGATCGTCATCGCGGCGATGGGTGTGTGCTATTTTTTGGGGGGGGAAGGTTTGTTTTGGTCATTGCAGGCCGACCGCCGCCGGAAGAAGTCCAGGTGAGTGCTTTTTCTTGCCTTTCCCGCCCCCCTCCCGCTGTCCGTGCCTTTCCCGCCCCCCCTCCCACTGTCTGTGCCTTTCCCGCCCCCCCTCCCACTGTCTGTGCCTTTCCCGCCCCCCCTCCCACTGTCTGTGCCTTTCCCGCCCCCCTCCCACTGTCCGTGCCTTTCCCGCCCCCCCTCCCACTGTCCGTGCCTTTCCCGCCCCCCTCCCGCTGTCTGTGCCTTTCCCGCCCCCCCTCCCGCTGTCCGTGCCTTTCCCGCCCCCCTCCCGCTGTCCGTGCCTTTCCTGCCCCCCTCCCGCTGTCCGTGCCTTTCCTTGTTTTTCCTATAACGACTTCTTCCATCAGCCTGATTTACGGTGTAATGGGAGACTTTACTTCACACAGTTTATACATTTTTCTCCTCGAAAATTAAACACAATGCACTATGCTATGGTGTTTAATTGCTCCGAGTCCTAAAAAGGTAAAAGCAAAGGGTGGCGATGTGTCCGATATACCCGTGTTTGGTATTAGCTTTAAAACAAGCTGAATTCTAGTTGGGAAACTACAGAACAATTCTAGTGTGTGCGTGGATGAAGTCATTCACTAGTATAAAGAGTGAAATGCAGACAAAGTAACACTACTCCCTCTTGATGTTATGTGCGCTTCTAATATACTAACCAATTATTCTGCATCTCTTCACTTAAAGGAGGATACATTGTGTGTGTGTGTGTGTGTGTGTGGCTCTGAGTGGGTGTGTGTGTGTGTGTGGCTCTGGGTGTGTGTGTGTGTGTGGCTGGCTCTGGGTGTGTGTGTGTGGCTGGCTCTGGGTGTGTGTGTGTGGCTCTGGGTGTGTGTCTGGCTGGCTCTGGGTGTGTGTGTGTGTGTGGCTCTGGGTGTGTGTGGTAGTAATTGCTGTCTGCTGAGCTCGTCCGTAGGGTACAATAGGTCTCACATTTGCGAGAGATTAAGCTAATGGCAATGTAAATGACAATGCCATTTATTTATCTGTTTTCAAAACCAACACATAAATACAAATTTTGGCATTTACAATGCCAATAGCTCTAACTTTTCCAAAGGCGAAACCATTGCATTGTAAATGCGTGTTTCTCCTCGTTTGTTACAGTTCACAGCTGTGCGTACACAGTAACCTGGTGGTAACTGCTCTTTAAAGTGCATCAATGCCCTGCCTGTACAGCAGCGCTACATAATAAATAAAGAATGCGTTTCCATGATGAATTACTTAGCCTGAACAAAAATCCTCCCTTGAACGGCTCGAGGCATTATTTAGGGGCACCTCCCACTCTACAGATGTGATGTGTCCCCAAGCCAGGCAGTTGCTGCCCAGGCTCATCATTACTATGCCCCGGAGAACCCCGAGGTACTTAGTAAGAGTGGCTGGCCTGCTGGATTTACCACATATTTCAGAAGTAATGCAGTTGCCAATTTGAAAACTAGCCTGTTTCCTTAGGAGACTTGTTGACACAAATCTTACCTGATATAGTGATTTGCTCAGAACTCATGAGTTGCCTCCGGACATGGCGTGCATTGCTAATGGAAGAAGTTGTGACCATGCTTTGTTAGCCATTGTACAGCTCAGCCCTCTAGCCTCACCCCTGCGTCTACTAAGCCAATCTTCACACTGCTTACTTGCTGTTCGTTAGTAAACAGCATGAAAGCAGCGCAAGAATTTGCGCGGTCAGGTGAATCTAGCACTTCTTAGGAGACTTGGAGGCTGAGGCTTTAACCCCCTCCCCCCTCGCCCCCCCGGTCTCCTAATATATTCACGGGTTCTCATATATACAGGTATATATTACAAGTATGGTTAGGCTGAACTACTTCCATAGGGCGTATGTTTCTGCTTTTGTCACTGCACTTCTTTTGAGACTAGTTCAACCTTGAATTGGGCGTCGCGTATGGATTTCATTTTTACCCTTTGTAATAAAGTGCCATTTGTGCATGCCCCCCCTTTTTCCCGAATCTGATGCCGCATTGACTTGATTTGCGCTGGGTCCCTGCCAATCAGGTTCCCTGGGCCAGTGTTCTTTCCCAAAACTGTACCTTTGTTTATTACAATTGGCACATATCTGTCCACAGGTAAGCCCCTTGTAAAAGGTACCGTGGTTACCAAGGGCACTGTGACCAGGGAAGGCCTCTAAGAGCTGCATCACCTATGAGGCCACCCTTAGAGGTCCTGTACCTTAACACCTACAAACCGGCAGGCTGCGTATTTTGAGTTGAAATGGCACACATCCCTGTGTGCCATGCCTGCAACCCTCTGCCTGAGGCCTAGGTAAGCCACTCCTCTTGCAGGGTGCAGTGGCATCGGCCCTGTATTCCTACAGTGTCTAAGTCGATTCTTAGCCATTGTAAGTATAGTAAAGCTATAAAGAGTATATGGTGTGGGAGTTGGTCATTACAAACTATACACCTCCATAATGGCTTTACTAAAACCTGGGAAGTGTGGTAGCAAACTTAACAGCTCATTAAATTCACACTGATGTCAGTATGGGATTTAATGTAAAATGCACTCAGATGGCTTCTTTGAGATGCCCCCTGAAAAACGACCAGCATTGGTGTGGATCCTGAATGGCTGCCCAACATTTGCCACCACCAGACAGGTTTCTGGACCCCTGGGTAGACGGCCTCCGCTCTCTGTGTCCAGAAACAAAGCACATCCTGTGCAGAGGTGTACTGCCTCTTCCCCCAGGATGGGCTGGGTCCACGAAGGGTAAGCTTCAAAGTCCTGCCGCATATGTAAGCTGTCCCTGCCTTTTACTGCCCCTAGCAACTTGCTCCCACCGGTTCTGCTCCCCACTTTGGGTGGGAGAATCGGCAGGAAAACCAAGTGAAGGAGGAGAGGCGTGCCCAGCTTTGTCAACTCCACCCCTCAGGTGGGGGAGGCAAGGTGAAGCACACATCTCAGGCCCCTCCATCTTGAAGACAAGGGGACCCAGCCAATTAGGGAGAGGCTCATGTCCCCTCCCACTGGAGGGTGGTATATTAGGGGGTGTACCTACCCCAAAGAAGGGACCCATTGATCCCGACCTACACACCCCTTTAATGCCCCTAAATTTAGTATTTAGGGGCAACCCAGAAATGTGCCTCCTCAGATTCGAGGAAGAAAGAAGGAGGACCGAAGAGCCATTCTGACCCAAGAAGAAGAGGACACCAACTGCTTTAGCCCAAGCCCTACCATCCTGTCCCGTCTACAACCCGCCTACAGCAAGACCTCTGGCGAGTTCAGCAGCCAGCAACCCCCAGAGTCCGGAGGACTTGCCTGCACTCACTGAACCGACTCTGTCTCCCATGAGCACCGGATTTGCTCAAGCCAAGACTCACCCACAGAATCTGGATCCTGGCAGCTCCACGATTCTGCACCACTCAGCACCCTACGCCCACAGCCTGAGTTCTAGAGACCAAACACCACGAGAAGGTCTCCCCAGCGATCCGGACCTGGGATCTGGTGATCCCTGACCTCCCTCAATGCTCAAGACAAGGCCTGCAGCCTCAACCTGAAGGTTCCCCCGACTGAGACCGGAGCTGGTGAAAAAAGCCGACACCAACAGACACCCCTGCACCCGACGGCCCACGGCCATGGGTCGCCCAACCAATGGTGTCCAGGTATCCCCAAGAACCCAACTCACCTCTCCAGCCAGTGGTCGTTGTCAGGAAGTCTCCCTGCCCAAGCCTGCAGCAACTTTGTCGAACCGAAGGTCTCCATTGTTTACTTACCTATGAAACCGATAACCATTTTTCTCCCATAGCAACCCATGTTCTGAGATATTGGGCCTAAAATGTTTTGTGTTGAACTGCTGTTTTGTACGGAGGAAAATGTAACTATAGCTTAAACCAAGAAAAGTCCTACTTACCTTGTATTGTGGGAACCTTTGGTGTGGTATCTAGGCATACCACCCCAAGTAGTCGATGTAATCGGAAGGTAATCAAGAAGTATTGTAAAAGTAATTCCTGTGTAATTTAAACTGATTTTTTAAACAATACCAGCCTGTAACAATTGCAAATCTATTCCCAATTGCATTTCTGTGTAAAGGTTTACAATGAACCGACCTGTACCAAGGTCTGCTTGGTTCTAGAAATAAAATATAAGTATACCTTTTTTATACTTTTGCATTCTTACTCCCGGTGTGTGTAATCAGTCCTTGAGTGAGTGAATACAATAACTGCTTAACACACCTTCTGGATAAGCCTAACTGCTCACCCACACTACCACAAAGAGAGCTGTTAGTACTTACCTACTTTAGCCTCTGCTATACCTCTGGGGAGTCTATGGACTCTGTACGCTATAGCTTATTGTGGTATAGTATAGACAGAGCCACCTTCCTACACCCTTCTCTTCTGGGTTTCGATGTGTTATGTTCCAGAGGATTATATACTCGCTGGGAGGGTTTCTCCTTCTGAGAGGGGTCTCTACCAAACATTGTTGTCGTCTTCTTGCAATGCTATTGTTCAGCATTGTGCGGATGTCTTTCTTTCTCTCTATCATGGATGTGCTCTGAGATTCCCTTTCCCCTATGTCACAGGGTGGGGTTAGATCATGTTTTGGTTTTCACAACAAAGAGCTGGAGCTTTAATTCAGTGGTATGGGCTGATGTCCTTGGTCCTTTAGTCTTGTCCAATCATGGTTTGATTATCTTTGGCAGGGCTACCCAGTATTATGTTTTCTTCCAACACTTTCTTATCTTTCTGCTGTGGGTAATGTGGTCCACATGTTTCTCATGCAGGCTTCTCATGGTCCTACTAGTGGAGCATCTTCTCAACTTCACCTATAATTCTTTAGACAACTCGGTTGCTTTATTTCACCGGGACCGGCTAGTCCTATTAAGGAGTATTTTTCTCAGTTCAGTTCACAGACACAACTCCGAGGATGGTGTTGCTTGGGATCTAATTGTAAGATAAGGAATCTGTGGCTAGATGTCTCTATCAGATGAATGAGTTACTTACCTTCAGTAACGCCTTATCTGGTAGACATAGGATCTAGCCGCAGATTTGTTAACAACTCACCCATCCTTCTCGCTTTCTGAACTGTAAGTCCTCTTACCTACAAGATCCCTGCTGTGGCATTCTGATGCCCTTCTTTAGGACTTTGTATTTATTTGACACAAAGATGTCTCTTTTATGGCACACTGTTTCCACAGCTTTTTCTCTAGTTACTCTGCTTTGTTGGCGTGAAAATTAGTCACAGAAGAAACTGACGTCAGAGCATCATAGGGGGCTTATATGGACTCTGTCGATGTCACATCCGTAGGACGACTTCCTGCTGAGTCACTCAACATGCTCTACCAACATGCAGAGGTACTGATGTACAAAACATTTCGGATCCAGTCTGGTGCCTGGGGGAGAACTTTAAGATAAGGAATCTGCGGCTAGATCCTGTCTCTACCAGATAAGGCATTACCGAAAAGTAAGTAACTTATTCGATGGGATCCCGAAATGCCAGGGTGGAAGAACTCCGCTGCCTACGCCTAGCAGCTACACCTGAAGGTGGCACAGGACCCCTTCCAGTAATGGGGACAACCCTGTCGAGAAAATGCAATGTCAACACATTTGCATGCTATAGTTCCCAAAAAGCCTCTCTCTGAGACGCATTCCACCTAGAATGGAGCCCAGGTATCCTGTATGCTTTCCTGCCTCTGCCTTTCTTGTCCTAAGTTCTGGAGAAGGTCAGGAACAACCGGGCCCAGGTCTTTCTAGTGTTGCAGGGTTGAGCCAGGAGAGTGTGGTACCCTGAACATCTGGTAGTAAGCATTTAACCTCTGATCAGGCTGCTGCTTTGGCTGTATCTTCTGTCACAGCAGCAGGTCAGGGTCCCGTTCCACAGTCTGTGCAACCTACACCCCCACGCCTGGTGATTGAGTGGCAATAGTTGACTGCATCAATCTTCTGCCTGGAGTAGTGGGTTTGTCATTCTAGCGACCAGGCATCCAGCAACCAAAACTGTTTATGCTGGATGTTGAGATAAGTTTGCAGGCTGGTGCAAATCCAACCATGCAGATTCATTACAGGCAAAGTTGTTGGATGTTTTTCTTTCTGTGCTGTCTTTGGCCTTGCAAGGACTTGCCGTGGGCACTGCTAAAGATGATTTGTTGGTCCTTTCGCAATTTTTGCATTTAGCACACCAACCATCTTTATTTAAGTGGAACACGGAATGTGGCTGAGTTAACCTTGCGCAAAGCCAACTTTAACAGTAAATCCTAAAGTAAATTGCTCAAGGGAACAAGGGAAAAAACGGCCACTTACGTCCCCAAAACGCCTCTGTGAAAACACAAAGAATACAAGAAAAAAGAATTACTGTCCCCGAGCACAACACAGCAAATATTGAGTCTTAAGAGAAAAGAAAAACCAAATCATATTCTTTCCATATTGAAAGTTCATTAAATCAGTTCCTTTTATTTTATTTTCTCTTCATATACTGATATGTATATGCCTTTGTATAAATATCCTCTTAGGTGAGTGAGGTCTAATTAATATCCAAGTTGAGAAACCTAAGGATATAATTTCCTCCACCAGATATTGAACCTATTTATGATGGATGGAGACTTGACCGTTTGAAGAAAATACGGCTTCACTTAGGTATAAAGAGTCGTATTATTATATTTATTGCAGATAATTATTTAGGTTGTATATTGATTTTTCTTTGTGTCTCTCTTATATCTTATTAGTCTTATATAGTACTGGACGATAGACAGGTCATACCTGGAATGTGGTGTATGACTACATGAGGATTTTTCTTATGGTGAGTAAATGGCGTGTCTGTCCTTCTGGAACACAATAGGATTGGTCTACTATTAATAAGAATTTATTTTGCATTGATATATTGAATTATGGCCTTTTTAGCTGTACTTTAGACCTGCTTGCAATTTTTTGAAGATAAGGGTCTTTCTCTTGTGAGCACAATGGTGCTACAGACATTTTTCGTCACTTTTAATTACTTAAGCTTTTTAATCCTTCCTTTGCGTTTTATCGTTTGGCTTTATGTGCTCTGATGAGTCACGTCACTTGTTTCATTATATATCTATTATGTTCACACTGGGGGATTTATTGGTGACTCTGTGACCTTCTCTTTCTGATATCTCGTTCTGAAGTTCACCCTTCCTTTTCTAATATTGGTGGTGGTGAAGAATAGTTAGTTTTGTAATTTTATTTGTATACATTTTTTGTTTCTGCTGTTTTGTTGTAGCCCTGAAGAAGTCATTGGGTGATTGCTTCCCGTGACGAAACACGTGTCGGCCTTGTTTTTCTGGCTACATTCTGTACGATTTCAATGAATACTGTATGAAGACTGACTATGTGATGGAAATCTCACGTTTATGAAGAAAAAAATAAAATAAAATAAAAGGAACTGATTTAATGAACTTTCAATATGGAAAGAATATGATTTGGTTTTTCTTTTCTCTTAGGACTCAATATTTGTTGTGTTGTACTCGGGGACAGTAATTCTTTTTTCTTGTATTCTTTGTGTTTTCACAGAGGAGTTTTTGGGACGTAAGTGGCCAATTTCCCCTTTTTCCCTGGAGCAATTTACTTTAGGATTTACTGTTAAAGTTGGCTTTGCTCAAGGTTAACCCAGCCACATTCTGTGTTCCACTTGATATTTGGGTTTTGTGGCAAGCCAATTATATTACCACTAAATTGTAAATTTGGAAAATGAGTTATAGACTTGATCGTGAGAAGGTTGCGGAGGATCTTTTTAAAAACTTGCCTGCTGGACTACCTGTGATTAGAACAGTTACTCAGGGGGCCCCAAAACCTAATGAGGGTCTGAAAGCTAAATTTGTTTGGTTGGAGAGATTGAGGAAGTTTGAAATCTCAAAATGGTGGGATGGTGCAACCCTGAAACAATATATAAAACTGAATAGAGTGCTGAGGGGGTTGTGTGCACAAATATTTCCCACCTATGACTATTTAGAAGCAGACCGACGTCTGTCCTGGGAAAAAGAACTGAGTGATAACAGTTTTAGACTGATGAATATTCTAATTGAGAATGCGGATCGCAAAGTGACTAAGACAGCCATGGAAGTAGATATACTTTTTTTTTTAAACTTTATTTTTGAGTTATAAAACAAGTTTAAAAACATACCCCCCCCCCCACAAATGGCATCAATTAAAAAATATTGCATACAGATCGATGACCTCATTATGGCACTTAAGGGTACAGGCATCATCGGGGAGGCAGTGGTCATGGGAAAAGAAAGCAGCATAATAAATCAGGAGATGAAGCATATGAACATGAGGAAGCAGGCAAAATCAGCAAAAAGATCAATCAAGTCTAACAGACCCCTATCCCCTCCCCCTCCCCATCATTCCCCGACCCCTCCGGCGTGAACAGTTCCTCACTAGTTCCCTCCGAGTCACTCAGGGCCAGTCCCGCACTACACATGACCCTCCAGGCCAACATGTCGTTTTGCAGCTTTACATCCCTACGCGCGCACTGCATATGGGTCTCCTCCGCCAGAGACCACTCGCGGACATCCCTTAGCCATGCGGAGATTTCCGGGGCCCGCCGCCCCATCCAGGTAATGGCCACCCTACGCCACGCCAGGACCAACATGAGCTGTAGTAGCTTGTAGGAGAGATTCCTCTTTTTAGGCTTAGAAACCAAAGCCAGTAGACAGTGGAGCGGTGTCAGGTCTATCCTAAGGCCGGTAGTGGCGGCTATACGTCCCACCACGTCCGTCCAGAGGCTCTTCGCTAAGGTACATTCCCAGGCCAGGTGTAAGAACCCCGCCCTCTCCGCCCCACATCTGGGACAAGTGTCCTCCCTATCGCCTGAAATGCGCTGCAATGACACCGGGGTCAAATATGTACGATGCATAAAGTTAAAGTGTGTGAGCTTAAACAGTGCATTGCACGATACTTTACGTGTGAGGCTCCCTATGCGCTTGCGCTGCCCCTGGTCCAGGGGCGTGCCCAGATCCACCTCCCAGGCGCCCCAGGACGGCTGGTCCGGTGGGACCGAATCTTGACGCATGGCGGAGTAAAGAAAGGTAATTAATCTACGACCCCTACCGCAGGAGAGAATGATGTTCAGGGTATGGGAAATCGGGGGCGTCTTGGGAAACTGGGGCTAGACCGCCTTCACCACCTCCTGAAGGCCAAGGTAGTGTAAGTGTGGTCCCCCACCCAACACGAAGGCCTCCTCGGCCTCTTCAAAGGACAGAAATGAGTCACCCGGGTAGAGGTCAGCCAGGGTTGCACAGCCTCCCGCCCGCCAATCCCTAAAGGACATGTGCTCTTACATAGCGACAAAAGGTGCCAAGATCCAAACCGGCAACTCCCTGTGAAAGGGTGCCCGTCTCAATACCCTCTCTACGAACCTCTGCCAGATGCCGGCCGTGTGTCGCACCACATACGGTAGGGACACTTCCGCTCCCCTTCCCTTCATCAATGCGATCTGTAGTGTCCGCTCATTGGCCCTCCCGGCCAAGAGCTGCATCTCCCAACTATCCGCTTCCGCGAACCACCTGGCTGCCGGCAGCAGTTGAGTCGCGTAGTAATACAGGTCAAATCTCAGAGCCTCCAACCCGCCTTCTTCCCAGCTCCGGACCACGGTGTGTAGTGCAACCCTACTACGACATCCCGCCCAAAGCAGAGACGTGAGCAGCGAGTTGAGTTTGCGAAATATTCGGGCACAGCAAGTTCTCAAAAACATAATGCGTTCGGGGGAGCATGACCATCTTTGCGACAGCCAGCCGCCCCATAAGGGAGAGCGTTAAGGTGTTCCAAAAGGTCACCGATCGCCGTAGGGACACAAGCATCCCATCCACGTTCCGGGCCAGGACCTGTGCATCGGTCGGGGCCACCTGAATCCCGAGGTACCGGAACGCCTCCTGCTCCCATCGCAGCCCAAGATCCGGCAGGTCCGTTAGCGGTCCCTCACCGTATCCCGCCCGGGGAAAGATCAAGGACTTACCAAGGTTAATCCTCAGTCCCGAGGCCTCCCCGAAGCGGTTGAGGTGCTGCAATAATACAGGCAACGAGTCTTGCGGGGCTTTTACATAAAAGAGGGCGTCATTCGCGTATAAGGACACCACATTGCAGGTGTCCCCCACCTGAACCCCTCATTACGTCATCTCCGCCCGAATACGTACTGCCAAAGGCTCTATCGCCAACGCGAAGAGGAGCGGCGAAAGGGGACACCCCTGCCGCGTCCCTCGACCCAAGCGCCACTCCTCCGAGCGTCCCGCTCCCAGCCTCACTCTGGCACAGGGGGCCGTATACAATTGATGGACCCAACGGCAAAAATTTGGGCCCATCCCCACCACACGGAGGTCCTCCAGGAGGTACCCCGAGTCAACGGTGTTAAACACCTTTGCTATATCAATTGACACTATAACCAAGTGCTCTTCCCTTTCCCGGACCTCATGGAGAATGCGGTTCAGCCGCCGCAGATTCATGGTGGTGTTTCGTCCCGGGATAAACCCACACTGGTCCGGGTGTATCAAATGGACCATATGCGGCGCCAGCCGGGCTGCTAAAAGTTTTGTCAAAATCTTCGCGTCCGTGTTGACCATAGTGATGGGGCGATATGCTGCCGGGTCATACTTATCCCCTCCGGGTTTCAGAATCATGCAAATTTCGCCCTGATTCATACTAGGCGGTAGGGCGCCACTCTCAAAGGCCTCAACATATACCTGCAATAGGAGACGGGCAAGGGTATCACCAAACGCCTGATAAAATTCTGGGGGGAAGCCATCACTCCCCGGTGATTTGGCCCTCGGGAGGCCGGCCATAGCGGCACTGATCTCACCCAACGTCAAAGCTGCATCTAATTCCTCCAGTGCATCCCTCGAAAGGGTCTGGAGGGGCAAGTCCTGCAAGTACGGAATATACGTGCCCTCGGCGATCGCGGGGTCGGCAGCATACACCGCTCTCAGGTGGGACCGATGGAGCCGGAAAATGCCCACCTCAGAGTGCACCACTCGCCCGGTAGGGCCTGCAGTGCTACTATTCTGTCCGGGGCGGATTCCCGCCTAAGGATCCAGGCCAACATAGGGCCTGACTTGTCGCCTTCCCTGTGGAGCCTTTGCCTGTATTGGCCCAGTGTGTATTTGTCTATCCTATCTAATATGTCATGGACAGCAGCTCGGGCTGCCCGTTCCGTCTCCTGTTGTGCGTCATCTGGGTCCGGCAACGTTTGCCAATGCAAGAGATTGCCCTCCGCCTCCTGTAGGTCGCGAAAAATCTGCCTCCGGACCCCTTACGTTGGGGCCATACACTCACCCCATATCAATGCCTTCAGTGCATCCCACTTAGTAGAGTAGGGGATAGAAGCCTCCTCCCAGTTCAGATCTAAATAGTTGATGAGTGCAGTTTGCACATGGTCCCTCCCTACCGGATCCTGTAAGAGGTCTCCCGGCATCCTCCAGTTCCGAGGGCGGCAGGGCTGACCCTCCCAAGTCAACGCGCATGCCACCGGGGAGTGGTCTGACAAGAAGCGAGCCTGGTGGGTGATCTCCAATGAGACGGAAGCATCTGTGATCTGAAAGAGACACGTTAGTATTAGATTCCTTACCTTAGAATATCCCCAGGCGTCAGACTGGATCCGGAAATTTTTGCGTAGCAGTACCCTTGCGCGTCGGTAGGCGTCGTCTGCGGCTCCGCGTCCGTCGTCGGCGTCGTGGGCGCCGTGATGACGTCGTCGGAGTACTTAGACGCCGCCTCCGCGTGCTGACGTCAGTTCTTCTTTTTTCCGCGCCAGCAAGCGCAGATCTGGAAAAAGCAGTAACCCTAGTCAATTATGACTAAACTTTTTTGATCCTTTTTGATTACTGTTTCGAAGTCTCTCGACTCCGAAAAGGTGCCGATAGGGATGCCCGGCTTCAAACCTTGTGACGATTGCGACCGGCTGATGTCGGTTACGGATCCTCACCGCGTCTGTTTGTCGTGTTTGGGCGTCGACCACGACGACAAGGCCTGCTCCGACTGCCGGGCCCTCTCTTCGAAAGCCAGGCGGGAGCGGTCCCGTAGGCGCCTCGAACTCCGGCAGTCGGCCCCGCGCCGTGAGAGGTCCCGATCCCATTAGAGGTCGAGGGACAGGTCGCGGGCTCGGAGCCACCACAGCTCCGAGGGTAGGCCTCACTCCTCCGGGTCGAAGTCGTCGTCAGGTAAGAGGCACAAAAAGTCCAAGCGGCGTCATCGCTCCTCGGACTCCCCCGACGCTCGCGCGATGCGGCCGGGGGTTCGGGTGACACCGCCCACGCGGCTCCGTCGGAGTCGCGGGCGCCGCGTCCAGCCCCATACCCTACGGTCCCTGGGCTCAACGCGTCGCCGGAGGAGGTCGAGCGCTTCCTCATGGCCATGAGGAAACTCTCTCCTCCGACGGGCTCCGCGGCGCCTCCGGGCCCAGCGGACCCGTCTGGGAGCCCTAGCGGGTCGGCGGCTCCGGCCCCGACGCCGTCGGGTGCTTCGGCCCGACGCCGCCAATGCCTTTGGGCCCGGCGCCGCAGGTCCCTGTTATCCCGACGCCGCCGGCGCCTTCGGGCCCGGCGCCGAGGGGTCCAGTTGTTCCGACGCCGCCGGCGCCTTCGGGCCCGGCGCCGCAGGACGCCGCTGGTCCTCCTTCGGGATCTGGTTCGTCGCCGGTGGATCTGACGACCTCCCCGGCGTCGGACCCTCAGGTGTCGCCTCCGGTGCCGTCCTCGGGCGGCGCCGACCCCGGTCCTCCTTCCGTTCCTGTTCGGCCGTCGGGACGGCCCCGTTGGGCGCCGCTCCAGACGCCGTTGGGTGATTTTCACTTTTATGAACAGGCCCCATTGGTTGAGGACCCTGAATTTCAGGAGATGGGTAAAGGGGAGGACTGGGAGGGGTCTGAGGACCCTCTGACCAGAGAGTGTCAGTCTCGTGAGGACTGGACAGAAGACCTTGGGGAGGCCAGTGGCCTGGACACCTCTCCAGACACTGGGTTTGTCTCCCCTCCTACCGTGGCTTCGGAGGAGGGGGCAACATATGGTGTGGTGCTGATGAGGGCTGCCAAGGCCTTGGGCCTTGAGCTCCCCGTCGCGGCCGTGAGGACTAACCTCCTCACTGAGGTCCTTAAACCGCAGTCAAGCTCGGCCGAGCCTCTGCTGCCTTTTAATGAGGCCTTGACCGACGTTCTGCTGGGCACTTGGTCCAAGCCCGCTACGGGTTCGCCCGTAGATAGGAACGTGGCCAGACGCCACCGCCCGACCCCGGGCGACCCATGTTTTCTGTCCTCCCACCCTACCCCCGAGAGCCTGGTCATCCAGGCCTCCAATTCCCAGACCGCATTCCCGTCCGCACCCCCGGACCGGGAATCCAAGAGGTATGACCAGTATGGGAAGAAGATCTTCTCCTCTATTAGCCTCGGCCTGCGGTCTTCTAACACCGCCTGCCTCTTGGGACGTTACACCCACTCTGTGTGAGATAAGGTCGCGGAAGTGCTGCCAGAGTGTCCGTTGGAGGTACGGGCCAAACTCGGCCAAGCCCTTGTGGAGGGCCGGGATGCAGCCAAATATTCCATTCGGTGTGGGCTGGATACCACTGACTCGCTGGGTAGAGCGATGGCAACGACGGTGGCGGTCAGACGCCACGCCTGGCTGAGGTCCGCCAACTTCTCGGCAGATGTCCAGAGCACGCTTATGGACATGCCGTTCGATGGCCGTCGCCTCTTTGGCGACAAGGCAGACCATGCGCTTGAGCGTTTTAAGGACTCCAGGGCTACGGCCAAGTCCTTAGGCCTCTCGGGCCAGCGCCAGCAATCGGCTGCCTATCACTCCTTTCGTGGCCACGGAAGGGGTGCGCCCACACGTGCCGCCAGCCACGCACCGCAGGGCAATACCCAACGCGGTGGCGGCCGTGGGAACCGCCGTCCTGGTGGTCGGGGGCAGCGGCGAGGTCAGTCCACACCTTCCCCCGCAGCATCCGCCTCTAAACCCTCCTAGTCCGTGCTTTCAGGCCCATGTGACGCCAGTGGGAGGCAGGGTTCGCCATCACCACCTTCACTGGCGCACTGTCACGTCGGACAGGTGGGTGCTGCAAATCGTCCGAAGGGGCTACTCCCTCCCCTTCGAGGCGACTCCTCCAGCCATGCCACCGCAGAACCACCGTGTATCGGGGGATCACTTGCAACTTCTGCGGGAGGAAGTTACGGCCCTCTTGGCCAAGGGGGCCATCGAGCGCGTTCCTGGGCCAGAAGTAGGGTGTGGTTGCTACTCCCACTACTTTCTGGTACCCAAGAAGGGCAAAGGGGGCCTACGCCCTATTTTGGACCTACGGGACGTCAACGGCTTCCTCCGGAAGGAGAAGTTCAAGATGCTGACACTGGCTCAGGTCCTGGCTGCCCTGGACCCAGGAGACTGGATGGTAGCGTTGGACTTGCAGGACGCTTATTTTCATATCCCCGTCCTGCCTGCCCACGGGCGCTACCTGCGGTTCATGGTGGGCCACGAGCACTTTCAGTTTACCGTGCTCCCCTTCGGCCTTACCAGCGCCCCACGGGTGTTCACGAAGGTGATGGCGGTGGTCGCAGCTCATCTGCGCAGGTTAGGGGTTTCAGTCTTCCCCTACCTCGACGACTGGTTGTTGAAGGCGGGCTCGCCCCAGACAGTCGTCAGCCACCTCCAGACGACGGCAGACCTCCTGCACCAGCTGGGGTTCTCCATCAATGTGCCGAAGTCACACCTGTGTCCCTCTCAGAAGCTCCTCTTCATCAGAGCGGTTCTGGACTCGGCGAGGTTTCGGGTTTATCCGCCCGAACAGCGGGTCCGGGATATTCAGGCTTTGATTCCCATCTTTCAGCCGTTATCCCGGGTTTCGGTCAGGTTGACGCTGCGGCTTCTGGGGCTGATGGCCTCCTGCATCCTACTGGTGCATCACGCCAGGTGGCGGATGCGGGCTCTGCAGTGGGACCTGAAGTTTCAGTGGGCCCAGCATCAGGGCAACCTATCCGACCACGTCCTGATCTCGGAGGGCACTGCGAGACAGCTGCAGTGGTGGCTTACGGACCGCGATTGGGTCAGCGGCAGCTCCCTCTCCCTTCCCCAACCGGAGCACGTAGTTGTGACGGACGCGTCCCTCCAGGGCTGGGGAGGCCACATGGGAGAGGCGGAGATCAGAGGCCTCTGGTCTCCGGTGGAGACCCGGCTCCACATCAACCTGTTGGAGCTCAGGGCAATTCGTCTAGCGCTGAAGGCATTCCTCCCCTCTGTCCGGGGGAGTGTAGTGCAGGTTTTCACGGACAACACCACCGCCATGTGGTAATGCAACAAACAAGGCGGGGTGGGGTCGTGGATCCTTTGTCAAGAGGCTCTTCACCTTTGGCAATGGCTGGAACGCCAGGGCGTGACCCTGGTGGCTCAACACCTGGCAGGTTCTCTGAACGCCAGGGCGGACGAGCTCAGCCGTCGGTGCATGATGGATCACGAATGGCGTCTGAACTCGGACGTGGCGCAAGGCCTCTTTCAGCAATGGGGAGAGCCTTGGTTAGATCTATTCGCCACCGAAGAGAACGCGCAATGTCATCAGTTCTGCGCGATGGAATTTCCAAGGCGGCACTCGCTCGGAGACGCTTTTCGTCGCGAGTGGAGTTGCGGTCTGTTGTACGCCTTTCCGCCTATACCACTTCTGCCCAGAGTGCTGAAGAAGATCAAGCGCGACCGGGCCCAAGTCATCCTTGTGGCTCCGGACTGGGCACGAAGGTACTGGTATCCAGAGCTACTCAGTATGTCAGTCGATCCCCCGGTTCGTCTGCCTCTTCAGGAGGTCCTTCTGTCGCAGCAGCAGGGGACGGTCCTCCACCCGAACCTGTCCAGTCTCCACCTCCATGTTTGGAGATTGAGCGGCGACAGTTGAGGCCATTTGACTTGCCTCCTGAAGTCTGTAACATCATTCTGGCAGCCAGGCGTCCCTCCACAAAGTCGGTATACGCCTGCAGGTGGAACAGATTTGTGGCATGGTGCACAGCAAAGGCTGTGGATCCACTTTCTGCCCCTCTTTCTGAGGTTCTTCTCTTCCTTCTTTCTCTTGCCCAGCAGGGCTCTGCTCTGGGCACTATCAAGGGCTACCTTTCTGCCCTTTCATCCTTTCTCAGGCTACCTGATCAGCCTTCTTTGTTCAAGTCCCCTATTGTTAACAGATTTCTTAAGGGCATCACTCACACGTTTCCTCCTGTTCCGTTTGTGATGCCTCAGTGGGACTTGAACCTGGTTTTAACATTCCTGATGTGCGCTCCCTTTGAGCCACTTCACAACTGTCCTCTTCGCCTTCTGACGTTGAAGACTGCTTTCCTTGTTGCCATCACCTCTGCCAGGAGAGTGAGTGAGCTCCAGGCTCTTTCATGTACTCCACCTTTCCTTTCTGTCCATCCGGACAAAGTGGTGCTTCGTACCAAACCTTCTTTCCTGCCCAAGGTTGTCACAGCCTTTCACATCGGGCAGTCTATCACCTTGCCAACCTTCTTCCCGCCACCGCATCCCTCTAAAGAGGAAGAGCGGCTCCACCGTCTGGACCCAAAACGTGCGCTCTCATTCTATTTGGATCGCACACGCCAGTTCCGGGTGGATGACCAACTCTTTGTTGGTTACGTGGGCGCTAAGAAGGGGGAAGCGGTGCACAAGAGGACTATCTCCCGGTGGATCATCCTGTGTATCCAGGCTTGCTACTCCTTGGCTAGGAAGGAGCCCCCGGTTGGACTGCGGGCTCATTCTACCCGAGCGACGGCGACCACCACTGCCCTGGGCAGAGGTGTGCCCTTACAAGACATCTGTCAGGCAGCTACGTGGGCATCGCTGCACACGTTTGCGAGACACTACTGCCTGGACAGCCAAGTCCGGAGGGATGGCTTCTTTGGCCGTTCCGTACTCCAGGACTTTCTGGTGTGATTATTGGTTCGCAGACCCACCACCGGGGTTGGTATTGCTGGGGTATCTATTCTAAGGTAAGGAATCTAATACTAACGTGTCTCTTTCATATGCACAAATCTGAAAGAAACAGGTTAGTATTAGATTCCTTACCTTAGAATATCCCCAGGCGTCAGTCTGGATCCGGAAACTTTTGCGTAGCAGTACCCCTGCGCGTCGGTAGGCGTCGTCTGCAGGCGTCCCCTGCGGCTCCGCGTCGTCGGCGTCGTGCGCCGTGATGACGTTGCTGGAGTATATAGACGCCGCCTCCGCGCGCTGACTTCAGTTCTTCTTTTTTCCGCGCCAGTTAGCACAGATCCGAAGAGCAGTACTCCGGTCTTTTGACCAAGTGTTTGTAAAACTTAGTCTTTCTACGGTGCCGGTAGGATGCCTGGGTTTAAGAGCTGCGACGAGTGCGACCGCATGATGTCGGTTACCGACCACCATCGACTCTGCCTCCGGTGTCTGGGCGCGGACCACGACGTGGAGTCCTGCGTCGACTGTCGGGCCTTGACTGGAAAAGCTAGGCGGGAGCGGTCCCGCAAGCTTCTCGAGCTCCGAGTGTCGGCCCCGCGTCGAGAGCGGTCCCGGTCCGGTCGGAGGTCGAGGGAGCGGTCGAGGGAACGATCGCGGAGCCGCCATGGGCGCTCCGGGAGTCGCCACCATTCCTCCGGTTCGTCAGGTAAGCACAAGAAGTCGGGGCGTCGCCATCGCACCCCCGACTCCCCCCGACGCCCGCGTGATGCGGCCGGGGGCTCGGGTGGCCCCACCCCCGCGGGCCCGCGTGGGTCACCGACGCCGTCTACCCCATACCCGTCGGTCCCTGGGGAAGGCGCGTCGCGTGAGGAGATCGAGGCCTTCCTCATTGCTATGAGGGCGAGGTCTCCTCCGGCGGGGCCTACGGCGCCTGCGGGGCCGTCGGTCCCGTCTGGGGGCCCGAGCGGTTCGGGTGCTTCTGCCCCGACGCCGCCGGTGGCTCCGGTCCCGGCGCCGCTGGGTCCCTCAGGTTCGTCGCCGGCTGGTCTCCCGGCCTCTCCGGCGTCGGTTCCTTTGGGCCAACCCGTGGTACCGCCTCCGCGTGGTGCAGCGACTCCGCCGTCGGCTCCGGCCGGCGTCGGGTCCCCGGCACCGACGCCGCGCGGCGCCACTCCCATTCCCTCCCCGACTCCGGACACGGAGTCGGACCGGCGTCGGCCGACGCCGGATCCGACGCCGATGGGGCCCGTTGACCCCGATGTCTATATCGTCGACCCAGAATATGGGTATGATGAGGATGAGTATGGAGAGGGTTGGGAGGGGTCTGAGGACCCTTTATCCCGTGCCTGCCAGTATGATGTGGACTGGGTAGGTGATCTGGGTGATGCCAGTGGCCTGGACGAGTCGCCCAACCCTGGGTTTGTCTCCCCGTCCCCTGTGGCGTCTGAGGCAGGTGCTGCCTATTCAGTGGTCCTGATGAGGGCTGCCAAGGCCTTACACCTTGAGCTCCCCGTCGCGAAGGTCAAACCGAACATTCTGACCGAAGTGTTTAAACCGCAGTCATGCCCCCAGGAGCCTCTGCTGCCGTTTAATGAGGCCCTGACGGATGTCCTTTTGGGCACCTGGTCCAGGCCCGCTTCCGGTGCACCGGTTGACCGGAATGTGGCAAGGCGTCACCGTCCATGCTCGGACGACCCTGCCTTTTTATCCACCCATCCCTCCCCGGAGAGTCTGGTGATCCAGGCCTCCACTTCGCAGTCCGCATTTCCGTCGGCTCCGCCCGATCGGGAATCAAAGCGGTATGACCAGTTTGGTAAAAAGGTCTTTTCCTCTTTGAGCGCTGGACTGCGGTCTTGTAATACCGCGTGCCTCTTGGGCCGCTACACCCACTCCCTGTGGGATACGATCGAAGAGTGTTTGCCGCAATGCCCCCAGGAAGTGCGGGACAAGCTCACCCGGGCCTTGGTTGAAGGCCGGGATGCGGCGCGGTACTCGATCCGTTGTGGTCTGGACACAACAGATTCCTTGGGACGGGCCATGTCCACGACGGTGGCGATTCGTCGCCATGCTTGGCTGAGATCTGCCAACTTTTCGCCAGACGTCCAAAATACACTCATGGACATGCCATTTGATGGCAGTCGCCTGTTTGGTGACAAAGCGGACCACGCGCTGGAGCGCTTCAAGGACTCCAGGGTCACGGCCAAGTCCTTGGGTCTTTCGACCCAGCGCCAGCAGACGGGTTCGTTTCGCCCCTTTCGTGGCCAAGGGAGGGGCGGTCCCACACGTGCTGCCAGCCACGCGCCGCAGAACGCTCCCCAGCGCGGTGGCGGCCGTGGTTTCCGCCGTGGTGGCGGTAGAGGCCAGCGGCGTGGTCAGTCCACGCCTCCCTCCGCTGCTGCATCCAAGCCTTCCTAGTCCGAGCTTTCGGGCTCACGTGACGCCAGTGGGTGGCAGGGTTCGCCATCACCACTCCCGCTGGCGCGCGATAACATCGGACAGGTGGGTGCTGCAGCTCGTTCGAAGGGGCTATGCCCTCCCCTTCGAGTCCACTCCTCCAGCCATGCCACCGCAGAACCACCGTGTGTCGGGGGACCACTTGACACTTCTGCAGGAGGAAGTTACGGCCCTCTTGGCCAAGGGGGCCATCGAGCGCGTTCCTGGGCCAGAAGTAGGGTGTGGTTGCTACTCCCACTACTTTCTGGTACCCAAGAAGGACAAGGGAGGCCTGCGTCCTATCTTGGACCTGCGGAACGTCAACGGCTTCCTCCGGAAGGAGAAGTTCAAGATGTTGACTTTGGCTCAGGTCTTGGCTGCTCTAGACCCACAAGACTGGATGGTAGCGTTGGACTTGCAGGATGCGTATTTTCACATCCCCGTCCTGCCGGCCCACCGGCGTTACCTGCGGTTCACGGTAGGCCACGAGCACTTTCAGTTTATCGTGCTCCCATTCGGCCTTACCAGCGCCCCACGGGTGTTCACGAAAGTGATGGCGGTGGTCGCAGCTCATCTGCGCCGGTTAGGGGTTTCAGTCTTCCCCTACCTCGACGACTGGTTGTTGAAGGCGGGCTCGCCCCAGACTGTCGTCCACCACCTTCAGACGACGGCAGACCTCCTGCACGAGCTGGGGTTTTCCATCAATGTGCCGAAATCACACCTGTGTCCCTCTCAAAAGCTCCTTTTCATCGGAGCGGTTCTCGACTCGGCGCAGTTTCGGGTTTATCCCCCGGAACGGCGGGTCCGGGATATTCAGGCTCTGATTCCCATCTTTCAGCCGTTATCCCGGGTTTCGGTCAGGTTGACGCTGCGGCTTCTGGGGCCGATGGCCTCCTGCATCCTACTGGTGCATCACGCCAGGTGGCGGATGCGGGCTCTGCAGTGGGACCTGAAGTTTCAGTGGGCCCAGCATCAGGGCAACCTATCCGACCATGTCCTGATCTCGGAGGGCACTGCGAGACAGTTGCAGTGGTGGCTTACGGACCGCGATTGGGTCAGAGGCAGATCCCTCTCCCTTCCCCAACCGGAGCACGTGGTTGTGACGGACGCGTCCCTCCAGGGCTGGGGTGGCCACTTGGGAGAGGCGGAGATCAGAGGCATCTGGTCTCCGGCGGAGTCCCGGCTCCATATCAACATGTTGGAGCTACGGGCGATTCGCCTAGCACTGAAGGCATTCCTCCCCTTTGTCAACGGGAGTGTAGTGCAGGTGTTCACGGACAACACCACCACCATGTGGTACTGCAACAAACAGGGCGGTGTGGGGTCGTGGACCCTTTGCCAGGAGGCTCTGCGTCTCTGGCAATGGCTGGAACGTCAGGGCGTGACTCTGACGGTTCAACACCTGGCAGGTTCTCTGAACGCCAGGGCGGACGAACTCAGCCGTCGGTGCTCGGTGGATCACGAATGGCGTCTGAACTCGGACGTGGCGAGAGGCCTCTTTCAGCAATGGGGAGAGCCTTGGTTAGATCTATTCGCCACAGAAGAGAACGCGCAATGTCATCAGTTCTGCGCGTTGGAGTTTCCAAGACGGCACTCGCTCGGCGACGCCTTTTGGCGCGAGTGGAGTTGCGGTCTGTTGTACGCCTTTCCGCCTATACCACTTCTGCCCAGAGTGCTGAAGAAGATCAGGCGCGACCGGGCCCAAGTTATCCTTGTGGCTCCGGACTGGGCTCGAAGGTACTGGTATCCCGAGCTACTCAGCATGACAGTCGGTCCCTCGATCCGCCTGCCCCTTCAGGAGGACCTTCTGTCGCAGCAGCAGGGGACGGTCCTCCACCCGAACCTGTCCAGTCTCCACCTCCATGCTTGGAGATTGAGCGGCGACAGTTGAGGCCATTTGACTTGCCTCCTGAAGTCTGTGATGTTATTCTGGCAGCCAGGCGTCCCTCCACAAAGTCGGTATACGCCTGCCGGTGGAACAGATTTGTGGCATGGTGCACAGCAAAGGCTGTGGACCCCCTTTCTGCCCCTCTGTCTGAGGTTCTCCTCTTCCTTCTTTCCCTTGCCCAGCAGGGCTCTGCTCTGGGCACTATCAAGGGCTATCTTTCTGCCCTTTCCGCCTTCTTAAGGCTACCTGATCAGCCATCTTTATTCAAGTCCCCTATTGTATTACGATTCTTAAAAGGCATCACGCACATGTATCCACCTGCTCCGTTCGTGATGCCTCAGTGGGACTTGAACCTGGTTCTGACTTTCCTGATGTGTGCTCCCTTTGAGCCTCTTCATTCCTGTCCTCTCCGTCTTCTCACTTTAAAGACGGCCTTCCTGGTTGCCATCACCTCTGCCAGGAGAGTGAGTGAGCTCCAGGCCCTTTCTGTTAAACCTCCTTTCTTGTCTGTTCATCCTGACAAGGTGGTTCTTAGGACTAGACCTTCTTTCCTGCCCAAGGTAGTCTCTGCTTTTCACATTGGGCAGTCCATCACCTTGCCCTCCTTCTTCCCGCCTCCGCATCCTTCAAAGGATGAAGAGCGGCTCCATCGTCTGGACCCAAAACGTGCGCTTTCATTTTACATGGATCGCACACGCCAGTTCCGGGTGGATGACCAACTGTTTGTTGGCTACGTGGGTGAGAAGAAGGGAAGGGCGGTACAGAAACGAACCATCTCTCGGTGGGTCGTCCTGTGCATCAAAGCATGCTACTCTTTGGCTCGGAAGGAGCCTCCTGTTGGGCTGAGGGCCCATTCCACTCGGGCTACGGCGGCTACTACTGCCCTGGGCCGGGGAGTCCCTTTGCAGGACATTTGCCAGGCGGCTACGTGGGCCTCGCTGCACACCTTTGCGAGGCACTACTGCCTGGACAGTCAAGTCCGGAGGGATGGCTTCTTTGGCCGTTCGGTCCTCCAGGACTTTCTGGTGTAGGTTGTATTGGTTCGCAGACCCACCACCGGGATTGGTATTGCTGGGGTATCTATTCTAAGGTAAGGAATCTAATACTAACCTGTTTCTTTCAGATGAACAAGTTACTTACCTTCGGTAACGATATATCTGTAAGAAACAGTAGTTAGTATTAGATTCCTTACCGCCCCACCCATCCTCCCCGTTCTGCGAACTGATACCTAGGGTTAAGGACATCCCTTTCAGGGCCCTAGTTTCAAATGGCACCAGTGTTAGTTCTCACATGGCTCTGCGTGTTCTGGCGCGGAAAAGCTGTGTGCAAAGAACTGACGTCAGCGCGCGGAGGCGGCGTCTATATACTCCAGCGACGTAATCACGGCGCACGACGCCGACGACGCGGAGCCGCAGGGGACGCCTGCAGACGACGCCTACCGACGCGCAGGGGTACTGCTACGCAAAAGTTTCCGGATCCAGACTGACGCCTGGGGATATTCTAAGGTAAGGAATCTAATACTAACTACTGTTTCTTACAGATATATCGTTACCGAAGGTAAGTAACTTGTTCGTTACTACTTGTGTAACGGTATATCTGTAAGAGACATTAGTTAGTATTAGATTCCTTACCGACCCGCCCATCCTCCCCGTTCTGCGAACCAATATCTAGGGTTAGGGTTGTCCCCTTCAGGGCCCTAGTTTCAATGGCACCAGTGTTGGTTTTTAACATGGCTCTGCGTTTCTGGCGCGGAAAAGCTGTGTTTAAGAACGGACGTCAGCACGCGGAGGCGGCGTCTAAGTACTCCGACGACGTCATTACGGCGCCCACGACGCCGACGACGGACGCGGAGCCGCAGACGACGCCTACCGACGCGCAAGGGTACTGCTACGCAAAAATTTCCGGATCCAGTCTGACGCCTGGGGATATTCTAAGGTAAGGAATCTAATACTAACTAATGTCTCTTACAGATATATCGTTACACAAGTAGTAACTTGTGCTTTGCGACCAGAACCATATCCAATCTGCTATGTGTGTTATGAGTGGGGGAAAAGCAAGTGTACAGTTTTTGGGAGGGGTGACGTTGACGCCAGACATCAGTGATCCCTAAATTCAGCATTACCTCATGGAGTTGCTTCGTCATTCGCGGCTTCGTGCCTGCTCGAGGCGGGAATCTATCCAGGACCGGGTCCAATACACAGTTAAAGTCCCTTAACCAGAATAGAGGGGTTTCCAGATCCAGTATAAGGACCTCTTGCAGGGTCAGAAAGAACTTGGGGTCATCTACATTGGGCGCGTAGGAATTCAATATCGTAATATCTCGCCCATCAAGTTTTGCCCGCAGGAGCAGGTATCTGCCATTGACGTCCGCCTCCATGTACTGAATGGCGAATGGGACCCAGGTCGCCACCCACACGAGGACCCCACTAGCATATGTAGAAAAGGACGAGTGAAACAACTGCCCTCGCCATTTTTTCCCCAGTTTGCGAGCACCTTCATCATCTAGGTGGGTCTCCTGCAGGCACGCAATGGAGACCCCGTGTCTACAGAGGAAGGAAAGGACTCTATGTCTCTTAACGCATGTTCCCATCCCCCTCACATTCCAACTTAAAAACTTATATCCCATGGCCAGTCACCTGGCCCACTCCGGGCCCCTGCTCTACATCCCGCAACCCCCCCACCCTGTGCCCGATCTGTAATACAACTAATGCCTAAAACCAATCCCCCCAATAGCCCCCCCCAAGGTCCCCACCTCCCCCCACCCACGAGCAATATTCCTGCAACAACCAAACATGCTGAAATGCCCTTCCCCTGCTGGTGCATACACAGCGACCCCATGTACCCAAATATACCAACCACCCCAACAATAACAGAGAAAATCTCCATCCCCCCTGTCAGTCCCCAGCACAGCCAGCCAATTCAACAAACCATGTGCAACTCAGACTCATAAGTGTTAAAGTCATGTGTCCGCCAGAGACTTCCCCCCCTCCAGAAGGCCCCCCCCTCCCACACAGCCACCCGTCCCCCGCATGGCTCCTAACACCCCTTATGAAAACATGACCAAGAGGCCCAGCCCATAAACAAGGATACTCCTTCAGGACCGGGTCTCCGCCACTGGCAATGATTCTCCAAGTATCTCTGGGATCGTGTCGACCGTAGGCGGGATAGCGTCCAGTGGGGGCGGCAGGGTGTCCGGCACCAGCACATCGTCCTGTGGGTGGTTCAACCGTGCCCCCGGAAGGTCCCCGGCCTCTGTAGGTTCCAAGTGAAGGGCTCCATCGTCTCCCACTGTGATTCTCCGTCTCTCTGCACTGCCAGCGACTCCAGATGAGCGCCTGCGTCGGGATCGTCCTTTCCTCGCAGGTCGTGTCCCCCACTGTCTTCGGGATCGACCCCGTTCCTCTGGCGGGAGTGCGTCCCCTCTAATCTCGAGCCACTCCCACACCTCTTCAGGCCCATCGAAAAAGTGAGCCTTGCCTTGGGAGAGGACCTTGTGTTTTGCAGGATATAGTAACATATACTGCAGGTTCATTTCTCGAAGCTTCTGCTTAACTGCTAAGAACGATTTACGTTGTTCCTGAACCTGGTGGGTGTAGTCCAGGTATATCGACACCCTGGAATTTTCATATGTGAGGTCCGCTGTTTCCCTCGCCGCCCTGAGGATGCAGTCCCTGTCCCGGTAGTTCAAGATCTTTGCGATGAGGGCCCGCGGCGGAGCACCAGGCCGTGGCGGGGGGACCAGGGCCCTATGAGCGCGCTCGATCACAAACACATCAGAGAGCCCGGTAGGGCAAAGCGTGGTGCGGATCCAGTGCTCCAGAAAGCGCTCCGCATTCCCCATCTCCGTCCCGTTCCAGAATGCCAAGGACTCTAATGTTGCTGCGGCGCGCCCTCCCTTCGGCATCCTCAGCCCTGCGCTCCAGCTCCCCGGTCGAGGCAGCGAGCCGCGTCACCGTTTGTTTGAGGGATGCCACCTCCTCCTGCAGCTGGACTATGTTCCCCTCAGCCGCATTGACTTTGTCCGTGACTTTGCGGAGATCCGCCCTCAGCAGATTCACATCAGTTGAGACTGTCTCAATCTGCCGTTCCAGAGCAGTATGGGAGCCCTATATGGCCTTTAGCAGCTCCGCCCTGGATGGCTCGCCGGGACCAGCGGTTGCATTTCCCTCCTCCTCTTGACCTGTTTGACGTGTGATGCGCTGGGAAGGGAGTCGCGGCGTAGTGTACTGAGTGATGGTGTTAGGTTGCGAGGCACGGGCCATCCTGTCATGCGCATTGTCCAAGTCCCTGGGAACCCCTTCCAGGAGTCCCAGCCAGCAACTTGCCCGCGAGCAAGCCCGGCCCGCAGAGGGCCCCTAGCAGTCTCCCAGGGCGTGCTCCGCCAGACTCCGATTAAATGCCGGGTGTGAGAAGTTGGCCTGATGTGCAGTGTTCACTATTCTAGTGATCACTATATATCAGTCCAAACAACCCTTATTGATGATTGGTTGTAAGTCAACCTTATAGACCAGCTATCCTAGTAGCATGGATACGAGCAGTCTAAGGCTAAGACTCTAGAGGGCGTGTTAAGCCAGCTGTTTTACCATCACATTACCCCTTGAACACCCAGTGAAAGGACACCACACAAGTGTTATGAAAATAAACAATGTATTTATTAGAATCACAACAACCCTGTACTCTTTATGAGGACAGGGTGCTAAGCACACAACAAAACTCTTATGAAAATACTTAAGTTAGCACGTTATACACAAATGCCCGAGGGGCACGGAAAAACCATATACTCTAAAAGTGGAATGCGAAATTACTAGCAGGTAAGTACAGTACTAATAGGCTTTGGAATCGCTAGGACTTGACTATAGAATCGTTAGATTACTTCTAGGAGGCCTAGGGGACTCGGGTGCAGAGTGTGCACTCTCACGCGGGATGCGGGACAAAGTCTATGGAGGCTAGATTTCACAAAGTTAGTGTTTACGGGCGAACCCGACCTGGTAGGAAGAAAACGACAGTGGATCCTGACCCTAGGATAGTGAGGCTATGCTGGGACACCGAAGTGCCGAAGTTACCTAGCCCAGGGGCTACAGGTGCATAGGTCTGAAAAGACGTCGGGAATCTCGTTGCCGGACCAGGAGCCTGGAAGAAGGAAGTTGCTGGCAGGCGACCAGTGAAGGAAAGTTCGATGGATCCAAGCCTGGATCAAGGAAGAAGAAAACCTGAAAGCAGAGGGGACCAAGTTCTTGAATCACTAGCCAGTGATTAAGTGGGCACCAGGATGGCACCGGGCGAAGTCACCGCAGTCAGGTGAGTGGGCGCTGCTGGGCTCTGCAGTCTCTCGGACCAGGAGGCGTTGTCGGCGACCAGGATGGAGGTGCGAGCTGTCCCACGAAGGTTCTTGCTGTCGACGTCGCTGGACCCAGGATTGGGCAACAAGTCTTGGCAAATGCAAGGCCCACGCGGTGGACCTAAAATGGCGTCTTAGCCGGACCAGGAGGGTCCAGGGTACTTCTCCGATGGAGGGAAGCAAGGGCCAGTCTGGAGCAACCAGACTAGCAGCAGTGATGTCGTCGGGCGTCGTTCAGAAGGCCACAAGCCAGCGGGCTAGTAGCCAAACAACGCGGTGAGCAGCAAAAAGCAGAAGGGCCCCACGCAGATCGTGGAGATGCTGGGAGGCTGCACTTCGGTGCTGGAGCTGCTCAGGGTCGGGGCTTCTCGGACCCCAAAGCACTCACCAGGAAATTACTCGGCGGGCTTGCTGTGCAGAAGTCGTGCAGTCTTGAAGATGGCCGGTCCCTCGAGGTCTCGTCACACCCACGAATCTCAGCGTGACTGATGATGTAGGTAGAGGTCAGAGGTGCCAGGGAAGCCGGTTCTCGTCGAGCTGGGCAGTCTTGATCCGGAGGAGAGACTTGCAGCAGACCGCAGTGTTCTTAAGATGGTGCCTGCGGATGCAGGGTGACTACTCCTTAGTCACAAGGGAGAAATCTTAGGAAGAAGTCTTGAGTTCCTTTCGTGGAAAGTAGTTTCAGGATTCAAAGATGATCTGATTTGGAAGGGGGCCAGTTCCTACCTTTATCCTGTAAAAAGGGGCTGGCACGCGACTAAGTCCTGCCCTAGGGGTGGGACTAGGAGGGGGGTGGTTACACCCACTTCCTTGGCGGGCTTTTCCCCAGCACAGGGTCTGGAGTGACCCTGGAACTGGTTCCAGCCAGCCTATGCACAGTGAGCACCGGGGTGCCACGTGCAGTCACCTTCCTCTAAAGCCCTGCCTACCTACAATACACAAAACCCTGTCTGGGACGGTGCTGGCACCGCCCCTGGCAGGAAACCCTTTGTCCTTATCTCCTGCTCTGGGAGGACTCCCAGCAGCAGGAGGGCAGACTTGTGTCTCGGTGGCAGCATCCATTTTGTGGATGCTAAGGCTCTGTCTGACTTTAACCGGGGTTAGGGGTTACATACATGTCGTGTCCCTCTAGAAGGGTGGAATGCTAACCCCGTCGCCAGAATTGGCGAGGGGTTAGTATTCCAATTCGTATGACACCTTACTCGACATGTTTTGATAAAGCGATACCAGAGTTGGCATATAACCGCGAGGATTATAATGCACTTAAGAGTATATGGTATGCGATATCATGGAAACGGCTAAGGGATAGATCCCGAAAGCCGCAGACAGGCTCAGCTTATGCCAGAGCACCATCTCACACGATTCCAAGCACTCTGCCTTCAGGATTGTTAAGGCCTGCCATAGGAGTGACTGATAGGAGATCTGTGTGTCCATTTTAGGGTTAGATATAGGTATACTATATCTAAAGCAAAGGGTGAGTACACCACCTTGCCCCAGCTGTCGTGCAGCCAGTTGTGTCAGTTTAGATAGTCAGCCCAGGGGTGGCATAATACATGCTTCAGCCCCTGGGAGACTTCTGGGTACACCTCAGCCCTGGGTACAGGGACTTGGAGAGGGCCCAGTGCCAATTCAGTACCTGAGTACAATTTGGATAGAGAGAACAGCTAGGCTGTGGGTCTGATTAGCAGGCCCACAGCCAGGGAAAGTCGTAAACCAGTGCAGCAAAAAGCAAAAATCTGGGTGATCATAGGATTGCAGACCCTACTCTCCTACACCGGGTCCCTCTCACCACCACACCAAGTGTATGCTGTCCGTCTCAGGGGAAGGGCCCCGTCTCCCAGGCCAGGACCTCAGGTCAACTGCGCTCGGCTAGGACCAGTCCGCGTGATTACACAGTTCTCCTACCATCTAGCCGTGGTGACGTTGCGGCCAAGTGCAGCCCAGCGGGCAATGTCCTCTCGGGGGACCGATTTATCGTCACCCCAAGCGGCAGAGATCCCCTCAGGCAGCTATGGCATATCCACTGGGCCCAATAAGAGTCATGCGGGGCCCGGCTCTGGGCGACCACCGCCACCCACCGCTCCAAACAGGCGTGCGGCGGGGGCTGCAGTCAGCCCCAGAGAGCCAGCCGGCAGACCACACACCGTCAAGGCCCCCCTCCAGGCCAGGAAAGTCACTTTGGCCACCAGGGAAGTAGGGCCCACAAGCTGAGCCGAAGCCGCTGAACGGACCCCACCGACAAGGGCCCCGATGCAGGATTAGGCCCCCCCAGCCGCACCGCTCCTCTTCCTTTGCGGGCCCGGCGCTCTGATGGAATCCGGCGGGACAGGGGCGCAGTCCTTCGACACTCCGCGCTTCCCCACTCTTCAGGCAGCTAGAGAGGGCCACTCTGTCGTCCCGCCAGGTATGCGCTGTGGCCCAGGCACCGCGGGATGTCCCGGATGACTGCAGGGACCCCCGCAGCCCCGGTGCACACAGGCCAAGTCTCGCCCTCCTGGTCCATTAGCGCCAGGCCCCGCCTCCACCGCGATTCCTCCACGCGGCGGGGTACGTCGGTCCTAGGGCTCCAGGCAGTACCCCGCAGTGTGATCCCCGAGGCCAGGGGTGTGGAAAGGCGAGATACGCCGCAGCGCAGGAAGCCGCCGCGGCCGCAGGAATCCACCGGCAGGAAATCGCAGATAGGCCGCAGCACCGGCCTCACGTAGTGGGCGTGTTGGGAGGCCGCAAGGAGGTCTCCGTACGCGGTCCTCCGTCCTCAGGCGCCGCAATCTTCGATGCCGGATAAAGCCTCAGGTATTCCGGTCACTAAATCCACAATTATAGTTGTCCGTGGGCACCAGGATCTGGTCTAAATCAGGATTTGTAGGTCAGGCTGGCCGGGAGCTGCGGGAGCCTACGTCCTGACGGCCATGTTGCTTGGCCACGCCCCCGGAAGTAGATATACTTGAAAAAGAAATAAGTGATCTAAACATGGCTGAACCCACTAAGAAAAATTTTACTATCCTTGAAGAAGTCCTAGTAAGATATGAGGACGATATAAAACAGCGAAAAGCCCGCAAACTAAGGCGGGATGAGATAGATTATGCCAATGGCAGGATATTTACTTTTGCGAAGAAATTCGATGATATTGTAAAGAAAGATCAACCCAGACCAGATAATAAGACTCTTACATCTAGTTGCACGAGTGCTGGTTCATCTAGCAACTTATCTAGTAGCAGGGAGGAAGGCATTAGCATTAATACCCTTGCTACATTACCAGATAACTCTTTTTTACGGGAAGTGCAGCGGATAAGAATGGGAAACAAAGGGACCGAAAAGAGAACAAATCAGGACACACAGTTAAAACAAAGAGAGGAAAGAGGGGAGGGAGGAGAAACAAAAGAAAGGGAGGGGGTACAAACCCGCTCATACAACAAGAACAGGAGATAACTAATGATGACATAAGAGAGATACAGATGGTTAATCTGTCTAGCAAGAGTTTGTCTAAGGAATTAACTGTCGGATTACAAAAAGGGATGAATTACTGTCCAACAATGTTGTATGATGTAACGGATATGAAAATTGATTTATATAAATTTGTGTGACATCTGAAATTTAAAAAGTTTTTTTAAAGCAATCCAAAATCTGTTGTACCTAAAGTCTCTGAGGGGATTATTGGAATTGTGGAAATTCATGATATACAAAACGCTACTTTCTTTGAATGAAGATGTTGATGCTCCTGCTAATGTATTGGAAGTTGCAGCAGATTTAGACCATTGTACTAATATGAGTATAGATAGTGACTTAAAGAATAAATCACGCTGGACTCCACAACTCACGAGTGGAAATAATATATATATTTTTTTTTTTTTGTATAAAACCTTTATTGTGCATGAAAAGTGTACAAATACGGGCCCACAACCGTCAGGCCGGCCACAATACTTTCAGCATAAAAGCAAACATTACAGATTCCCAGCGGCCCCAGGATAAACAGTAGCAATACACGGAGTAATTCTTCAAACGAATACGTGCCACCAGGAAAACAGGAGCAGTGAAGGTTAGGTTTTAAAATTTTTAGGGTATAAAACTTAAACAGGGAAAAATAGAGATCAAGGAGTACTGAGTCCGCGTTATAACTGCACATCATGAGTAGGCAACAGCATAGTACAAAATCACCCATAGAAGCGACATCTAAAACAACATGGCGGATCAAGGCAAAACAACAGGAGCGTAGACAGGCAAGCACACGCCACGCATAGCGCCACCCACTCCTACTAACCCTACCTTCGGACCCAGGACGGAAACAGGTAAAGAAAAGCGCAGAAAATAGAAGGCCCATAGAAACGAACTATATGAAAGTAAACCCTCCCCCCCCCACCCTACATCAATGCGGAGGCTACGGCCTACCCCCCCCCCCCCGACAATGTGTCTGTCGCCCACAAGAACCCGAAATATAGAAGGAGAAAAGAAAGAAAAAGAAAAAGAAATCCCTAATATTGGAGGAGGGCCCATCCCAAATCACCCGAACTCCCCGGCCATAAAACCTCGTCACCCCCCATAATAACGAGTAGAGCGTCAATATTTATAGAAAGCAGGGAGAGACATCAGAAAGCACTGCAGCACACTTCGAGGAGGCGTCCCGTCTCGGGCCCCCACCCGCCCCTTAAACACAGTAAACACAAAAGAAGGTCACGCCTAGCCCTGGCCAGATTTCAAGCGTCCATCCAAATATGGCCCCGGATGACACTCCGCCCCAGACAGAACAAAGGGATAAGATGGCCGCCCTCTACATGGAGAAGGTCCCCCTGCGTGGATCATACAAACATAGTCACAAACCATGGCAATCCAGAATAATGTCGCACCCGAGTCCACCCAATGCAGCACAAAACAGCAACTGAAACCCAGAGCATCTCCGGCCTGGGCAACGTAGAAACAGAGTCGTATCCCCAGCTGAGCCACGAATGAAGACAAGTGTCCATTGTCCAACAGGAAAGGCTGAGGCAGGCAGGGAAACAAAGTAGCGTTCACGACATGGGCTGGCGGTAGTCCCACAAAGGGCACAGTCTCAGGATGTTCCACAAGCTGATAATTGCGCTGCAACAATGTTCCCATGCCGGTTTCAGGAGAGGCTCGGTCGATCACACAAGGGGGGTCAGCTGGCGAGGCATTCTCCTGCCCGAGAATGGCTGCGTCCTGCCTCTCACCGAGCGCACAGAAGCGAACATGCCAGTCCGACCTCAGCTCGGCTAGCGCTGCAAGGATGGAGGCATGGGTGATGGAATGTGGCCGATCTAGTGAATCGGCAGTGCGAGGAACGACAAAGGGGTCCGATCGCAACTCAAGATCATGGAGGGCGAGATCCTCAGGGGCAGAGACTGAATCCATCCGTACCGCGGAGGAGACGACCGCCATATTGTGTACCAACCTAGGGTCCCCGCTCATTCGGGTGGGACACACGATAGGCAGCCGGGGTGTAATAGCGTGCACTGGATCCTGTAGGTACCGGATGGCAATCCGTCCCGGCGTGTAGCAATGGCAAAGCGCAGCGGCCATTTCCACCTCAGCGAATTCAAAGCAAGGCAGCGCACCTTAACATCGATATGAGGGGAAAGGCGTTATGAACTCACAGCCGGTCGAAGAGTCCTTCCACAGGAGGGATCAGTGCGGGCACCTGACAGGCAGTCATGGCGGGGGGCGCAGGCACATCACTCGCAGGCGGGAGCCGTGGAGTTCCGGCCGTCTCCAGCTGGGCGCATCGACCCGGGGCACTGGTCCAGGGCTCGGCTTCGGTCGTCAAGAAAACCCGTCTTTACCACCAACAATCGGGCAGGTAGGAGCACCGGAGGGACGTCACCGGCCACAGCGCGCCTCGCTCGTCCTTTCGCGGCTACTTTGTCGCCGGATAGTAATCAGGATATATTAGCAGCAAAACAGGCTCGGGGAGCCGGGTGATTACACGTCCGTCTCCGTCGCCATCTTGGCTCCTCCTCGAGTGGAAATAATATTGATCTTTTCCACAAAACAGTGATTATGGAAATAGATAAGTGGGAGAAACATTAGATTGAACATAATTTTACCCCAAAAGTACATAATTTGACATATAAAGAAGCAAATGCCCTTGCCACTCTAGCTAAAGATCCTGATCTTATAGTAAGACGAGCAGATAAAGGGGACAACATGGTTGTGATGGATAAATCAAAGTATGATGCTGAGATCTTGTCACAACTTGAGAATCAGTACTGTTATAGGAAACTTGACAGTAACCCTATGTTTGCAATAGTAACGGCAATTAATATTGAACTTACAAGGTGGCGTGACCATGGCCTCTTGACAAACGACGAATATTTATTCCTTAAGACAGACAAGCCACGTTATCCGTGTCTGTACACACTGCTAAAAATTCATAAAAATCTATCTGCACCCCCTGGCAGACCGATAATATCGGTAATTGGGGGGCCGACAGAGAAAATAGCTGAATTTGTAGATGGATTCCTACAGACTTATGTCATTAATTTACCATCCTATATTAGAGATGGCAAACATGTGCTTAACATTGTAAATGACTTAACTTGGGATCATGACATTAGATTTGTGACAATGGATGTTTGTTCATTGTATACAAATATTCTACATGAACAGGGACTAGAGGCCTTGAAATACTACCTTTTCCGTCATCCAGTTGAATTAGTGGAACACTCTGAAATGATCATTGAAATGTCAAGACTCATTCTTAAGAATAATGCATTTCTTTTTAATAACGACTGGTACTTACAGACCTGTGGTACTGCGATGGGTTCCAGATTTGCTCCGACTTTTGCCTGTCTCTTCATGGGATGGTTTGAGGCGGGGCATATCTGGGGCCCATCGGGGGCGAAGTGGCAGGAATTCATTTTATACTACGGTCGCTATATAGACGACTGTTTACCGATTTGGACGGGCACAGATGAAGATCTATCAGAGTTTTTTGCTTATATGAATAATAATCTAGGTAATATGACTTTTACAATGACATCTGATTTAAATAGCATTGTCTTTCTCGACTTGGAATTATTTCACTCTGTAGGCAAAATACAAAGCAGAATGAACAGGAAAACAACAGCATGCAATGCTTTATTGCATGCAGACCGTGCCCACCCAAAAAGTTAGATAAATGCTATCCCCTATGGGGAGATGCTGAGGGCACGGAGAAACTGTAGTTTAGATGAGGATTTTGTGACCAATGTTGGAAATATTGAAAAAAGATTTCATACCAGGGGTTACTCTGGTGAGGTAATAAGACGAGCCAGAGAAAGAGCTTTTAAGCTGAAACGTGCAGATACCCTGAAGCTACTAGTAAATCACATAAGAGCAAAAGCAACAAAGTACGTCTAGTGACGAATTACCATCCGTGGTCCCATAAACTTTTCATGATACTCAAAAGGAACTGGCCACTTCTTATGGTGGACAAAGCACTGTTGGAACATATCTCTAGTTCCCCTAGTATAACATATAGAAGGGGCAAAACTATCCAGAGTATGATAAGTCCAAGCTATCCAACACAACCAGGAACAAGGAGCATGTGGCTGAGGGAACTGAATATTGGGTCCTTTGTGTGTGGCAACTGCAGTATGTGCAGGATGGCTATGAAAGGAGTCAAGGAATTTGGGTATAATGGCTCGTGGACTTTTCAAATTCGTCAACATATAGACTGCATGACGAAGTATGTAGTATATGCTATTGTCTGCAAATGTAAAAAAATCTATGTGGGCAGTACCATTCTTCAATTAAAAGAAAGAATGACTGAACACTTCCGTGCCTTAAAAAACTTGGATCAGAGATATCCGATAGGATGTCACGCAGCAAACTGTCCTGAACAAAAAAAAAAACTGGGATTTCAGTTCCATGGTATTGAAGTCTTATTCAATGATCCCAGGGGGGGAGATAGAGAACAGAAACTTAGGCAATGCGAAGCAAGATGGATACTTGGGCTTCGGGCTGTGGAGTGTGGGATTAATGTAAATCAGGAACTGCATTACTTTCTCTAATATGATACACAGGTTATGTGTGTCTTTTATGTAACTGAATGTTTTTGAAGTACTTATGTATCCGATCTACTTTCTGATAATGTGAGACTACAATCGTAATGTACATAATGTATGATCTGATGATGACAATGTTATGCTTATCTTTAGTGAATTGAGGCTTCAATTCACTAATAAGGATGATCTTTGGTCTGTGGGCCATATATTGTGGTATACATATTTTTAGTGATTATCTTTCAAATGTTAACATTAACATGCGAATATGAATGGTTACTCTAATATATGAATAACAAAATGATGTTTGACTTTTAGGCTATATGGTATATACTTTTGCCTGTTCTTCAATTATGCGGGATAGATGACTTATAATGAACTGATATCCTACTGTGTAGAGGAATTATAGATTATAATTGCACTTGGTGTGGATCTTTGCCTCTATGATTGTTTCTCCTTTCCCTTCCTCTTATTCCTTCTATTCGTACAACAATGCGACATTTTTTTTTGACTGAGAATTTATGATGAAGAACTGATGACGCCTCTGTGTGAGTATGTTCTGGCGTGTATGCTCGCCTCTCGCGATCAGACGCGGGCCGCATGTCGGGGATCGCGTGAGGAGACAACAACAATACTAAATAGGCACTTTCACTGTAGGACTACAGTCTAGACGACATTTAGTAACTAATTTGGCGTTCCCTGATGTTTGCCGAATTATGTTGAAAATAGTCGCGAGAATATAATTGTGACTTTGCTGCATAAGGAATTTTAATGTGCCATCTTTTAGTTGAACGCCATTTATGATATTGCAACTTTGTCTATATACTCGAAGATTCATAGTGGGTATTAGGATACCTTTTACCATTCAAATATGGCACTCAAAAACAATCTGACATTGGTACTGAAGTCCGTTTTCTACCGCAATATGGAATCCACTGATCGGCGCCGGATATTTAACCGCTTTTTTGGGGCGGCTTCGGTTCGCCACAACTTTAGAAGCTCTGTAGATGACGACGGGAGTACTCTCCCAGGTAAGACTACCTTGGGAGGCAGAGGCCTTATTGGATTAACTGTTCGTTTGTATGGTTGGTAATGCTATCATAGTGGGTGCACTGAATTTCTGTGCCCTACATGCCAAGCATGACACTGCTTTTCTGACGAACGGAGTAGAACACCTGGGCGTTTTTAGGTTCGAGTCTATTACTCGTTTTTTCTTTTTCTTTTTGAGATACTATGTTACATTAGTGACTGTATGCCGATAATATGCACTTTTATATATGTGGGCCAAATATGCTATAAGAGGGGTAAATATGACATCTTTATGTTTGATAATAAGTAGAGCATCATGTATTAGGGTATCTAACACCTATGCTTTATCTAAAAGATTATGGAGACAGATATATCATTTAGGATGCGGGATGTTATTTACATGATGTTTCAGTATCCAGGATTGGATTGATAATATTGTGTTCTAAGTAGGATACGTTTATACTCTAGTATGGATGCAGTACTTATTTCGTTAAAAGATTAGACTGCTCCTCATTGACTGTTTGCGATATGACCTATGGAGTTGTAATAAATGTGTTTTGATAATTATTTTTATCAAGCGTAAACTGTTACAACAGTGTATTTTATGGAAAAGACTATTTTAAATATGGGTATACTTTCTCGAATATCTCCACAAATAGCATCAAATATATGGTGATGTGATATTGAGTGCTTATAATTTTACGTTGAACGTTTTTGATGTGAGTATATAAATTAGATAAGTGTTCTTATTTATTTATCTCTTACCTTCTCAATGGGTTCATGAACTATATGGAGGTAACTAACTTTTTTATTTTTTTTTATTTTCATGAGGTTTATATAGCGCTGGCTAGACCCGGAGGTATCAGAGCGCTTTACATGTGCATCAGATCATAGTTACAGGTTACATCATAACAAAGGTTACATAGTTCTTAGAGAATGGCCACATAGTTACTGGTAAGGTCGAGATAAACAATAAGCACAAATACGTAAGGGGAGAGGCAGGCAAGGTGAGAGATTCAGGAGAGGGGGGGGTTGGAGCAGGGGAAGTAGACAGATAATGAAGGCGGGAAAGAGGAGGTTAGGGTGAGAGACACAGCATGGGAAGAGGAGGGGAAGGGTGACGGGTACACAAACTGGTAGATGAGTCAAGGCAAACGTCCAAAGTCCAGTAAGCTGTGATCCCAGATCTGTTGCGAGAGGCTCCCTTTGCGTAGTGGACTCTCTCAGAGAGGTCTCTGAGACTCCAAGGCCTACATACTGGATCCTTCCCCAGAAAGGGGAGAGGGAGTGCTTTGGCAAGGGGTGCCATACCGTACCTCAAGTGTGAGTGGCTCCCTTGGCGCAGCGGACTCACTCAGCGGGTTCGCTGAGACTCCAGAGTATAAATATTGGATCTTTCCCCAACAAGGGGAGAAGGAGTGCTTAGTCAAAGGGCACAAAGGACAGGGGGTAGACAGAGTAGCAGGCAAGGGGAGAGAATTCGGGGGAGAGGGGATAGGAGCTAGGGACGAGACAATGAGGGGAGACGAAAAGAAGTCTGTCTAAAGACCGACTGGGTAGGTGACGACCAAGGAGGGAATCCACGGCCCATCTCCCCTATAGCTAAACTAAGTAGCTCCATCGGGCGTCAGACAAAATAGTTCAGTCTCAATACATTCAGAGAGGAGGGAAGGAGAGACATAAATAGAGGGCGGATGCGGTAGGAGACTGCAGGAGAGACGAAAGGAAGTGCAACAATGTGGTTCGACAATATATAGGAAAAGATCAAACAAGAAAACATTATATCAATCAGTCAGCAATACATTAGGGGAGGAGAGAGAGGAGCGAGAAAGTAGTGGGGGGGAGGGGAGGAAGGAAAGTGAGGTTGGCTAGACCCAAAGGTATCAGAGCACTATACATGAGGATAAACAATTTATCAGACAAGATCAACAACTACACAATACATCAAAAATAATAGGCAATACATTAGGAGAGGAGAGAGAAAAGCATTGGAGGGGGCGGGGGAGGTGGAAAAGGAAGGAAAGAGAGAAAAGACAGCAAGGAGAGACAAGAGGAAGTCTGTCTAAAGACCGACTGGGTAGGTGACGACCAAGGAGGGAATCCACGGTCCATCTCCCCTATAGCTAAGCCATGTAGCTCCATCGGGCATCAGACAAAATAGTTCAGTCTCAATACTTAGAGAGAGGGGGGAAGGAGAGACATAAATGGAGGGAGGATGTGGGAAGAGACGACAGGAGCGATGCAAGGAAGTCTCGCTAAAAACCGACTGGGTAGGTGACGTCCAAGGAGGGAAATCCCCGACCTGTCTCCCCTATAGCTAAACTAGGTCGCTCCATCGGGCATCAGAACAAAATAGCTAGATCTCAATTGACGAGGGAAAATTCGTAGATAAACAGGGTGGGGGCCAGGACAGGTGAGGGCAGAGGTCATTAGCAGGAAAGTGGAGAAGAGTAGAGCGGGGAGGGGTAGCGGACAGACGGGCCACACAGGCGCACACGGGTAGATGGAGGATCGCCATAAATCAGGAGGAAGAAGAGGGCAGGCCAAATGAACAGGGCTAAGCGAATTACAGTTGAGTTGAGTCCAACCGGGGAAATGGGTAGTAGAGCCCCCGGAAAACGCTGCTAGTTCAGTGTAAGTTTCCATGGATCAGCTTTGAATCAATCTAAAAGTGGGTCCGTTCCTTCTCAGGCGCCGTATAAGATCCAGCCGGCTAGGGGGTCAGCGCAGTCCCTCTCCTGCGCGTAAGGGCTCCAGCGACGAGTTATTCACCATATCTTTTTTGGCTAATACTATAGAGATATTATAAGTGAGACAAATTACTCATATGTATATGCCTTTGTATAAATATCCTTTTAGGTGAGTGAGGTCTAATCAATATCCAAGTTGAGAAACCTAAGGATATAATTTTCTGCACCAGATATTGAACCTATTTATGATGGATGGAGACTTGACCGTTTGAAGAAAATACGGCTTCGCTTAGGTATAAAGAGTCGTATTATTATATTTATTGCAGATAATTATTTAGGTTGTATATTGATTTTTCTTTGTGTCTCTCTTATAGCTTATTAGTCTTATATAGTACTGGACCATAGACAGGTCATACCTGGAATGTGGTGTATGACTACATGAGGAGTTTTCTTATGGTGAGTAAATGGCGTGGCTGTCCTTCTTAAACACAACAGGATCGGTCTACTATTAATAGGAATTTATTTTGCATTGATATATTGAATTATGGCCTTTTTAGTTGTACTTTAGACCTGCTTGCAATTTTTTTGAAGATACTGGTCTTTCTCTTGTGATCACAATGGTGCTACAGACATTTTTCGTCACTTTTTATTACTTAAGCTTTCTAATCCTCCCTTTGCGTTTTATCCTTTGGCTGTATGTGCTCTGATGAGTCACATCACTTGTTTCGTTATATATCTATTATGTTCACACTGGGCGATTTATTGGTGACTGTGACCTTCGCTTTGTGATATTTCGTTCTGAAGTTCACCCTTCCTTTTGTAATATTGGTGGTGGTGAAGAATAGTTAATTTTGTAATTTTATTTGTATACGTTATTTGTTTCTGCTGTTTTGTTCTAGCCCTGAAGAAGTCATTGGGTGATTGCTTCCCGTGACGAAACACCTGTCGGCTTTGTTTTTCTGGCCACATTCTGTACGATTTCAATGAATACTGTATGAAGACTGACTATGAAGAGAAAAGAAAAGAAAAGAAAAGGAACTGATTATTTATTTATTTATTCATTTTTTTAAATTTAAACAATAGTCAGCAACTTCCGACATTCCCAAATAATATGAAGAAATGTACCCAACAATCCACAACCCCGTTTACACAAACCTTCCTCGGAAAAGCCCATCTGAACAAGACGGGGACCCGTGACATATACCCTGTGCAAGATTTTCAGTTGAACCAATCTGAGTCTCGCTGGAATCGCGACCTCCTTAGGAGAGGAGATCGCAGACTGCCAGTCCTCATCGTCCAGTTCAAAGCCGTCACGGGTCCAGAGATCACGCAAATGGAGCAGAAGGTCTGTCCTATCATTGATCAATTTCTTATAAATCAGGGAGATGGTACTATCGGGCATATGGCCATCCAACACCCGATCCTCCAGACTCCGGTATGACTTCCCCTTCCTGGAAGACTGACAGCAGGGCATGTCGGACCTGAGCATAGCGGAAGTACTCTGTTTCTCCCAAATCAAACTCCGTTTGCAAGGCTGAAAATGGCTTCACTTGCCCCTTGGCCCATAGGTCTCCCACCTTCGTGATGCCGATGAGATCCCACCTATTGAATCCCTTAGTATTCCACAATTTGCCTAGTCTATCAGAGCCAAAAAGCGGGGTCGCTAAGGTCAAACGATCCTTCCTCCCCAACGAGCTAGTAGCGTCCTTCCAAATACGTACGGCCGTCTTCGTAGGTCCCGTCAGGGAGCTGACCACCGATTTAGTGTACAACACCCTATAATAGTCACCACCAGGCAGTAGCCACCGGTCCATAGCAAAACCAGGGTTCAACCCCGGGCCGTACATACCATGATTAATAGCCCATAATTGAGATGCCCAATAGTACCGTTTAATATCGGGAAGGGCTATACCTCCGTCATTCCACGGGAGCATAAGTTTGGCAAGCGCTATGCGCGGCCTGCCGTCCCATAGCAATTTCCTCTGGAGACCCTCTACCATCCGGAAATAGCTAGCCGGGACAACATCCAGCGTATTCTGAAGGGCGTACAAAAAACGAGGCAGGGACATCATCTTAAAGAGAGCCGCGCTTCCGAGCGGCGAAAGCGGAAGCCTACGCCAACCCGCAACGTCCTGTTTCAAACGATCCAAAGGGGGAATAAGATTTTTTTTATACCGAGTTAAGGGGTCCATAGACACATAAATACCCATATATTTAAACCCCTCCTGTGTAATTTGGATGGGACAATTACGCGGAAGGAGAGGGGCGTCACCACAGAGCACATAGAGAAAATGAAAAAATGCCAAAATAAAATGGGATGAAGAACGCTGGAAGGCCCTGACAGAGGCGTGTGGTGGTAGAAATATGCAACAGTTCTGGCACCTCCTTAAATGGGGTAAATGCCTAGATGACCGACCAAGCTCCCCTTTTGTGGACCAACAGCAATGGGTAAGCTTTTTTGAAAAACAGTTTAGGATGAATAATGTTTCTGTGGTAGTTTTACCCCCCCCCCCCCCAAATTCTGATGAACCGCTCATTTTTACCCACTCTGAGGTTAAGTATATTATGAAATCTATTCCGAGTGGGAAAGCTCCAGGCCCTGACTGCATTCCTGCTGACCTTTTTTTTGCAGGAGCCGGACCTCTGGGTGCCTTATATTACTATCTTGGCTAATGCCCTAGCATCTGGTGTGCAGGTCCCCGATTCTTCGTACGGGGCAGAAATTTTACCGATTTACAAGAAGGGCGACCGTTCTGTCCCGTCCAATTATTGGCCGATCAGCCTAATAGATGCGGTACAAAAAATAACTGCCCGCCTAGTTCTGGTACGCATCCATCTATGGATTACCGAATTTGATATTCTGACACCACTGCAGGCGGGATTCCGTAGCCACGTGGGCACCCTTGACCAAGCATTCCGGTTTGTGTTGCTTTACTGGAAGTTAGTTTTTATTGGGGGGGGCAAACTATATGCGGCTTTTGTGGATCTTAGGTCCGCTTTCGACCTTGTCCCGAGGGCAAACTGTGGGAATGTTTACTGAAATTGGGTATGCCAGCTGAACTGGTGAGGCTTTTGGTGAATCTCCATGCCCAAACATTCGCACAAGTACGCTGGGGCAAACCTGGAGAGGTGACTGATAGATTTGCAGTGGCAAAAGGTGTAAGACAAGGGTGTGTATTGGCCCCCACCCTTTTTTCTTTATTTATTAATGGGGTCACAAATTACTTCTCTAACTACCCTACAGACGCCCCAACCCTGGCAGGGATGGAAATACCATTCCTCATGTTCGCGGACGCTACGCTGTTAATATCGAAAACGAGACAGGGTCTACAGTTGGCCCTGTCTAGGTTTGAATTGTTTTGTCGCAAGAATGAGTTGGAGGTAAATGTATCCAAAACCAAGTTTATGGTTTTACGTGGGAAGAACCCTGTCACAGCCAGGGTAACACTGGGTGGAACCACCCTTGAACAGACCTCGCTATTTACATACCTCGCCGTAACCTTTAGTGAGAACCTTAGCTGGATCCCGCAGATTGATCTTCTAGCCCTAAAACATGCTCAAATTGGTGGAGCCCTACTTAAAGAACACAAAAGCTCCTATACAAGGCCTATGTCTCCACTTATGAAGATCTATGGCTCAAATTTTTTACCTTCAGTGCTGTATGGTGCAGAGCTATGGAGCTTTAGTAATTTAGACCCCTTAAAAGTGTCCCAAAACAAATTTCTTAGGGCGGCTGTAGGATTACCGCAATCCACACCACGTATACCCCTTCTTTATGATTTAGGGTGTCAACCAGTGGAGGATATAGCAAGATATAGACCCATAGCGTTCTGGCGGCGCCTGTGGATTATGCCAGAACTCTCGCTTTATGCGAAAGCGTGTCTGGAAGTTAAGGATCTTCAGGGCTCCCACAAGATAGGCTGGTTGAGAGACCTAAGAACTACCCTATATGACATGGGGTTGGGGGAATTGTGGTTTAACCCGGACACAGCTACTTTTCCCACGAAAAAAATGTGAGAAGCTTGTATTGGGAGTGGATTGTTTGTAAAAGGCATTCCATAATGACAGATGGTTCTCTCACGGCATCCTTTGTTTTAGTGAAGGATGCCAGCCAGCTGGAAAACTATTGGGATGTTATCACTAGCCCTATGGACCGTAAGTTATTCCATCAACTTAGAGTAGGGTCACTTCCGCTTAGGGGCCTAACCAGGTCTTGGGGCTATGGTGGGTTTGGTCACTGCCCACTGTGTTTAGGGTTGGGCGAAACAGTTGATCATTTTCTTTTTGTCTGCCCTTTGTACCACGCACCAAGACAAAAGTGGTTACGCCCAGTATGTAGAACACTGGGCACACGTTCAGCGAAAACAGCCAGTAGAATTTTAAAAACAGATACATCGTCACTGGTTGTAATTGGTGTTGCGAAATTCCTGGGCTGGGCATGGATCCTACGGGCAAGGCTGATCAAGTCTCTTTCGACTGCTGCGTAAACTGCTAGTTGGAACAGTAGTTTGTTGTGCCAATGAATGATATGGTCTTTTTTTTAACTGTTTTTATAATTGGATTTTTATTATGTTAATGAAGTCTTGACGCCTGTGATTTAATACTACTCTTAGCTTGTTCTTAAATGTATATTAATTTATTGTCTTTACACATTGCTCACATTCTTTTATCTGTACCTTTTATCTGTAATTTTGATATACCTTCCGTCTCCTCACCCACGCACACAAAGCCCTACACAACCAAGGACCAGGATACCTCAGCAGCCGCCTCAACTTCTACGCTCCCACACGCCAGCTTCGATCGACCGGCCACGCCCTCGCCGCCGTCCCCCGCTTCCGAAGAGCCACCAGAGGAGGAAGGTCCTTCTCCTACCTGGCCGCCAAGACTTGGAACTCCCTCCCGACCCACCTCTGCCTGACCCAGGACCACCTCGCCTTCAGGAAGCAGCTCAAGACCTGGCTGTTCGAGCAGTAGCGAACCCCCCCCTCCCCTAGCGCCTTGAGACCCTCCGGGTGAGTAATGCGCTTTATAAATGCTTTGATTGATTGATTGATTATTGGTTATGTAGCATGTTGTGTAGCATGTCTTTTATGATGAAATATCGAATAAAGACTTCTTTGACTTGACTTGATGCGATTTCGTCCAATTGATCACCAGGCCCGAGTTCCTGCCAAAAGAGGTCAACACGTCGCACAAAACTATCAACGACTTTCTGGGTGAAGTCAGATACAATAAAATATCGTCAGCATACAACGAGATACGATCTTCGTACTCTGGGGACCACTGAATACCCCTCATAGAGGATTCCCAACGGATCCACGCAGCCAGAGGCTCAAGGGCCAATGCAAACAGGAGAGGTGATAAAGGACAACCCTGACGGGTACCCCGCCCAAGACCAAACGGAGCAGAAACACGACCGTTAACAACTATCTGTGCGAGGGGGTCCTCATAGAGAATCCGCACCCATCGAATGAATTCGGGCTCGAAACCAAATTTAGCTAACGCCGCCCACAAATACGGCCATTCCACAGTATCGAAAGCCATAGTGGCGTCCAGTGACGCCAAAATGGCCGGCTCACGCAACGTCGCAACACTCGCGAGAGCTCAGTGCCTGAGATTCAATGCCGTGTTGCGATGCGAAATAAAACCGGACTGATCTGGATGGATTAGGTCACTTATAACCTTAACCAATCTAGTGGCCAGTAACTTAGCAAGAATTTTAGGTTCGGCGTTCAAAAGCGAGATCGGACGATATGATCTACATCTGTTCCTCGACTTCCCTTCCTTATGTATCACAACAATTGTCGCAAGCAGCTGATCGCGGGGGAGAAGACCCCGCTCTCGAGACTCTAGAAACATATCCCGTAAATAAGGAGCTATCCTATCAGGCCGGAGCTTATATAGCTCTATCGGCAAACCATTTGGACCCATAGCCTTACCCGAACGTAGGGAATGCATCGCCAAAGCCACCTCGTCTGCAGTTATTTTGCTATCCAAGAGCTCCCTGTCTGCGTCAGATAGACACGGCAGGGAGATATCTCGCAGCAATAAGTGAGAGTCTACCTCCGGCCTATCCGACACTGGAGAGTAGACTGCTTGAAAGTGTTCAGCAAAGCATGCCACTATCTCTGCCCGGTCGGTAATCCGAGTCCCATCCTCAATCTCAAGCTCAGGCACCACGCGATTCGCTCTATCCCTGTTATCTAGCCATGCTATCAACTTACCCGCTTTATCTCCGACATCGTAAGGACGCCACTGTTGTTTCCGACCAATAGTCTACGCAGTGTCAGTAACTAACGTCTTATATTCCAACTGTTTCAACCGCAAAACATGCATCTTGGCGCGGGTTACTTCTTGTTCTAGATCTAGCTCCAAGTCCGCTATCTCAGTTTCTATCCGCACTACTTCCTCATCTCTCTGTTTCTTGACTCCAGCAATCAAAGACAGGGCTTGTCCTCTCACCACAGTTTTGAAGGCTTCCCACAACGACACCGCGGAAGAGACCGAACCCTCATTCTCCTGAAAATAAAGATCTAAGGACTTCACTAGTTCACTACGGGTCTTAGGGTTCCGGAGATACCAAGGGTTAATCGGGGCTACCCGTCCCTCGGCCTCCGACGCCAATTCGACCCGAATCCATATAGGGGAGTGATCTGAAATACCTCGAGCCATATGTTTGACCTCCGCGACAGAGGAAGCCTGCGCCGCTGGTACCAACACGTAATCTATCCTAGAGAGGCTGCCATGTGCACCAGAGTGAAACGTGTATTGCCGCTGGGTAGGATGTAGTAATCTCCAACAATCCACCAGGCCTAGGGTGTCAATGAAATCAGGCAGCCAGCCCTGCGCCCCTCTAAGGGCTCTAGACGGATGTCTATCAATCATACCAGATACCACAGCATTGAAATCCCCACCCAGGATCAAGGACCCCCCAGGGAGATCGAGTAAAACCCGCCCCAGATCAGCAAAAGTTGTAGACTGCAAGCCCGGAGGAACATAGACAGAGACCAGGGAAAGTGTCGGACCCTCCCAACGCCCAGACACAGCAACATATCGCCCCATATCATCAAGGACTGTAGTATCAACCTCAAGCGGGAGAGAGTTTCTGACCAGGATTCCTACCCCCCGGGACCCAGAGGAGAACCCTGCGTGGGCGACAAGACGAAAACCCTTCCTGTTCATGACATGACATGTATTCCCAATCAAATGGGTCTCCTGAAGCAAGACCACATCAGGGGAATGACGTTTTAACAATTGGAATACAACCCCACGCTTGATCCCTTCCCCCAACCCATTCACGTTCCAACTCATCAATCTCAACCCCCTACCCCCATCACGAAAAAGGAAAAAGATCCAACCCCGGCCAGAGCCCAGCACTTCAATAAAAGAGACTTGCAATACGGTGCCTTGCGAAAAGAAAAACTGAAACCCCAACAAACCCCCACTCACCCCCCTGAAACAACCCCATGAAACACCCCCCACCCTGCACCCCTGCGTAAGACTAAAAAGCCACCCCAACTTGTAGTGTGCCTGTCGCCCCCACATCTAAACTAAGCTACAAAAAGTCGAGTTGAGGAGGAAAGAGACCCACCAGAAATCCCATACACCCCCCTGCTATCTACAAACGGTCATACAGCAACATTGGAACCCCACAGTGTTAGTCTCCGAAGCGTCCCCAGAAACCAGATAGATGATGTTCATTCCTGCTCCATCAAATCTCCCTCTGCTCCACCGGACCGTCGCTCTGGGTCTTGTCGGGCCGGCAGAGTGTCCAGCCAATCAGCCACCACCTCAGGCTTATCAAAGAAATAGGCCCACTCCTCATGTTCAATCCGCAACTTTGCGGGGAAAAGCATGGCATACTTGAGGCCCATATCACGGAGTCTCCTTTTTACCCCAAGAAAACTTAGTCTCTGCTTCTGGACCGATTGGGTGAAGTCAGGATAGAAGCTGATGGTAGAGTTCTCAAATTTCAAGGGTCCACCCGCTCGTGAGGCCTGAAGGATAGCATCTCTGTCCCGAAAGTAAATAATTCGCGCTATCATAGGCCGCGGCGGGGCACCGACCTTTGGCTTACCACCCGGGACTCTGTGGGCTCGTTCAACAGTGAAAAATTTACTCAGTCCCTTGGGTGCCAGATGGTTAGCGATAAGGTCTTCCACAAAGAGGTCAGCTGCCGGATCCTCTGCCTTTTCCGGAACTCCAACGATACGGGCGTTGTTCCACCGAGCCCTTCCTTCGAAATCTTCCAGGCGACGTGTAACAAGATCATTAGAGGCCCTTAAGTTGCAGACTTCAGTCTGCAGGTCTACTACATCGTTCGTCAAACTTGAAGTTTTTATATCCAAGGACTTAACTTTTTCGTTGGTTTTAGTCAAGTCCGTACGAATCAAGTTGACATCGATCGCCACCGTGTCCAGCTTATGAGCGAGAGTCTCCATTTGCTTCCCGAGGGATGATTTGATGCCTTCGATGGCAGCCATGATGTCCTGCAGAGTTGGGTCGGTTGTCGGAGGCATCGACTCCCTCGTCTCTACCAGTGACCTATCCGGTCCACTGGGAGACCCCTTGACCTGGGCATACCGATCCATTACATTAGTTTGGGTATATCCACCTCGCCTGGTAGTTTTAAACTTCTGTTTGTCACCCTCCGGTTTCCCCGCCATTACGGGAGATACCCAGGTAGAGTCCAAGGCAGGATCGAGGGGGGAAAAACCAACCAAGAGGACAGCCAAAGAACAATAGACAACACCCGACTGCCAGGAATGTTGACCAACACGGCGAAACGGGCGTGAAGCAGAAAATCAGGAGGCCTAAAAAATGGCGCCTGGGTGCCACACCAGAGTTAGCTGAGGGAGACAGCCAACCTTCTATCTAAAGATCAGCACTTCCAGCAATATGTGTCTCACTCGAATGTCAGGTTGGCCGTGTGTCCTTGATGGAAGAAGGGGGACGCTCCCGGCCCGGGATCTAGTCCAGGTGGCGAAATCGAAAGTGAAAGTAAGACCCGCTCCGGATGCTAACCACCACCTCAGGCCGATGTTATTCAATTACACCCCGGGCACACTGCCAACTCCAGCGCCGGGCATCCCCGAGTCCAAGGCCACAAACTGTCCGACACCACAGCTCCGGATTCCGGGGTCCGATCGGGACGCACGTTGCAGTTTTAGTTTCTCCTGTAGGTCATCTGTACGAAGACGTCAATAAAAATCAGGATAAACGACAGGATATATGCGGGAGGTTATGAGGGTCTCGAGAGCCCTGTGCTCACGCGGCCATCTTGGTTGCGCGCAAAGCTCCTCCCCCAAAAGGAACTGATTTAATGAACTTTCAATTTGGAAAGAAGATGATTTGGTTTTTCTTTTCTCTTAAGACTCAATATGTGTTGTCTTGTGCTCGGGGACAGTAATTCTTTCATCTTTATTTAAGCCACCTGTTGTGATGTGTTTGTTTAAAGGTCTGGTTCATATGTTTCAATCCAGGGCTTTTGTGATGCAAAAGTTGGGTCTTATTTTGGTGCCCACTTACCTTATAAATTCTCCATTTGAGCCAATGCACAACTGTCTTTTGCACCTACTGACTCTCAAAACACTCTTTCTTACAGCAATAACTTGAGCTCATGGCATAAATGAGCTACAAGCTCTGTCCTTTCATCCACCATACACCACCTGTTTCCTGGACAAACGAGAGTTGCGGACCTGTGTGACATTCCTGCCATAGGTTGTGGCTCCTTTTCCACTCAAACGGTCCATCACCTTTCAGTCAATTTTTCCTCCGCCTCATCCTTCGAAAACAACAGAGAGGCTTCACTACTTGGTCCCCCCAAAAAGAGCCTTGAGGTTTTACATTTATCTTAAAAAAGACCATCAGGTGGACAATCGGCTCTTTGTGTGGTTCTTTGGGGCAAAGATAGGGAAAGGGTGTACAAAAGGACAATATATTAAGATCTGCAATGCACTGGCTAAGAGGCAGCCTCCAGAAGGTCTGAGGGCTCATGCGACCAGAGCCAAGGCTGCACCATTGCTTTGGCATGTTGACTACCTGTCTTGGACATCTGTCAGGCAATGATGTGGGCATCAATTCACATGTTCACAAAGCACTACTTCTTTAATAGCCAGGTACGGTAGCAAGGTAACATTCTATCAAGTCCTGCAGGACTTTTTGGGTTAACGCATTCCACAAACACACTGCCTTAGGAGGTACTGCATTGGTATCTAATCACAAGTTGAGAACTCTGCAGTTAGAAAAATCCATCAGAAGAACAAGTTACTTATTTTAGGTAACGCTCTTTCTGGCTAATACTCTATCTATCCCCAGATTCCTCACTGCCCTCCCAGCTCCTCATTTAGTAGAGTGGATTCTTTTTTCAGTCTATAAGATGGTCCCAATTTAGAAATCAGCACACTGTCACATTTGATGGGTTTTTAAGCTCCACATCAGACTGCACTGAAAGACTCAAGAAGGAATGCAACATTAGCATGCCTGGGTGTTTTTTATATGTGGCTTCGGGATCATTTCTGGGGCAGAACATAGCTGTACACCGCCACATGCTGGTATGCAGGGACAGTGATTGCTGAGAAAAATATCTGGATCCAGTTAAAATCCTGGAGGTATTTGCAAAGTGGGAAATCTGCAGCTAGATTATCCACCAGAAGGAGCATTACCGAAGGAAGTTAACTTGTTCAAGTGAGTACAATTGAAGTTAAGGAAGAAATCAACTGGAATACTGATTGCACCTATGAAATGTTGAAGTTCAACCATCATCACCTGATGAGATAGATGTTTAAAGCACTGATTAATAGAGAAGACACCCAATTTAGGCTACCCATGACTTCAAGGAAAGGCAGTGTTTTCTTTGACGGCATTGGAAGTCTAAACCTGGTGGCTGAAATGCAAGAAAATCTGTGAATGTCATACACTTGTTAGGCCATATAAATGAGAAGGGCTCCCACCTCATGGAGATTGCTGCCACTTTTACTTGTCTAGTTCCCAGGTTAGAAAAATGATAAAGCTACTAGCTCAGTCTCGGAATGTTGCATAGGGTCCTCCTAGGCTGGTCAGAAGAGCAATAGCTAGATCCCTGGGATGGCCGTATTGTTCCAAGTACTCACCCCTTTTGGAATTTGAAGAGGTGTTCAAGAGGCTTCCGAAGCAAGCAGCGCCAGGCAGGCCAGGCTTCCCAACATCAGCAAGACCCCTTTGTACGTCAGTACAATGTTAGAGGTTGCCAAACCCAGCCTTCCTCATCCTCTTCCCCCCCAGCCCCATCAGTCACTGTAGTTCATCCTGGAAGCAGCATGTGCTGCCGGTTGGAGGTCAGGTATCTAGTTTTCTACAGGTGTTTTTCTAGTTTTCTAGGCTATTAAGCCTAACCAATGGGTTCATAGTTTGTAGAAAAGGTGTACAACCTTGCCACCCCCAATTCCCACCAAGTAGTCCCTACAGCTGGATGATCACCTGTAGATACTGCAGTAGGCAGTGGCAGTCCTACTGCGTAAAAGAGCGGTTGAGTTGGTCCCAAAACAGGAAATTGGTCAGTGATGCTACTCCTGGTAACTTCCTGCTTCTCAAATATTACGGTGGTCTCTGTCCAATCCTAGTCCTCAGGTTCTGGAGATTGTACCTGCACAAGAAAACGTTCAATATGCTGTTGCTCGCTGTAGGAAAGTAGGATCTGCTTTAATGGTTACCCCACCTTTTTGCTTGATGTAATGCTGTTTCTGACTAGTCTGACTGGGATCCTGCTAATCAGGACCCCAGTCGCTGCGCTTTCTCCCCTAAATTGATATGGTAAGTACTTAGGTACATTCCAGAGTGGACACTGGTGTACACTTATCAGTCCCTAGTATATGGTACTAAGGTAGCCAGGGCATAGGTACACCAGGGGCCCCCATGGGCTGATGCATGTATTATGCCACCCATGGGAGACCACTCAGTCTGTAACTACAAGCCTGCCATTGCAGCCTGTGTAAGCTGGTGCTAGCACCACTTACGAAAGATATAGGTTTCCCTATATCTAAGGTCACTGCACTTAAAACCTATAAGCCCCCCCCGAATCAGGCCTTTCAATCCTGAAGGCATGGTGCTCGGTTCTAAGTGTGAGGGTGCCCCTGCATGAGCAGGACACCCCTACAGCCTACGGAGTCCATTCTCACGGGTTTTGAGCGAGCAATGTAACATATAGAGGGGAACCGCATCATTACGCGATGACCATCTCGAAACTGGCTGTAACGAATCCTTTCATGTTTGGTATCAAACATGTTGGAAGAATCATACCTCCGAGGTATGATTCCATGCACCGTAAAGCTCCTCCGGGAGGCTCTCAGTGCTCGCGGTACCAGTCTTCTAGACCCAGACAGCACAACATGGCTGCTGCTGACCAAAGACACGATTCTGCCCTCCTGCTGCTGAACTAAGCTCGAGCAGGGGAAGGCAGAACAATAGGTATCCTGTCACAGGGAGGTATGACCATCTCCCAGACAGGGTTTAGTGTAATGAGGTCGGGTGGGAGCACTTGCTAGCGCCACTCAGTCTGCTTGAAGGGCACACTCTGTGCCCTCCTTGCATTGTCCATTTCAAACCAGCTCAGGGATTCTTTGGCTCACGCTCTGGTGCGAAACTGGACAAAGGACATGGGAGTATTCCCCCCACTGTCCGACCCCTCCCCTGGGAGGGAACCCTGAATTTTCCCATCCCTTTCCCTAGGGTACTTAAGGACTTACCTGAGGGTGGGTCCCTAGATTCATCGTGGGGCAAGATTAATTTCAGACACCACTTCTTCAACCGTTTGGGCTCTCTGGACTTCACTCTGGGCATCAAGGCTGCAACTGGGAAGACTCCTGCTGCTCTTGATCTCATCGCCCTGCTTGTCTGCTGCAACGTCCGTGCCTGTGCACTATACAGGAACCTTCCAAGGCCTGTGGACATCCAAGACACCTGAAGGAATCTCCCTTGAAGTGAAGGAGTCACTTCCCTGCATCTGAAGGCACCACAACTAAGCAGATCGGTCTGCTTATCCTTTTCATCTAGGGCAATCTGTCAGCTTGCCTACTGTAGAAAAGCAGGACCTGCTTTCATGGCTAACCCAACTTTTTGCTGGTGTCATTATGTTTTTTTGACTAGTCTGACTGGGATCCTGCTAATCAGGACCCCAGTCTCTGTGCTTCCTCCCTAAATTGGACCTTGGTGAGTACTTAGGCACCCCCCAGAATGGCTATTGGTGTACCCTTATAAGTCCCTAGTATGTGGTACTAAGGGACCCCGGGCATAGGTACACCAGGGTCCCCCATAGGCTGAAGCATGTATTATGCCACCCAAGGGAGACCACTAAAATTGTGACTACAGGCCTTCCATTGCAGCCTGAGTACGCTGGTTCTAATGCAACTTACAACAGATATAGGTTCCCTATATCTAGGGTCACTGAACTTAAAACCTATAAGTCTCCCCTACAGCAGGCCTTTACAATACCGAAGGCAGGGTGCACGGTTCTAAGTGTGAGGGTGCCCCTGCATGAGCAGAACACCCCTACAACCTTCGGCGTCCATTCTCCCGGGTTGTAAGTGAGACATCCATATAACATATAGAGGGGCACCACTTCATTACGTGATGACCATCTTGAAACAGGCTGTAATGAACCCTGTCATGTTTGGTATGAAACATGTTGGAATCATACCTCCCACACCGTAAACGGTGTGCGAGGTATGATTCCAAGCATTGTAAAGGCACTCAGTTAGGCCCTCAGTGCTCCCGGTACCACTCTTCTATTCCTGGACAGCACAACATGGCTGCTGCCGACCAGAGACACAATTCTGCACTTCTGCTGCCGAGCCAAGCTCAAGCAGAGGAAGGCAGAGCAATAGATATCTAGTCACCGGGAGGTGCGAAGACCTTCCAGACAGGGTTTAGTGTATTGGGGCCAGGTGGGAGCTCATGCCAGTTTCACTCAGTCGGGCTTGAAGGGCACATTTGTTGCCCTCCTTGCATAGTCCAGTTCAAACCAGCTCAGGAAGCTGTTGGCTCCCACTCTGGCGCGAAACTGGACAAACTGAATGGGAATATCCTCTCCACTGTCCGACTTCTCCCCTGGAAATGAACCCTGAATTGTCCCAACCTTTTCCTTAGGGTTCGTCGTGAGGAAAAACAGCCCAAATTACAACCAATGCCCAGGCTGCTGGCACAAGACGCCTCTTAGTACCCATTTTGATCAGTTACCAAATGAAGAGACGGGCGCTGGAAGCGGGAGTGCAAGAACAGATTTTTATTTCTCATGAGGAGAGCCTGTCATTTCGGACACGCGCACAATGTCTTCAAGAGGTGCTCTAACAAGTTTCTCTGAGGCTCCGTCTTTTATACACAGGTTTACTATGCACAAACATTCCTTATTGCAATAAAGAAACTTTGAAGTACGAAAAGGCACGTTGGAATCCCAGCTTCAGGCCTATTCCCATGCCTGTCGCTCGGATGTCGTTTCCCCTCCCAAATGTAACATGTGATTGTAATCTTGCAGCCGGACATTCCAACAGGACACGAGGGCAAGAGGGGGTGGTCAGATCTAAGGTTGGGCAGGCGATAAGATCGGGCACTTCGGTTGGTGTATCACGTTTTGCTATGCGGGGCCAGGGGGGGTACATCCATGAGGCTTTGTTTTATGACTTGGGACCGGGTCGAGAGGCCAGGTGTAGCCGGAGGAGGGTCATCAGAAGAGGGGAAGGGTGTTCCTGGGAGGAATGCAGGGGGTGTCGGTCAGGCAGGGGTGTCATTTTTAGAGCGGGGTCGCGCAGAGGGAGAGGGTTTTATGGCCTATGCATGAGAGAGCGGGGGTGTTCAACGGGGAGGGGGGCGTGCTGGGGATTTAACAAATGGGCAGAGAGGCCTTGGTGCCTAAAATGGCTGTTGTGTACGTGCGTGCATGGGCCTATGCTGGCGGGATGATGCGGTCAATGCTTCGCGGTATTCGTTCTGCTTACAGCGAGGGGTATGGTGAACACAAATGAACGCCGCTTATGTACATATACATTGTCATTTTCCACAGTCGCCGCTTTTTAACATAAGTTAGTTCATTTCCGTGTTTATCATAACTGACGGGGTGTACATATAGCCATGTGTGGTCAATGAAATAGCGTTTGTCAATACTGGCGGATTGCATATAACCATGTGCAGTCGATGCGATAGATGAGGTGCAATACATATGAATTTACATTTGTCGTGTTATATATACGAGTCTAGAGATCGGTATACTACTCAGTCGGAGTCAATCAAGGAAATGTTCAGACACATCATGGAACCATGTTCTGACTCTCTCTCCGGCGGTATCAATGTACAGTCAAAAGTGACCGATGAAACATTTTGAAAGCAATACAAAGTGGTTGAGGGAGGGATTCAGTTCAATACAAGCAAGTAGTCAGGGGGGGGTAGAAAGTTCAGAAAGGGGGAGGGGGATCCATCCTTACACGTCGCAGGGTGCGATCTGTCCTCTGCTGTTAGACCACAGTCCTGTTTCCTAACTAATCTTTTTTAAGGGTGCCTCATGCTGGGCACCTGCATTTCTTTCTCCTTCCGTGGCAAACCCTATTCTTCCTAAATGCTGTTCTTCTTCTCTGAGTCAAAATCCATGTGAAAAAAAAAAGGGGGGGGTTGTCGGATAATCGAGGGAAGAGAGGGCGGAGTGGGATCAGATTTTTGAGACAAACCAAGGGAGCAAAGGATAACGAGCAGGCAGGCCCATCAATCGGGCTCAAAGGGGCGGGGACTTCTGGCACGCGTGGGTCAGCAAGCAGAGGGCTTCAAGGCAGCCCTCCATCCTTTCATTTTCCGTGTTTGAGAGTGGTGCCTCGTCCCGCGTCTCGTTGCTCTGCGGCTCCACCTTTGGTCGAGGTCACATGTGCTTCATGATCTGCGGCTAGGCTGTGCGTCACGTCCGGCCCCTCTCCTCCGGTGATTGTGTATCTTTGAATGGGTACAAAACAAGCTTTAGAGAACTGGCAGGAGAAGACATTTATACATTTTAATTCCGCCCCCAATCTTAAGTAGTTGGGGATACGTTCATCGGTCACGGTCAGAAGTTATCACTATGGAGTATGTATGTGGGCATTTCTACTGAGTTTGTACTAAGTCTATTTGGCGTTCATTCATGACGTATATGGAGAGAAGTCAGACTCCTATCAACTGCATATTCCATCAAACTCGAAATCGGATCCTTCGGTAGAGACTTGTCTTTCTAACCCAAGCCCTGGCAGTCTTCTATCATCTTGAGAGAGGGACAGAGGCTAAACATTCTTTTCTCGGGGAGCAACGGCTAATCAGGGTCATCAGTTATACTTCAGGGTATGGAGCTGGGGTCAATCGGGAGAAACGAGGACGCTTTTGACATCCGTACTTGGGTGCAGAGAGGTGGGGCAATCTGGGCATTGGGGATTGTGTTTCTAACGAACTGAGAACAGAAGGCCACTGACATATAGTCCCCCTATAAAAAAGGCCAGATTAGGGGACATCAGTCGTCTTACCTGTCCTTTCCTTCTTAGCCAATTCAAGTTCCATCATTTTACAGAAAGGAGAGGTAGTAATATGGCAAATTACAATTGTTTTAGTTTCTGTCAATTTTGCCGAACACCTTTGTGTTAAAAAACCAATTAGGCTTGTGCCGGCGGGGCACAACGTTACCACACAAAGGAAGAGGGAACAGGGGGACCCTCAGAGAGAGAGTCGTCCGCATTTTAAACGAACTATTCAGTACACGTACGACATGGAGAGAGAGAAAGAGAGAGAGAGAAACGTGTACAATAATAGGCCATTTAGTGCGCACACAACACAGAACAGCAGGGGTCAAGTTATATAGAAACACAGGCTGAGGGACGACGTAGATCCATACATTACGTACACATGAATTCAGGCGGGGGGGAATAGTACATGCATTATATACAAGAATCCAAGACAAAACATAGAATAGTACTTGGCCAGAAAGATTACTTCCTGCATGCTGCGCATCCTTAGTATCCTACTTAATTCATCTGGCTGCCTTTGCTGGTGGCCTCGGTTGCAAATACTTACACCTTTGTCAATTGTTCGGGAACTAACCTGGTCGGGCTAATACTCACGGTGGGATCTTCGAATCATTTTTAGCGAATGGGCATCCAGGCTGAGGCAACGGAGGGTGTCAGTCGGGAGAACAATGGGGCCGCTTTGAGTTTCATGTCTATGAGGGTGCAAGAAGGAGGTGGTAAATCTTAAACATTGACAATATTCCTAGTCTTCCAGGAGGAGGGTACTTGGGTAAACCTCACCCCGGAATATTCCTGAACCTTTCCCTATTTAGCTACCGTATGAATTCACTCATGGGTGCACGTCATTCTTGGTTGCATTATTTGGGGTGCCGGTTGGAGTCATATTTTGTCATACTGCAATAACCCGCCAAGTTTCTGCTTCAGGCCACCCTCCCAGTCGCTGGGTTCAGAGAGAGAGAGACAGTCGTTTCTAAGTAAGGGAGTGCTATATCTTTGTTTGTTCGTCGTGTATAGGCACCATGTTCAGACCCCTTTTCCCCATTCCATCGGCCGTTCGATCATCACTTAAGTCATACATAAAACATTTCTCTTATCAATCCAAACGCGTGCAACGTGTATTCAGTCGAGCTATACACATCAGGGCATACACGCGTGCATTCATATCACACAAATTCGTCACGTTCTCAGGGGCAGTCCCCATAGACAATATACAATTTTTCCGTGCGGAACCATGGCGTGTTGCTTAGGTCTTCTCCATACTCTAGTGGATGTTCCGATGTGTGGTAAATAAATAAATAATACCCTATTTTTGACTAGACTTATAGCATAACAGATAGCTCAATAAATAAGAGTCAAGATTCGAGGTAGTAGGAGTTTCTGCAGGTTTATTACAGCATAAGGACAGGATCAGGACAACCTGCATAGGAACAGAATGACAGGGCCCAGCAGGACAACTGGGGCCCAGCAGGGGAAAAGAGGCCCAGCAGAACAAAAGGATCCCAGCAGCTGCTGGGGCTGGGTCTGGGATGAGCGCGCTAACATTTAATAACAAAACATTGACTTATATACATAGCGCAAACACATAGCATTACATTGCAGTAGGCGTAACAGTAGGTGGAGTAGGAGGCGTGACGCGTAGCAGTCGCGAGAGATAACAGAAATAAGAGGTGTAACTGGGAGTTTACTTAGACATGTGATGCAAACGTAACAGAATATGTCATGAATGGGCGGAAACATTGGAGGGGGCTACCTAAGGAGCCGGGACCTCTAACCTAATGGTGCGCGAAAACTGGCAATGACGTATTACTAGGAGAAGCTGGGGGCTACGAACTCTGTGCTAGGAGCAGAGACTAGAGTCTGGAGGGTCGGAGCGACATGTGCCTGAACCCTATCTGGTATCTAATGTTTAGGGAACATGTTGATATAAACTAGAAGTCATGAGGGGAAAAGCTAACTTGATTCTAAGACTGGACCATGCATTATTCTACATGTAGTGCGTGAAGAATATTAAATGACCATTAAATACAGTATTTCTCTAACGTGGAGACGAGAAGGCTAGACAATGACGGAAACTATTGATGCAGTTCAGTAGCTTAGGAATGCAGAGGAGGAGGACTGAACTGATAGCTGGAACTATAACATACTTTTGGCAGACTCAGAGGCAGAGCCGGGGTGCACCGGGCACTGCGAGGGAGGAAGTAAGTGAAGGGTCGAGGATACAGGTGGGGGCTGTATCGCTCCTCAGCGAGGCTTTCAGGAGACAGGAGCTGAATCTGTGATCCGGGCCCTTTTGAGGCCTAGAAACGGGGACTTTATAATTGAATAACGTGCACACTGAGAAACGTGGCAACATTACTTACATAGGCCTGATATTCGTAGTATTCACGAGGACTGGAAACTAACATACTAGAGGTGGACACAACTGTAATTGCGTCTTTAATCAGAAATGGGGAATAACATATGCATATTGATCATGCACACATAACATATGATGGATGAAGCGTAGGGACACAGAACATGGCAAAATTTACTTTTCCACATTCCCTCCTTGTCACTACGTTTCCATCAGGAAACATCAATATTCATGATACCGTCTATCATTTCATACAGTACCATTTGCTCGTCTCGAATTGTCTTGGAACGAGATTTAGAACAGGGCTTGGGACGGGGAATACAAGAGGTAGCACACATGCTGCAAATCGCAGGGCCACATTGTATACAGAGGCAGCAGCTAAATATAATCGCTACTGCAATACCTAGAAAGGACAGGACTTTCCATCCCCATACGGAAATTATATTCCAGAACCAACCGGACCATGTCCAGGTGCCTGGATCTCGGTGTAACAGATGGGCAATTTTATGGAGTCTGGTTATAGCTGAATAAACAGACGGCGCGTTATTTGGAATGAAAATACAACAACTGGATCCGAGAATTCTACAGGCCCCGCCCCTATCGGCCAGTATGACGTCAAGGACGAGACGATTCTGTAAAACGACAATTCTCATAAAGGATTGTTCTTCAGTTAAGTTACCTAGAGCGGAGGCAGTCTCATCTACTACTGCTTCAAGGGTTTTTGTTAACCTACGAATGAGCTTACTATTTACAACTGTACCTAAATAAGGGAAAACACCTTTATCTATATCAATGAATTGCTCTGCGGCAGTTTCAGTATAATCGACAATCGGGAGATTTCTCTTGTGTCTAGTGTGTACTAAGAAAGAATTCCTATGATAGTCAGGTGGGGCTAGAAAAACAGGTGGCAGTAGGAAAGCAATATAACAGGTTCCCTCCCAATCGAGAGGCAGACGGACATATGCAGTTTGACCACAAATAAAATAAGAATGACGTGAAGCTTTGAAAATAGATTTCCCACTGTCACTATACTGGATAACAGTAGTACATTCACTATGACCTATATGTACAGAACCATAACTACGGACACATAATTCGCCTTTGACTGGTAGTACTGAAATAGCGGGTGAGTCTGGAGTAGTATCAGACTGAACATTCAGAACCATGAAATTCGACGAATAATTTCCTAAATTATATACTTCATTTTCTAAATCTAAACCTGTTCTGTGGGGGAAACCTTGCTTGTCTGGAAAACATGTACTGTTAAGAAAAGACATATCTGTTGAGGATGACGTTAACGTGGACCATGCTCCACACGAACCATTGTGTGAGAATGGATAAGGAAAGAGTGGCAGAACTCCCTTCGGTGTCTGGAAAGGGGGGAGTCGACCACACACCCAACAATTAGTGGCATTGCTGGTCTGGTGTGAATAATGTAACATACGGATAAATGTGTTATCACGCATAGCGAGGCGGTATGCATATTCGTGAGGAGGCAGATCACTAAACGTGTGCTCTACTGTAGCATGAGCAGACATATTTACATGAGGAACTGAAAAACATAGATAGAAAGCATAACTGGTGCAGGAAATCATTATGCTGATGAATAATACGAAACTCAGAAAAACGATACATTTGATTGAACTTTGACTGACTCTCTCACTATGGGGGTCTATTTTATACATGTCAGAAACAGTCTAACCGTTTCACCTAGGGGAGGACTTATACAATCAAACTGGCTGACTTATTAGACCTGAGCTTTAACTTATACTCCTGTTGCGGAGTTTTCTCTAACAAGGGAGGGGTTGTAATAATGTCTTGTGCGGGACAGTCCTTTAAAACAATGTTCCGGCAATCCTTCGAATCCTGGGAAATGTTCTTGAAAATGTTTTTGAAGACTGGTTTCGGTCCTTTGAAAAGTTTTACATGAGAAAGGTGGACCCACCCCTTCCTGCCTTCCAACTTGACGGCAGTTCGGGTGGTCAAGAGGACCTGACGTGGCTCCTTCCAACGTGGTTCCAGTGGACTTGATCTGTCGAAATTTCTGATCATCACAAGGGACCCTGGAACGATCTCGTGCGGTGCCACCTCGGTATTGTCTGGAAATGCGGCGGCAACCTGTGAACGACATGAGTTGAGGGCAGACATCAAGGAAGCTAGGTAATCTGTCAGCATATTACATGAAACATCGGTAATACTTCGGGGTCTAGGAGTACCCCACATGTTAGGGGGGCGGCCGAAAACGACCTCATACGGGGACAGACCTGATCTGGAATGTGCGACCATACGCATGTAAAACAGAGCGACTGGCAGAGCTACTAACCAGTCCACACCCTTGTCTTTACAAACTTTTGCTATACGGATTTTCAGAGTCTGATTATGCCTTTCGACTAGTCCAGCTGCTTCTGGATGGCGTACACAATGGAACTTCCACTGGTACCCTAACAACAGGGAAACGTGTTTCATGAGTTCAGATGAGAATGGCTGGCCGTTATCAGAATATACGACTCTAGGGAGTCCATATCTAGGGAAGAATTCACGAACCAACTGCTTGGCAGTGGTCGCGGCTGTGTAATCTGGGACTGGATATGCTTCTGTCCACCTGGACAAAGCGCATACAACTACAAGGACATACTTGAAACCTCGACATCGCTCCATTTGAATATAATCCATCTGGAGGACCTCAAAAGGGTGGTCAGGGGGCTGGAAACCACCTTGTTCCACCGGGACACTTTTACCTGGATTAAACTGACAACATATCATACAGGTACGGACTTTCTGCTTGGCTGCAGCTCGTAAATGCTTGTTGAACCAAATGTTCTGGATACTGTCTAACATAGCTTTTTCTCCTAAATGTGCTGGACTATGTGCGGTATTGATAATGACTTGAACCATAGAATCGGGGAGAAACCATGTGGCTCTACCCTTCGTTAACCATCCTTGATCTGTCTGGACCCCTCCTTGTACAGACCATTTCTTGATTTCATCGGGAGTAGCATGTGACTGGATATCTATGACATCTTGAGTAGGGTCCTTAACTGTCATGCATGTAGTCAGATCTGGAATATGTATCTGATTAACTGGAATGTCTGGAGTCTGTGCTGTAAGTTTGGCTGTGCGGTCTGCTAAATCATTACCTTGAGAAATAATGTCTGTAACTTTCGTATGTGCTTTGCACTTCATGATAGCAATAGATGTCGGTAAATGTATGGCATCTAACAGGGCTTGAATAAGGAGACCATGCTGAATCTTGGTTCCATGAGAAGTCATAAAACCTCTCTCCTGCCAGAGCACTCCGAAGTCGTGTACAACTCCGAATGCGTAACGTGAATCTGTGTACACATTAACCTTCAGGTTCTTGGCATGTATACAGGCTTGTGTCAGAGCGACTAGCTCTGCTGCTTGAGCGGACAGGGTATCAATACGGTGTGTTTCAATAACTTCAGTGTCAGTAGTTACTGCATACGCGGCGACTAGTTCTCCTGTACTAGTTCTCATACATGAACCATCCACATAAAGTGTCAGGTCAGGATCTGGTAACGGAATGTCTGTCAGGTCTTGTCTTGGCTTTGTCGTAATGTTAACTACTTCCACACAATCATGTGTGTCTGGATTTGAACTAACTGATGGTAACAGTGTAGCAGGATTCAGGACGTTGCAGCATCTAATTTCTATGTGTGGCTGGAACAGTGTCAATTCATAACCTGTTAAACGTGCAATTGTCAAGTGCTGAGTTTGTGTTCGGTTTAAAAGAACTTCTACTGAATGTGGGACCTGTACTGTCAGGGAATGTCCTAAAACTATAGAATCACTTTGTCTGATAGCTAGTGCTGTGGCTGCAACTGACTTGAGGCATGCAGGCAACGCCTGGGCGACTGGATCTAATGTGCTCGAAAAATAAGCACAGGGCTTGTATTGACCTGCTTGATCTTGTGTGAGGACCGATAATGCTGTACCTTCGCGTTCTGTAATGAAAAGTGTAAAAGGCTTACTGTAGTTCGGTGTAGCTAGAACTGGAGCTTGACATAAGGCTTTCTTTAACTCGTTGAAACTAAGTGTATGGTCAGATGTCCAAGGGAGGACAGTCGATACGGCTGCCTCCTGTGTCGTTAACTGTATCAGTGGCTTGGCTAGGAATGCATACTGGGGAATCCATTGTCTACAATAAGAAGTAAGGCCGATAAAGGCACGTACCTCCTTCTGGGTTCTGGGCCGGGGAAGACTCGCTATTAACTGGATACGGTCGGGTGTCAACTGCCTACCCCTCTTGGACAGCAAGTGTCCTAAGTATACCACTTGCTGGACACAGAATTGAAGCTTCGAAGGTGACACCTTGTGCCCCATCTCGGCTAGAAAATACAGAACTGTAAGTGATGCTCGCTCGCAAGCACGTTCAGAACGGGCTGTGATCAGTAGATCATCGACATACTGGAGCAGGGCAGTGTCAGTTGGCATGTGAATGTTGTCTAGTTGTCTCTTGAGTGCTTGACTGTAAATACTAGGGCTTTCTGTGAAACCTTGAGGAGCGCGTGTGAACATATAGCTCCTTCCATTTAAACAGAATCCGAAAAGAAACTGGCTGTCTGGATGAATTGGAACACTAAAAAATGCATTCTTGAGGTCAATAACAGTAAAAAACATGGCTTCGGAATCAATGGCTGTTAACAGGGAAGAAATGTCTGGGACAACTGGGTACTGAGGAATAATACATTTATTAAGCTCTCGTAAATCAATCACTAATCGATATACTGGGGGTGCATTTGGATCAGTACGTTTCATGACTGGAATGATCGGAGAATTACATACATTGGAGTCAGTTTCTACAACTACTCCTTGAGCCATGAGCTCGTCAATAATTTTGGATAAGGCTGCTACAGCCTCAGGTGGCAATCTGTACTGCCTGATTCGTGGTAACACTACACCTGGTTTGAGAGTCACACGATAGGGTGTGATTTGCATGTAACCTACATCAGTTGGACCTTGCGCCCATAAATGCTGCGGAACATTAGACAATCTTGAATCAAAATCTCGTAATACATAGTGACCCTTAAAGTCACGTAGGAACAGACGTATTCCCTCTGGGGAACAGCAAATAACTGCACCTAACTCTTTCAGTGTCTTAATGCCTAATAGATTTTCTGGACATGACTTAGTAAGTAACAGATCAGTAGTACGGGACAATGGACCTACTTCTAGAGTAACTGGCTTAGATATTTCATTAACTATGGGTTTTCCTGAAAATCCAAGGGAAACATTTCTTGAGCCTGAGAGCGGAGCCCCTGGAACTTCGGCGTGACTAATTGTGGTCCTACTTTCCCCTGTATCGATCAAAAACTTTCTGTCTTTCCCTAATACTTGACTATGAACATAGGGACCTTCTTGGTCTACAGGTATCTCGATGAGAGGCAAGCCTACCTCCCTCTCTAGGCTGTTTCATGAATATGACTGGTACTCTGGATACTCGGACTGTGCATACTGGTACATCTGCGATGTAACGTGCTGTGTTGCAGCAATAGGCTGCGGTACTGTAACTGTCTGTAGTGCATTCTGTGACTGAGGAGTCTGTGAAACTTGTTCTTGTCTCGGCGGACGTGGTCTTTCTTTAGTCTTACCAGTAGCTATGTTGTGTTTCAGAACTGCACACTCGTTTATAAAATGACCTGGCTGTTTACAATAATTGCAGTTCCCTTTAACGGGAGCCGCAGGGTGACTGGCTTGATTCGGACCTCTCTTCTGACTGTCTTGAGGAATAGACTGTGCAACTAGCACTTTCATTTTCGTGTCTTTCATACGTTTTCTTTCGTGTTCTTGCTCTTCTCTAATTCTATTCTGGTGATACTGAAGCATCTGGAGCATCTGGGACGGAGTATTTGCTTGCCAGGTGCTTTCGACTTTCAAAACTCGGTTTTTAATTTGTGGACTTGAATTCTCGACTAATTTGGTAACGAAAAGATGAGGGTATGACTCACTACTTGTCTTGAGACCACTGTTAATACTGAAGCATTTCTCAAATCTAGAATAAAAATCACTAATGTCTTCATCTTGTTTCTGTTTACAGGCTGAGATTGCATCCCAGTCTTCTTTCCTAGTTGTCAATAATCTGGGTAAAACTTGAATCAATAATTCTGGTAATTCTTTACATTTATCTCCAAGACCGGTACCTGGTACTCGTGCCTTGTCTTCAGCTTCTAGAGCTGCCCAATCGATCTTTTTCTCTCCCACCTCCCATTCTTTTTCCTTTAACTTTTCATACACCCCTGCGGGTAGCAGGACCTTTAACATTTTAATGATATCTGGGTAAGTGTATTCTCCCATACGGAGCATGTCTTTTAATTCTCTATGGAACCCCGCTGGATCTTTGTCATGACAGGGGATTAATTTCTTCATTTCAAGGAGTTCCATCTTTGATATCGGAGTGTATACAAACACTCGTTGCATTACGCCACCCGCCCCTTGGACTGGGTGGACTTCTCGTAGCGGATTCTGTCTGTCTATGTAAAATGGTTTACTTTCTGGGGGTGAGACATGAACAAAATGCGGGTTCAGGAACGTTCTATATTTGTGGCGCTGTTCTAGAATGACACTAATTAAATCGGTACCTAGACCTCTCCATCTGTACTGGAGTAACTCGTTCAGGATATCATGTAACGGACCTGGATCAGAATGTTGACCCTCATACAGGGTAATGAGGTGCTGGATCATATACATACCCACCAGTCGTTGCTCGGCTGGGGGCAGTTTCAGAAACATTTGTGCCACTATTTCGTCTGGAAAAGTGGTAGAATCAGTAATCCATCGGACTGCTGATCGGGCTAGTTCTTGTTCATGCATAGTACTTAATTCGCTATAACCGACTCGTGATTTCAGGATGTGATCGGTAGCTTGAAATACTTGTTCTAGAGAGCCTCGTTCTGGTGCTGGATGATGAAACATAGACTTAGGTTCTGGACGTAAATGGCGATCTGGAAATCTGGATTTTCCTACATACGCTATTCTGGCGGGATTCTCGTCTTCCTCTTCAGGATCAGAGATACTTTCTTTCTCGCTTACTTGTGCTGCTTTACGCTGTTCGTGTAACCTTATTATTTCTTTACGAATCTTCTTGTACATACTTTCCATGGCACTAATGGTCTTGTGCTTACCCTCGGCTATATTATCACTCCACCTTGTCAGGATTCTCATTTCGGCGGGATCTTTAGACGGGTAATCTTGTTCTCTTATTAAACAATTGATCAGGAACTTTAATATCATGAGCTGAATCTCGGCTTTCCTTTGAGACATAATCTCGCCAATACTTTCTGGATCATCCCCTGTACGGATGAAACGATATATTCTGTCTAGATCTTCTTTCATATTTGGTAAGGTGACTAGATACTCGGTCACCCTTCTTACGCGTACGGAATATAAAACCATATTATACTCGCCTGGGACTGTGTCATAGACGCATTCGGCAAGGGCTTGTCTGATTTCCGTAACTGACTTATTACTTTTAGGAGTACGCTGTGATGCTTGAGCATGTAATTCGAGTGCTGACAAACGCTTGTGTGGCGGCGGGGTTTGAGGAGGACCTCCTCCTACGGCCCCTAGACTAGAATCGTCGACTGACATTCTTCGTACTGGCAGGGTCGGTAATTGTAACGTGGGCTGAACTTGTATGGCAGGCTGACCCGGGGGTACCGTAACAGGTACTCCGGTGTCTGGAGGAACGGGAAGTGCCTGATTTATAGGGACAGGCGGAGCGCGAACTGGATTTGCATATTCTGGAACTGTGTCGTCCAAATAGGACGAAATAAAAATATCAGCTGCGGTCGGTTTGTGACGTAGCTTGGTCGGAACTAATGGTGGCGGGAAATTACTGGGTGCCTCTGGGGTCGCTTTTGGCAAGCCTTCGGCAAGGAGAGGATACATACCCTTAATAAGGGCATGCCTCTGTCTGTCTGACTGTTCGGCTTTGACTTGTTCACCTATCTCGATTAATTCTCTTTCTTGGGCTCGTTCTTGGGATTCTCTACTTAACTCTGACTTTCTGACTTCCTTTTCCGTTCTTCTATGCGCTTCCTTACGCCATAACTCGATGGCATCTTTCTGTGACTGTCTGGCTTTCTTTTTCCATAATGCTTCTTCTACTCGCATGATACATTCGGCATCCCATGTACCCGATACGGGCCATCTATACTTTTCTTCTAACTGTTTGGTATACTCTACCCATAAATCTAGATACAATATGGCGCTTATGCCATGTTTCTGATACATAAAGTGACCTGGACTGTCCCTAGGCGGAACAGGAACTGCTGCTTCCAGCAGACCCTTTCTAGTTTTTAACTGACGTAACTTGGAAAAGAGCGGCATTCTAAACTTGAATCGGAACACAATACAATACACGAAAAACAATAACAATTGGGAAAACAATTCAGGCATACCACGACATTGGAAATACATTAAACAATATCATAACATAACAGTTCAAACAGAATACTACCTGAAAATACTGAAAACAGAAACAGAACAGAATTCTCGAGAACGGAACAGACTAGAATTTCTGGATGCACTGCTATAACAGTACGGAACATACCGGTCCCATAAAGGAACGCATCAAGACCCGTATCCACCTAGGTGAACACTTCGTTTGTGGGCTTGGGTACCACCAACCCACGGACCAGGAGTCAATTTAGACTGACCCTGTCTAGACACTACCCCAGCAATGGTACTCACCGGGCAGCACGGAACGGAAGGCCTCGGACTGGACTGGACGACGACGACGAACTTCGGACCTCGGACTTTAGTTACGGGTGGGCCTCCGGATACCTCGGACCTTGGACTCTCGGCTTGGGCTCTGGTCGGGACTCGCCGCGTTCCTCCACCGTCTCGTTCGGATGCTGGACCGCCTCCTCCGTCTCCTCCGTGGGCCTGAGGGATACTTTGAAGCAGAAATATCTGCACTTGGCCAGTATGGTTCCGTCACGACTGCAGAGGGTCAGGGGGTCGGCGTGGCTTCACCGACGCGTGGGGAAAGGGCAAGTCCCTATTCGGGCGCCATTATGTGGTAAATAAATAAATAATACCCTATTTTTGACTAGACTTATAGCATAACAGATAGCTCAATAAATAAGAGTCAAGATTCGAGGTAGTAGGAGTTTCTGCAGGTTTATTACAGCATAAGGACAGGATCAGGACAACCTGCATAGGAACAGAATGACAGGGCCCAGCAGGACAACTGGGGCCCAGCAGGGGAAAAGAGGCCCAGCAGAACAAAAGGATCCCAGCAGCTGCTGGGGCTGGGTCTGGGATGAGCGCGCTAACATTTAATAACAAAACATTGACTTATATACATAGCGCAAACACATAGCATTACATTGCAGTAGGCGTAACAGTAGGTGGAGTAGGAGGCGTGACGCGTAGCAGTCGCGAGAGATAACAGAAATAAGAGGTGTAACTGGGAGTTTACTTAGACATGTGATGCAAACGTAACAGAATATGTCATGAATGGGCGGAAACATTGGAGGGGGCTACCTAAGGAGCCGGGACCTCTAACCTAATGGTGCGCGAAAACTGGCAATGACGTATTACTAGGAGAAGCTGGGGGCTACGAACTCTGTGCTAGGAGCAGAGACTAGAGTCTGGAGGGTCGGAGCGACATGTGCCTGAACCCTATCTGGTATCTAATGTTTAGGGAACATGTTGATATAAACTAGAAGTCATGAGGGGAAAAGCTAACTTGATTCTAAGACTGGACCATGCATTATTCTACATGTAGTGCGTGAAGAATATTAAATGACCATTAAATACAGTATTTCTCTAACGTGGAGACGAGAAGGCTAGACAATGACGGAAACTATTGATGCAGTTCAGTAGCTTAGGAATGCAGAGGAGGAGGACTGAACTGATAGCTGGAACTATAACATACTTTTGGCAGACTCAGAGGCAGAGCCGGGGTGCACCGGGCACTGCGAGGGAGGAAGTAAGTGAAGGGTCGAGGATACAGGTGGGGGCTGTATCGCTCCTCAGCGAGGCTTTCAGGAGACAGGAGCTGAATCTGTGATCCGGGCCCTTTTGAGGCCTAGAAACGGGGACTTTATAATTGAATAACGTGCACACTGAGAAACGTGGCAACATTACTTACATAGGCCTGATATTCGTAGTATTCACGAGGACTGGAAACTAACATACTAGAGGTGGACACAACTGTAATTGCGTCTTTAATCAGAAATGGGGAATAACATATGCATATTGATCATGCACACATAACATATGATGGATGAAGCGTAGGGACACAGAACATGGCAAAATTTACTTTTCCACAGATGTGACCTGCAGAAAAGAAGGGAAAAAGAAGGGGTGGGGGCAGCGTTTTAAAACACATCAGCGCGCATAAACCCGAAAATGCTTTTACTTACCACATACTCGACCTATCTCCGCGGGATGCAGTCCCTTTCATCTCGGCGTTTAAGCCCAGAGGGACCGGTAGTGCGGGAGAGATAATCATTGATGGACTGTGTATTGCATAGATCGCCCAAGTGTGGTATTACGGATCGTGTGTAGGGAAGGGTCAAAACAAAGGGCAGTCAGTGTAAAGTGGGGGGTGAACTCGTGCTCTCCTTCGAGGAGGAGGGATGGTCTACAGTGGTACAGGGTCGTTTTTGTTCATCAGGCACGGAAACTAGAGGGGCTAGGTGGCATTCCTTCGGAGTGGCTTAGGGACATCTGAAACAACTTCCCTGATACATGTGGTACATAAAGTAAAAGCTAAATACCGGGACCTTTATCGATTGCTTTACGTTGCACAAAAATAAAAATATATTTAAAAAAACACACACACAACAAACCAGGACCATTCACATTTGCAATATTTCTGTGTACTTTGCTTTTTAACCTTTAAGTAATCGAGTTGCTTCATTTCACCTGTAGTTTACTTATATCGGAAACAGTGGCCATTTATTCGAAACTTACCAATCTAAGCGCTACAACTATGTTTGCTTTTCAAAAAAACCTTTATTTAAAAATGTTGGCGCACAAATACGGGTCTACAACCACGTGGGCCAGCCACGGAGCAGACTGGAACTGTACATGAGGGGATATTTATTTGAGGAAAACGTAACGGAGTCGGTGGTCGTTGATTTCATAAAGGTGCGACAAGTGCAATAAAATCATATCAAAAATTCATTGTGGGCAAGTACCATAAGTGTCGAAAATTCGAACTTTCAATAATACGGTAATCAATGACGCGTCAGAACTTAACATCAATTCATTGTCCAAGTGTTCAATCAGTACCCATCCCCTCCCGCCATGCGATCAAGGCTGAGCAACCGGAACACAACAGGGAGTTGCGAGCTTCATTTGTACCGGCGCCATTTTGGGTGAGGTCAGGCAGGTCCAAGTATAGTCAAAATGTCTCCACCAACTCGTGGTTGGACCAGAGCCTCTATCGGCAGTCCAAAAGTTTCGTTAAAGCGCAACAGAAGGGGCCGTCGACATGAACCATCAGTCAAAGGGGGGAGGGAGGCAACAATCTTTCCTACCGGGTCATACTGGTGTTCCACCGGAACTGATCAAATTGGTAGTCTGCAGGATTTTGGTCATTCAAAATGAGGCTGGCGCCAGCATGAGAGCGCCGACGTCTCGTGGCTACGTCTTGGTCGTTCCGCGGGCAATCATGGCAGTCATTCCCCATCGGGGGGCCCGCGGGGGTCGGGGGCCCCTGCAGCTCTCATAGAATCTTCAAAGCTGAGGAGAACGCTTCTGGACGGGGGACTCATTTTCTAGCCGGCAAGCGACCTGGCCATCTTTGCACACCAGGCCCAATCTCCCAAGAGTCGACCGTTATTTTATGAGTTCCGCGGCAACCGGCAGTCACTGGATCGCAAGAGTAGACGGACTCCAGCCTGTCGGGACGAACCCTTGTCGGGTGAGTGGAGCGTTGGGGGTGCAGCTGAGGGGCCTCCGCCTGGGGAGGTGGGAGAGGCTCGTCCGCGCCTCCTCTCCCTCCCAGTGCACCCCACGCCGTCATCTGGCGCTGACATTCATGATGGCCGGACCAGGCGGTGAGAGAGGGGGGGGTCGGAGGCATAAGCAAGACACCCCCCCCGTGGCCTGCAAGGCGCCAGAAGAGGAGGATGGGAAGACCAGTACATTCCGGGCCATCCACCCCACGACCTCTCCGGCCGATGGCGGCCAGCCGGGCCCCGCCCTGCACGTGTCAAGGCCTCGTCTTCCGGATGGGCGTAACCGTGGACCTGTTGCACTTCGGGAGCTTCCGGAATGGGGGTAGGTATCTGCTGACTTGTATCTATCTTATGTTACCGTGGTGGGCGGTGGGACAGACATGTTTGGAGCAGTGAGGGGCGGCGGAGCCTAGCTACCTCGTGGCTGCCGTGATGTCAAGCTTGGCTTCTCTCACCACTTTCATGTTTCTTATTGCGGGCTATTTCTAACGTTTCTTATTTCTAGCGAAGTCAAAAACTCATCAGTGGCCTACTGATTTTGCTCGATTTCTTTTTCCTTCCTTTTCTAGTGTGTTTTTGCGCTAAAGTTTCTGTTAACAGGATACGGTGGTTACTTCGTATTTTACATATGTCCTTTTTATTAGGGGCGCCCTCCGGTTGAGCCAGATGATCAACCTCTAATAAATGGTCCGGGTGGAACTAGTTTACCAATCAGTGGGGAGTAGATAGGCATGACAGATTACAACGGGGGACAAAGGTCCGCATTACCTACCCTTCACTACTTGCAAAGACTAGACAGAAAATTTCTATTCCACGTTATTTGCAAACAGAGAATACCTCAAAAGAACTATTCCTTGAACAATAAATGTCCAGACAATCAATCAATCAGTGGGGAGAAAAACAGGCATGACGGATTACAACGGGGGACAAAAGTCCGCATTACCTATCCTTCGCTATCTGCAAAGGGAGACAGAATATTTCTATTCTTCTCTGTTTGTAGACAGGGAATATCTCAAAAGAGCGATAATCAATAAAAATCGATAACAAACAATCAGTGGGGAGAAAGATAGGCATGACGGATTACAATGGGGGACAAAAGTCTGCATTACCTACCCTTCACTATCTGCAAAGGGAGACAGAATATTCCTATTCTTCCCCGTTTGTAGACAGCGAATGTCTCAAAGAGCAACAGAGCAACCAATCAATCAGTGGGGAGAAAAATAGGCATGACGGATTACAACGGGGGACAAAAGTCCGCATTACCTATCCTTCACTATTTGCAAAGAGAGAGGAACGTTCCTATTCGTCGCTGTTTGCAAACAGAGAATGTCTCAAAGAGAACCAATACTTCAAGTAGCAACCAAAGCTAAATGAACCAATCAATGAACAATACCAGTATTTAAATACCGATTCCAATATAAACAATCAATCATTCAATCAGATGGATAAAGTCATCCTATCAATCAGACGTAAAGACGTCCTACTTAACCTTACCCGGACCGGACCGTGTGGACAGTTCTTCGCCTTCCCTTTCCAGGGCCCTCTCAAGGCAGGTATACTCCAATCGTTCAGATGTTCACCCCATCGTCTGGACCTCACTTACCGGACCTTATGTCGCTGATGGGCCCCGCGTTGGGACGCCAATTGAGGAAAAACAGCCCAAATTACAACCGATGCCCAGGCTGCTGGCACAAGACGCCTCTTAGTTCCCATTTTGATCAGTTACCAAATGAAGAGACGGGCGCTGGAAGCGGGAGTGCAAGAACAGATTTTTATTTCTCATGAGGAGAGCCTGTCATTTCGGACACGCGCACAATATCTTCAAGAGGTGCTCTAACAAGTTTCTCTGAGGCTCCGTCTTTTATACACAGGTTTACGATGCACAAACATTCCTTATTGCAATAAAGAAACTTTGAAGTACGAAAAGGCACGTTGGAATCCCAGCTTCAGGCCTATTCCCATGCCTGTCGCTCGGATGTCATTTCCCCTCCCAAATGTAACATGTGATTGTAATCTTGCAGCCGGACATTCCAACAGGACACGAGGGCAAGAGGGGGTGGTCAGATCTAAGGTTGGGCAGGCGATAAGATCGGGCACTTCGGTTGGTGTATCACGTTTTGCTATGCGGGCCAGGGGGGTACATCCATGAGGCTTTGTTTTATGACTTGGGACCGGGTCGAGAGGCCAGGTGTAGCCGGAGGAAGGTCATCAGAAGAGGGGAAGGGTGTTCCTGGGAGGAATGCAGGGGGTGTCGGTCAGGCAGGGGTGTCATTTTTAGAGCGGGGTCGTGCAGAGGGAGAGGGTTTTATGGCCTATGCATGAGAGAGCGGGGGTGTTCAACGGGGAGGGGGGCGTGCTGGGGATTTAACAAACGGGCAGAGAGGCCTTGGTGCCTAAAATGGCTGTCGTGTATGTGCGTGCATGGGCCTATGCTGGCGGGATGATGCGGTCAATGCTTCGCGGTATTCGTTCTGCTTACAGCGAGGGGTATGGTGAACACAAATGAACGCCGCTTATGTACATATACATTGTCATTTTCCACAGTCGTGGCACACAATCTAATTCAGACACCACTTCAACTTCGACCCTCTGGGCACTCTGGACTCTGCTGGACTTCGCTCTGGGCATCAAGGCTGTAACCAAGAAGATTCCTGCTGCTCCTGATCTCTTCGCCCTGCTCGTCTGCTGGAATGTCTAGGCCTGTGCTCCATACAGGAAACCTTCCAAAGCCTGTGGGCATCCAAGACACCTGAAGGAATCTCCCTTGAAGTAAAGGAGTCACTTCCCTGCATCTGCAGGCTCTGCAACCAAGCTGACCGGTCTGCTGATCCTGGGCTCCCACGGACTCCGAAAGGCTCAGCAACACAGGTGGTGGTTCATCACATCCCTTGAGGCCTGCCCTGTCCTCTCACCAAGTTTGAGGCCGGTATCCCTTGTCAGAGCCGCAGGACCTGAACCCCTGTGCACTGCATCGACTTGAAGTTGCAAAGGCTTGTTGGCTTCCTTCCACCAAGATCTTTGGGTTCCAAGTAGCGTGTGATGGGACCGGAAAAATGTAAGGACCGAGAGAGGCGTGAGCTTCCTTGGTTTTTTTTTTTTTTATTGAAGTGCAATATTCACTCTGTTCTTTTCACAACAATAAGACAACAGGGGACAACAGCGACGTCTTCCTTCTTCCTTTCCGTAATGGGAGGAGGTCTCCAGAAGTCTTCTATTTTCAGATCCCTCAGGCCTAAAATGAAGGGAGTAGAAAACAAGGAACCGATTAAAGACCGGCTTCTGGAATTCCCAGTTATTTAGGGAAGGTGTGAGGGGAGCTTTGTCACCTTAAACCCAAAAACAAACAGTTGCACCTATCTGAGGGATTGGGTGTTCAAGCGGGTAGTAAGTAACTCTCAAGTCACATCCGCACCCAATCTCCTCCTCAGTGCCCATATGCGAACACGTACTTCTGTTAGCCATGCTCCTCCTGGAGCGTGGCTCGCTCCAGCGTAGTGTCGTTGGAGTATCTACTCATCTTGAGAGGCATCGGTCTTGCCCTGGGTAGCTCCGGCTTCACCGCTGTTCGTGGAGCAGGTGTTCTCGATTCCTCTCTCTTCCGCAGGCTGGCGCTGGAATCGAGGCTTCTCCACTCGAGTCTCGTTGGTGGCATTCTCTCACCGTCTTTTTCCCTCCAGGTCTGTACTCCGATAGGCTCCTTCCGGGGTAGGCAGTTCCAGTCTCGTTGACGCCTATTGGTCCAGTGAACACGCTGTATGTGTCGCACTCCTTGGTGGCGGGGTTTATGTCCCGTACCTGTTGTTTGTTAATGCGACCCAGGTACTCTCCAGCCATGAATGGAAAAGATGGGAGGGAGACGTTCTGTAAGAGGAAGAATGGCATGGCATAGTCAGGTAAGGCGGTCTCCTGTTCTATGGAGTCCTGATGGATCATGGCATTGCGACATAGCCCCAACCTCAAACATCTCCAGTGACCAGGATCTTTGTCCTCACCGCATCACTTGCACTGTGGGCCCACATCTTTGGTGAGCTGATCGAGGTCCTCTTGTGACTCCAGTGCCTCCGGCCTGTGGGTCCCACTGCACCTTCTTCGCTTTTCACGTTGTTTGCAGTTGCCAAGGCCTGTTGGTGCTCTGACGGATACGACCCGTCAACTCTTGACATCCAACGTGGGACAGCTCATGAATAGCTCCTGGTCTTCCATAGCATTGGCTGGTCCTCCCTGCTGCAGCTCCAAAGTCACTGTCATCTCTCCTGCAGCACTCGACATCAGTGGGCATTCATCTTCCGTGCCTCCTGGTCACTCCTGAGTGGCATAAACTCTGTCCCCTCTGATTGCAGATACTTCTCAATTTGCATCCGCCTTTGGGTTCCAGCGGACACTTTCGCTTTCCCCAGCAGCAGCATCTTCCTGGAGTCCTCCATTGGGTCTGTCACCGGTTTTTGACGCCACTTCACACCTATGCACCCGGCTTCCCTGGTGTAGGTATCTTGGTTCCTAGGGTATCGACAGGTGGGGTGGCTCTCCAATCTTCTGTCTTCCACAGGGTTTCTTCAGGGTCCACTGGAAAGGGTCATTCTTCGTTAACTTTGCAACCGCGACTAACCCATTGACTTACATTGATCCTGCGGTCGTGTTCCCATTCTGCACATGGCCTCTGTGGGGATCCTGGTTACTTACGTCGGGTGGTTCCTTGGGTCCCCGGCACTTCTACGTCTTCTGAGTATAGTCTTGACTGGAGTCGTGGTTTGCATACTACTATTTTAGTATATGGTTTGGTATCCCCCTGGTGACCTCTGTGTATTACGTGCTACTTGCCTGCTTCTATTGAAAAGTATTGTGTGCTTTGTGTATATGTCCGGCTAGGAGATATCTGTATGTGTTAGTGAGTGTCTAATAATAAATACATATTTTTATAAATACATTGTGTTTTCTTTTCCACTAAATCTATACCTATAAGATTATGTTCTGGTAAAACAAGGTGCTTTACACTCCTTCTGGACTAAGCCCAAAGGCTGCTCTCCACAGCTACCGCTTAGAGATATCTAAGGTTGTCTAAGACCACTAAAATCACCATAAGGGTTTTCTGGATTGGTGCAAGGTACCTACTTACATAAGTGTACACCATATACCAAGCCAGCTTCTCACATCGCTCAGGAAATCTTTATGTTAGAAGTGGTAGACTAGATGGTGTTCCTCGCTTTGGAAGATGTGTACTTTCAAATACAGATCCTTCACTGTCCTCCCGTTTGGGTTCACATTGACACCTTGAACCTTTACAAAGGAGATAGCAGAGGTTGAGGCTCATCTTGGGAGGTCGAGATCCCAGAATTCCAAAACGTGGACAACTGTCTGCCCAAAGCCAGCTCACCAAAGGGGGTTGCATCACTTGCAGTTAACAGCATCCCTGTTGCTTAAATTGGGCTTCCATCAAGATGTCAAGCAAGGTGGAAGCAAGTTCTACCTATCAATCTGTGCAGTGGGCAATTCTGCCAGCACCCTCGGCTTTCCAGCTTTCCCTTAATGGCTGTTTTGTTCAGATCTTGAAAGACAATACAACAGCAACATGGTATGTCACAAGCAGGGAGGAGTAGGGTCTCACTTGCTGGCCATGCCAGAATGAGATGTGGCTTGTTGGCAAGCATCTGTCTAGCACAATGAACACTAGTGCTGGAACAACCTGAATTGATGTCATCTTGCCAACAACAAGTGGCATCCACATCCGAAGATGATTCCAGGACCTCTTTGCCCAATGGGGCATGCCTTTGATGGATCTGTTTGCTGCTCATGACAATGCTCATTGCCGAATGTTCTCTGCCCTCCAGTATCTATAGCAGTGAACATAGGGATGACACACCTCTATTCGCTAAGCATTTCCCTCAAAAGCCCTTTTTTCTGTGGCTATTCAGAAGATTCACCTAGACTAGGCATAAGTAATCCTCATTGCCTGGATTTGCCAAGACAGGTGTGATATACAGCAGATGGTTGATAAGATCCTATCTTCTTCCTGCCCTTCCACAAAGTCGGTTTATTCCGGGATGTGGAACCAATTCATAACTTCATACATTGGGTCCCAGGTGGACCCCTTAAAGGCAAGTTCGTGTCAAATCTTACAGTTTTCACTATCCTTGGCCCAGCACGACTGAGCACTGGGCACGATGAAGGGGTATATGGCAGCTCTATCAGCCGTTCTATGCCTTCTAGATCAATCTTCCCTATTCAGTGGTTGTGCGGTTTCTGTATGGACTAACTCATGTTTCCTCCAATTCCTTTCATCATGCCCCAATGGCACTTGAATCTTGTTTTTACCTTTCTGATGTGTGCTCCGTTTGAGCCCTTCTATAGTTGATTACGTTTACTAATATTTCAAAACTGTTTTTGTGCTTGCTGTACTGTAGACCTTGAGCATTCATTTACCATTTACATGCTTCTTGCCAGACAAGCTTGTCCATAGCATTAAAGTGGATTTCCTGCCACAGTTTGTACCTCAAATCCATCTGGGTCAATCTATCACCCTGCCTACAATTCAATCCCCACCCTATCCAACTAAGGTGGAGGAGTGTGTACAAAGCTTGGATCCCGGGTGTAAGGTTAAATATACTGACTGCCGGAAAGCAATCAGATCTCACTTCCAGCTCTTCATAGGGTACACGGGCAACAGAAATGGCAAGGTGGTACCGAGGAGAACTTTGTCCCTTAGGTTTCTATTACTCTTCAAAATATGTTTTGCAATTGCAAAGAAGGAGCCGCTGTTGGAATCTGCATATTCCACCAGGTTGAAATCTTGAACTGCAGCCGTGGTCAGAGGTGGTCTGGAAGCTGAAATCTGCAGAGCAATGACACAGGCTAACCTTCAAACATTTGCCGAACATTATCATCTGACCTCAGAAGTGAGAAGGGTTGGCCATTGTGCTTGCTCAGTTATCTAACGGTTCCTTGTTTGATGTTCCTTAAGACTTTCCTACAGGGATGGATACTGCTTTGAAGTCTAATCTGAGGTGAGGAATTTGGAGGTTTAAGTATCCATCAGAAGAAAAGATACTTAACTTTGGGGACAGTCTTACTGGTGCAGATAATTTACCGACCACATCCTCCTCCCCATTCTCTAGCAAGATCATATCCCTCATAATAGGATACCATAAGATTGCTGTAGCACACGACTACTACCGCCAATGTCCTACCTCTTCTCTACCTTCAAAGGCACAATTAAAAAGAGGCAAGAACTAACGTCAGGACGCCAAGGTAGATACTATATGCCTCTTGTGACATCACCATGACTCCACTTTCTGTGTCGAAACAGAACCAGCTCCCCCTACCGGCACGAGAGAGCCCTGTCAGAAATGTCCAGATCCAGGCTGGAGCCTGGGCTAGTCAGAGGCAGGGAATCTGCAGGTAGACAGAGTATCCACCAGAGAGATTGTTACCAAAGGTAAGTAACTTTTTCTTATGGATATTTTATCATCCATCTTGTGCCAGTTTGCAAATACTGCCTTTACTCTGAAAGGTGGTTTCAGAGCACACCATTCCACCCCCAGAGTTTGGGTTAAGGATCTCAAATAATCTTACGGTGGTCAAAAATTGAGAGGGAAACGGGACCAAAGTAATACAAAATGTTAAAACTCACACTGAAGCAGTTTCTTCTTTCCAATCCAAAAAATAACCTACTGCAGCACTAGTGGTAGGCCACAATGCATCTGCATGTAGCACCTATGTGTTCTACAAAAAGAAGACAGAGTCAAACTCTGATTTATCAAAGCCACAGCAATCAGCACTAACCACCAATACTAACTCAAACTCACCCAAGAGCTTGAAGGAGGGGACCCTTCCAATCTAGTATTCAGGACACCATAAAAGACGATGAATGTATCTTTTCATTCCAGTGGGTGGGATTTCCCAATAGCTTCAGGGAAGATATAACCGTCAGTAGGTTCTAGTGGGTGCTAATTTTAGATCAACAGGAACACACCTAAAATGTGTGCATAAGGTGGTTCGACTGCTCACAAAGACACAGTCCATACTCACCTAAAGGGTTAGTAAAAAAAAAGGCTGTTGATGTTGCTCAAGATAGTTATAGAAATAGTCCAATTTCCCTACAAGGGAATGGGCTCTATTCTACATGCTTTATTATAAAGGAAAAAACTGGTAGTTGGAGGCAAATGTACGAATGAACAAAAACCTATGAAACAGTCATCATCAAATATCTTTATTCGATTGTAAACATTACAATCATAAAAGCACAGTTCATCAACAAACAGTTAAAAAGCATTCCGGATATTTCATTTATAATACATAAGTTTCTTTAGACTATGTAAAAGATAGAATCAGCGGGCAGCATAAGCATTTTTTAAAAAGTATATAAATAATTTCTGTACAATAAGATAAAAAGATTAAAACTGCCTAAAAGCATTAGCAGCATAATTATCCCTCCATGCTTTTCCTGAAGGTAATTGCTAGTTTCAGGAAATTACAAACAAATAAAGTGCAATCGCATTTCAATAATTGAAGGTAATAAAGTGCTGGTTTTATCTGTGCAAAGTTAAGTTTTTTAAGGCATGGCTTTAAATGTAGCCTCCGGGGTGTTATGTAATAGGGACAAATGAATAAAAAGTGCGCCAGATCTTGCGGAGACTTTCCGTTGCAGCCACAAGCTGGCAACACCTCACCCCGATGGGCCCCGCTTGGTACTGCCAGTAGGAGATGAAACAGATCAAAACGGAACCTTGTTAACAAGTAACGTTCATAGCCAGTCATAGGCCATGATAGGTATGGTTCCATTTGTGGACAGGTTTTAAGTAAAGCGTGTTTCCTAACACTGTCCTTCTGCAACTCAACCTCTTCCCTGGCAGTATACCTTATTGACATCATGGCATTTTTTACAAAAAAGACATCAGATTTGGTGATAGAGTTTGGGGTTAAAAACAAATCAGGCCGGCCAATTGCAGTCAGGCAATCATTTATATACTTCAGCCACGGGACCTTAAACCTTCTGTCCAATGTTAAGGCTTCTTTTAATATTTCATGAGTGAGGGGTATATCATTGTTGAGCCAGCAGTTCAGCCAGCACAATACGGGATTCACTGCTATTCTGTCACTTAGATAAGGTACACCCAGCTCCTCATGTACCGAAAAATTTCCAGTTCCCCTTGGCAGCCTCAATATTTTCTTCAAAAAGTTATTTTCTGTGACCTCCAGGTCCCTCGTCTTGCTATAGCCCCAGAGCTCGCTTCCGTAACAAGCGATGGCAACACTTTTAGCCTGATATAGTTTAAGTAAAGCGGCCGCCGGGCTATTGCCAATTTTTTTCGCAAAGCCAAGTATGGCCGCATTGACACCTGTTACCTCGCCCTTCTTTTTGCAAACGGCGGGGCCCCAGGACAGCTTATGATCAAGGAGGACCCCGAGGTATGAAAAAGTGTTAGTGGTAGGGATTTTTTCCCCATTTATACAAAAGGAATTGGGTTTTCGAGAACCCTGGCCTGTTTTCAAAACATAGGACTTGGAATTATTAATGCTTAGGCCTCGGGACTCTATGAAACAGTCGTACAGATTGATTAAGTTCAGAACAAAATATTCCTCTTAACCCAGAACGACGGTTTGGCTTTAATAGACTTTCGGGGTGCTTATTCCATGTCCCAAATTAATAAAAAGGACAGGAAGTAGCTTAGGTTTCGCATTATGGACCGGTATTACCACTTAATTATGCTGCTTTTCGACCTGAAATCAGCCCAGGAATGCTAGTAAAAAGTAGAAAAACACAAGGATCTGAAGGCGGAACAACGTCAAGGAGAGGGCTGTTAACTCATTCCTTATATGGATAATTTTGTTTTTTTAAAACCTTGTGTAGCCAGCAGTTTGTGCCTACTACTCTCACTTTCATGCAAACACTCTACATGCCCCTGAATCTAACAAAACATTACTAAAACTAACACAAGATTGGTAACAGTAGATGGGTAACTGTTCACACGAGTGAAGAATATCTGACAGCAGTCGGTCAGAAGCAATTAAGTCTGAGTCAGATGTAGAAAGGCGTCTTTCAGTCACAAACTCACATGGTTTGCAAATGCAAAATGGCTTTTTGGTGTGTGTTAAACCCGATTTCAGAGCTGGAACAAGATTAATCCAACCTATATCAAATCGCAATTAGAAAGGGGCAGTCCCTGCTACTCGGTTTTTAGGGCTCGCGCCATGCGTTGCACAGCGCAGCAGTGCTCACGCAGGGCAAGAGTCCTTTTGTCTAGGGTCTGAAAACAGACCCTGGAATCGCACACGCTAGTGCATGTGTGATTCTTTTTGGGTTCCGCTATTGGGCTTTGTGTGCGTGTATTTTTAAAACAGAGCACGCAATAGGCCAAAGGCGGGCGCATTGCTCAGCCCATGGCCTATTGGTGTCTGTTACGCGCTCACAAAACCCATATGTTTTCAATTATCGTGCCCAGACACGGGCGCGATAATTGAAAACATATGCTTGCAGTGGCGCGCACACACCTCTCGATGGCGTGTTTTTTACATTTACACTGAAATGCTATGTTCTTTTTTTTCCCAGCCTGTCGTGGTGCCCCAGGCTACCTCCAGATGGCGCACTTGGCTTTATTCTGAAAGAGTATGAACAGCATTGTGCAGTTGGGTACAAATAGCTGTTTTTTTTTCATCTGTTGTGAGATGTGATAGGCTTTCTGCTTTGGCTTCCTGGTCGCCTTGAGGACCTATGTCAGTTCCTGACTAAAGTGAAGCTGGATTGCAAAATTACTATGTGGTGCACAAGACTGTTTTAAGAGCATTCAGAATAGAGATCGCAGGTAAATCATAAATGGCATAATCTCTTGATTTAAAACCCGGATAAATGACTGAGGAGGCATAACAATGATTTATGGCCCTTTTGAAACCTGTGCAGCAGGCCAGGAGTACAGTAGTGTAAAGAATTCTTAAGAGAGAACATAACGATTACATGGAATACCCTTCTTACAATTTACAAATTATTAACACGTGCAAGTCAGGAATATAAGTAGACTGTTTTGCGTTGGTGGCCCAGCTTGAGCTTCACATTTCTGCTGGCTTCCATGGCCAATTTATATGGTGCGGCTGCAGAGGCAGACTTGCTTTGAGAGCAAACAGTTCCACCGAAAGACCCGTATGGTGACAACTCGAGTGTCCCCATGACACTTTCATGGGTATACCAATACAAAAATAAAAAGGTTGATGGTGGTGCGCAGCCTAGATGCAGCTCCCTACAGGGACCCGACAGGTGGCAATGGCGATTTCAGATACTGGGCAGCAGGATCTCCGAATATACTGCTAGTCAGCCACAATGTAAAAGGAGGAGCACACTGTGCTCACTGACCAAGCGGAATATAACTTTCCTTCACTGCACCTGGGTGGTGTGATATTACAGTTGTTTATTACTGGAAAGGAGGGAACTTGCTAGTGGGGAATACAAAGGATCATGGAGGGTACAGCTGCAAATCGAAGATCTAGAATATCATGTTTTTAGTGATAATCAACTAGGCCATTTTCCAGGGATACCCTTTTTACTAACTCTGGGTGCTCGTGATCGCCGCTTGCTTAAAACATAAACAAGTAAAACTGTTTTTTTCTGATTTACTCAACTATTACTGCACCTTCAATGAACCCATAAATGTGAAAAGAGTTTTACGCAGTATAATGACAGCAGTTGCATGTTAATGTTGATCAATATGACCTCCAGCATCTCAATTAATGACAACCACACACAACCACACACACAACCACACACACACAACCACACACACAACCACACATAACCAAACACACAACCACACACACACCCACAACCACACACCCACAACCACACACAGCCACAACCATACATACAACCACACAAATAACCACAGCCACACACACAACCACAACCACACACACAACCACACACACACAACCACACACGCACACACACACACCCACACACACAACCACACCACACACACAACACACACAACCACAACCCCACACACAACCACACACACTCAAGCACAACCACACACACACTCAACCACAACCACACACACAAACACACACAACCACACACACAACCACACACACAGCCACACACACACAACCACACACACAACCACACACAGCCACACACACAACCACACACAACCACACACACAACCACACACACAACCACACATACAACCGCACACAACCACACACACACACACACAACCACAACCACACATAACCACACCCACAACCACAAACACAACCACAACCACATATACAACCACACACATGCAACCACACTGTCATTGCACTTTTTCACCAGTCACAGACACCATCCGTCGTCAATGCAAGCTTTCATCGGGCACAAACACCACCATCCGTCAGTGCACGCTTTCACCCGGCACACACACACACACCACCAGCCGTCAGTGCACGCTTTCACCAGGCATACACACCACTAGCCGTCAGTTCACGCTTCCACCAGGCACACACACCACCAACCGACAGTGCACACTTCCACCAGGCACACACACCACCAGCCATCAGTGCACAATTTCTACAGACACACACACCACCAGCCATCAGTGCACACATCAATTGTTAACGCATCCACAATTAACTATTGTAGCAATCGCAGTATGGCGCACTTTACTTTTAAACATATTCATCTAAAGCGCAGCATGCCATCATTGCTACAAAAATAAATACAAATTTTTTTACCTACAATTTATAGACATTTGTTGCAATTGGTGTTGCAATATTTTAGCAATGCCAATAGCTCAAACTTAATTAATGCGAGACCTATTGAATTGCAAATGCTTGTTGTTATGGTGTGCAACAATGGTTTGCAAGGGCAATTGTGGTTGCAAACCACTGATCAGCTACCAACACCTCAAAGGTGCCTGTAACGGAATTGTGTTGGCTGCCTCAGTGGTTTCAGGGATAACTGCCTGCTCCCCAAGATGTTTCCCAAACTGGAAACTTTTTTTTTTTAATTAGCAACTGTTCCTTAAAGGAACAGAGGATGCATTAAAAAAATGTTTAGAAATGCAAACACAGAGATTATGGTCTGCTGTTCTTTGTATGTCACCATCCCTGTATTTGTAGCTAATCACAGGGGGTTACAAGTAGTGACTAACATAATTAATATTATTTAAGAAGATTTTTCTGCGCCCTCCCACCGTAAGACTGGACATTTTGCGATACAACCTGTTAGTACACAGGTCTCATCACAACATTTAGTGACTGGTTAGAAGAAGTTGGTGCACAATTTGCAACCTGTCTTTTAGTACATCTAGACCTCTGTTTTGAACATTTTTACAATTACTTCTGGGCACCATGACCATATTAGCGAATGAGGCTGCTTCAAGAGGAACTGGAGTGTCACTGGACACCAATAGAGTGGGATTGGGGTGGTGGCATTCCCATTACTCCAGCCCTCAAGCTAGCACTGCAATGGTGGGCTTCTCTACAGATTATCGGCGAGGCAGTACTTCTGTTTGACAAATCAGAACCTTGGAAAAACAGAGGACTGGATGGCCAGAGAGAAATTACTATGTACCTTCTCTGACATACTGTGGGAAGGTAGGATCCTTCTGCATGGTTAGCCCCACTTAATGCCTGGTGTTGCTAAGTTTTCTGACTGCACTGATTGGAATCGTGTTAATCAGTACCCCAGTCTCTGTGCTTCTTCCCTACATTTGACATGGTGAGTACATAGGTACACCCCAGATTGGCCACTGATGTATCCTTGTAAGTCCCTAGTATATGGTACTAAGGTACCCAGGGCAAAGGTACACCAGGGTCCACCATAGGCTGAAGCATGTATTATGCCATCCATGGGAGACCACTCAAATTGTGACTACAGGCCTGCTAGCACCACTTACAACAGAACTTCTATAAAGAAATGATAGGCTCATTAGCACCGCTCTGGTCCAAGATCATCAACGCCTCTCTTCGTCAAGTTGAGATTCCAGACTGCCTGAAGGAGGGCCTAGTGCTCCCCATCCTTAAAAAATCCTCAGCTGATCCTGAAGACCTGAATAATTACAGACCAATCACAAGCATTCCTACCCTGGCTAAACTAATGGAGAAATGTGTTAATGAACAACTGCGCAGACACATTGAGCAATTCCAGCTCCTCGACCAATTACAATCAGGTTTCTGCACTGGCCACAGTACTGAAATGGCCATCACTCACATAGTGGACGATGCTCTCACTTTACTGGACCAGAATGAAGCCTGCCTATTAATTCTTCTCCATCTCTCATCTGCATTCGACACTGTCAAGCATGATAATCTTCTCCACCTCCTTGAATGTAGAATGGGACTCTCTGGCACTGTCCTTAAATGGTTTTCCTCTTTCCTCAACAATAGAACATAAAGAGTCAAATCCAATCAGACGCTATCCAACCCCAGTCCCTGCATGCTGGGTGTTCCACAAGGGTCCTCACTCTCCCCCACACTCTTTAACCTTTTCCTGGAACCACTGACGGTAATTCTTAAAGCCTCCAACATCCAATATCACATGTACGCTGATGATACCCAACTGTACATGAAAATATCCAACCCCAAAGACATCAATGCTTTCAACGGAACCCTGCTGAAAACCCTAAACTGGCCTACCTCTAACCATCTCTAACTAAACACCCTCAAGACGGAATTCATCCTCATTGCACCGGCAAGGCAAACACCCACTGTTGGGAAATATCTCTCTGATCTCACGGCACTCAATTGCACACCACATCTCATTGACTCCATGAAATCACTTGGAATTGTGCTTGATAAGAACCTAAACATGCAAGAGCACATCAGAGCATCTACCAAAGGAGCGAACTTCCAGCTGTGCATCTTAAGAAAACTCAAACCCTACCTTCCCCATGAGGATTTCAAATCAGCGGTGCAAGCACTGGTCATCTCCAGACTAGAATATGGCAGTGCTACTTTGTGCGGACTGCCGAAACTCAGTTTAGCACCCATCAGAGCTTCTCTAAATGCGGCTACGAGACTCATCACGGGTTCCAAGAAGACCAACCATATCTCGCCGGACCTGAAATCACTCAACTAGCTTTCTTTTGAGGCAAGGATCCAATAAAGATTGCTTGTATGACCCATACAGCTCTTCAATTTAATACCCCACTCTACCTGACAAATAAGCTGGAACTTTCTGGGGGCTTCCGGTCCACAAGGAGCAACGGCACCTTGATGCTCAAGCCAAAGAAATTCAATAAGCCTAAAACCTACAATCGTACATTCTCGGGCATTGCCCCGAGATTCTGGAACGCCCTTCCAGTGGAGACAAGGCTTATTCCATCCACATTTGCCTTCAAAAGGGAAGAGAAAGCACTACTAATGAACAATGCGCTCATTAAGAAGCTTTGCTCCTCTCACCCTGAGACTTTTTGGCTATCCTAACTATTACATGTCATTTGTTGTGACCTATTGTCGCCTGCCATAATGTCCCTTTTGTTCTTGATGTATATTGCCCTAATTTCCTTTCTACCCTAGCCTTCTCCCTATTTTCCACCAATATGTCAATTTTGCTCTTGTTGCACATTGACCTACTTGTACCTTGATTTGTCTCTTTGGGCTGTGTTCCTGTGTCTTCTTCAACCATTTGTAAAGCGCTCTGATACCCACTTGGGTTATGTTTGCGCTATATAAAACCTATAAGTCACCCCTAAGGCTGGCCTTTCAATCCTGAAGGCTGGGTGCTCGGTTATAATTGTATAAGTTACACAATGGCTAACTCTAAACTGGCTGTAAAGAACCCTGTCATTTTTAGTATCAAACATGTTGGAATCATACCCCAACACCTTAAACGGTGTTGTAGGTATGATTCCATAGAGTGTAAAGCTCCTCCGGGAGGTCCTCAATCCTCCCAGAACCAGTCTTCTAGAACCGTACCGCAAACTATGGCTGCTGCCGGCCAGAGACACGATTCTGTCCTCCTGCTGCCAGTCGTGGCGGCATGAATTGTGAAAAGGGGAGGTTGGTGGGGGGGTTGCAGGGGGGGAGAATTTAAACATTTTTTTTTAACTTACTCGGTCCCATGCCGCCTCCGCTCCTGGCCGGGTCCTGCGTTTTCCTGCTGCTTTGCTGCTCTTCTAACTCCGGAAGCAGGCAGCCTCCCACCCCTCCCCAAGCCAAACACAACACTGCAATGGCAGCGTTGTGATTGGTGGGGGCGGCGCCCATCTGGGCACCTATGGGGAGACCATTTTCTCTATGTAGGCTGCATGCAGCCTACATAGAGAAAATGCAGAGTGTGCATGACTGCTTTGGTCGACCCCAGAGGGCCAACCAAACAGTCAGGGTCCACAGCATTGGGAAAGCCACTCCTCCCTGACCCGCCCAGCCTGCCCATCCCCAACCAGGCATACTCTTGTGCTTTCTTGCAGTGCTAAAGCAGAAACATGAAATGGTATTTAAAATACCATTTTAAGTTTCTACTTCTTGCACTGCGAGAAAGCAGTGGGGCGACGCTCTTCCGCCCTCAGGGACCAGCCGCCCCTGCCTGCTGCTGAGCCAAACTCGTGCAGGGGAGGGCAGGAAAATAGGTTTCCTGTCACAGGGAGGTGTGACAGCCTCCCAGACAGGACTTAGTGTATTGGGACAGGGTGGAGGTGCTTGCCAGCCCCACTGAACTGCTTCTAAGGGCACATTTGGTGCCCTCCTTGCATACTCTAGTTGGAACCAGTTCAGGGAGCAGTTGGCTCCCGCTGGGCGTGAAACTGGACAAAGACCGGAGAGCAGGCTTAATATGAGTGGTACCCTAGCGCCCTTCTCCGATCTAACATCTCGGAGAAACGAGCCTGGATGTCCCCGCCGATGAGGAGACCAAGATGGCACCTGCCAAGCGGTGAGGTTTTGCCAAATGCTGTGGGAGCTGCACCGTGCGGCCGCCGGCTTCCGTTCTTGCCCATATGGCAGTTTCCTCTCCCTGGGTCAACCTCTGAATCGGGGGACTTCCTGCTGCAGTCGGCTGCCTGCATGATGAGCGGGACACCTGGAAGTTTGGCCGTGTCCTAGCTGAGGTGAGGTCTCCCCAGGTGCCGGGAGGGAGGGGCGCTCTTTCACTGTAATGTCGCTGAAGTCTGGGCGACTATGGATAGTTGCATGGATGCTGCCAGTTGGCTGTGAGGAGCGCTTCTTTTCGAGGCCGTTTTTCATCCCCTCGGGGATGGTGCCTGACCCCAAAATGCCGGCGAAACGAGGACTACTCAGAGCATCTCGTCCTCTCCTGGGTGCTGTGCGAGGAGACCTGGGCTGACTGGATGATCGTTGCTGTACCTGTGCCCACTGTTTGGGAGATGACTATCATTGTGGAGCCACTTTTGTTCTCCAAGACGATCTCTATATAGCAAATGTGTTAGGAATTGAGTCAAGTCCCCTTTCAGTGGCCATGGACTGTCATCACATGACCTACCAGGACAGGGATATAGGTCAGTCCTACCTTTCTTTACTTGCTTGATATCATTAGTGTGTGGGTTCCTGGCTCCTGGTGTCCGGCTCTTGTGTTTGCTGAACCTTTTTAATTTTCGATTCCTCACGGGCTCGTGAGTGATTCCAGATCCCTTTTTGGGATTTAGTCCTTCTCCTTCCTTGTTTTCCCATTCTTTGTTTCCCGCCCCCGTTAGATAGTTGGCCCTTCCTTTCCCTTCCCGTTATTTCCAGTTCCCGTCAATTGTGGCTATGGGGGGGTTTATAGGGGCTCCTGCTCCCCCTTGTTTTTGAATGCCTTTGATAATATAAATTTCTCACCTCGGTTTATTTCTTTGGAGCATTTTTTGTGACGCGCTTTTGAAACGAACGTTTGGATCGTTTCCTTTCGCGTCTTTTTGTACCGCTTATTGTTGTTGTGTCCGGAAGTGACGTTTTGGGTCATTCCGCGAGTCTGCTCCTGAAACCGAGTGCGGGGATCATCGGCTATTTTTCTCCCTTATGTCCCGTCCCTTCCCTTGTTAATACGTGAACGATCAGGGGTTTTTTATGCCGGTAACAGGGCATTTTTTCCCCTGATAAATATAAGAGACACCCTGGAAGCATTGATTTGGTGCTTCGTATTTTTCCGAGTCCGAGAGGAGTTATCTTGGATCGGATTTGGTGTTTCCTGCTGACCGAAGACTTCACGAAGCCAAACCTGCATATTTGACTGGTAGGAGTTACGGGATTGTTGGGACAGGATATGGTCATTTGTTTTAGCGCTGTCAGACATATACATAAAGTGTGTGTTTTTTGTTTGTTTAGGTGCAGAAGCGTGGAGGAGGGAGCAGTGACCTTATTGTTCTACCAGGGTGGAAGTTGACTTGGTGTCTCCTCACATATTTTCCACCCCCTTTCCTGGTTCATGTGCACACTCATATTTATATCTTGTGAGTGGTATATGGGCAGGGGAAGTGGATTGGTTTATGCTACGTTCCTGCAGTGTGCGGGCTAAGTGGACGGAATCCAACAGAATATCAAGCCCACGATTTATCACACTGCCCGAACGAGCATGGAGGAGGATTTGAGGGATCCCTCAGGTGGGGCTGCTAGCATTCCTACTATGCAGGATGTGATGGGGGCTCTAGCGGCTTTACAGGCTCAGGTACAGGACCTGCGACAGGAGAATGCAGGCTTAAAAGAAGAACTAGGGGCCGTGAGGGCCAGGGATCAGTCACACCATAGGGGACAGGGATCTGTGTTACAGCCTGCGACATTCCAGTATGGTGGTGGGCCAGGACAGAGTACCAGTGGAGGCGGGGCTCCTATAGCTGTAACTGTTACATCCCCTGTTGCTGTACCATTGGCTCCCCCTGAGAGGTTCACTGGTGACAGTGATAAGTTTGGTACGTTTATGAACCAGTGCCAATTACACTTTATGTGCAAGCCTGGCGCCTTTACCGATGACTCTGCCAAAGTAGCCTTTACTATATCATATTTGGCTGGCACTGCTGCTCAGTGGTCTATCCCTTTAGTAGACAGCGATGATCGTGTGCTGTATAACTATCCGGCTTTCAAGGAATTGATGCGGGGATTGTTCGCTAAGCATGCTTTCATGCAAGCTAGCGATGCAGAGCTTTTGAAGCTACGGCAGGGCAGGCAGGACTTGTTATCGTATATTGCCACGTTTAATCGGTTGGTGTCCGAGACTCATTGGCCGATGGCCAAGAGGACTTCCTTGTTCTACCAAGGTCTTTGTGAGGACCTCAAGGATGTGGTATCTCAGTGGTGGATCCACCAGATGACTGTGCTGCATTCATTGACCTCGTAGTAAAATTGAACCATCGATTGTCAGAGAGGCGTGGGGAACGTAACCGTTTCCAGGTATCCCAGGGAAGTTATGTGAAATCTGAAATAAAGCCCATTGGGGAGCATAAGACAGCGCCTGAACCCATGGAAATAGGCGGGGTAAGAGGGCCATTTACTCCGGAAGAGAAGAAAAGGAGGAGGGATTTGAATTTATGTTTGTATTGTGGTCAGGGAGGCCATTTTGCCAGGGAATGTCCTGTGAAGCCTTCTGGTGTTGGGTATGGTAAGAAGGTAGCGTTTATCCAAGTGTATGGATGCTCAGCTAAAAAGGAGGAATTGAAGGGAAAGTATGATGTATTGGGGGTAATAGATCATGTACCTAGGCATTTCATTATTACCGCCCATCTTTTGCTTTCTGTGCACAATCGAGTACCTGTGTCAGTTTTGCTGGATTCCGGTGCTACCGGAAACTTTATTGATATTTCTTTGGCGGATAAACTACTGATTCCCTGTCATTATAAAGAGCAGCCGGAGCCAGTGAGAGCCATAGATGGGACAGAACTGACATCGGATTTTATCACCCGTCAGACTGTTCCTTTATGGTTACTATGCGAGAATGGACATTCTGAGACAGTGGTCTTTGATTTAATTGATGCCCCTTCCTTCGGTCTGGTGTTGGGGGTTCCTTGGCTGCAGGAACACAATCCTAAGATCGATTGGGTGCAGCGTTTGGTGACATTGGATTCCACTTATTGTCTTAAACATTGTTATAATGTGGCTAGCGAACGGATCTCCCCTTTGTCTTGTGCGGTGGCTGAGGTGGGCTCTGTTCCACTGCAGTATTCTGCTTTCAAAGACGTTTTTGATAAAGGCCAAGCTCAGGGTCTTCCTCCGCACCGGTCTTTTGATTGTAAAATCGACTTGGTGCCGGGTATTCCTTTACCATGTAGCCGCATATATGCACTATCAGAACCTGAGGAGCTACATCTTAAGGAATATCTAGATGAGATGTTAAAGTTGGGTTTTATCCATCCCTCCTGTTCGCCTGTGTCATCAGCGATCTTCTTCATACCGAAGAAGGAGGGGTCGTTGAGGGCCTGTGTGGACTACAGGGCCTTGAATAAGGCCACAGTGAAGAACAAGTACCCTCTTCCACTCATCCCCGTGTTGTTGGACCAGCTCCGCAAAGCCACGGTGTTTACCAAATTGGATTTGCGGGGCGCTTACCATCTTATACGTGTTCGCCCCGGGGATGAGTGGAAGATGGCCTTTAAGACCAAACATGGTTTGTTTGAGTACTGTGTAATGCCGTTTGGCCTATGTAATGCGCCAGCGGCATTTCAGTTCTTCATCAATGAGGTCCTTAGTGAGTATTTGGATAGAACAGTCATCGTCTATCTGGATGACATTCTCATCTTCTCGGAGACCGGTGCTGAACATCAAGAACACGTGACACAAGTGCTACAGAAATTACAAGAACATCATCTGTATGCCAAATTAGAAAAGTGTCAGTTCAGCACCTCTGAGGTGGAGTTCTTGGGTTTCATTATCTCCGCGGAAGGTATTCGGATGGACCCTAAAAAGATACAGTCTATCGTGACCTGGCCCATACCATCTACAGATAAGCACATTCAGGTGCTTTTGGGGTTTGCCAATTTTTATCGGCGTTTTATTTCTCATTTTTCCGATATAGTGGCACCCATGACCCGACTGTTGAGGAAGGGGGTTCCCTTTGCGTGGTCTACTGAGGCTCAGGACGCTTTCCAACTGTTACTCAGGAAATTTACATCAGCACCTGTGTTGGTGCATCCTGATCCTGCCCTGCCGTTCTTCGTGGAAACGGATGCTTCATCTTGTGCGGTGGGTGGGGTGTTATCCCAACGGGAGGAGGAGACCGGCCATATGCACCCCATCGCCTTCTTTTCCAAGACCTTGTTGCTGGCAGAACGCAACTACACTGTGGCGGAGAGAGAATTATTGGCAGTGAAGTTGTCTTTTGAGGAATGGCGCCATTATTTATGGGGGGCTCGGCATACTATCACGATCAATACCGACCATAAAAATCTGGAGTTTTTTCGGTCTGCTCGTGCTTTGACTCCACGTCAAATGCGGTGGGTCCTATTCTTCAATGAATATGACTTTGTTATGACTTACAGACCCGCAGCACAGCAGATCAAATCTGACGCCCTTTCCCGGATTCATGTAGACCTTAGGGAAGTGAGTCCCTTGAAAGAAGATAGACCTATGATCGATGGTGAGAGGATCATAGGAGTTACAACAGCTGATGACTTCCCTTCTCTGGTGAAAGAGCGGTTACGTCAGATGGATTTGGCTCCTGGGTTAGCACTGCCCCAGGTTGTGACTCAGGATGGGTTGTTGTATCATGAGAGTCGGTTGTTTGTTCCCCCGGTCTTGAGAGAAATGGTTCTGCGGTGGTGTCATTCTTCTGCATTGGTGGCACATCCTGGGATGCAGAAGACGAAGGAGTTGTGTTTGAGATGGTTTTGGTGGGAGACTTTGGCCAGAGACATCCAGGGTTATGTGACCGCTTGCCCTGTTTGTGCCATTAGTAAGTCTTCTCACTGTAAGCCCTCTGGTCTTTTGCAGCCCTTAGAGGTCCCTCCTACTCCTTGGCATACCATCAGTATGGATTTTGTGACTGACCTTCCATCTGTGTCTGGATTTACCGCCATTTTTGTGGTGGTAGATTTATTTACAAAAATGGCGCATTTCATCCCGCTATCCAAGATCCCTATGGCTAAGGAGATGGCTTTGGTGTTTATGACCTCGGTTGTGAGGATACATGGATTACCATCGGCAATTATATCTGACAGGGGGGCTCAGTTTGTGTCCCATTTCTGGACGGAGCTTTGCTTGGTGCTCAAGATGGAAATACGGTTGTCATCAGCGTATCATCCACAGTCCGATGGCCAGACTGAGTGCACCAACCAGACCATGGAACAGTACCTGAGGTGCCTTGTTTCGTCTTTGTCGTGTGATTGGGTGACTGCTCTTCCTATAGCGGAATTTGCCTATAATAATAGTCTGCACTCCGCCTTGGGTATGACTCCTTTTTATTGTTCATTGGGGTACCATCCTAGAGCTTTAGCTATCCAACCCACTGGGCATGTGCCAGCCATAGATGATGTGTGTAAGAGGTTGAGTAACATCTGGGGTGTGGCAAGGGAGCAGTTGCAGGAAGCTAAGGCTGCAATGAAACTACAGGCAGATAGGCATCGGGCCCCTGCCCCGTCATACATGGTGGGAGATCAGGTTTGGTTGGCTTCTCGTAATCTGAGAATGCAGGGGTCCCTTAAATTGCAACCTAGGTTTGTGGGCCCTTTTCCGGTTGTTCAGGTGATCAATCCGGTGGCTATTAAGCTCCAGCTGCCAAAGGAATATAAGGTCCATCCTGTGTTCCACACGTCATTGTTGAAACCCTATGTGCCCTCTGCTCAGGTGCTGCCCCCTCCTCCTCCTTTGATAGTCGATGGACAGGAGGAGTTTGAGGTCCAGGCTGTTCTAGATTCTAGGCGCAGGAGGGGCCGTCTTTATTATTTGGTGGATTGGAAGGGATACACCCCTGAGGATAGCACGTGGGAGCCGGCTGGGGGGGTGCATGCACCTCGTTTGGTCAGGTTGTTCCATAGACAGCATCCCTTGAAACCCCGCCCGGTGGGGAGGATCGTTGGGGGGGGGGTACTGTTAGGAATTGAGTCAACTCCCCTTTCAGTGGCCATGGACTGTCATCACATGACCTACCAGGACAGGGATATAGGTCAGTCCTACCTTTCTTTCCTTGCTTGATATCATTAGTGTGTGTGTTCCTGGTTCCTGGTGTCCGGCTCCTGTGTTTGCTGAACCTTTTTGATTTTCGATTCCTCACGGGCTCGTGAGCGATTCCAGATCTCTTTTTGGGATTTAGTCCTTCTCCTTCCTTGTTTTCCCATTCTTTGTTTCCCGCCCCCGTTAGATAGTTGGCCCGTCCTTTCCCTTCCCGTTATTTCCAGTTCCTGTCAATTGTGGCTATGGGGGGGTTTATAGGGGCTCCTGCTCCCCCTTGTTTTTGAATGCCTTTGATAATATAAATTTCTCACCTCGGTTTATTTCTTTGGAGCATTTTTTGTGACGCGCTTTTGAAACGAACGTTTGGATCGTTTCCTTTCGCGTCTTTTTGTACCGCTTATTGTTGTTGTGTGCGGAAGTGACGTTTTGGGTCATTCCGCGAGTCTGCTCCTGAAACCGAGTGCGGGGATCATCGGCTATTTTTCTCCCTTATGTCCCGTCCCATCCCTTGTTAATACGTGAACTATCAGGGGTTTTTTATGCCGGTAACAAGGGATTTTTTCCCCTGATAAATATAAGAGACACCCTGGAAGCATTGATTTGGTGCTTCGTATTTTTCCGAGTCCGAGAGGAGTTATCTTGGATCGGATTTGGTGTTTCCTGCTGACCGAAGACTTCACGAAGCCAAACCTGCATATTTGACTGGTAGGAGTTACGGGATTGTTGGGACAGGATATGATAATTTGTTTTAGCGCTGTCAGACATATACATAAAGTGTGTGTTTTTTGTTTGTTTAGGTGCAGAAGCGTTGAGGAGGGAGCAATGACCTTATTGTTCTACCAGGGTGGAAGTTGACTTGGTGTCTCCTCACATATTTTCCACCCCCTTTCCTGGTTCATGTGCACACTCATATTTATATCTTGTGAGTGGTATATGGGCAGGGGAAGTGGATTGGTTTATGCTACATTCCTGCAGTGTGCGGGCTAAGTGGACGGAATCCAACAAAATGGCTCTAATTGTCTCTGCCCCAGCGTTTTCGACCGAATCTTAAGATGGCTGCCCTAACACTTCCCCTCTGGGACATAAAGATCCATGGGGACTGACTGTATCTGAACTTGCAATGTCGCGTACCCCCTGCCTGAGTTCTAGATGGCCGACTCAGTGAGACCCTCTGCGATGTTTTTTTCCTCCCCTGGTCTTTAATCACTGATCACTGTCGGGACCTCAACCAGCCTTTGCCCGTCCCTGTCCCTGCCCACCCACCAGGACCTGCTTACTTCCCTAGACAGCTGTGACCTAGCTACTTTTGTCTGATGCTCGGTGGAGCTACCTCGCTAGCTAAAGGGGAGATGGGCTTTGGACTCCCTCCTTGACCATCACCTACCCAGCCGGACTTTGGGCAAACGCTCCTGCGTCTGTCCTGACCTTATCCCCCCCTCTCCCTTCCCTTACCTCTCTCCATTCCTATTCTTTCACACTTCTGTCCTTTGCCCTCACCTGTCCTTGCCCTTTATCCCGACCCTGTTTGTTTTTTTGTGAACTTCTTCCTTCGCCACTTGAGACCGAACTATTTTATCTGATGCCCGATGGAGCTACCTGGTTTAGCTATAGGGGAGATGGGCTGTGGATTTCCTCCTTGGTCGTCACCTACCCAGTTGGTCTTTAGACAGACTTCCTTTCGTCTCTCCTTGTTGTCTCTTCCCTTATCCTCCCTTTGTCACCCCCCCTTCCCCCTCCACTACTTTTCTCTCTTCTTTCTCTCCTCTCCTAATGTATTGCCTATTTTTTGATGTAATGTGTAATTATTGATCTTTTTCTATTATATTGTTGAATTTCATGTAAAGCGCTCTGATACCTTCGGGTCTAGCCAGCACTATATAAAACTCTTTGAATAAATAAATAAATAAAATAAGTATCCTCCCCACTGTTCAGCCCCTCATGTGGGAGGCTCCCCTGAATCATGCCAACCCTTTCCTTAGGGCAGTGGTTCCCAAACTTTTGACTCATGAGGACCCCTATTGAGTCACCACTGGAAGCCGGGGACCCCCAAGCAATTTGTATGATTTAAATTTCAAATATTAAGACAGCAGTTTGTATGATTTAAATATTTCAAATATTAAGACAGTAATTCTAATAAAAGACACACGTGTGCACACAAACCAAACACTCAAATTACTAAGGATTTTGGGGCCATATGTACGACCATTTCATTTAGCTCCTCGCAATTGGCGACACATTGCGAGTGGCAAATTGTGAGTCGCTTAATGAAATGTACAACAGTGTGTTTACCACTGTTTGGGATTCCCAATGGGGTTGCAATTTGCGAGGCTCATTAATATTAATGAGCCTCTCGCAATTTGCAAGCCCATTGGGAATGCCAGCCCTCCCATGGATGGTAGCCTGCTGCCTTGGACTGCTTTTAAATAAAGCAGTTTTTTTTTAAAATGCAGCCCGTTTTCCATGCATTTAAAAATAAAAAAAGAAAATGAAACGTTTTCGTTTCATTTTTTAAGGGCAGGCAGTGGTCCTGGGACCACAGCCTGCCCTTAAAAACAATTTTGCATGCATTTGCAAAGGGGAAGGGTTCCCCTGGGGACCCCTTTCCATTTGCGAATGCATTAAAATCTACTTGAAGTAGGTGGTAATTGTGAGTATTTTGCGACCGCAATTGCGGTTGCAAAACATTTGTACATGGTTTTGAGACTCGCTATTTGGAAGGGAATGCCCCTTCCAAATAGCAAGTCACAAAACCTAGTTAACGAGCCGCAAAAAAATTTAGACTCGCGAAATAGGCTATGTACACGGCCCAATAGGTTTTTGCATGCGCAAACGGGTTCACAAACCCGTTTGCACATATAAAAACGGGTCGTACATCTGGCCCTTAGTATTTCATATTGAAGGAATTTGCAAAAAAGGAAAAAATGTAATGGGAAGGTTGGTGCTGAATCTCCATGACTAACTTTTAAATTGTTGGTTTTATTTTGCAGTACAAGGCTTTTTAGCAGCATTAGGATAATGAATGACTAGGAAAAAACATAAGTAACTAACTGGTACCAATCAGTTTGCAAGCAGCTCTTTGATGACAGTTTATAGGCCCCTCTGCTAGATAACGATTGTCACTTATGAAGTGCACAGTAACAAAAGAATCTCTGTGACAAAAGCAGTAACCACAGACCTATGCACATAAAATACTATGTTTTAAAATGCATGTTACACGTTCTTTGCAGTAGGCATATTAACCCTCTGTGCTACATTAGTTAAGTCAAAGCTGCCACTGAACAAAACTCTCATCTCTCTCCAGCCGGGACATTAATCACTGCCATTATCTTGACACTTTTATTGTTTCTTGAAAGCTGGTAATTATACAAGAAACTTTGATGTGCTTTTAAAACTGCTGCCTACGGACCCCCTGGGAATGTGTCACTGACCCCAGGAGTCCGCGGACCCCAGTTTGGGAAACACTGCCTTATGGTGTTTAAGGGCTTACCTGTGGGTGGTTCCTTAGATTCGTTGTGGGACAAGATTCAGATCTGAAACCACTCTATCTTCAACTGTCTGGGCACTTTGGAGTTCGCTGGACTTCACTTTGGGAACTGAGACTGCAACTGGGAAGACTCCTGCTGCTCCTGGTCTCGTTGTCCTGCCATTCTTCTGCGTCGTCCATGCCTGTAAACCATACAGGTTCTTCTATAGGCCTGTGGACATCCAAGACACCCAAAGGTATCTCGCTTAAAGTGGAGGAGTCACTTCCCTGCATCTGCAGGCACCGCATAAAAGCTCTTCCTGAGCTCCTATGGACTGCAAAAGGTTCAGCAACACAGGTGGTGGATCTGCAACTCCCGCAAGGCCTGCACTGTCTTCACAGCAAATTTGAAGCCTGCTGGAGCAGTACCCCTGTGCACGTGTTGACTTGCCGTTGCCAAGGCTTGTTGACTCTTTTCACCAGAGATCTTCTGGCTCCAAGAAGCTCCAGCCTCAAGCATCTCTTGCAACCAAGATATTCTCCTGCACCGTGGGCCTTCATCATTTGGTGAGCTGCTCGAGGTCCTCTTGTGACTCCTATGCCTTCCACCTGTGGGACCTCTTGAGGGTCTTCTTTGGCTCCAGTGGGCTCTTCTTCTTGCTCGGGCCTGCTCTGACTTGCTCGTGGTTAGCCACTTGGACCTTGCTGATCCCGACAATGCAACTTTTTTGCATACTACATTTATTGCAGTTGCCAAGACTTGTTGGTGCTTCCGACAGAAACTGATCCCCTGGCTCTTGACATCCAACGTGGGACAGCTCTTGAACGGCTCCTGAGTGGCATAGACTGTGTCCCATCTGCTTGCAGGTACCTCTCAGCCTTTCAACTTGAATCCACCTTTGGGTTCCACCGGACTCTTTCACCTTCTTCGCCAGTGGCATCTTCACTGAAGTCCTCCATTGTGATTTGCGGCAGTTTCTGATGTCACTTCACACCTATGCACTGACTGTCCTGGCATAGGTATTCTTGTTCCCGGGGTAGTCACAGGTGGGGTGATTTTTCAGGGTTCTCTGGGAAGGGTCCTTCTTCTTTAAAACTGCAACCGCAACTTACCCATTGACCTGTACTGAACTTGCAGTTGTGTTCCCACTCTGCACACAGCCTTCGTGGGTGGTTCCTTGGGTCCCCGGCTCTTCTACGTCTTCTGGGTTGATTCTCGACTTAGGTCCTGGTTCGCATTCCACTATTTTATTATATGATTAGGTCTCCGCCTGGAGACCATTGTGTATTTGTGCTACTTATGAGTTCTATTACAAAAGTATTGTGTGTATTGTAATTATATCTCCAGGTAGGAGATATTGCAATGTGTTAGTGAGTGTTTATAATAAATGCATATTTTTATACCTACACTGTGTGGTTCTTTTTCACTTAACATACACTATATGATTAGGACTGGTAAAAAAGCTACTTTACACTCCTTCTGGTTAAGCCTGAAAGCTGCTCTCCATAGCTACCACTTAGAGAGCGTTTTAAGGTTGTCTAAGACCACTAAAATCATCATAAGGGTTTTGTGGATTAGTTCAGGGTGCTACACTTGCATAAGTGAGCCCCTTATACTAAGCAAGCCTTCTACAGCAATTTTAAAAGTATCTTTCAAATTTCAGGTGTTCAGCTTACACATGACAGATATTTGTATATTCACATTATACACAATTATTGATATTGTGGGCAATTTGTGAAAGAAACATGCATAATGGTAAAGTATGATCCCTTTCTAGTTAGGAGATTAACAGATCTTGCAAGCGACCAGAAAGTTTCCTCACTGCTAGTTAGTATAAGGAAGGATAGTTCAGAGGCGGTAAAGAGGCATTACAAATTGGGTGGTAGCTTGAAGAATGTAGTTGATGAGTTCAGTCTTTACTGACATTCTGAATGAGGTCAAGTAATTCTGCCTAAGTGGGGCAGACAAAGAAGGCCCTGTGAGACCCAGAAGTTCTGAACTGTTTAGTATGTCCAGTAGCTTTTACTTTCCTAAATTACAGATTTGGCTCTGGCCTTAAGCTGAAGCCCTACTCATTGGCAGTTATTCACACAGTCATGAGCATGGAAACAAAAGCACATCCCTTCAGGTATATGTGTGTATGCTGATGGGGCAGGGCAATGGCTCATTGAAAGCAGCATAGTACAGGACCAGCTGCTTTGAAGGTTGAAGCCGTGGCACGGTTACTGACGAGAATAAAACTATCTGGAAAAAAGTATCTTTTTCACTTGTAACCGAATTTATATTTGCATCCATAGCCTGTATACTAGGAGCTGCAGAGGGGCACCTATTTTACAATAGATCAATTGCACCCCTTCAAGAGTTTTATAGGACTTATATTCACACTGACCCACTTAAATGTTATGTTATAGTAGCAAGAAATCTGATAGAGACTACTAATCGCAGATTACTTAATGTAGAATTATCCCCAGGCATGAGACTGGATCCAGAAAACTTTCTTTACCACAGCATCCCTGCGCCCCGGGGGGTCGGCACCACGTGACTCCGCCGTGATGTCGTACGCATTCGTGACGTCAGCGAGGATACATAAGTCCCACCCCGGCGCGCCTAAGTCAGTTTGTTCTCTTTTCTTTGTGCAAAGGGGATCCAGATTGCGTACTGGCCTGTTTTCAGCCCTTCTCTTCTTTTTCACGCTTTGGCGTTAGTGGAACAGTGTGCGAATGCCTTCGGGCTTCAAGACATGTACCTCCTGTGCACGTCCCATGTCGGCGAAGGACCCTCACCCGATTTGCATGTGGTGCCTAGGTGAGCTCCAAGACTCGGAGAGCTGCGATGCCTGCCAGCACCTTAAGCCTAAATCGCGGCAGGAGCGCCGAATGAGGTTGCTGTCGGCGCGCTTGTCCAGGTCATCCCAGCATCTGTCCCCTATCTCGGAGGTGAGGAGCCGCCTGTTTCGTTTGCGACATCGTCTCTGGCCATGGCCCCAGGGGCATGGCTCATTGGCTGGTAGGTCCTTCAGTTTGTCTCTGAGGCCCTGTCCTCCTTCCGTGGTGGGCGCCAGCTCCCCCGGGACAAGCGCCCCACCTGTCGCCTTCCTACCCGCCGTTTCCCGGCGCAAAGGTGACTAGTGCCCAAATGACAGCCTAAGCTACGGTGTTGCAAGCTTCTTTGGCCCTTCCTCCACCTCCTTAGATGTCCGCGGATCCCTTGCCTCACGCGGGGACTTCCGCTGAGTCGCAGGCGGCTCCGGCCCCTGCGCCGAAGGTTTCGGCTTCAGGTCTTAGGAGGGTGGTGTCGTTGAGGTGTGGTCCTTCAGGGCTCCCCTCTTTGGCGCCTGCCGTCCCTGCCTCACCGCAAATCCCTACGAGCTCCCTGTGGCGTCGCAGGAGATCGCTGGGACTCCGGGCTTGCCCCCGAGTCCCCCTTGGTCCTCTGAGCAGGCGGCTGCCTCGCCAGAGGTCGAGCCGGTGCAGTTTCGTCCCTTGAAGCCTTCCTCCCCAGCTCCGGTGGAGTTGCGGATGGAGGCAGGGACCTGAGGCACTTTCCCGAGTCCCTCTCGGTCCTCGACGCGGGCGGCTGCCCCGTCTGAGGACGAGCCGGCGCCTTTTCGGTGCTGCACTTTCGCCGTTCCAGCGTCGACCCCTCCCCATTCTCCCGGAGAGCACGTGGTGGCAAAAGTCGACCCGGCGCCACGAATGCCAACTCCAGCGCCGGTCGACGTCGATCAGACACCGATGGCAGACTCCACGGAGCCACGCCTACGTCGGGTTCTTGATTCGTCTCCTGAGGTCCCTTATTCTCCAGAGGTCTGTCATCTGTTGGTGTGTTCCTCCCCGGAGACTGGGCGCTGTATCGTTGCCTTTTCACTGGCATCTTCCAGGGAGGGCTCCTCGCCGTCCCCACGGCCTAAATCCTCGAACCCTTCTTTCTGTGGCTCGCAGCTGGCTTTTCCACCGGCCTCTCCTCCTTCCCCTGAGGCCCCTCAGGTTCCCCACTCATCTGTGGATCCTCCTCTATTCCGGGACTGGTCGCTCCCCCCTGGACTTGGGGATCGATGGCCTAGTCTGCAGCCATCGCCCACGGAGGAATTACTTTCTCCTCTGTGAAACCCTACAGAAGCCAGTCTTGCCTTTGTTCGGGCTATTTCCATAGCCGCTGGTATTCTACGATGGGTGAACCTGTCACTCCGTTTCCTATCGACAACCTTTTGGAAGTTCTCCACCAGGGCTCTGGTGAACAGGAGTTGTTTCTTCCTTTTGAAGCGTCACTCCACAATTCTCTTAGAGGGGCTTGGGGGTGCCCTGCCACGGGCGATCCGTTGCCTCAGGCGCTTCTGCATCGCCACCGCCCAGCTCCACATGACCCTTTCGGTCTTTCCTTCCACCCGTCTACTCAAGGCTCTCTTCTGGGGAATGCCTTTCTGTGTTTGCTGTAGTGTTTTTTCCTCCTTCTCGGGAGGCCTGGTGGATGGATTCATGGAGGCGTAATGTCTTCGCTTCTTCCAGCGCTGCCTTACAGGCGCTTAACACTTTGTGTGTGTTGACCAGGGCTACTTCCAGTCTGTGGGACTCTGTTGAGTCTCTTCTTTCTCATGTCTCCCATAAGGGTGCCCGTGCTGATCTGCGGGGCCATGTGTTGGATGGTAGGGAGTTGGGAGATGGTAGGCAGTGTTGGCTTGGATGTTGCCAATGCTCTTGGCCGTGCAATGGCCACCTCTGTTGCTCTCCGTCACTATGCTTGGCTGCGTGATGCAGTCTTTCCTGAAAATATTAGAGTGTGTCTGGTTGATCTGCCCTTTGACGGGGTCCTTCTGTTTAATACTTATGCAGACGCCCTTTTGGAAATCTTGCCTACCTGTTTTGTTCCTGTGCTGTCCGGGGAACTGTTTGTCAAAAGGTCCAGAGATTCTAAACGCTCGGCCATCATCCACCGCGGAGCGCTGGGCTGCCGGGACTCCAGTTCCTAGAAGGCAGCGCGCTCTCGCGGGAACAGCACCGAGGCTACAGCTCACGCCCAATTAACCCAAAGAGCATATACCATCGCTGGGGCTTCCGTGTCGCGGGACGCCCTTTTGGAAATCTTGCCTGCCTGTTTTGTTCCTGTGCTGTCCAGGGACCTGTTTGTCAAAAGCTCCAGAGATTCTAAACGCTTGGCCAGCATCCACCGCGGAGCGCAGGACTGCCGGGACTCTAGTCCCTAGAAGGCAGCACGCTCTCGCGGGAACAGCACAGAGGCTACAGCTCACGCCCAATCAACCCGTAGGAGCATATAACATCGCTCCCGAAGCCCGGAGGAGGCTGGGCTGTGCCCCATCTCTTAAATTCTGTCCCCAGGACCTCAAGTAAGAGATTGGAACATTTGTGACTTTGTGACGGGTGCGGGAGCGCCGAATGAGGTTGCTGTCGGCGCGCTTGTCCAGGTCATCCCAGCATCTGTCCCCTATCTCGGAGGCGAGGAGCCGCCTGTTTCGTTTGCGACATCGTCTCTGGCCATGGCCCAGGGGCATGGCTCATTGGCTGGTAGGTCCTTCAGTTTGTCTCTGAGGCCCTGTCCTCCTTCCGTGGTGGGCGCCAGCTCCCCCGGGACAAGCGCCCCACCTGTCGCCTTCCTACCCGCCGTTTCCCGGCGCAGAGGTGACTAGTGCCCAAATGACAGCCTAAGCTACGGTGTTGCAAGCTTCTTTGGCCCTTCCTCCACCTCCTTAGATGTCCGCGGATCCCTTGCCTCACGCGGGGACTTCCGCTGAGTCGCCGGCGGCTCCGGCCCCTGCGTCGAAGGTTTCGGCTTCAGGTCTTAGGAGGGTGGTGTCGTTGAGGTGTGGTCCTTCAGGGCTCCCCTCTTTGGCGCCTGCCGTCCCTGCCTCACCGCAAATCCCTACGAGCTCCCTGTGGCGTCGCAGGAGATCGCTGGGACTCCGGGCTTGCCCCCGAGTCCCCCTTGGTCCTCTGAGCAGGCGGCTGCCTCGCCAGAGGTCGAGCCGGTGCAGTTTCGTCCCTTGAAGCCTTCCTCCCCAGCTCCGGTGGAGTTGCGGATGGAGGCAGGGACCTGAGGCACTTTCCCGAGTCCCTCTCGGTCCTCGACGCGGGCGGCTGCCCCGTCTGAGGCCGAGCCGGCGCCTTTTCGATGCCGCACTTTCGCCGTTCCAGCGTCGACCCCTCCCCATTCTCCCGGAGAGCACGTGGTGGCAAAAGTCGACCCGGCGCCACGAATGCCAACTCCAGCGCCGGTCGACGTCGATCAGACACCGATGGCAGACTCCACGGAGCCACGCCTACGTCGGGTTCTTGATTCGTCTCCTGAGGTCCCTTATTCTCCAGAGATCTGTCATCTGTTGGTGTGTTCCTCCCCGGAGACTGGGCGCTGTATCGTTGCCTTTTCACTGGCATCTTCCAGGGAGGGCTCCTCGCCGTCCCCACGGCCTAAATCCTCGAACCCTTCTTTCTGTGGCTCGCAGCTGGCTTTTCCACCGGCCTCTCCTCCTTCCCCTGAGGCCCCTCAGGTTCCCCACTCATCTGTGGATCCACCTCTATTCCGGGACTGGTCGCTCCCCCCCTGGACTTGGGGATCGACGGCCTAGTCTGCAGCCATCGCCCACGGAGGAATTACTTTCTCCTCTGTGAAACCCTACAGAAGCCAGTCTTGCCTTTGTTCGGGCTATTTCGATAGCCACTGGTATTCTACGATAGGTGAACCTGTCACTCCGTTTCCTATTGACAACCTTTTGGAAGTTCTTCACCAGGGCTCTGGTGAACAGGAGTTGTTTCTTCCTTTTGAAGCGTCACTCCACAATTCTCTTATAGGGGCTTGGGGGTGCCCTGCCACGGGCGATCCGTTGCCTCAGGCGCTTCTGCATCGCCACCGCCCTGCTCCACATGACCCTTTCGGTCTTTCCTTCCACCCGTCTACTCAAGGCTCTCTTCTGCGGAATGCCTTTCTGTGTTTGCTGTAGTGTTTTTTCCTCCTTCTCGGGAGGCCTGGTGGATGGATTCATGGAGGCGTAATGTCTTCGCTTCTTCCAGCGCTGCCTTGCAGGCGCTTAACACTTTGTGTGTGTTGACCAGGGCTACTTCCAGTCTGTGGGACTCTGTTGAGTCTCTTCTTTCTCATGTCTCCCATAAGGGTGCCCGTGCTGATCTGCGGGCCATGTGTTGGATGGTAGGGAGTTGGGAGATGGTAGGCAGTGTGGGCTTGGATGTTGCCAATGCTCTTGGCCGTGCAATGGCCACCTCTGTTGCTCTCCGTCACTATGCTTGACTGCGTGATGCAGTCTTTCCTGAAAATATTAGAGTGTGCCTGGTTGATCTGCCCTTTGACGGGGTCCTTCTGTTTAATACTTATGCAGACGCCCTTTTGGAAATCTTGCCTACCTGTTTTGTTCCTGTGCTGTCCGGGGAACTGTTTGTCAAAAGGTCCAGAGATTCTAAACGCTCGGCCATCATCCACCGCGGAGCGCTGGGCAGCCGGGACTCCAGTCCCTAGAAGGCAGCGCGCTTTTGCGGGAACAGCACTGAGGCTACAGCTCACGTCCAATTAACCCAAAGAGCATATACCATCGCTGGGGCTTCCGTGTCGCGGGACGCCCTTTTGGAAATCTTGCCTACCTGTTTTGTTCCTGTGCTGTCCAGGAACCTGTTTGTCAAAAGCTCCAGAGATTCTAAACGCTTGGCCAGCATCCACCGCGGAGCGCAGGGCTGCCGGGACTCTAGTCCCCAGAAGGCAGCACGCTCTCGCGGGAACAGCACCGAGGCTACAGCTCACGCCCAATCAACCCGTAGGAGCATATAACATCGCTCCCGAAGCCCGGAGGAGGCTGGGCTGTGCCCCATCTCTTAAATTCTGTCCCCAGGACCTCAAGTAAGAGATTGGAACATTTGTGACTTTGTGACTTGGGACTAGGGGGAACCAACAGCCATAACGGTATTAATTTTGTCAATGTGAGGGAGCGGAGGTTTATCGGAGGATAAGCTACGGTAGATATTACTGTGCAGCCTAGTGGTTTTCTTGCTGGAAATCAAGCTTGGTATGCTTTTAATTGACATTGTCAACTTAGATTATGAGTACGATTATTCGCAAGGGTGGTAACGGGGTAGGGGTTGTTGGCACATTGGATGCTTATCTCATCAGGGCAGAGAGCGGGCTAATGCACGAAATACAGTTAACAAAGCGGAGGCTCTCTTTAGAGCAAAGGCTGCCACCGCTAACATCAGCATCCCCAACTGAGGCTAATCCAACTGTAGTTATGAGCCCTATTGGAACAAATCACATTGCATCCACATCTGAGCAGGGCACCCCAGGAGCATTAACTACAGCTAAATCCCCTTGTCCAATCGTGGCCCCCTCCCCGCTACACACCCGAACTGGGCAATTGAAACCCACATAAGGCACTACAAGGAAAGTTCAGTCCAGAAAAAGAAAGGCATGTAGTGCCACTAAAACGAGCACCCAGACCTCAAAACAGTCTAAGAATAGGAACCCTGCATCCAAACATGGAAGTCCTGTGGTGTCACTTAGCACATTAGAGGGGCCAAGGGGGGAAACAAATAGCTTTAACACACCCGTGGCTGCCCAGGGCCCAAACTGCTTACAAGTGTTATCGGATATAGCCAATTTGCTAGAAGAAAGGCTGCTATCACTGATTAATCCCGTTATGGTCAAACTTGACGCAATTTCCCATAGACTTAATTCGATAGAGAAGCATTTATTCAAAAATACACCTGCTCGTCAGGAAATCAGTCAGGGAGCCAGTAAAACCATTAAGCCCAAGGATAGTGAATCATTACTTCCAACAAGTTCACAGAGCGAAAGGCTGGTAGAATGCCCTACAGTCTAAGCTCCAGCCCCAGCAACACAATTGAATCAAAACACCCATCAGATAGGCAGGGTTGGGTAGGTCCACAGGGCCCTAGAGGCAAATTTAGGAGTGATGGGAAGGAGCTGTTAGATAGACCCTCCTTACACTTCCCACCAGAGGCCACACCGTATACGATCATCCTTGCAAATGCCCCGAAATGTACCTATTACAACAAGGAGCACTGGTCTACCTTAAAGCACAAATCACTTCACTATTTAAACCAATAAAATGGGCTAGGAAACCATCTTTTTGAACAATTTATGATGGTCAGAAGGGTTCCATGGGTAGGGCAATCCCAGAAGAGCTTTGAAGGAGATTGCATTGTGCTTAGCTTTAGGTCACCCGCCCTGGTTAGGGATATATTGGATCAGGGTGCACATTCTGGGTTTATTCAGGAGGGTATTAATATCTTCCCGCTGGTTTTTTTTATAGCCCTGATGTGCATAAAAGACGAAATCGTTATAGGCAATTGGGCGATATGTTAAGTGGCAATCCAAGGGCAACTGTGGTGTCCAATCGCTACGATGCATTAAGCACCCTAGATGTCAATAATTGACTGCGGAACCCATTAGTCTCTAAAAGTCTGGGAATAGCCACTAATTACGACGAGGGTGATGTTGATATTATAAGGGAGGAAGTAACTGTCCCCGTAACCCCAGGTCCGTCGGAGTATTACAGCGATGCTAATGGTAACAGGATGGTCATCCCAGATTTAAGTTGCCCCTCTATTGTACGGAGCCCCAGCATTAGGCCAAATTATAATTACTAATGCTCTTGAAGGTAGTCAGCCCCAGACTAGTGACCCTACTAGCAACTTATTTATAGCACAATCTCTGGTCTCCTGGAATATTGCAGGCCTAAAGAATAAACTAACGTCTCAAGATTGGCTAACGTTTATAGACAACCATTGTGTCCTAGTATTCCAGGAAACTTGGCAGATGGAACCTCAGTTTAGACAGGGATTCCTGAACCTTTATAGCCCAGCTACCCCTAGCATGAGGGGAAGACCTATGGGGGGTTTGACGATTTGGGTCAGACAGGATGACAGGTATATAGTTACCCAGCTGGATTCTAAGAGTAGTGATTATTAGATAATTATTAGAATCCAAAGACCCAAATGCAGAGATTTGTATATTTTTAACATATACGCAAGGGGCAAACCCGGGGGCAAACCCTCTGAGACAGTCTCCCTGTTGGACTTCCATCTTAGCTATTATAATGGCAAAGGGAACATGCTCATAGCTGGAGACTTTAATTGCTGCTTCGAACCACTGGATAATAACGATGTCAAACTAGCAATTGAGGAAGACCTTCCCTGGGACATTCCACAACTGACCATTCCTCCCATCAAGAGGTGGTCGCAAGCTGCTTTGCAGCTTAAAGCTTTATGTCTAGAGCAGGGGCTAAGGGCGGCAAATGGCAGAACTAAATCAGATAAGAGGGTGATCCCACTTTTGATAATGGGGTACGTAGTAGTCGGATAGACTACATCCTTTTTAATATAGAGTTTTGGTCCTTCATTAAGGATATGGTCATTGTAAAACGGGTGGAAAGTGACCATAATCCACTAATATTAACAGTGGAGCTGTATGAAGGAAAGCCATCTGATTCCAGCCCCACCACTATTGATATATATCCTTCTAACGACACCAGGAGGGTAAAATGGGCTGAATGTCTTCTTAATGAGGAACACTTAGCTGCAATGGGTGAATTTGTGGCAAAGGCCACACAAGAGCTCCAAAAGTGTACAATGGACCAGGATTTTACGTCAAAGGTTGTTCCTATTCATATAACTCTTGTTAACAGGCTAAGAGATTTTTTTATTAAGGAGGTCAGTGGAACCAAACGAAGTCTTAAAAATCAGGCAGAATCATGGTATGGTAAAAGCTGCAGGGATGCATACAAATCATTAGCCGTGGCAACAAGAACAAAAGATAGGGATCAGATTTGAGTTGCCAGGGGGACGTATAAGACATCCCAACAGGATGCAAAGCGATCCTGGGACGAACAGTATTGGTCAGAGCTTTATAATGCGAGTAGAACTAGGAACATGGTTGTTTTGGGGATCTGGTGAAAGGGGGAAAGGGACGCTCCAGGGATCACCCACAAAATCATGTTCCCCCAGACATGTGGGTCTCCCATTTTAAGACGCAGTTTGCCTGCCCGTCCCTCTATAAGGGGCTGAGCTTTAACATCCCCATCTCTGATGTAGATATTACGCCACTACATTTTAGTTTAAATGAAGTTGAACGCGCTCTTAACTCTGTCCCAAAGGGTAGAACGCCCGGGTTGGACAGTGTTCCCGCGGACCTCTTCCTACATGGGAAAGGAGTGTGGGCACCTTACATCCAGTCCCTTGTAAATGCCATCGCCAAAGGCTCCCCTATACCTGCACCTGGAAGGGGGTTGAGATAATCCCCATCTACAAGAAGGGGGATCGCTCCGACCCTGCAAATTATAGGCCGATCAGCCTGATAGACTGTGTCCAGAAGGTGGTAGCCAGGCTCGTGTTGTCCAGGATCCTGAACTGGATCGACGAGGCAGATGTCTTGTCTCCTCTCCAGGCTGGGTTCCGTGCACACACGAGCACTGTAGATCAGGTTTTTAGACTCGTTATGATTTACTGGCGGTGGGTTGTTCTTAGAGGTGGCACTCTAGATGCGGAATTTGTTGATCTTAAGTCGGCTTTCGACTTAGTACCGCGTCTCAAGATGTGGAGTGTCTTCCAAGAACAAGGTATGCCACCTGAAGTACTCGCTTTTTTAACTAAATTACATGACGCCAATTTTGCTCAGGTCCAGTGGGGAGAACAAGGCCAAGTTACAGATAGGTTTCCAATCCTCAGAGGGGTAAGGCAAGGGTGTGTCCTGGCCCCAACACTGTTTTTGCTGTATATTAACAGGGTTATTGACTATTTTAAAGGCTACCCAACGGATGCACCTAAGTTGAACGGAATGTCGGTACCCCTGCTAATGTTTGCAGATGATACTCTTTTAATTTCCAAAACGCAACAAGGGCTACAGAAGGCCATTGGGCGCTTTGAAATATTCTGCAAAGATTATGGCCTTACCATTAATGTGTCAAAGACCACATTTATGGTCATGCACAAACATAAGCTTGTGAAAGGGAGGGCAAGCATGAACGGTGAATTGCTTGAACAGACCCAATCCTTCACCTATCTTGGCATTACACTGGGTTCAAGGCTTGAATGGAAACCCCACACTAATCATTTAGTTACTAGACATGCCCAGCTAGCGGGAGTACTAATTAGGGAATTGCGCCTTTCGGCTACTAAACCCATTGCCCCAGCACTTAAAATTTATAATACCAAAATAAGCGCTTCCATATTGTATGGGGCTGAATTATGGGGCTTTAGTAACATCACACAACTAGCTGATACCCAAAACAAGTTTGTGAGGGGATTAGTTGGTCTCCCGTCCTCCACGCCACTCTTGCCTCTCTACTACGATCTGGGCTGCCAACGACTTGAGGATGTGGCGCGGTATAGACCAGTGGCATATTGGAGGAGGCTCTGGGTGACACCAGAACTCTCCCAGTATGCCCGGGCTCTCCTCGGAGTCCGAGATATGGATACAGCCAACAGAATTCCATGGTTTAGAGAGGTTAAGGCTGTTTTCATCGCCATGGGCATGGGCATGGGCACATGTGGGAGAATCCTGCTGCCAACCCCTTTCCACCTTGAAAGGTTCTAAAGGAGCTCTATTGGTCAATGGTGTCAATGCGAAATTTTCGAACGTGCATTGGCCCATCACTCACAAGAGATTTCTTAGAGCTCAAGCATGAACCTGTTTATGAAGGCTACTGGGATATCATTACAATTCCCGAAGATAGGAAATGGTTTCATCAGTATAGGGTGGGTACCGTTCCTGTCAATTCCTTTACCGGTAAATGGCTTGCTGAAAATATTTAATTATGCCCATTCTGTATTACCCAGTCGGAGAGCATAGTCCATATCTTCTTTATTTGCCCAGAGTACAAACACCCACGTCACAAGTGGTTAAAGTCTATATGCTTGTTGAAGGGCATTACTAACGGGACAGAGACTTTAAGGATCTTCAAAACGGATTGTTCCGAAAGTATTGTAATTGCTGTTTCTAAATTTTTGCATTGGATGTGGGCTATACGGAGGAGAAAGCTACGCCATAATTAAATTGTGTCTATCTCTCTTAAATTTTATGTAGTACTATCACTGTGATGCTAATTGGTTAATGACCTCATATTGCTTTTTAATCTTAAATTATTGACTAGGTTTTAAATTTCCGTATTTTTTTATTGTAATGGAATAACCAGTTGATCTCTTTTCCTGGCAGGAAAGTTGTTTCCTTGATATTTTGGGGTATCTTATCTTGTCCTCGCTTTTAATATGTGTATTTTTCTTTAATAAATTGTATAGTCGGAGGAGGAGCTACGCGCGGATCCAAGATGGACGCGTGAGCAGAGGGCTCCCGAGACCCCTTCCGCCACCCTCATCTATCCTGGAACAAATCCTGATTTGGACGACGGGTATTTTTTGTTGATGCCCTGCTGATATCAAAAGCTTTTTCCAAAACTCGATTTGGCCACCGGGAGCCGAACTTGCTGCTCCTCATAATTTGAGGCCTATGGCAGAGGCCATCCGGGGGCTTGAGTTCCCGGAGTGCCCAGGTGGCAATTGAACAACAACGGCTGGAGGGATGCATCCGCTGCCCCTGTGGTACTTTCGGTTTCGATTTTGGTCATTGTTGACGCCAACTCGCTGCTGATTGATACTGCTGCCCTGGGCTAGCCGTCGATTCCACTCTGGTTGTCGTTCCTCGACCTCTCGACACAACAGGCTTGTCATAGAGGGCATCATTTTGACCAGATTCCAGAGGTCCTGTCGGAGCTCGTCGCCCACCATGACGGTCAGGACGGACTCTGAGAGGCGCAACACCCGAGGCCCGAATCGTGGAGGGGCTGTTCAGGCACAGACTATAGATCGCTTTACCCGCCCAAAGGGATCCCCGGGTGGACCGAGCAAGGCCCTAGGGGAGTCTGGTGACGATGCTCCTGCGACTGAAGAGCCGACTCTAAAGGATGTCATGGGCGCCATTGCCAGTATCCAGACTGCGATGGGTCGGCAATATGAAACTCTGGCCGCTAAGCTGGACACGGTGGCAATCGAGGTCAACCTTATCAGGACGGACTTGGGGAAAACCAATGAACGGGTTAGATCCCTGGACATCAAGACAGCGAGCCTGATTACGGATGTCTCGGATCTTCAGACCGAGGTCCGCGATCTTCGCATGGCCATAGATTCGTTCGCCCGTCGGCTGGATGATTTCGAGAGCCGGGCCAGACGCAACAACGTCTGCATCGTAGGTGTTCCGGAGAACTCTACAGACTCGCCTACGGACCTTTTGGTGGAGGATCTTATTCGGAACCACTTGGTACCAAAGGGCCTTAGTAATCTTTTTGCGGTGGAACGTGCTCACAGAATTCCAGGTGGGAAGCCCAAGCTTGGTGCCGCTCCGCGGCCTATAATAGCCAGGATTTTTAATTTCCGAGACAGAGATGCTATCCTGCAGGCCTCCCGTACTAATGGTCCCACTAAGTTTGAAAATGTGTCGATCAGTTTCTATCCGGACTTCACGCAGGCGGTGCAGAAGCAACGTATGGGCTTTACGGGGGTGAAGAGACGTCTCAGGGACATGGGACTGAAATCCGCCATGCTTTTTCCGGCTCGCCTGAGGATTGAACATAATGAACGTGCATTTTTCTTTGATCGCCCCGAGGTGGCCAGTGACTGGCTGGACACCCTTCCGACGCAACACACCAGCCCGGAGAGCTCGAGGGGCGCTGAGGGCGGCTTGGAAGAACAGGAGTAGTGAGTCTGTGCCGACGAGCCAATTTGTTGGACGCTTTGCAGTGGCTCTGTGATTGCGATGTTTCTACGTTGTAGATACCCGGGGGTGGAGGGATTCGGGACTCTTCCTCCTCAGGGGACGTTTTTCTCTCTCTTCTTGTAGGTTAGTTTAATGGGGCGACAGGCACACTGCAAGTTGGGGTGGCTTTTTGGTCTACCGCAAGGGTGCAGGGTGGGGGGTTGTGTGTTGAGGGTTCCTTGGGGGGTGGTGGGGGGGTCTTTTCTTGTTTGCTTCTTACGAGGCTACGATTTGGTCGCTACTTTATCATTTGTGCCTGTTTTGTGTCGGGGAGGACTGTTTGTTCCTGTCTGGGATGGGGGGTAGGGGGCTGAGGGTACTGAGCTTGAACGTTAATGGTCTCGGGGATAGGATAAAACGGGGGATAGTTTTGCAATACTTGAAGCGACAATCCCCGGATATCGTTTTACTACAAAAAAAAATTGTATAGTCTTTTATGACATATGTGTCGAAATAAAGACTTATTTGAATTGAATTACTTATGCAGACTCTGCCATTCAGCGTCTTCTTGCGGGCCTCCATCCTCCTCCTCCTCCTCCACCTCCTCCTCAGTCGGTTGATTTGTTGATCTTCCGGGTCTTGGTGGGGGATGTTATCCCACTTGCTCCTAGAATCTGGGGTTAGAGTGTCCTTTACACTTTCTGTGTGGTTTGCTGGGCCCTTGGGGTCCCTTGGTTGGCCCACCTCTTTAATTGGTTCCTGGTTCAGCCCCCCCTTTTTTGGCAAGAGTATACTTTTGGGCTGCCTTCTGTGGTTTCTGCCGCGGGTTTATAGTTTTGTTCTCTGCTGCGGGATTTCTTCCCTAAGAGTGGTTCCCATAAATTTCTTGGGACGTGTCATACCCCATGTGGGGTACTTGTAGCTATTTCACTGGGAGGGTGTGGACTCTCCTTGCGGGTTCTTGCCTTTCCTGGTGACGTTGTATTCCGCTGGTGCGGTTTCTTGGTCATTACCTGGGCATAGCTGGCGCTGCTTCAGCTCTGTCTTTCTAGGTATTTGATGCGTCGATTGACTGGTTTGGTATGCCATCTTTGGCATTGCGCTGCAGTGTTTTTTTCCCCCTCCTGTCAGCCGTTTCGGGCTGGTCCTCTGTCGGTTGTTCCAGGGGGGATGCATTTCTGTGTTGACGGCTGGGCCCATCCTACTTGTTCCTCCTCTTATCTTCCAGCTGGTCGCTTCTTGGCGCCCAGCTGTGCCCGTCTGGACGATGTGGTCTGGGCGTTTAGTTTTGAGGCGCTGTCAGCATCCAGCTGCGCCTGCCTGCTCTTTTGATCTATGGCCAGGGACCATGGAGTGGGACCTGGCGCCCCTGCTTCTTGTTTTAAGGGAGCCTTGCGGGACCATGTTTTTCTTCTCCCACCCGCCTTATTGCTGAGGTGCTGTTCTGTCTGGTATGTTGACTTCCAGCTGTGATGGATTCGGCTACCCTCTTCACTGGTGTGTATTCCCGGTAGAGGGCTCTTGTCTTCATTTCTAACCCTTCTCCTTGGAGTCTCTGGGTTGCTGCTCTCCCTCGGTACTCCACTGTATTGCCTGTACCTGTGGGGCTTCCGGTGGAGGTCCCTGGTACATTGAATGCTGGCCTCCTTTCGTATTGCCCTTGCTTTCTCCTGCTTGGGGAGGGCTGGGCTGCCTCTTTGTCATTATAACACACCCCCTGTTGGGCCGGTGTTCTTCCACGATGCTGACGTTCACTTCTGCTTGGGGGGGGGACTGGGCTCTCTCCCCTGTCCCTGTGACTCATCCCCTGTTGGGGAGGACTGGGCTATTATCCCTGTCCCTGTGATTTGTCCCCTGTTGGGGTCTTGTGTTTGCCCAAGCTGGAGAGGTCCTCTCGCAGACCCTCCTTCCCCTTGGGTATGGCTAGGGTATCTATTCTATGTTAAGGAATCTGTGGCTAGTAGTCTCTATCAGATGTACAAGTTACTTACCTTTGGTAATGATGTATCTGGTAGAGACGATTCTAGCCACAGATTCCTTCACGACCCGCCCTTCCTCCCCGTTCTGCGAGGACCCTTCTTTGGTCTTCTGCACTCACCTGCCTCCGGGTGGTTGTTTTCTGCGAGTGCCTTTTCTTACTCCCTCCCTAGGGGGATGCTAGCCTTGTTGTTTGCTCCACATCTTTCCTTCTGGTGATTGGTTGATGATTTTATGGGTGCTTCTGCGCCCCTGTACCCTGGTCTCCAGTGTGGGGTCAGCCATGCTCTTCTTCCTTTAGTTGATTGCGCTTATGACTCCTCTGCAGTCCTTGGGGTTGAAGTCTCTCGGCTGGATCTCGACCCTTAGGTTTTATCAGGAGGTGTCTCTCCCTGCTGGTGTTGTCTGGAGGTGAATTGTTGTTCCTCTTCCGTTCTGGCCTTGATGCCCTTCTCTGTTCTGGGCTACGGTTGCAGACTTCTTTATCTGCTGTCCATTTTTCACATGCTTTCTGCCCCCAGGGTGACTGTCGTATTTGTTTGCTGGCTTGCTTGCAGTAGCTGTGCTCTGTTCTTTCCTTCCATGACTTTTGGTGCCATAATGCCTGGCACTATTCTGGATGGTGGTGTTCCTCACCATTCATTTCTTCCCGTTCTGTTTGGCTGATTTTTTTGCACACGGTGCCAATATTCTCACAGTTTTTGTTTGTGATGGATCCGCGTTGTGGAGCGTAAAAGTTCTACGAAGAAAATTGACGTAGGCACGCCGGGGTGGGACTTATGTATCCTCGCTGACGTCACGAACGTGGACAACGTCAGGGCAGAGTCACGTGGTGCTGTCCCCCCCGGGGCGCAGGGATGCTGTGGCAAAGAATGTTTTCCAGATCCAGTCTCACGCCTGGGATAATTCTATGTTAAGGAATCTGCGTCTAGAATCGTCTCTACCAGATACATCGTTACCGAAGTAAGTAACTCATACGACTAAGCAAAGAAAATCCTTTCCTAGAAACTCCTTTTGGGATGTGTTGCTACATGGTTTATAAAAGGGGGTGGTGATGGACGGAGCATCAGAACCAATCAAACACTCACACCCAGTCAAAAGATCTGGGTTTGATCCATCACCGTTCTTTAGCTACATGGTTTATACACACATTTTCCTTTCCGTTCACCCTGTTCTCTCCCAACTCTCATGCTGTCTTCCCTTCTTCTACCCATGAAACAAGTTTTCTGTGGCCATTTAATCCCACTCCTTGCCTTTTATCCATCTCACACGTCGAATCCTTTCCCATGTCAACTCCTCCTTTCTGTCCTTCACATCTTACACCTGTTTTTCTCCCTCCTTATATTTGTCTCCCTTTCTCTCCTTTGTCTTCTCTGTCTTACTCCCCAGTACTGTTTCTTCCTCTCCTATGTTTCTCTCTACCGTCACTCATTTGCTTTTCTTAATTCCCTTCCTCTTGCCTTTCTGGAGGTTCTTTTATCTCTTTTCCCCATCTTTACCTCTCACTACCTCCTGTTTCTACATCACTCGATCTTCCTCCCTCTCTTTTCCACGTGAGAGTGGCGACTCTGAATTCCGTAGCTATTCGTTTCTGCTTTTTTCATGAATGCAATGAATAAAATATTGTTTCTGTTCCATTTCCAATACTTTTGCAATGTCTTATCCCACTCTTTTGTGCAGGTTGTCAAGTCAGACATTTCCCAATCTGGTTTGCAATTGAACTGGGAACTCGCTAGCCACAAACAATTTAACTGATTGGCTTGCTGCAGTGTGTGATTGCATAGCAGAACTTGCTCTCTGTTTGCCAATCAGGTAACCTACTGTTTAATCAGTTCAGGCGGAGCTAACATATGCCCTGCTGCTGGAACCCTGCGAGTACTGGTACTCTCCCTGTCTAGAGAGAAGCTCCAGTACTCCAGGAGAGAAAATGTAAAAGTGCTGGTACTCCATACCCGCCTAATTAAAGCACTGTTTATTCCATTATAAAACAAGACTACAAGTCTCAGAATAAACAAAAACCTGAGTTGGACCACCTTATCATGCATAGACCTAGCAAACCTGGCAGCTATGCTGGTGACACACAGGCTCTGGAAAAATTGTTTATTACAGCACACATCCAGTAATAATATTTCCATTCAGTTGAACTCCAGTTGACTCATGGAGGCAAACTGAGGAGGGCTTCACTGCTCCCCGTTGTCGAGAGCAAGAGGGATACCTCCGTGTAGGTCTTAGCACGCCAGCAGGTTTAGCACACCAGGTTCAGCAGGCCTAGCACGCCAGCGGCAGCAGACACCAGAGAGAGCAACGGAGTCACTGCACTCAGACCCAGTATCCCAATGGAGAGAGGCGTTGAGGTCCCTACAGCTGTGGCCCGAGGCGAGGTTCATAGCATCAGGCAAGTGTTGGTTTGGTTGTGGAGAGAGCGTGGAAAGAGAGGCAGTGACAAGAGGGAGGGCTGGGTTTCACTTATTGTCTGACTGGGTTCTGTCGCTGGGGAACGGTTCCGGCAGGGAAGAACCCAATAGAGTAAATAGTTAGCACAGTGCAGAGATACAGTGTCACACTTAGACGTGACTGGTGACGGAGTCCATATGTTATAAAACCAGTATCTCAAATACGAGGACAATTGGTGAATAAAGAAACAGACAGGCTGACCGCAAGTTAAGCGCACTCCAGGGAAACACCGGTGCATTGTGGAAGGCTAAGAAAAGTGTAGAAAATCTTTTGCTTGGATGAACATATTCTCCCATATTCTCTCTGGGGAGGTGAAGCTTATTTCTGGTGGTCGGGGTGGGACTTCAAGCCGCAGCCCTCTTTGGAGGAAGCTGCCGACGTTACTGCCAGTGCCCGGAAGCCTTACGAATTCCTGCGGCTGTCTGCGCCCGACCACAGTGAGGCTGGGCTGGGCAGGGCTGGGCCTACTTTCTAGGCCTCAGGACCCAGGACTCATTATCGGAAGGCAGCTTAGTTTCAGTGGAAGGGAGAGTCTGTTCACCAGCCCTTACATACGGACCTTTTTCACTGGGTGATTTTAGTGTTTTTGGATTTAGTCTTTTTTAAGTATGCTGTAGGAGACCAGCTTAATATATGGTGCACACTTTTTCAGTGAAGCACCTTGCACTAATCCAGACAACGCTTATGGTGCTTTTAGTGGTCTTAGACAACCATAGAAAGCTCTCCAAGTGGTAGCTGTGGAAAGCGGCCTTCAGGCTTAGTCCCAAAGGAGTATTAAGCAGTTTGTTTTATCAGAACTAATCATATAACGTAGGGTAAACAAAAAAGCACACAGTGTAGTTATAAAAATAGTTATATTTATTATACATACTCACTAACACATTGGTATATCTCCTTCCCGTAAATATCAACACAATACACACAATATTTCAAATGTAAAACAGGTAAGCACAAATAAACAATGGTCTCCAGGGGAAGGCCAACATATATAATAACGAAGTGGAATGCGAACTGCGACTGAAGTCGGGACTTAGACCAGGAGACTCAAAAGAGCTGGGGACCCAAGGAACCTCCCGAGGTAAGTGCCCAGGAACCCCCAAGGATGCTGTGTGCAGAGTGGAATCATAGCTGTGTGCTCAATGCAAGTCACTGGGAAAGTCGCAGTTGCAGTTTTCAATAAGAAAGACCCTTCCCAGTGGAAAGTTGGAGAGTCACCCCACCTGTGAATACCCCAGGAACCAGGATACCTACACCAGGGAAGCCAGGTGCATAGGTGCGAGGTGGCGTTGGAACCCACCGTAGACCACAATGGAGGACTTCAAAAAAGATGCTGCTGGCGAAATAGGTGAAAGAGTCCTGTGGAATCCAAGGATGGTTCTTTGAAGAGGAGTACCTACAAGCAGAGGGGACAGAGTGTATGCCACTCGGAAGTGACCAGGAGGCACAGAAGACCAATGACCACCAATGACAGAAGATGCAGGAGTGATGATGGTGACCTTGTCGCTGCAGCTGTGAGGACCAGGTTATGCTGTGGAAGACCAGGAGCTGTTCATGAGCTGTCCCACGTCGGAAGTCGAGAACCAATTGGTCGGTGTCTGGCAGGAGCACCAACAAGCCTTAGCAGCAGCAACAGACGTGGTAAACAAAGAAGGTGCAGCATTGGGACCAGTAAGTAAACTTAGAAGCGTGGCTACGTTACACCTTGCACAAAACCAATATTTGAGTAACAATATAACCAACATTCTCTCAAAGTTGCTCTAGGGAACAAAATGGAAACGGCCACCCGCGTCCCAAAAATCCTCTGTAACTAAAAGAACACAGCGTATAAACAGTAAACAGAATATCGCTCCCGAGCAAAGAACAAATTAACATTCAAAATTGAACCATATCAAATCAGCCGTACAATAAAATGTCCAGATTCAAGATGTTCTCAAATAACTTTCTTCTCTTGTTTTCCTTTATCCTTATCATAAACATAGGTGTATTATACATACATTCATAGTGGGTAAGTTGATGTAGATAACATCACCAAATGTAGCCAATAGCCGACACGTGTTTTGTCTCGGGGAAATTCACCCGACGACTTCCTCAGGGCCACAACAACAAAATATATATAATACTCAAATAATGTCCAAATAGATTTATTAACATATAGTTCCTCAATGTTCAAAATTCAAAACCAAAGTTTTGTGTGAACATAAGAGCTGAAAAGTGAATAGTAACCAAAAATCAATAGTCACCAAAAGATTCAACCAGTGAGAAGACCATACAAATTGTGTGTAGTGCAAAGAAAGAAAAGTGCATCAAAAGACAGCACAGCCAAAAGAGTCGCAGAGGAGTAAAACACATTTATATTAGGACTATAGCGTCCATATTAACAAAGAACTACATGATCCACATAAGCAGTACACATAGGCTAGTCAGTGACTTATTCTAATAAAGCAGACAACCAATGCGATAGTTTAATTATATAAGGTGACAGACACCCCTCATTAGGCAAAGTCAAAACAGCTTTTGATAATACACACAATTGCCACTCACCTAGTGCAAATCTCTGTAAGCAAGTTCACCACATTCCAGGTAGAACCTGTGTGTGATCCCATATAATATGGGTCTACAGAGGAGGAGGAGAAATTAGAGATTTTTTTATAAATTCGGAATACTATAGCATATCCATGTTTCCCTACTATAATGAATTACAACCCCTAACAAAAAGGTGGAGAGACAGAATATTCTCCATACCAATAAGAAAGCTGCTAACAAGTAGCACACCTACGGTACTAATTATAATGAGTAATTCATTCTCCAATCAGTGCCAGATAAGTGCCAAACAGAGATAATTGCAATAAGATAAGGCATGTTGGTTACCTAAGAGAACTATATACAATCCGTATCCTTCAGCATTCGGACGTATTTTGTTAATAAATATCTAAAGAAAAAAAGAGGAAACCATAGGTAAGCATCATTCATGAGTGAAATTTCCTCATCAGAATTGAATACCGCAAAAAACGCGAGCCCACAATCTCAAATGCAGTCCAGATTATTGTGTGCTTAATATATAGAGTCACGGTCTCATTGCATCATAAGAAAGAAAGATAACTCTCGATTGCTAAACATAAGAGCATTCAGACGGCATATGCAATATTAAAATTTGAGGAGAAAATACTTTTATCGGACTTGTAATCTGGTCCATATGAGTATATATGAGATAAATTGTAAAATCAAAAGTCAAACACAACACAGATCAGTCATGCATGTCAACTCAACTCATACCAGAACCCCCAAATTTCAGGTTCTTAAGTGGAATCTCAAATATTCAAGTAGAATCTCGTATGTGTATATCTATTAAGATGCACACCAAATATCAAAAGCAAGGTCCAGGGGACTCACCAAATGCAGGAGAGTCAAAGCAGGCCCAGAGCAAGCAAGGGAGCCTACAGAAGCCAAAGAAGACCCTCAAGATGACTCACTGGCCGAGGGCACAGGAGTCACAAGAGGACCTCGAGCAGCTCACCAAAGATTCGTTGCTGAACCTTTCGGAGTCCATGGGACATCAGGAGCAGCAGACCGTTCAGCTTCATTGCGGCGCCCGCAGATGTAGGGGAGTGACTCCTTCACTCCAAGGGTGATTACTTCTGGTGTCCTTGATGCCCACAGGCCTGGAGAGGAACCTGGATGGAACACAGGCCCAGATCAAACAGCAGACTGGCAGGACGATGAGACCAGGAGCAGCAGGAGTCTTCCTGGATGCAGTCTTGGTTCCAGGCAAAGTCCAAAGTGCCCAGATGGTTGAAGTTGAAGTGGTTTCGGATTTGAATCTTCTCCCATGACAAAACTGAAGAGCAACCCACATAATAAGCCCTTAAGTATCTTAGGGAAAGGGTTGGGACTATTCAAGTGTCCCTCCCAGAGCAGGGGCTGGACAGAGGGGAGGATACTCCCATGTCCCTTGTCCAGTTTTGCGCAAGAGTGGGAGCCAACGGCTCCCTGAACTGGCTCATACTGAAGTATGCAAGTAGGGCACCAAATATGCCCTTCAAAGCAGATTGGGCTGGTGGTGCTGGCAAGCGCTGGCAAGCGCCCCCAGCCCAATACACTAAGTCCTGTTTGGGAGGTGGTCACACCTCCCTGTGGCAGGAAACCTATTGGCAGGAAGGATCGCACCGACCAGATGGACTTCATTTTGAATTGAACAGAGGAACTGAAAGATCACACATACAATTGAAGGGACAGATGGATGCTGCCAAGAGGGGTATCCGGTTAGAAACTAACTGCAAATAATAATGTTTTAAGCCTTGATGATGTCCCTAATGGACAAAACGCGTCGGCTGACATAGATTATTATAGTGTGACCTGGAGATATGAAGTGAACATTGTGAAATAAAATGCATTAATTGGATACATATAAAACTGCCTTTAAAAATTTTGTGAATTGAGCTACATAAAGAGTAATTAACTTGGGAATTTTGATGAATTAAATCGCTTCTTTCGGATCAAGGTTATATTGTTCTGCCTTCCCCTGCTGCAGCTCAGCTCAGCAGTAGGAGGGCAGAAACATGTCTATGGTCGGCAGCAGCACTGCTTGCTGCTAGACCCTGAAAGGCTGGTGTTGGGAATACACTGTGACATCCTAGGGTACCCCCCAGTACATGGAATCCTACATCCAACACTGGAATCGGTGTTGGGGTAGGATTCCAACCTGTTTGATTCCAAACATGATCAGTTTCGATGCGGCCAATATATAGTTAGACATCTCGTACATGTATTAAATGGCTCACCGCACATACAGTGCCTGGAGAATCAACTCCGGGGTTTGTAGGGGGTGTCCTGCTCATAAAGGGCCCCTCACACTTATAACCTAGCACCCTGCCTTCAGGATTAAAAGGCCTGGCTTAGGGGTGACTTATAGGTTTTAAGTTCAGTGACCTCAGATGTAAGGAAACGTATATCTATTGTAAGTGGTGCTAGCACCAACTTACACAGGCTGCAATGGCAGGCCTGTAGTTACAGTTTGAGTGGTATAATATGTGCTGCAGTCCATGGGAGACCCCTGGCGTACCTAAGTCCTGGGTACCTCAGTACCATGTAGTAGGAACTGAGTAGGGTACACCAGTAGCCAAATGTGGAGGTACCAAAATACTTACCATAACAAATTTAGGGATGAAGCACAGTGACTGGGGTCCTGATTAGTAGGATCCCAGTCAGACTAGCCAGAAAATAGAATAGCACCAGCAAAAAATGGGGGTAACCATGAAAGCAGGCCCTACTTCCCTACACACTCTAATCATCTTTTGAGATTATGGCAAAGCAAAAAAATACACTCGCGGAAGCCAATACGCTGGATGGGTTTTTACAGCAGGCAGAAGGATTGAACTAACTGAAAGAAGAATGTCCTTATCCTCATCTTCACCCCCCATATCGATCTCATAAAGGATGTGGAATCTGATGCTGAAAAAGGGTGATTGAACACTGCGCTACCAGCCTCACTTGTGCCTAAGATGATAATTAATAATCATGTAATTAATCCATTGCAGATTGTAGAAACAGACTCAACACTAAATCAAAAAGGGGGATGAAAACGAACAAAGGGAATACCAAAATCTAAAGAAAATTGTACGGTTACGAAAAAGAGTTGTCAATGTAAGGAAAGCAGCAGAGATGAGTAGGAGAGTGAAAAAGGGCCCCATAATATACCTGAGGCAATTTTATGTTTGTCTTGCTCAGTTGATAGCTGATGCACTAAAACCTATAATTACCAGTATGGAAAAGGTTGGGACAGAGTTACAATCTTTAGAGGGAACTATAAAAGAGAGGAATGATGTATCCTAACCGAAGGAGGGTCCAGTACAGATTATGACTACCAATAGCCAAGGAAATATCGCTCCTATGGTATCTAAAACAAGTATACAACCCCCATAGAGAGCTAATTTTAGTGCTGGTAGGAGGCAGATTGTCCGAAACGATCAAAGTGTTGATAATACAGGCCCTCTATTCCCCTCCCCCCCCCCCCAACGAAATGTCTCCTGTATACCTCCTTATCATAAAAACCCATCCGGATCCAGTAATGGTTCTACTCGTCCACAGGTCAATTATGCAACCTCATTGACCCAAGGCTCTGTGAATCATTTACACTTACCGACAAATTGTACACCTTATACATTGATACTTACTGGAGTCCCCCCTCTAACAGCAGGATCTAATGAGACTTGTCAGAGTCTCAGTAACAAAGCAGCAAATTGGTACTTGGGAAATGCAAATTCCTCTTAAGGAGTTTCCGAAGAAATCATTATGGCCTGTAGAATTCAATGGGTTGGCTACTTTGAAATCGGTGGAGGGAGATTGTGTTGTACTAAACTGTAGAAATCCCACTTGTGTACGGTTTTTATTAATGCGTTTAAGTTCTTTAGGCTCATCAACGGAAAATATCTACTCACTAAGCTTTTTTTTATGCCGCCCTATTTTTGATTTAGTTCCAGATCCAGGCAAAGTGATATCCTGGGAGTATCATCAAGATGGTAAACTTTGTACACTCAAATAGATTTGAAGCTTTAACAGGATTAGAGGATGTTGATTGACGTTATCCCCTCAGACGACCATCCTAGGTGGGGCTATAGGAGTAAAGTGTGTTACAGATAAGCCCCAAACAGGCAGCAATATTGAAAATGTTGATGAAGCAGAAACTCTAGCTCAATCTCTTGACTCAGATGGCAGCGTTGTGAAGGTTATTGCGGTATCAAACCTAAACCCCTGTCTCTCGATACTATTCTGGAATATAGCGGGAATCGATTCAAAAATAAGAAGCGAGAATTGGCTGGATTTTGTTTTGAGCTATGATTTCATCTGCTCACAAGAAACATGGTCAGTGGTAGATTTCCATGTAAATGGGTTCCGTTCCTTTTCTACTGCAGCAATTTCCTCAAGTTCTGGGAGAGCTTCGGTGGGCTGACACTTCTTGTATCTGTTAAATATGCAAAAGTGAGATTTATAATAATAATATGCTCCTCTGCTTGGTATCAAATTTTCTTAGTTTCTAATCTAGGTGTGGTAGATTTGTTGATTATACATTTTTATTATAATATGTTTGATCATCTTATCTCAACAGTGGTGGATAATGTGCAGGATGAGATCTGGAGTGAAACTTCTAAAAGAAACCCACTATATGTCATGTGGCGTGGGGATTTTAACAGCACCATGTGCAAACAAAGTGGTTCACGGGTATGTGGGACAGAAAACAGTGAAGGCTACCCAATGTCACATTTGGCCATTCCCCTTATGAGGAGGCGTTAAAAGGTATAATATTGACATATGATCTGTCTTTTGCAAATTATTGTGTTGCGGCTCCTCCGATACCGTGCCTGGATTGGGGGCGGGTGGGGATTATGATAGTGTAATTGATTTCATTCCATTAACCAGCAATTTTGTTAGTTTAGTGAAGGAATATAAAGTTTTATGCCATGGTGCCAGGGACCATAATACTTCAGTTGTGCTTTTTAAAGTAAATTTAGGTTATAAACAAACTTTGGAAGCTCCCACTACATATGGCCCCACCCGGAACTTTAGGCTAAGATGGGGTTGTGTTAACCCATCGTTCATTGGGAAAAAATTGTTTCTGAGAACCTTAAACTTATAAACACCTGTTGAACTCAAGAAAATTCTCCAGCTGTAATCATACAAGAGTTTCAGGCTTTAAGTGCTGCTATTTCATCTGCCCTCATTATTAAATGCCACCAAAATAAGGAAAAGCCAGCAATTTGATGGTTTGATAGCGCTTGTTCAAAAGCACATAGAGAATTTAAAGCTGCTTTACAAATTGCCCTCCAAGACAAAATGCTAGTTAAGACTCTCAGGAAAAAATATATGGATATGACTGATCGAAGAAAACAGGACTTGAGGACAGAAGCATGGATGGACCTAGTTGCAGCACGGTCCCTTAAGGACACGAGGAAGTTTTGGGAGGTTGTAAACCGACCAATCTTTTCAAAGAATGTCTCTCAAAAATGGAATCTGTGATTTTAGGGGACACTTGGGAGGCTCATTTTACTTATATTTTTAACCTTTTTAATGATGTACAAGTTTAAGACATCCATGAACCAGTAGGGGTCATAAAAGTGGGCAAAAATGTCACTTTTTAATGAGGGTATTTCAGTAAAAGAGGTGGCAAATGCTATTACTCAAGGCATTTGCCATTAAAGTGCCTGGGCCAGATGGGGTGCCCTTAGATTTATTTAAAGATATTACAAGTCATTGGACCCCACTAATAACAAATGTTATTAGAGCACCTATTGTCACCCCTTTGTCTGGTTCTTGGAGTGAGGCGATAGTGGTTCGGTTTTTTAAAAAGGGGAACGAAAAGGACCCAGCCTGTTGCAGACCAATCTCATTGATTGACTCTACTTTAAATGTTTTGGGAAGAGTCCTCCTGGCTCGATTAGAAGATTGGGCAGCCAACAATCATGTACTGTCAAGGCTCCAGTGCAGTTTTCGTCGAGGCTTGGGCACCACAGAACAATGTATTAATTATTCCCTGATTGTTAGTAAGTACACTAGGTACATGAAGAGCTCTTTACATCTTGCCTTCATGGAATTATCAAAATCTTTCGACGCTGTCAATCGGGACAAGCTGTAGCTCATGATGGGCAACATGGGAGTGGAGGATCCACTTGTCACCTTATTACACAGATTACACTCGGAGAACAAAGTTAGGATTAGGTATGCCCCAAATGGTGAGAAAACTAACGCCATACCATCAATGAAAGGAGTCCAGCCAGGCTGTATTTTGACCCCTTTTTTGTTTCTTATTTATACGAATGGTTTAGTGCCCCACTTGATGAAGGAAAAACTTGACTATCCCAAAGTTGGGAGTGACTTCATCCCTAAACTGTTATATGCGGATGATGCTGCCCTAATAGCTAGGACAGCAAACAGTTTTTAAAAATCCCTTGTTGCCTTTATAGTTTTTATGAAATCTCTGGAGCTAAAGGTGAACCGTAAAAATAATATATATTTTGGTGTGCGGTCCCAAGAGAATGAAGTCCAAAATATTTAAGGTTCAGGGCACGGTGGTTGAGAAAGTTCCAAGCTTCTCTTACTTGGGAATCATTTTTAATTCCCAGCCCTCTTAGGAGCCTCTGGCACTAAGAGCAAAAAAGGCAACCAGAGCTATGGAGGCTCTTTTCCGTTTTGCTACCTATCTGGACCATAAACCTGTTAAAGAGATGATTACCTTATGTGAAGCAAAATGCTGTACGATTGCTTGGTACGGGGCAGGATTTGGGTCTACAGTATTTGCTATAGGTTGTAGATAACAATGACGTTTGAAAACGGAGAGAGTCACCACGAGATGGAATGATAAACCAGCAGGGCATTGTCCAACGGGAGGGCCAAGTGACATTGACGGGCGGGCAGCGGGCCAATGGCAGGCTGTCGCCGTTCGTGCTCCTTGAAGCAGAGGGGGCAGGCCTTTAGCTTGCGGCGCGAGAAGGAGGTGACTGAGCCAAAACTTACCTGACACTGCCACAGCAATCGGGAGGAGGAGGAGGAGGACGCCGCCACCGGCAAGAGTCTGCCACACCAGTAGCGAAAGCCGCCACCGGCCAGAGTCACTACCGCCACATCTCGCGCCGTCGCCCCGGGACCACAACTCCCGGCAGGCACAGCGGCGGCGCGCATTACTGACGACGCGCCAACGCCAGGAGGCGCATATCATCGGCGCAGAGCCCGGCAGAGTGGGGGACTGAGCCAAAACTTACCTGACACTGCCACAGCAATCGGGAGGAGGAGGACGCCGCCACCGGCAAGAGTCAGCCACACCAGTAGCGAAAGCCGCCACCGGCCAGAGTCAGTACCGCCACATCTCGCGCCGCCGCCCCGGGACCACAACTCCCGGCAGGCACAGCGGCGGCGCGCATTACTGACGACGCGCCAACGCCAGGAGGCGCATATCATCGGCGCAGAGCCCGGCAGAGTGGGGGACTGAGCCAAAACTTACCTGACACTGCCACAGCAATCGGGAGGAGGAGGACGCCGCCACCGGCAAGAGTCAGCCACACCAGTAGCGAAAGCCGCCACCGGCCAGAGTCAGTACCGCCACATTTCGCGCCGCCGCCCCGGGACCACAACTCCCGGCAGGCACACCGGCGGCGAGCATTACTGACGACGCGCCAGCGCCAGGAGGCGCATATCATCGGCGCAGAGCCCCGCTTCGCGGGACGCGCGCGGGCAGCGCCGGGCAAAGCCCGGGCAAAGGGCGGGCCCTCTTAGGCCCTCAGAGGCCAGAAGAGGCTGGGCTGGGCCTACACTCTAACACGTTGGCAAGGACCTTTTGTTTGTACTTTTTCCTAGCCTATCATGGCTTCGAACCTTGAAAAGCTTGTACCCTTGAAGGCAGGGGGAATTAGTAAAGGTATATTAGATAGCTACTTTACTAAGGTTGCTCCAGATATAGAAAGGGAGAGTACATTGGCTGAGCACCGGGCTGAGCGACGTCGCTCTGTTGAATGTATGAAAAATAGACCTCCCTTGGACCTTTTGGAACAAACCATTCCACTCGATGCAAGCTCCCATATTGAAAATGAGGATCCTCTATCTATAGATAGCGTTCCTATGCTCTTGCGAGATATATCCCCCCCACTTGATATGTCCAACGACCTGTATACGAACGTTATATCTCTTCCTAGTAATTCTACCATAGGAGCAGATGTGACAGTCGAGCCACCTTTATTAGTAGTTGAGACTAATAAAAAGAAGGCCAAGAAACAAGTGATGCCCAAAGTTCCTGGTCCACCACCAAGTAAAAGAAGAAAGAAGGGTGGTGATCCGCAAAAAATCAAGATTAGTCATTCCGACTTTGGTAAAACCACAAAGGCTATTGTAACAACTGTGCCAACTTCAAAGGCCTCTATAACAACTGTGCCAATTTTAACGGCCCCTATAGCAACTGTACCCACTCCAGAAGCCCCTATAATAACTGTACTCACTTCACCAGGTTTAGTCATTCCTTTACCTTGCCCGCCAAAGGAAGCACTGTCTGCTGCTCCTTTGGAAAGTATGGAGCATTTAATTAGGTCATTCATACTACCTATAATAGAGAGGCTGAAGAGGGTCGAGCAACGGATAGGGAACTTAGAGCTGGCTATTAGTAATAATGCTGGGTTAATTAAGGACCTTGCGAAGCCGGCGCTACCCCACGCAGCCACAGTGTCATCTTCCACTCCTGTTGCTCATAAGGGTGCAAACCAAATTATTAAGCCTATACATTCTAAACAACATAGGGCAATACCCTCCAAATTAGTTCAACAATCGGCACCGCTTGTTGCTAGTGAAGCTCAGAAGGGAGAAAAGAAATCTTGCATAGGACATATGCGAGATGACAGGGGAAGTACTAGCCCCGTTAGGGCAGTGAACCATAGGGGGCGTCAAGTCGAATTACCTCCAGAAGCGGTTCCTCTTGTGGTTGTCCTTATGGGAGTCCCTACATTAGCGGATGGTAAGAGGGAAGGGTTCTCTCAGTTAAAAAACAAAACCATTCACTGGCTTAGTCAAAATCGACCACGTCCTTATAATATTAATGGCGATATCCTGCATGTCCGGCGACTCCCTTGGTTGGGAAGCAGAGCAAAAGACATAAAGGGGGACCTCATTGTCATCAATTTCAGAGATCCTAGAGCTGTTAGATACATTCTAGACTGGTCTCCAGGGAATGTCGGCAACTCCATCGTTCCCTGTGAATTGACTTATTTTTACCCGAGATCTCTAGTGATCCCTATAATGTACCCTGGAGCTTTACTTTGCCCCCGACTAACTCTTCTATACTTTTTAATAACCGGTATATGACACATGCATCTAACCCTATGACCTTTGAAAATGTACCTGGGTGGGACACTGTACCATTTAGGAGTTATAGAAACAGAAACAGGAGGTTGGACCACTTGTTACCGTTTACCCCGCTTGAAGTTGAAAATAGATTTGATGCCTTTTCGGGCTTCGATGATTGCGATTGACAGACGGGCCCCCTACCAATATGCTACCCACTACTGACAACCTAGCTGCAAACGCAAAACTAAGCCCCTTAGTAAAAAATGTGGTAACTGAACTAACCACTCAGTCTGCAACTGTCTCCTCTCCCGATGATCGACACCCATTGAATTGTGAGCTTGAGCAAGGTGTAGAAGCCAGTTCTTCTGCTTTTACTGATCTTCCCGGTTCCTTGGAATGTGAACCAATTAAGCAAGATCTGGTCGTTCCCCAAGTTAAAATCTTATCCTGGAACGTGGCGGGACTTAAGAGCAAATTGCCTATTCCAGAGTGGGGCTCTTTTATGGCTTCGCATGATATTTGTATGTTGCAGGAAACCTGGGCGTTAAAAGAAAGTGTAGCCCAGGGTTTTGCAACATACGATATCCTGGCGAGCATGGGTGATAGGGGCAGGCCCTCGGGTGGGTTGTCTATATGGGTTGTCACGTACCTGGGAATAAAGGCATCACCAATCTTAACTAACTCATTGGATGTCCAGTGTGTTTTGTTGACCCTGCCTAATGGGCCAAATATTGCTTTGATTAATGTATACTCAAGGCCGGTTAGGCGGGGCCTTGAGTCAGAGGCTGTCGAAACTTTGTTAACCCTCATACAGTCGATTGACCCCTCCACCGTGTTAATTTTGGGTGGAGACTTCAATTGTCATTTTGAGCCCCTCATGGACCCGAACTTTGGTGACCCAGATGATGTTGATTTGCTTTGGGCCATCCCAGATCCATTGACTCCTCAGGTCAAGGTATGGACCCCTCTTGTTTTGCAATTGCAGTCATTTGCGTTAGCTACATCATTACGAGCATGCAATGGGAGGGTGGAGCCTGATAGACCAGGGAGAGCCACGTTTAATCGATTAAATCGGACCTCAGTAATCGATTATATCTTCATTGAGGCTAGGCACTGGGACAGGCTGTATGAATTCAGGGTCATTGAAAGGTTTGATAGTGACCATAATGCCCTAGTTCTGTCCCTTACATCGGGGAGCTTTGGGTTGAAAGGCTCAACCCCGGCTGAACACTGCGCTACTGTGCCATTAATAATAACAAACTGTAGGCGAAGGGTTAAATGGCCAGACTTACAAGCATCCCCTAGTAAACTTGCTGAATTATATGAAGCCATTATTCCGCTCATTGAAGAGATGGGGAAATCTGGCCATTTGGGCAGGGCAACTGAAATACATAATCAATTGGTTGCCATATTAAAAGATATTCTGTACCCAGTGAGAAGGGCAAATCAGCACCGGACCACGATCCTTCGATGGTTTAACACCTCCTGTCGGAAGGCCAAAAAGGCCTTGCTTACAGTAATAAAAACCAATGATAGTGAGGCCATCAGGGTGCACCGCACTATATATAAAAAGGCAATCTGTGATGCTAAGAAGGAATGGGAGGCCACAATGTGGGAGGAGTTGGGTTCTGCACTTAGGTGTAAGGATGCCAAATAATTCTGGTCCATTGTTGCAACTGGACTTAGTGGGCATACCCAGGCGTTTGCCCCCAATATTGCCCCTTCAATCTGGGAAAGCCACTTTGGTGCTCTATATGGCACCTCTGAGCTTGATGGCTCGTCTGTTAGTACTCTCGAACCTCAGCAATTCCAAAGCGTCAACGGGGCTGAAGAGCGTGGATGGTTGCCTGAAGCCCCTACATGCCTCGCCCCAGTTGAACTCTTCACCTTGATTGAAGTTGAGACAGCCATAGGTAAATTGCTCCCCAACAAGGCTCCAGGATTGGATAAATTGCTGGGGGACTTGTTTAGGGCACAACCTAAAATCTGGGCCCCTTACTTGGTCGTTCTATTTAATGGTATTTTGCAGGGAGACGACCTGCCCCCTACTTGGCTAGGAGCAGAAATTGTCCCTATTTTAAAAAAGGGCTGCCCACTTACCCCCTCTAATTATAGACCCATCAGCTTAATTGATACATCACAAAAGCTGAAGGGGAGGGTCATCCTTGACAGGATTCTTGGGTGGATTGAAGAGAATGGGAACTTGTCCATACTCCAGGCAGGCTTTAGGTCAGGCACATCTACCCTAGACCAGATATTCCGCCTGCAGGTCCTGTATTGGAAAACAGCAAAGGTAGGGGGTGGCAGCCTCTACCTTGTGTTTGTGGACCTGCGGGCGGCATTTGATCTGGTTCCGCGTGAAGAATTGTGGAAGGTGCTAGCAGACCTGGGACTTCCGCCTTATTTATTAGCCGTTCTATTTAGGCTCCACGTAAATAACTTTGCCCAGGTCAGGTGTGGTAGGCATGGCAAACTCACAGATCACATCCCTGTCCAAAAAGGAGTTCGCCAAGGGTGCGTGTTGGCACCAATACTATTCAGCCTCTACATTAACAGCCTTGTGGAACATTTGAATGGTGTGTTAAACAATGATGCCCCTAAATTGGTCACGGGCAGAGTTTCCCGCTCTGATGTTCGCAGACGACACTTTGCTGTTGTCTAGAACATCATCGGGCATTCAAAAAACACTTGATGGATTTGTGGAGTTCTGTGAGCTTTGGGGATTAGAAATCAATCTGGGAAAAACACGCCCAAACCCGGTTTTACATGGTACCCACCTTGAAAGGGTTAAAACATTTGTATATTTGGGTGTCACTCTGACTGAGAACTTTGACTGGAACACGCAGATTGCTAAGTCCACACTTAAGTTATCCCAGCTTGCTGGGGGTATAAGCAAAGTTTTTAGGGAGTCAACTTTTAGGCCGGTGTCCCCAGCTCTGGAGATATATTGTCGCCAGGCTAGAACGGCAGCAATCTACGGGGCTGAACTTTGGGGCCACAAGCAGATAATGAATCTTAAAAAGGTAGAGCAGTCTTTTGTGAGAAATTTAGTTGGGTTACCGCCTAGCACGCCTTTGATCCCTCTCAGACTTGATCTTGGCATGGTTCCAATAGAGGAGATCATAAGTGCAAGACCAATTATGTATTGGAAGAGGCTGTGGTCAGTCCCTGAATTGGCCGCGTATAGAGCGGAATTTTCTGAGATTTGGTCTCTTCTTATATACAAAAAGATCCCTTGGCTTCAGTATATTCGTACTGCTAGTACCCGGTTAGGTCTTTTGGAACTGTGGGAAACTCCTGAGACTTATTGCTTAGGGATATCAAAGAATGAACTTCTTTCTCATATACGTATACAGAACGTTCAAACGCTATCAAGCTCTGCAGCATTGGGTAGGTTGACATCTGAGTTCCTCTTAGTTAAATCAGAATCTAAAACTGAGGAATTCTTGGATTTAATTGAACCCCCGCTTGCTCGAAAGCTATATCCCCAGTTAAGGCATGGCACTCTACCTATTAGGTCTTTTACATCTAAATGGCTAAAACCTAATAACGAAGTCTGCCCTGCATGTAGTTATAAAAAGGAGACTGTAACTCATGTATTGTTTTTTTGCCCTGCCTACTCTGCAATTAGAAAATGTTGGCTGATTCCTATTTGTAAGAATTTGGGATTCCTGCATTTTACACAGGCCTGCAGGATACTGATCTACGATACCCATCCTCCCATTGTGTTTGCTGTTTCTCGTTATTTATTCAGTATGTGGCGTAGGAGGCAAACCTTTTTAACCTAATTGTTGCACTTATTGCTTTTATTTTTCGCATTCAGATAACTTGTAGTTTAATTCTCTTTTAACCTTTTATGACTATTTATTGTTTTATTGTGCTGATGTATTTTATGTGCACTTTTATGGTCATTTGACCGAAATAAAGTTATCAATGAATGATAACAATTTTACACAAAGGCTTTTATCAGTACCCACAGGTTCATCTACGTCCTTCTGCCACCAGGAATTGGGCTTAGGACACATTGAAGACAGGCTTTTTTTGGCTCCCTTACTGCTATGGGCAAAGATCTGGCTTACCCCAGAATTAGAATTTACATGGTCCATTATTCTAGATTTTTTTCTTTAATCCAGTGTAGATTTTATTCACTGCTTCAGGGATCTTAGACGTACATTTCAGGAATTCGATTTAGCTGATTTTTATCTCAATTTTTCTAACTTGCCCCAGCAAACAAAATCTATTATTAAAACAGCTTATGGAAAAAGAGTGAGTGCAAAGCAATTACAGTTGATGAATCAGCAGAGTTCTTAAGTCATCTGACTGTGGGTGAGTTAGTTACGGAACCTCAACCTTATCTTAGTTTATTTACAACCCCCCAACATAGATTTGATCAGATTAGGTTGCCTGGGCATGGGCAAATAATCTTCTATTGTGCCATGTACTAACATGACAAAACAAAGCACTCAGCACTTTACCCTGTAAAAAACAGAGAGCTATAGATTTCTGTAACCTCTAATGAGGGCTCATTGTCTCGTCTCTTATATTGAAGGCTTTGAGTTCCTTCTTTCTCTGGATTCTCCTGTTATCTCTTACTGTGGCCTCCATTTTATTAAAGGAGCAATCAGAGTCAGAAAGTGGTATGTATAAGAGGGAGAGTTTGTATTTTAAAGTTAGTCTAATATAATATTTTGTAATTATTTAATTTTAAGAATATCTTAAGAGACAACTGTTTTAACCAAAATTAAAACGCAATTTTAGATGAATCTTACTGTGATACTGATGTCTGTTTGTCTTATAATGCTTTTATGCTTCATATATAAAATCGGATAAAGCTTGTTTGATTGATTGCCTCATGCAGAATGTGTAATCATCAATCAAAATCTAAAACAGAAAGTAAAGTAAATGTTACAAGCAAAGGTAAGGGTAGGCTTCAAGATAAATTCAATGAACTAGAATGCTATATAACCATATCCTTTACCACAAGGATACAGATGACATTACAGAAGTGTCTTTAATTCTAATAAACTATATATCACTCCTGTGTTCTCACAATTGTCACATGCTGTGTAACATTTCTTCTTTTTGCAAACTCGACTGAGAGGCTTTACAAGAGCACTTGTTACATTACAGAAGGACACATTCATTTTTGGTAGGTGTGTGTGGGGGGGGGGGTTAAGTGACTTGCATAGAAATCACACAGGATGTTGAGCCGACGCCTAGACTCGAAACTGGTCTCCCAGTTTCAAAGTTTCAAAGTGGCAGCTCTGGCCTTTACGCTGCAATCAGAAACGTTGCTTGTCGAGTTTTCAAAACTATAGAGGTCTTCGTAAGTGACATACAAATTAATATTCCAAAATATTAAACTACATCTTATTCTAGTAAAGGGAAACAAGAGATCCGTGTCCTGCGCCACGGCGCATGCGCAGCGGTCTTTGACAGCAAGCTTTCGGCGGGCAGTCACGTGCGCCCGGGACACCAGACGCGGAAGCGAACAGAAGGAGCCAAAAGTCATGTGACCGAGGAAAACATGTCTCCCGCCCTCTAGCGAAGCCGCTCGCGAAAGCAATCCAGGTGGTGGAGAGCGGCTTGTCACATACAGACTCAAGTGCGCGTGCAGTGTCTCCGCTGTCAGCATGGCTGTGTGACCGGGGACGTTGCTCCTTTTTCGCCGTGTCTGTCACTCAGGCAGCTACTTGCGGACCGGCCGGCGTGTGCGGTCCCACCTTGAGGTGCTGATCCTGCTCGCCGCAGAGCTGGTTTCTGAGTCTTACTCTGTTTCTGACAACACCGGGAACCTATCCATGCTGGTACTGTGCGCTTCGGACCGGTGAACCCAGCTGCCTCAGGACAGGTAGGTCCAAGAGTGCTGCATCTGACCGCAGCACCTGCCTGCACCGTAATGTGCTGGCCTGCTGAGAGGTGAGCGGTATTCTAAAGTGTAAGAGAGGAATGCATTTGTATCGAGGCGCTTGTGATTGATCCGTGGGAAGTTTAGTTTTGCTCTGCTTCAAAGGGAGCGTGCGGCCGGGGAGTGCATGATTTATGAATAAGAGCATGTGGTCCACGAGGATGAAAGACAGCAGGACCTGCCTGCGAGAGTGTATACGAGAGGGGCTGTAGGAGAGCGCTTGAAAAGGATCGACCAGAGTGCTTGTAGGGGGTGGAGGAGAGGAGGAGTGACCGACAGCTGTCATTGTTGGAGGCGAGGGAGTATCAGAAGGGGATGGGGAATGAAACCTAAGTTTCCTGGAGGATGCTACAAAAGAAGTGCAGTAGGTTTAGAGCCCCTATATACTAATTCGGGAGTATGAAGCATTGTAAAAAAGAGGTAGTTAGTGTGTGTGTATATATATATATATATATATATATATATATATATATATATATATATATATATATGTTTGTGTATATATATATATATATATATATATTCAAACCTACGTGATTCGCTTAGCTGTCAATAGAATATCACTTGGTGCTACTGCTTTAATCTTGTTCTGAAGAAATGCACTACTAAGACGTTTGAAAGCAACGAAGAGGAATTTCACATCTTAAATTGAGTGACTGGCGTACTTTTAAATTGTGCATATACTGCAGAGCATGTCATATAATTGGTGTATTACTGATGTTTTGCCAGTGGAATGTATCATATTTTAGAGGATGTATGTTTATCGAACTTGAGCCTATTTACTAGCCTCTGTGTGCCACTTTGAAAAATAGTAGAACATTATGAAATTAAGACTATCAACTATAGGGTGGCGCATCTCAAAGTAGACTGAAAACGTGGATGCCTTATCACCACGTTGACAGAGCTTTGGAGGCTAGCACTATTTCTCTCCTGATAATTACCAGAGAAGCACCTCCATCACAAACCCAGAGACCCCCATCCAGCCTGCAACTCTTAACCTCAGCTAAGTGTCAGTGGCTTGACATCCCAAGCTAACGCCTTTTAAAGGCAGAGGTGAGGTAGGTCGAAGTGGGTGGAATCGGAGGGGCACGACGCAACCATTCTTTTTTAATTTATGTAAAACCGTTCCCTTACTTTTTGTGAAAATAGGACCGTCCCGTCCCGGGTCGGTTTATTTTGATAGTTGAAATGCTTCAACAGAAGTGGCAGGCAGGCAATCTCCTGTGCTGTGAAAGCGAAGGTTAAGCAAAAGACACACAATTGATGGACGGAATGCAGAACAAATCAAAACATTCACCCCTAGTCAAGATATCTGGGTTAAATCCATCATTCTTTTGCTCACCATACCACCCCAGTTTAGACCTGGCCGTATGCAAATCAGTCTTGACTCTGTGCCTCATGGGAACAGTCCAACCCGAACTGCCAGGCCAGGTCCTCCATGTACCGAAAACAAACATCTACAGGGTGACGCATCTCAAAGTAGACTAAAAACGTGGACTCCTTATCACCAGGTTGACAGAGCTTGGAGACTAGCACTATTTCCGTCCTGATAACTACCAGAGAAGCACCTCCATCACAAACCCAGAGTCCCCCATCTCACCTGCGACTGTTAACCTCAGCTAAGTGTCAGTGGCTTGACATCTGAAGCTATCGCCTATTAAAGGCAGAGGTGATGTTGAAGTGGGCGGAATCGGAGGGGTCCGACGTGACCATTCTTTTTTTAATTCATGAAAAACAGTTCCCTTACTTTTTGTGAAATAGGACCGTCCCGGGTCAGTTTATTTTGATAGTTTATTTATTTAGAAAGTTTTATAGAGCGCGAACAAGATCCTCACGGATATCAGAGCGCTGTACAAACAGTAAATGTTACTAATATCGAAAATAAGAGCAAATCAAGACATGTGCACAAGGCATATAGTATAAACAGCATAAATAGGTGTAGCATCAAAAACAAAAGTGTCTTGGGGGTGGGGGCGCATGAGTGTTTCGACATCGGGTTTCAGTAGATTATAGACACGTGAACATGGCCATGAGGATGGCTTTAACTTCCTTTTTAAACAAGGTAGTGGAAGGGTTGAGTCTGGTTTCTGGGGGTAGGGCGTTCCAAATTCTGGGTGCCATCCCAGAGAAGGATCTGTTATAAGTTTTTTTTCTTATGGAATTTTTGTGGTTTCAGAAGTAGTTTTTCCGCACTTCTTGAGGATCTGGACCCACCCGAGATCGTCAATTTCTGTGCCAGATAACTGGGTGACTTGTGATGCAAGGCTCTGTGTGTCATGCAGGCAATTTTCAGCTGGATTCTCGCCTTCAGTGGTAGCCAATACAGGGATTGAAGGTCCGGGGAGATGTGGGAGGTCCGTTTAGATCCGGTTATGAGTCTTGCTGCTGTGTTGATTGATGCTCTGAATGGTGCTGTTGATGTTTTGGGAAGGCCACAGAGAGAAACACATCTGTATTCAACTCTAGGGATAACCAGAGCTTGTACTGCCTGTTTGAAGTCATTGTGAGGAAGGAAGGGTTTCAGTTTTCTCAATGTGTTTATCTGGAAATTGGCTCCTTTAGTAGCATTGCTGATATGTTTTTGCATGTTGAGGTTACTGTCTAGAGTGATTCCTAGTGATTAGTGAGTTGAAATGCTTCTACAGAATTGGCAGACAGGCAATCTCCTGTGCTGTGAAAGCAAAGGTAAGCAGACAGCTAAACAACAAACAAGCCTTCTTGCCAGGTTGCCTGCTTGCTTGAAAGAAATGTAAATGTGTGCAACTGGTTAATCTTCAAATATAAAGGGTGCTTTGGAAGCCGGTGCTGACTTTAATTAGCAGGCTCACTTGAAGCTTCCTGATGACACAGATTATGGGACAGATTTACAAACTCCTTGCGTCATTTTTGCGCCGCAGTTGCATCACTTTTTGTGACGCAACAGCAGCATTTACAACGTGACGCTTCTAGGGAGATGCGTCACGTTGTAAAGCCCTGCATCACATTATACCTGCGTCAGCTATAATGTATGCAGGGTGGGCGTTCCAACGCAAAAAAGCCTTGTAGAAGTGACGCAGTGAAATCTACCAGATTTCACTGCGCCACTTCTAGGACGCCACCGTGTCAAATTCTTACGCCTGCTTGAGGCGTAAGGAGTGACGCACCACAATGAGGATAGGCTTCCCCCTGCATTGCTGGAGTTACGTCGTGCTTGCGACACAACTCCATCAATGCATGACTTTTGCATCAACAGATGCAGCAGAATTTCTGACGCATCTGTCAATCCTTGTGCCATGGTGCACCGTATTGTAAATACGGAGCATCCATAGTGGCACAAGGGTCTCTCAAAGTGGCACAGGGAAAGTGACTCATCTTCACACATGCGTCACTTTCTTGTAAATCTGCCCCTTATTCTTTTGGAAAGATTTGTGCAAGGAGTTACGAGCTTAGCTGTGAACTGCGTGCTTTTAAGGGGCAGTTATATACAGTCTGGGTATTACTAAAATCTATATTTTGGAAGCACCTTTTTATCTTAAACCTTGTTGCACATTTTGTAGCAGCCTATCTTATATTGTGTTTAATGCACATTTAAAATAATGTCTTACATATTCTGTGCTTTCTGTCACATACTGGGGCCTCGCAGCACTAAAACTACACAAGTCACTATTTTCCACTACACCAACCAAGATTCAGGCCCAGATTTCTCAAAGGATTGTGTTGCCCTTGCATCACACTGTTGCCTTGCGTCATGCAAGGTGACGCAAGGGCAATACAATCCTTTAGTCAGATTTACCAAGACACACAAAGCCTCCTTGCGTGGCCTTGCATGGCTTGGTAAATTTGGGAATGATACAAGGCAGCGCAAGTTGCTGCCTTGCATTACTCTGCGCCGGGAAGGCATTACATGGGTGGAGAGCAAGTGTTCCCATGCATCTACCCATGCTTTTTGCCACATTCCCAGATGTACCAAGAGTAGTAAACCTGGGAATGTGTCAGAAGTGTATGCCTTCTTTATGGAGGCGCACTGAGGAGAAATACCTTTATTTCCCCTCGTTGTTTCCTCTTTCTAAGTGTGCTGCATTCTGCAGTGTACTCAGAAAGAGGAATGTGCCTTTGAGGATTGGTTTTGTGCGGGAAGATATCCCTTCCTGCAAAAAACAATCCTGCTTGAAAAGCAGACACCCTTACCCCATGGCATCAGGGTAGATGTGTTGGCCTAGACAGCACATAGGGTTCTAGCGTATGGCGAGAGCAGGAATGTGCCCTTTTTTAGTAAATATGGTGTATTCCTGACCTATCCATTTGACCCAGCGCAGACCAGCAAGTAATTTAGTATAGTGCATTTCCCACTGATTAACTTAACTCGTATTTATTTTTCGTTTAAGCTTTGCCTAATTTTGAATGTTGGTTACTTGAAGGTGAAAAAGCAGAACAACTTGCAGAATATTTTGCTTTTTTGTTTGTTTTTTTGCTACAACTCTGCTCCCGGCCCCATTGCATGCATCCTCAACAGTACACCTACTTTTTTAATGCACTTTTACCCCCTGATTAAAGGATTTGGTCAACTCCTAATCTGGAGAAAAAAGTTGCTTGCTAGCAGGTTCCATCCTAACCCTTTAGGCTCATTCTGCTCTTCCCCACAGTCATAGCTTCTGCCCTCTACGGCTGCGGGACAAAAGGGAGATCTAGGATCTGAAAGTAACCCTGAAGGACTTGCGGCATTGCCACTTTGGAAGTCTTCTTGGCCACTTTGCTTGTCCTTTTTTTCTCGTTTTGGTTGAACACATTGAAAGCATACTGTTTCTGAACAAGTTGTGATTTTTTGCCTCCACACCTCAGCACTAACTCTTCTGTTTCCTCTGACCCGCAGGTGGGACTGATGAGCTGCCCGCTGGCCCTGGAGCAGCGCGTGACGGGAGGGCCCGTTGATCGCGCCGGCGCGTGCAAACAATCACACGTTGCTGCTGATTGAGTTCGAGTCTGCTGCAGACCGGTGACACCCGGCGGACAGCTTTAACCCTCTGAGGTGTAGCCAGGAGGACTGACCCCTCTTGCAGAGTCCCTCTGGCTCACAGCACGAAGGCCGCCCCACTCGGTGGCTGTCTGAATCTTGTGACCGTCAAGATTAACTTCCAACGCGCGGTTCATTCAGTTTGGGAAGAAGGCTCTCTTGAAAGGCCTTTTTGTGGAGGCTAATTGGAGGCTGAAGCCAGCGTGCGCATCCGGGAGGAACCCTGTCCGCTCCCAAGATGAACGCGGAGAAGGACTTCCTGCCCCTCACCCCCAACATTGTGCGGGCTTTGAACGACAAGCTGTACGAGAAGAGGAAGGTGGCTGCTCTGGAAATAGAAAAGTAAGCCCTGCTGTTTTTCTTCTGGGTGCTTTTATGCTTTTCAAGGTTTGCTCTGGACCTGCCTGGCATTCATTGAGGGGCGGTGGTCAAGGTTTAATATATCAAGCAGAGTACCAGACAGTCTGTCCAAATTTAAGAGCGAGAGGCCGAGCCATATGTATACAGTGGAAATATCTTGTAGAGGGTATTACATCACTGCACACCATTACTGTTGTGTTCCACTTTCAGGAGAAAACATATGAAATAGCTTGCTGTGTCGACTTATTTTGCAGGTTTCCACCTTAGATTAGTATCCCCTTATAGTGGTGGGAATTGTGACATAATTACCGTGCGATGCTGCGGTAACTCCGACCTAGAAAAAATACATATTTTTTTAAATAGCGCAGATATGATTGCTGCATCTTGAAGCCCTTGACTTGCCAACTGGGATGTAACCGTAAGATCACCACCTTCTTCGAGGTGGTGGTGGGGGACATCCGCAAGTTGACTGAGACAGGGGTCTGAGGCTTGCCTCTGTCCAGTGGAATGTGAACTTGGGTATCCTCAGCATATGTTTGGAGATGTTCCTGGGACCATATTATGGATAGGGTGCGCTATCCCTGTTTGCGCCACAGAAACCTTAAAACAGAAGCTTCTGGCACAACAGCGAAAGTGCCCCCTATTACATTGAACGTGCTGCCCTCAGGGCAGCTGGGAATTCGTGCTGTCCTGGCGGCAGCGCATTCAAGTGAAAAAAAAAATGGAGCAGCCGCTCTGTTTCTCTGTGCAAGTGGGAACCCACCTGCACTTTTAAGAAGGGAGGGAGATCCCCTTGCAGACAGGTGCAGTAAATGACTACACCCACCTGCAAGGGAATGTCTGGGAGGTGTCTTGGGACCACCTTTCCCCATACAGAGGGCTGCCATCAGCGTGCCTACTGACAGCTTCTTTGCCTCTGCGCCTGCATCTATTATACTTGTAGGTGCAAAATAACAAGGACCCCCTGTTTTGGAATAGGAAATCCAGGCGACAGGGATAAACACTTTGTGAAAACAAATAGCTAACAGACAAGACAGCTGGGTAGGAAAATAATTTACCTAATGTATAGACTCATCAGCATTCTATGTAATCACCCAAAAATTCAAAACATTTCAAATAAAATTACTAAATATTAATTAATTGTATAGAATTCAATCAAACAACAAAATATTATAAAACACAATGAAGGAGGGAGTTAATACACATGTATATAACACAACGAGAATTTATTATAACACAGTAATTAAAAAAGTGAACAAGAACCACAATTCATAAAACCTTCATGTATCAATTTATATTTAAAATATACAGATAGACAAATGAAATAGACTTTCAACTGTGAATAACTAAAGTTCTTTCTAAATCCTAAAGTATAAAGAACCCATATTCACAAGAACATAAAAACGTGGCCAGAAAACTAAATTCTGTTCGCGCGTTTCGGCGTTTCCACAAACGCCTTCTTCAGGAGCCACAAGGTTATACTGTAATAATCTTTAAAAGAAAGGAAGAAAGAAAGAAATATTTACATTTACTTTCTGTCCACTCTTAAACATTTCATTATCATTATTCAAAAAAACATATGTACATATTCCCTCCTAATTCAAACATTGTTACATAGGTTTCTATTTACATCATAAGCATCTATTTTGAACCATGAACCACAAATCTCATTTATTCAACATATTCCTATATTTCACCAGCTGTCTTCCTCATCCTACATCGACTAATTATTTACAAGAGAGAAATTTCTCAGTTCATGATGGGCTTCTAGAGCAGTTGATTTACAAATTTAGAATGTGACAATAGAGGGGAGAAACCGGATAGTAGTTATAGAATACTACCTAGTGAAAGGCCACAGTCATTTTAATATTTAGAAATACACAGGGCTTTCCCTTGATGATGTATAGTTTATTGTACATTGCAGATGATTAGTCGTCCTTTAGGTTCTACTTACTTTAAAAGACAAAGGAATACGACTTCCCATGGTCAGAATATTTCGTGTTCAAATAAAGCACTCCACTTCTGTTTAGACAAGAGATGTCAATTTATGTCTGTAATTGTCAAAAAAGAAAGGGGAGGGGGGCATGTTATAGCCTATATTTTATTCCCATAGTTGCAAGCACACGCTCACCATCAGCAGTAACTAGCGGTTACAGGCTTCTAAAGCAAGCCTAGAGAAGTTTCTTTATGCATTAGCGCCTTTTGTATTTTGACTTAAAAATGACCTTTCAACTCTGCAATGATGCCGGATCCCCCGATTAGTAGCGTATTATATATTAGTCTATTGTTTAACGAATATTAAGAGATCAGACAAGTTATCCTAATCTACCGTAGTGTGCAAGATGTTGCCCGAGAATTAGAGATCATAGAAAAGCTAGGAGCTCACCATTAGATTTATTTTTCCCCGATCCTTTTTCTATTATTTAATTCTCCACTTGGACAGCTGTTTACGTTCTTATCTATGATAGGCAGTGCCAAAACTGTCAATAAAAAAACGGAAATAACTACATGTATTACAACTAATATGTATAATGATTGCTGCATTAAAGCTAGTTACTAAAATGTCCTTTTCACTTACTTTAGTTAAAGTACAAGACTCGTTTTCTAACGGTTTGGTTATTTCCGAGTGCGGGATAAAAATAGTTCCCACTCTTGGAGCCCGGTTTATTCAGCGTATTCTGGAAGCCGGTATTTCCTAAGGGAGAGGTTAGGAGGGAATATGTACATATGTTTTTTTGAATAATGATAATGAAATGTTTAAGAGTGGACAGAAAGTAAATGTAAATCTTTCTTTCTTTCTTCCTTTCTTTTAAAGATTATTACAGTATAACCTTGTGGCTCCTGAAGAAGGCGTTTGTGGAAACGCCAAAACGCGCGTCGAACAGAATTTAGTTTTCTGGCCACGTTTTATGTTCTTGTGAATATGGGTTCTTTATACTTTATGATTTAGAAAGAACTTTAGTTATTCACAGTTGAAAGTCTATTTCATTTGTCTATCTGTATATTTTAAATATAAATTGATACAAGAAGGTTTTATGAATTGTGGTTCTTGTTCACTTTTTTAATTACTGTGTTATAATAAATTCTCGTTGTGTTATATACATGTGTATTAACTCCCTCCTTCATTGTGTTTTATAATATTTTGTTGTTTGATTGAATTCTATACAATTAATTAATATTTAGTAATTTTATTAGAAATGTTTTGAATTTTTTGGTGATTACATAGAATGCTGATGAGTCTATACATTAGGTAAATTATTTTCCTACCCAGCTGTCTTGTCTGTTAGCTATTTGTTTTCACAAAGTCTATTATACTTGTAACCTAAGGAAGGCTTGGGTCCTAAGCTAATTGGATTAGATGCTGTTTTTTTATTTATGGACTGGTGCTTTATGTACCCTTTTTGTGTTTTTGTAATTGTCCTTTGATTACACACAACTTATCAACGTATTATACACATTTGCAGATACTGTTTCATATTTGATAATTGTTTTTGTATTTCCTCAGGGGTGTGGAAATTTTTAAAAAATCTACTTGGCCAAGGGACAAAATGTCACAGAAATCTACTTGTCCTGGGAAGATATTTGCTTGCCCTACCTACTCCATAACTCACTAATGTAGGTTTGCATGGAGAGAACCTGCACTGAAATTAGTGCAACATACTGTCCAATATATATTTCCAATGCAAGTCCAATTATGCAGTGCACAGTCATGCACCCTTAAATGCAACTGTTGTACGGGCTGATTGTACGGCATGCATGTAGATGCATCATTGTGCACTGCACCCAATTATCATACTGGCATGTGTCAGATTTTTAAATGTAGAAAAATAGTACCTAAAGGCAGAGTGCAGACTGGTAATTGACTACATTTCTTGAGGAGTCTTTGGCACAGACTGTGTGTGTTAAAATATGAACCTGTAGGACAGAAGGGTATTCTCCATAACAGTGCCAACTCATAGATTTCTAGTTTAAAAAATACTCACATGTGGTGCTCTGATCAACGTGTGGATGGAAAGAACTGCACTTCTTGGCAGAGCTTATGAACTGTTCATGGAGCAAACATTATATAGCAGAGGTTCTGTGATTCACTGAGGCAGTATCCACAACTAAACAATACACAAGAGGAAGTAATGGGCAATTAACTCAATCTCTCCTTTTACACTGCTGGGCAGGTGTGGTGCGATTATATTATTGTGCATTCACTGCCAGATCTTCACATTCTTCTCTCACACAAGAAGTATGTGCAGCACTGGCAATAGCAGTACAGGGTTCTCTTGTGCAAAGTACTGGTACAGTTATGGCACCAGCAGAGTACGCTTCCCTAACAGAGGTGCAGCTCATCAAAATATGTGCAAGTTCCTCACACTGAGATTTACAAAGTAGTCACTCTTTTCTTTAAAATCCGAGTTCTCTGCCACTTGTTGCTCTCCTTCCAATGTCCCCAGCTCCCCACTGTCCACCCTGGTGTGTCTGTTATCTTCAAGAAAATTGTGCAATTCAGTTGCTGGATGTTGACATGGGAGTTGTAGGAAACCGTGTGAAATATACAGTTTTAACTTTGCGCAACGTGTTCAATCCGTTTATTTCTTTCAGAAGCTGAGCATTCCAAGGGTCACTCTAAGGGGTGATGCTTAGATATTTCAAAATTGGAACATGCATAAAGAAGGCACAAAGAGGGGCACACAGGAAAAACATCCAGTGGCAAATTATGTAGGGATAGAAAAACAAACCGTTATGTCGACTTAAGACAAAAATTCACACAGGTTGAAGAGTCACTTTTCCGTGGATCTGGTATGGACTTGTTTTTGCCGCATAATTAGACCTTTCGTGCCGCTTTATTACAGAGGCTCTGCTTACTTAGCACAAACCGCCAGAGCGCTGTGCACGGTGGGGGCAGTTTAGAATAGGTATAGGAGACTAAAAATGCAACCAAATAAAAGGTACACAATAACAGTAACGAGCCCAAAACGTGGACAATAACCCGTTTCTGACAGGATTAAATCCTATAAAGTTGACACGGATATTAGGCAAGATTGGGAAGTAAAGTGTGGGCACTGATGAAGCGAGAAGACGAGGAGCGAAGAGCTGGGGGGATTGGAATAAGGAAAAGGCAAGACTGTGGGGGAGGGTATTGGTAAAGGAGGCCTCGTTTGGGTTGCGACGTTTCAATGCCAAGAGTGAACAATGTGAAATATGCTGCACACACAGCATTGCCTGGATCACAAAGATACTTTGTCTGCTGCATTATGTGGCCGTTCTTTTATTCAAACCTAACGTTATTAGTAGAACTCCAGGAAAAAAGATGCAATTAAAAAAGAAATCTATTTACAACGCACGCATAATCTTGCAAGGTGGCATTTTCTGAAAACCTGCCGGGTGTTTAAAGTATGGTAGTTTTCTCCTTGGCACGAATGCGACCTCATCCATAAAAGCAGAGACAAAGTTAAGGTCAATATCTCTCTATGACGAACTTCCTTTCATCGTGTTTCACTCATGATCCACGCTGCACTGATTCCATTGTTAAACTGCAACAGGCGCCTCATTGATCGTCCGGCATCGCTGGAGAGGCTCCTTCCAACCGTATTGTAAATTATGTTAACCATTCGTTTCACCCTGCGCATCGCTCCTTGAACCCAGCCCATAACATGCAGCATCACAGTTCACACCATTTTCTTAAGGCAGTGACCGCTGCATAAACCATTATCGGACTGACTCACCTGCCGAGGGATCCGGTGGCGTAGTGAAAAGTAATTAAAAGACATACTGCCCGTGCACAATTGCCAGAGTCCCTCCCCCGCACCGTGGGGCTAATGTTACACCAGCGTGGGGGGGGAATACAGTGTGTCTGAGACAGCAACCTGCCGATTCCAGGAAGTGCCCCACAGTGCACCAAAGACGAATAGAGTGGTCTGCCTTGGACGGATAGCACTGAACAGAGGATCAAGTCACTCGGCGGCAGAGAGGCAGCGGAAAAAGTGTTTCGTACCTCTTGGCCCACCCTTGGATTTTCAGCAGCTGTGTTAAGCATGTGGGCAGCACCAGTATGAAACCCGCACTTTTCACGCAGAACACTTGATAGAGCGCGCAGGTCACCCAACCAACAAATTTACCATACACGTATCGGGCCCATATATTTCAATACACCATTATTTATTAATCGGGCGACCATACACTCTACTACCAGTAACCCAGTTCTTTCCTATATATTTCTATTGTACCCGACTTACCAATCCACCGTCACGGGTACCTAATGACCACGATGAATCAGGGGGCTAGCTGTGAAGAAAAGGCAAACAAAATACAAATACCAACTTTATATCCTTCTGTATTTCATAAAGACCACAGACTCCGGGAAGTTTTAAAGATTTTATCTAGATTTCAGATTCGGACAGCATGAGATTTATAACCAGTAAACAATCAATAACCAAGATAATGAAGAGTACATATCCATAAAGGAAATATATCAGACTGATCATTTATGAGTCTACAGTAAGGTGAGAATGAGGAAACAGCTAGGCAAATAATTTCAGACTAAAAGGGCAGGGAAGAATAAAGATCATACTAGAAACTTCACAGTAAAATATTTCCCCATGAAGAGGAACTACAAGTAAGGTGAAAATAGACCGTACTAATAAACTGGTGCAATTACTTGAATCAACTAAAAGATGGGTAAAACAAAGAACACCTGTATATCATGACCTGAAAAGGAAATGTACTCAAGGGATGGGTAGGAAATGGAACATGCTAGAATAACGACAATAACGTATGAGCTTTTCATTCAGTGGATTTGCGAAAAAGCATGGAGGATCAATATATGCAAAGATATGTCTTTATTGAAGCAAAAGACAGAAAAATAGAAAGGTGCAGTATAGAGTTTCAGCACTATATTTACCTAGAATGGTGTGAAGACCAACTCTGGCCACAGGTCAGTTAAGAACAGGAGGGACCCCAAAGGAAACCCGTCATCAGCAGGACAGCAGGTGCAGTATGGACACCCCAGGACAGGACAGGAAACCCAGATTAGGATCAGGACAGGACCACCAGGATAAGACCAGCACCCGCAGTTTGGAAGCAACGCCTGCGCTTCACCCTCTCTACAGCTATCAGTCAGAACCCCGATTGGGTTATCGAACTCCCCAGCAAAGTGCTCCGCCAGCATTTAAGGTTTCTCAACAAAAACCCTTGAGTCTATGGAAATTTCTGACAGAGTGCTCCGCAGCCCTCTGTATCAAGTCACCTATTGAGTGCGTTGGGTCAGTGACAGGTCAGCTATTCGGACAAGTCGGACAAATTCTCTAGCTAAACCTAGGCTAGTTATACTGTTTTCGGGTCAGTGTACCACCCCCCAAATGGTGCAAGTGTCAGAATCCCCAATTTCAATTGGTCCCCAAGTAGGATAGGTCAACCCACCAATCATATTTCATTTCTACAAGCTCACATTTACATACTCTGGAACCGCCTATTTGAATTTGGGGTTCCCATGAGATACTCTACAGAATACATTGAAACTTATACAAATGTAACTTTTGCAGTACAGTTCAGCTCCATCCTGCTGGGTCGCAGGTCACTTTCTCAGGAGCATCTTGACTGTGGCTGCCAGCTGGCTGAGTTCCACTGTTCAAGGTTGTCTTCCCTCTGCCAGTGTGACATGCGCAGTAGAGATTTTCAAGATGGGGTTTTCTTCCCTCCCAGGCCCATGAGTTGCGACACATGAAAAGTAAGCGAAAAAAAATTAAAACACAGAAATAAATGATTACACTGTATACCATGAATAGCTACTCTATACCCCTTACTTTATTTAAACTATTTGCATTAAGGTTTAGTGCAAATAAACTATAACACGAAAACATCAGTGCAAGCTTCACCATGTGAGGACACCAAGCGGCCATATTAATGCAATTGCACAAGCGCAAAGGTTCCCACCAGAACTGCAAATACGTCACGTCACGTGAGTGTGACTAACGCATGCGCAGAAGAAAACCCGCCAAGCAGCGGCCATTTTTAGTGACAAACGTTATTAAGGTTAATACACACATATGCAAGCATCACTCGGATACCCCAAATGTCAGAATAAAAGGGAAATTAGTAAAACAAACAGGTTGGATTACTTTGTTACATATTACTCGAGGTTCATGAATTCAAGCAAGTCGCGTAATATGCGAATCCTTGCTCCATCAATCCCCTCTTTGATGATATTTACTATCATCACAAAACCAAAGGAATCAGATGCCAACTTTTTCTCACACTTTGTTCATTTCAATTTCTTCTAACATTCGATTCAATTTCTCCTTCGTCTCTTTGTTAGGGTGTGAATTCTTCACCCTTTTATAAATCTGATTATTCAGTTCTTCCAATTCAAGTTCATCCACACTCTGTTTCACGCCTCTTTTATTCACAGTATACTTCTTTTGGTGTTTGCGACATTTGCAACAGACAAATCTAAGGAATATGATAAAACCTACTACTGCAATTGGCATCAGTACCTTGTACAACAAACCTTTACCTAAATTAGAAAACCAATGACCTACAGAGGAGAGACCATCAGTGAGTCTCTTCCAGGCACTATCAACCTCCAGTGGTTTGAGTTCCTTTTCCAAATTTGTAATGTTCTTTACATACCTTTTGATTTGCACACTTTTATCCGGTATGTAAGTGCAACAATGTTGCGCTTTCAGCATTCGGCAGACTCCGCCCTCTTTTGCTAATAAGGTGTCAAGACCAAGTCTGTTCTGTAAAACCATAGATCTGATCGCAACCATTTCGGTATTGACCATCAGAAATCCACTAGCACATATGTAATAGATCCCGGGAAACACAGGTTCTGACCCATTTTTGAAACCCCAACCTCCAATTACCTTGTAATTGTGTTCACATTGACTGGAACCAATGAAAATGTTATTATAATAACTAGTCTTTTCTCGGTGAAGACAAAGCTTCCCTTTTCTCTCGAAATCCAGCAACAAAGCAGGACTAGCCCCACCATTTGAGGTGCTTCCCATGTTTTCAGCCCACTTAGGAATTCTCTGCTTTTTATCATTCGCCTTTCTTTGGAAACTTTTTCTCCTTTTCTCTGCCATGTTTAGAAACATTTTCTCTTGTTCATGTAATGAACAGGTCAAGTTATCTCTATGTGCTTCACCTAAATCTATGGTACCTATAGTCAGGAAATATTCTCCCATATAACGTGTCACGTCACTTTTTGTATGTACAGGGTTCAGATTTCCACGTATGGGAAGTTCAGAAAATATCACGTCTGAGTTGGAGTAATAGTACTGTAACGGTCCTCTTTTGTAAAATAAACTAGCTAAAATACTACAAGAAATTCCATATGTTAGTGGCAAGTGATGGCAGGTCACTCCCTCAGCTACAGAAGTAGGTAGCTTCATGCAAACATAACACTCCTCTATTTCCATGGTCTCTACATAATGCACTAAAAGGTTAGCGAATACATTTAAATGAGTCTGGTTCTTGACTCCATGATAATGCAGTCCTTCCTCATCTGATGCTTCTAAGTCCGGTTTAGTTTGTCTAATGCTAAGTGCTTTCTCATGTCCTTCTACATTTTGTGATGTCGTTTCTCCTACATTTTCCGTCACAGTCTCTGTGGTGTCAGTATTAGTACTTTTACTCATCATATAAGGAATAGTAATGGTTAGTCCTATCCATAATATTAACACTAAGGCTACACTACATATACATACTTTACAGCATGTTATACAGCAATTACGTCTAGGTCTTCCATTCACATTTGAATCAGACATTTCTGCTCAAAAGAAGCTTCTCTCAACCCCTCTTTGTAACTTTGCACAGGTAGCTTACACTGAGCAACTTCAGGTTGGTTCGTCTTCTTCGGCAGACTGGTCAGTAGTCCGTTCTTCGTCACTTTCGTCACTTATCTCAAGATCCTCAAATTCCATCAACACCAGGAAAGTCCATTCAGGATCCTGGTACTTTTCGTTCTGTCTTTTTACTCGGGCACTTCTTCGCTTAGTGTTTTCTCCAGTTGGCTCTGTTTTACTTAAAGCTTGTTTCCTTTGCTCAAGTTTTTCTTCTACTGTTTTCAGTCTCAGTCTCAGTCTCTTAATATATCTTGGCTCTTTATTCTTTTTCTTGAGTCTTTTAGCTGGCACTGTGGTTTGACTTTCTTCTAATGCTCTTTTAATTTCGTTTTGTTTGGCACCTCTGCTTCCGCTTCTTCCCTTCCTGTCTGACTAGTCCCAGGTCTGATCTCTGTTTCTTCTGCCTGGTCACTAAGCTGGCCTTGTTCAGGTGTAGACTGGTTTTGACTTTTGGGCGTTTCAATTTCTGTATCCTGAACACATTTGTCTATTTCTATCTGATCCTGTTCAAGCACTTCGAACCTTTGATTTTCTTCCGCTTGAACTTTCGCCCTCGTTTCTGTCTGTCCCTTTTCAATTTCGGGAGTTCTTGGAGGTGTGTCGATTACTTGTTCTGTCCCTATATGATCTTCTTCTTCTTCTTCAGATTTTACATGGATTTCGATAATCTGATCGTCTTCTCCTATTCCTGTCTCTTCCTCACTATTCCACTCTCTGTCTGAGTAGGTTTGACTTCTTGTTCTTATGGGATCATCTGTCAGGTCGATTATGGGTATCCACTCATCTCGACTGGTGCTCGGTTGTTCGTCATCAGCTACTTCAGGACCAACGTCTGGAGACCCCCTCAGCTGGACAACCTTCAGCGTCAGTTTTCTCGTCTTCGGTCACCTTCTTGGTGTGGCTGGCATGGATCCACTTCGGCACACCGGCACACTTCACCGCTGTCGTGGTCACTAGGATCACCTGTCTTGGCTTTCCCCACTTCGGTGCAAGGCAATTCGATCGAGTGTGCTTCTTAAGTACCACCCAATCGCCTGGAATCAATTTATGGACTGGAGTTGATGGACTGGCGACGGCGTCTTCCCCAATCTGGCGAGAGATAGAACACACTTGGTCACCCAGTTGCTTGCAGTACTCAAGTACCAAATCATCAGAAATGCTTATCAGTTTGGTTCCTGGTACCCATGCTTGTCTCATCTCTCTTCCCATTAGGATCTCATGGGGACTCAGGCCTGTATTTCGGTCTGGAATACTTCGGATTCCCATCAGAACAAGAGGTAAAGCCTCTATCCAGTTCATGCCAGTAGATTCACACATTTTCCCTAATCTCGACTTGATAGTGCCATTTACTTGTTCCACCACTCCAGAAGCCTCTGGACGATATGCACAGTGTAGCTTTTGTGTAATCTTGAAGGCTTTACAGAGCTGGTCAATTATTTCATTCTGGAAATGCCCACCTCTATCTGATTCAATTGTGACCGGAACCCCGTACCTAGGTATTAGTTCTCGTAGTAACAACTTGGCTACAGCGATGGCATCATTGTTTTTGGCTGGGTAAGCTTCTACCCATTTTGAAAATAGGCAGACAATGACAAGAACATATCTCATTCCTTTGCAAATGGGTAACTGGATAAAGTCGATTTGTAATCTTACAAAAGGACCTCCTGCCTTTCCAATTTTTCCCATCTCAACTACTGTTTTCTTCCCAGCGTTGAACTGTTGACATGTCAAGCACCTCTGGCAGAGTGACTCTGCTACTTTCCTGAACTTCGAGCTATACCATGTCTGTTGGAAAACACGTATCATGGCATCCCTACCAGTGTGTATCTCCATGTATCAATCTGGCCACAGAAGCAAGCAGGCTGTCAGGCAACACAGGCATACCATCAGGGCCAACAATGACACCATCCTCGCCTCTCTGGCGACAACCAAATTTTCTCCATCGTTCCTTTTCCTTTGGTGTCACTGCATTCTGTAAATCTTTCAATTCTTCCCATGTAGGCACATCCTCAAACACCATAAGTTGGCAGCTGTTTCCATATGCCCCAATTTGATATTGACAGACATTCGATGTCTGGCACAATGTTGGGCTACTTGGTCAGCATATCGATTACCTACGGTCACATGGTCGTCACCTGATTTGTGAGCAGTACACTTGACCACTGCCAATTCTTTTGGTAACTGGATGGCGTCCAGTAATTCCTGTACCACTTTTCCATTTCTGATAGGAGTACCTGAAGAAGTCAGAAACTCTCTTTGTAGCCACAATTGGCCGAAGTCATGCACAACCCCGTACCCATACTGACTGTCAGTATATACGGTTACTCTTTTATTTTTCCCAATTTTACATGCTCTTGTTAATGCAACCAATTCGGCTACTTGTGCAGACTTTACTCCAAATAGACAGAATGCCTCTATAGTGCCTGATACCGTGACTACAGCATAAGCAGCACTTAGGCCTACAGTTTCATGTCTCAGACATGAGCCATCAACAAACAACTCAACAAACAACTCGTAATCTCCTACAGGCAGGGGCATCTCTTTGATATCTGGACGTGGTTTGGTACTAAATTCAGTCAGGTCAATGCAGTCATGCTCGACCTCTCCCTTTGCTTCTGAAATCAGTGACTCAGGTAACAATGTTGCTGGATTCAATATGTTACATCGAGTAAGGGTTACATTTGCAGCACCTACAAGGATCCTCTCATACTTAGTCAGCCGACTAGGTGTGAGATACTGGGTTTTAGTTCTGGTCAGTAGGATTACAACTGCATGTGGAACATACACAGTAACATGATGTCCCATAACGATGGATTCGCTCTGTTCAAGACTCATGCAAATTTCAGCTACTGCTTTCAGACATCCAGGTAATCCAGCAGCCACTGGATCCAGAGTAGCAGAAAAGTATGCTACTGGACGTCTAGTTAAACCATGCTCCTGAGTTAAGACTGACAATGCACAATTATCTCGTGTGTCACAAAACAGTGCAAATTCCTTTGAATAATCAGGCATTCCCAATGCTGGAGCTGTACATAGACATTCTCGTAATTTAGTGAATGCTGTCAGGCTTTCCTCGTCCCATTCTACTGGGTCTTTTGCTCCTTTCTTTGTCATTTTTATCAATGGTTTTGCTAGGACTGCAAATCCCACAATCCATTGCCTGCAGTATCCTACAACTCCAAGGAACATTCTGATTTCTTTCTGAGTATTAGGTAACTGCATGTTTCGAATTATCCTAATTCTTTCTGAAGTAACTTTCCTGATACCCTTCTCTATCTGGTTCCCCAGATATTTTACTGAATTGGTACATAACTGTAGTTTGTCAGGTGATACTTTGTGTCCTCCTTCACCTAAATGGTTCAGCAAGGCAATAGTGTCAACAACACAGTCTTTCTGATTTTTAGACGCCACCAAGAGGTCATCTATATATTGCACCTGAATTTCCAGGCAAGACTAGGGATTTAAGGCACTTTTTCAGAATCTGATTAAAGAGTGAGGGGCTTTCTGTGTACCCCTGGGGGACTCGATTCCAAACGAACACGTGACTGTCGAATGCAAATGAGAAATTTGCTGTCTGGATGCAAGGGGATCGAAAAGAATGCGTGACATAGGTCAATCACGGTGAACCACTCAGCATCCCAGGGAATTTGATACAGGATCACTGCAGGGTTCGGAACAATAGGACAGCAAGGAACAACAATTTTGTTTACCTTTCTCAGGTCCTGTACTACCCTGTATTTGCCGCTAGGTTTCTTGATTCCAATTATGGGTGAGTTACATGGGCTACTCATCACTTCTTGCATGGTGTTGGCTTCTAGCAATCTTTTTATTTCAATGGCCACTCCTGCTCTCACTTCTGCACTCATTTTGTATGGCTTAGTATTGTGGTAAACTGCATCTTCTTTTATGGCTATTTTAATTGGGTCTACATTTGCCATTAGTCCTACATCTTTTCCAGTAAAATCCCATACTTCTGATTTCACCGTCTGTTCGAGTTCTTCAGGTAAGTCTTGTATAGTCAGTCGTTTAATTTCTGAGTCAGGTCTGATTAACATTAATTTGTATATTCCATCTTCGTCTGGGGTTTGAATTTCGACGCCCTTTGGTGTGCAAAAGATGGTACAGTTCATTTTACACAACAAATCACGTCCTAATAAGTTTACAGGACTGGTATCACAGACAACAAATCTATGCATTTCTTTGAAATTCCCTATTGTAATCTCCATGGGTTCAGTAACTGGGGTACTAATCAATTGATTAGATACACCTACTACCTGGATTGCTTCTCCCGAGAGGGGTAGGTTTGGAACGTCTGCTGTTCTTACAGTAGACCGGGTAGCTCCAGTGTCCAACAGAAAGGTGACATCATTGCCTTCAACCTTTCCTTCAATGTATGGCCCTGACTGGTCTACCGGCAAGGAGGCGCCAAGTACACACTCCTCGTCCTCCCCCCTCAGGCCCTGTCAGTAAGGTTCATCACAGAGGAAAGTGTCATTCAACAGAAATTGCGAAGTTGCTGCATTTCCATCCTCCTCTCCTCCCCAAATTTCTATGTCTTCACCTTGCGGTGTTTTTCCCTTAAAATTCGGTCTAGGTGCATGAGGCAACTGACTCGCTTTTACCTGTTGCAGGTTCTTTCTTGGTTTTTCATTCTGCGTCTGTGGATTTAAATCAGGGTTTTGGGGGTTATTATCTTGTGCGTATGGACACTCGTCTCTCCAGTGCCCTATCTGTCCGCACCCGTGACAGGGGAACTTCTTTTTGGCTTCTTCTCGACTCATTTTTACTCTGGGCTTCCCTCCACCCCCAGAACCTTGATTTTGGGAATTACTATTCATTTTACCCAATTGTTTTTCTTGTTGTTCAGCTAGTTTGACTTGTGCCCACATAACTTTTTCCTTCAAAGCCTTTCGCTTATCAGCCATTTCGTCTTCACAATATTTTGCGTATCGCAAGACTTCATCCATTTTTAGACTGCCAACAGATTTTATTGTCTTTGATCCATTGACAAATTTCAGGTCTTAAACCGTTTACAAACCTGTAAATGAAGTGGGTCATATCCTTCATTTCAATGTTATCTATGCCACTATATGTTTTAAACACCTGTAGCAATCTTTCATAAAAGGAATGCACAGTCTCATCTCTTTCCTGTGTAGTTCTATCTATTTTGGTCCAATCAGTTTTTTTTGCAGGCACCTTCCCTTTCAGATGTAACATTACTTGCTGGTATTTTTTCATTACCTCATCAGAAGGAGCTACTGAAATAGGATCCCTCGCGTATTCCTCACTAGGCCAACCAACGGCAATTTTACATTCTGTCCACAAATCTACAGGAACAACTATATCGAAAAACCCATCCAGATCTTTCCACAGGCATTTTTGTACTTTCACAAACCTTTCTACCTGCCTGTACCAATCCACTGGTTTCTCTTGTAGTTTTGGAAAGTCATTAGTAAAGGACACAATATCCTGTCTGGACCATGGAACGTGCACATACTTCCCACCAGGCACTTCTCGCATGGGGTATAACTGTTCTGGCTTGTCAGCTTCCTTTAAAACAAACTCAGAAGTCGTCTGTTTGGATCTAACCTCTTCCTTTTTCTTTGCCCACCTGGTCTTCCACTTTTCTAAGTCTCCCCATTTTTGCAACACGGTCAACAATTCTTTGATCTGCACCTTTTTCCCCCGACACATTCATATTTTCCAGATCTTTGTCTGAGAACTCAGCTCTATAGGGTTTTTGTAATGGCTTTGATTTCGAAATATCTATTCCCATACTAGCTGCAGTGTCTGTTAATTTCTCATGGAGCACTCTGGTATTACGGGTAAGACTCTTGCAGATAAACAGCAGCTCTTCCTTGGAATAGGTATTTAATCTGTCTAACCCCACATTTCCGGCCGTCAGTTCTTCCATTTCAATTCTCAATTTGTAAATATCTAATGGTTTTGTCTGAGGAGTTTGTCTCTCTAATTCTCGACTCCATCTCTCAATCTCTTCAGGAGTCACCAATGTGCCACTCTTGGTACCTGAAGTAGATTCCATTTGAATCTCTCTCGTATTGAAAGGATTATGGGCCAGATGTAGGTAATCCCCGATTACCGATTCTTAAATACCGAATCATACCGACTCGGTATTTAAGAACTGGCAATCGGGATGTAGGTATATTTACCGAATTAATTACCGAATCGGTATGAATCGGTAATTAAGGAATCGGTATTTACCGAGTCTGTAATTGTCATTGATTCCTATGGGCCTTGAGGCCCATAGGAATCAATGTCAATTACCGAATCGGTAAATACCGATTCGGTAATTGGGGGAAACATTGAAGGGTGGCAGGGTGTCACTTTGACACCCTGTTGCACCCCTCAATTGTGCATGGGTGCACATGTTGCTGACATACATGCCCTTAGGGCATGTATGTCTGCAACATGGCACTGTTTAAAATGCAAAAAAAAATGCTTTTTATATGGTTTTCCTAATTTACCACCAACTACTAGTTGGTGGTAAATTAAGAATTCTTAAACCCTTGTAGCACTGAAAACAGTGCTACCTACATCTGAAATTACAGAATCGGTAATTTTACCAATTCGGTATTTTACCGATTCGGTAAAATTACCAAATCTGTAATTTTACATGCCCCTACATACCAATGTCCAAATACCGGTCAGAAACGGCCGAAAATCGGTATTTTCGGCCGTTTCCGACCTGTATTTGGACACCTACATCTGGCCCTTTGTCTCTTCTGCAAACTCCTTCCTGAGTTCCTAATCGGTAAATCCATTAAAGAAGCTTCAGATTCACATTCACTCGTCTGATCATCTACAATTAAGGGCTCTTTTCTTGGCTGCACTACAGTGGGGGTAATAATTGGGGCTTTTGGACTCCCTTGTCTATCCCCATACAAAGGAACAACTGGTCCAATAGTTACTGGGATTGTCAAGGCTTCGGGGCTTGTATTTAACTGGGAAATTTTCTGAATTATTTCGGTTCTTTGTTTGGCTAGAGCCTCTCGCTCTCTTTCCTGCAGCATTCTTTCCAGGCTTATTTCAGGTACTATTTGCGGAGTCAATGTTGGGGCAGTTGGATGCGTCATACTTGGTCCTTCACCATAATTAGGTTTTGGGAACAGGCTTCCTGTGTTTAAGGATCTCGGTCCTTCCTCATAAGGAGGTCTTGGACAAAAGTCTCTTTCACCTGAATATCTTGATTCTCCACTAAATGGTGGTCTTAGACAGGTGTCTCTAGTACCTATGGGTCCTAGGCCCTCATTATAGGAAGGTATTTGACAACTGTCTCTTGCGTTTACAGATCTATTCCCTTCCTGACACGGGGGTCGTTGGGAAGTATCCTCTACACTAGAGGATCTGGGTCCTTCATTATAAGGAGGCGGATTTTTCATAAACATGTCATCCAATAAATCGTCATCTGAATCCCCACTGGACACCCAATGCTTGGTTTTTTCTGTCTTTTTCTCTCCCGCAGGACCACCCATTGCCATCATTGGATACAGTCCTTCTACAATCATATTCTGTCTCCACTGTTTCATCTTTTTATCTCGGGTCTCTTGCCTCAATTTCGGATACCATTTGGTTAACCCTTTATCCATTCGTGGCTTATCTCTTTCAAAAGCCTCTATCTCCCACTCCTCTAATGCTTCGTACTGTGTCAATCTAGGTCTGGGATGTAAATCGTTCATTCGCGTTCTCAAATTAAAAAGGATTCTGCCATTAAAGGTACCTTCCAATGGGAAAGCCAAAATTCCGTCATCCTTTGTGTACTCCGCCCAATTTTCCAACCATACACATGAATGATACCCTTTATCAAACCTCATGAACGATGCGGGAGTATTAGGTGGCGGTATGACAACACCTTCTCTGGTTTTGATAGGTTTGTCCTTTTTGAAATAATTCTTTACTTTATTTACAAGGGACAATTGTCTCTTATTTCCATACATAATGCTGGTGTTATACCCTTTCCAATGATCCTTTCCAAACCCTAGATATCTTGGATCAGGTCTGGTCTCTGGCATGTACGTGTGCCACATACAATTTTTCTGCAAGCGACTTTGTTTACAAAATCACTCCCAATCCAAATGCGGCTTTTATTTTCGTGCAACCAATCAAATGCACGTTTTCAAATAATCTCAACCAGTGGGTGCGCGGCTTTTTCGCGAGACAGGTTCTCACGCTTCGGTGCTCACCCCTCCTTTACAATTTCAGCTCCGCTACACACCTGCTGTTTCGACCAATACCAGCGCGGCACAGAGTGACGTCCGAGCAGCTCCGCAACTGACTCCCTCCCTCACAAGGTAACGGAAACTTTATTTCTCTCTTAAAGTGCAAGTGCTTTAATTATTTAACAACGTGAACACATTCGCCACTGTACTCGAGTGTCTAGAAAGAAAAGATACGTTTTACTGCAAGTAAACTTCTTTTGTCTACTTTTCATGCGCTACGGATAGATCTCTTCCGCCTACCCTTCACTCAAGCATTAGGGAACCTGCTACTTCTTTTGACTTATCCACTTCTTTTCGGGATATATACTAAGTCTAAAGTTTCACCAGCGAACCCTTTTGCTATCACCTAAGCTCCGACGAACCTGCTACTCCTTCCGTGTGACCCTTGCTAGGTTATATCACAATAGAAGTTTTGCCAGCGAACTCTTTGCTATCATTTATTCAAACATACATTCAGAAAACCCTAATTAGTGCTTCCAGTTCTGCCTAACCTGCACCAATTTTCCTCTAGCCAGTGACCTCAGTACGGCGTGGATTCTCCTCACCACCCGTTATTCAAATTCCCCGGGGATTCCAGACAACATATAACATTAACTAACGAGTGGGTTAGTACATTTATCAATATAACAGCAAGAAAAACAGTTTAAAACATTTCATAATTTTCAAAGCAATAATACATTTGCAAATGCGTTTAGCAGCAAAATTTTCACAATTAGCAGCAATAACTTTTTAGCAGCATCCGACCTACCTAGCTATCTTAACTAATCCTGCCTAACTTTTAACTAGTCTCTAAAACCATCTCTCTAACTAGTCCCTAACCATCCTCTGGCTACCAGAAAATTACTGATAGAGCGCGCAGGTCACCCAACCAACAAATTTACCATACACGTATCGGGCCCATATATTTCAATACACCATTATTTATTAATCGGGTGACCATACACTCTACTACCAGTAACCCAGTTCTTTCCTATATATTTCTATTGTACCCGACTTACCAATCCACCGTCACGGGTACCTAATGACCACGATGAATCAGGGAGCTAGCTGTGAAGAAAAGGCAAACAAAATACAAATACCAACTTTATATCCTTCTGTATTTCATAAAGACCACAGACTCCGGGAAGTTTTAAAGATTTTATCTAGATTTCAGATTCGGACAGCATGAGATTTATAACCAGTAAACAATCAATAACCAAGATAATGAAGAGTACATATCCATAAAGGAAATATATCAGACTGATCATTTATGAGTCTACAGTAAGGTGAGAATGAGGAAACAGCTAGGCAAATAATTTCAGACTAAAAGGGCAGGGAAGAATAAAGATCTTACTAGAAACTTCACAGTAAAATATTTCCCCATGAAGAGGAACTACAAGTAAGGTGAAAATAGACCGTACTAATAAACTGGTGCAATTACTTGAATCAACTAAAAGATGGGTAAAACAAAGAACACCTGTATATCATGACCTGAAAAGGAAATGTACTCAAGGGATGGGTAGGAAATGGAACATGCTAGAATAACGACAATAACGTATGAGCTTTTCATTCAGTGGATTTGCGAAAAAGCATGGAGGATCAATATATGCAAAGATATGTCTTTATTGAAGCAAAAGACAGAAAAATAGAAAGGTGCAGTATAGAGTTTCAGCACTATATTTACCTAGAATGGTGTGAAGACCAACCCTGGCCACAGGTCAGTTAAGAACAGGAGGGACCCTAAAGGAAACCCGTCATCAGCAGGACAGCAGGTGCAGTATGGACACCCCAGGACAGGACAGGAAACCCAGATTAGGATCAGGACAGGACCACCAGGATAAGACCAGCACCCACAGTTTGGAAGCAACGCCTGCGCTTCACCCTCTCTACAGCTATCAGTCAGAACCCGATTGGGTTATCGAACTCCCCAGCAAAGTGCTCCGCCAGCACTTAAGGTTTCTCAACAAAAACCCTTGAGTCTATGGAAATTTCGGACAGAGTGCTCCGCAGCCCTCTGTATCAAGTCACCTAATGAGTGCGTTGGGTCAGTGACAGGTCAGCTATTCGGACAAGTCGGACAAATTCTCTAGCTAAACCTAGGCTAGTTATACTGTTTTCGGGTCAGTGTACCACCCCCCAAATGTTGCAAGTGTCAGAATCCCCAATTTCAATTGGTCCCCAAGTAGGATAGGTCAACACACCAATCATATTTCATTTCTACAAGCTCACATTTACATACTCTGGAACCGCCTATTTGAATTTGGGGTTCCCATGAGATACTCTACAGAATACAATGAAACTTATACAAATGTAACTTTTGCAGTACAGTTCAGCTCCATCCTGCTGGGTCGCAGGTCACTTTCTCAGGAGCATCTTGACTGTGGCTGCCAGCTGGCTGAGTTCCACTGTTCAAGGTTGTCTTCCCTCTGCCAGGGTGACATGCGCAGTAGAGATTTTCAAGATGGGGGTTTCTTCCCTCCCAGGCCCATGAGTTGCGACACATGAAAAGTAAGCGAAAACAAATTAAAACACAGAAATAAATGATTACACTGTATACCACGAATAGCTACTCTATACCCCTTACTTTATATAAACTATTTGCATTAAGGTTTAGTGCAAATAAACTATAACACGAAAACATCAGTGCAAGCTTCACCATGTGAGGACACCAAGCGGCCATATTAATGCAATTGCGCAAGCGCAAAGGTTCCCACCAGAACTGCAAATACGTCACGTGAGTGTGACTAACGCATGCGCAGAAGAAAACCCGCCAAGCAGCGGCCATTTTTAGTGACAAACGTTATTAAGGTTAATACACACATATGCAAGCATCACTCGGATACCCTAAATGTCAGAATAAAAGGGAAATTAGTAAGACAAACAGGTTGGATTACTTTGTTACATATTACTCGAGGTTCATAATTTCAAGCAAGTCGCGTAATATGCGAATCCTTGCTCCATCACACTGACGTTTGGCTCAAGACTCCCCCAACCAATCACTGGCTAGAGCACAGTCACGAGCTTCTAGCCTCTCAAAGCTTGTGAGCTCCAGAGTGCCTCAGCTCGTATTTTATAGTTATTTAATGTCTACTTGCCCAACGGACTATTTAGACAATTCCCTCATTTGCACCCTCTGGTGTTAGTGCTGGGGCTTTGCGTGCCAGCGTTATCTACATTACAGAAACGGCTGCACAAGTTTGCTTGCCCCTGGGATACTTTGTTATTAAAGAAGTGGCAGCAAATGCTTGTGCAGACCCTTCTGTTATACAGATAGCCCTGGCACACAAAGCGCCAGCGCTGTTATCAGAGGGTGTTTCCTCATTTGCATGGGGGCGTGGTCCCATGCAACTGAGGGAATCCCTTTGCCTCTGCACCCACGCCGTGTTTTAGGCGCGTGCCAAAGACCAAGAAGCTGTCAGGAGAGGCACTGTTAGTGCGCCCCCTGATGACAGCCCTCTGGAGGGGGAAGCCAGACTTTGCAGGTGTGCAGTCACTCACTGCACCCGCCTGCAGTGGGATCTTTCTTCCCTCCTAGAAGTGCAGGCGGGTTGTGCCTGCACAGTGAAATAGGGATTGTCTGCTTCAAAGTTGCCCCGTATGTGACTTGAATGCGTTGCCTCCAGGGCAGCACTAGTTTGCAGATGCCCTGGGGGCTGCGCATTCAATGTAAAACGGCACACTATCCATGATAGCGAAAGACTCACCATCCTTGGTAGCGCCAGGCGCACCTTTTGAAAGGTGCCTCCTTTGCTAACGGGGAAAATGCGCTGCATGCTATAATACCGCCCCTAGTTTTCTAATACAGGGATTGGGAGTTGCCATACATAGTAAAGAGCAAGGATGAGCAAAAGAAAGGTTGTGTCACTTGGCACAGCATTCTTTGTGTGAACAGTTCCATTGTCTCTACATATTTGTTGCCTTCAGTTGAAGAGGGAGGAGTGCTTCACAGCTTCCTGTTCTTCACACCTCCACCCTCTCACTCAACCTAGTATCATCCATTGGGTCTTAGGCCGAGTTGAAGTTAAGGAATATAACAAATGCTTGGGAATAAACATCCTCTCTTGCAGGGGGCTCCTCACTGATGTTTTTCACTATGGGTTTGATTCCTTCACCACATAGTCTTAAAAAAGTGATTTTGCTTTGCTGACTCTAGTAACTGTCTTGTTACCTTTCTTTCCATGATTTAACAGGATACAAAAAGGCTGGAGAGCTGCTTATGGTCGGTTATTACATTGTGTCCTTGAATGTGGTGTAATCGTGCTTTATTTTTGGGACATGTGGACAGATCCCTTTTAGGAAGAATGTGTGTTATGCTTGTGGTATCCTGAAAGGAATTATTTCATGCAGTGTATGACCTCATTGTTGTGTTAGCCTTTCCTCTGTCTTCCAAGCTTAGATTGGTGTTTTGTGTTTGGGTTGCGACAGCTGTGTCATTTTAGTTTTATTACTTCTAAATTGATCTGTGATAAATTTGGTGTCCTGTTTAGGTTTTCCCATGCTAATGGGAACACTGTCAAATGCCTGGAAACATTGCAATAGAGGGTTTCTAGTAGGGCTTGCGGTTCTCAACAATTTAATAGGCTTCTTTGGAGATCGTGACAAGCCTATCATTGCTTACATTTTAGAGTTGACTGACTTAATTTAATGAATTGTGTGTTTTTGCAGATGAGAGGTTTCTAGCATGACCTGTTTGATAGAGGTAGAAAGAGATATCAAGATTAATGAACAATCAGATTGGGAAACTGGCAGTATCGTCACATTAATGGTTTAAATATTCTGCATAACTTCAGAGTCGAGTGTGTTGCATATTTTGTGACCCAGGGTTCACCTAGGACAAAGGACAACTGAAGGGAGCCCTCAACTGGTTTCCCTCGAAGGATGTCTATTGCAACCCTCTGTCTGCCTCCCTAGATATTATTTTGATTTTTGTTAATGAGTCGTTTTCTGTGCCTGTGTTGAGTCGGAGGTGCCGGAGGAGTGCTTCTCGTGTCAGCAGTAAGGCTTGGGGAAGCTATTATTAAATAAATACACAGTGCGGCGCACATTGACTCATAATTGCACTCCAGGGGCTTAAAATCTATCTTTATGTGGAAGGGTCATAAGGACATGTGGGCACTGAAAATGTGTGGAAGAAACCGCAGTTAAATGTAGGGCGAGTACTGGTGCATAACGAACTATAGCATTACAGCACCTCTGAGGCTCAACCTTTTCAGCGACTAATTTTGCTGGGGCGTCTCGCGAACCTTGGGGGCTGCACCAGATAATACTTTCAGCAGGATCCCTGACTTTGCTGACCTCGCTGCCAGTCTCCCCCCGCCGCCGCAAGCCTCATTGCATCCAGGCGCGGCCGCTGTGAGGGGGGGACCACGAGCCCCAGGTGCCCTAGCGACAGGAAGCCGCTCCCGCCCTTTCCCGCGCCCGGAGGTGCTTCAAATCGAGCGAGAGCCCCGGTGGAGCGGGCGTCTCGCGGACCTTGGGGGCTGCACCAGATAATTCTTTCAGCAGGATCCCTGACTTTGCTGACCTCGCTGCCAGTCTTCCCCCGCCGCGCAAGCCTCATTGCATCCAGGCGCGGCCTCAGTGAGGGGGGGGGACTACGAGTCCCAGGTGCCCTAGCGTCAGGAAGCCGCTCCCGCCCTTTCCCGCGCCCGGAGGTGCTTCAAATCGAGCGAGAGCCCCCGTGGAGCGGGCGTCTCGCGGACCTCGGGGGCTGCACCAGATAATACTTTCAGCAGGATCCCTGACTTTGCTGACCTCGCTGCCAGTCTCCCCCCGCCGCCGCAAGCCTCATTGCATCCAGGCGCGGCCGCTGTGAGGGGGGGACTACGAGTCCCAGGTGCCCTAGAGGCAGGAAGCCGCTCCCGCCCTTTCCCGGAGGCGCTTCAAATCGAGCGAGAGCCTTGGTGGAGCGGGACCGTGCGCTGGCCGCGCCGGGCTAAGCCTGGGCAAAGGGCGGGTCGTCTAAGGCCGTCCAAGGCTGGGCTGGGCCACCCCCCTTGGCCCTCTGCAGTACCGAAACCGCTACATCATGCTGCAGTTAGGATATTACAGAAAAACAAGAAGACCCGGAGTAAAAGGAACTTTGGACTGGGACACTAAAACGTAAGCTAAGAGTCAGGGCAGGAAGGGGGTTTGAGTTCTATGCTCTAGGGTTAGAGGCAGGGGGCACTGGCATAACGCTGGTGTGTTTAATTGTGGCAATTGGGGTAGCTTTGACTTACTAGACGTATCGCTTACAGTATGGCCAGCAAAGCGAAAACTCGCTCAACAAAGGGTAAACCTCCCATCCCCCTCACACCCCGGATAACTGTGAACAAACCTAATGCATTGCCTCTCCCTAATGTACAGCCCACTGCGATCGACTTCATGCTGAGGAAAGCCATTGGAGTAGTCTCCAGTGAAATCGAGCGCACAGAGAGACGCTTATCCCTAACTCCAATAACTGATCTATTCACCCCCTCACAAGATAATGATATTGAGATAGTGGTTGACCCACCACATGCCATCCCGGAGTCACCTACTCACGATATCCCCTGTGCACAGGTAGCTGCTGTCACAGAAAATATTACCCCCCGATTGATAAGAAATCTCCCACTAGCAGAAAGAGAAGACCGGGCCCTAAGAAGCCCTGCACTAAGAAAACAAAATTAACCCCTCCCATCCCTCCAAAAATAAGTATAGAGGAGGAGGTTATTGAAGTACTAGCATCACAACACCCAGTCCCGCCGAACTGGATGGCCCAAGTAGTCTTAGATCTACAAAACCACCTAGAACTGCTGATCACTAGCCAGATTAAACCACTAGGTAGTAGGCTAGATAAAATTATTAATGAACTAAACAAGCAGGGAAGGACACAGGGCAACACTCCAAACACCAGAGCATTGGGCAATATCGCCAGGGTGGGCACTACCCCGGATCCCAAGCCCCCCATACCAAATAATTGTGTCAGTAATAAGCAACACACTGTTATACAGGCATCAACTCCCTTTAACCCCCCAACACAAGTGGCTGCTGGCAATAGGCCGGGAGCAGGAAGCATGGGCCCAGACAAGGGGCAGAATCAGTTAACATCAAATCCGCAAAACAAAGAGCTCCCAACCACTAAACAGGGAGAAACCCATAGTATAAGTCGGGAGATAAACGGAAGAACTACCACCCCTGTGCCAACCATAAATTTACCACGTGAAGCATGCCCTTGTGTAGTTGTACTAGGGGGGTACCGGAACTGAAGCCCGAACAGAAAGAGACACACACAGAATTAAAAAATAAGATAATAAATTGGCTAAACCAGAATAGGCCACTACCCAATAAGAAATCTGGGTAGATCCTACATGTTAGAAGAGTGAACTGGTTAGGCAATAGAAGGAGAGACATGGAGGGCAATTGCATCATTGTGAACTTTCGGGACACTAGCCTGGTGGAGTATATATTAAACAGTGCCAATATTAATCACACAAGCACCATAAGACCGCTGCCACTGGGTTATTTCTATCCCTTACAATGTGTCACCCACGACCCAAGGTACGCTTTTGGTAGAGTGGGAATGGGTTTAAACGGCCCTAGGGCTAGGAACTACACTCTGGATGGCCTGGCGACAAGAGATCAGGGGCTAGTGGACTGGACAAATAGATTTAGCCTCCTAATGTCTCTTGATGAGGACGACTGGCGCCTTCACGATTTGAGGATGGGCCAATTGTGGAGAACCCGATTGGAAAAGCTTCACATAGTGAACAACTTACTGAGGGAGGGCTGAAAATATTATCCTGAAACATAGCGGGTCTGGCAGGGAAATTTGATAATAAAGAATAGCGAAAGTACATCAGTGGGTTTCATATAATAAGTCTGCAGGAGACCTGGGCGGTTGACAGCACCACTTTTCAAATAGCAGGTTATAAGTGTTTTTTTGTACCAGCACAAGAGGCTAGATCAGGTAGAGCAATTGGAGGATTGGCACTATATGTAGATCTAAACTTGGAAGGAGCCTGGACATTTCCATCCTGGACATCACATACTCTCCAGGCGGTAAGATTTTCAGGTAGTGGGCTGAAGCTGATCATGTTCAATTTTTACAATACAGGGCTTGTGAAAGGAAATAATCTCGCACTCCAGGAACTAGATCAGACTCGGACAGGAGCTAGCCTACAGGAAAGGGGCTGTAGAACCCATTACAATAGTCATGGGTGATTCAAATTGTCACCTATGCCCAAGCTTGTTTCATTTAAATGGAGACTGGCCCTGTTGCCCAATTGAGAAGGGCAAGCATTTCGAACATACCACTGAGGGAACAGACTTGAGTAAGCTTTTAAGAACTCATGACCTAGAACACACTATTGACTTGGCTAGCTTGGGGGTAGATGGGTTTCTCACACCAACTTTTAAAGGAAGAGGATGCTCTTCCTTCATAGATTATATTATAGTGTCCAGTCTTTCAAAAAACTGGATTAGTTCGGTAAGGATCGACTGGAGCATATTTAGTGATCACAATCCTCTAGTCCTGGAACTCCTATACCGAGGTCGACCCAAAAAGAGTTTATACCCATGCACCGAGTTGAGGGCAATTGACCAGGGAAGACGACTCAGGTGGTCGAAAATTGACAGTGAGGCTTTTTACAAATCTCTATTATGCAAGGGGAAATATTTGATTGATGTATGTTTAGACCTGACGATAGAGGGGTGCCCACTGACCAAGGCATTTGGGTCAATAACATGGCTTGTTGAAGGTCTACTGAAGGCAAAGGGGGCCCTAGGGGAAACACTACACAGCCAAGATGGTTCGATACTAACTGCTCACGAGCCCTGAGAGACCTAAAATCTAGTCTCAAAGCAATCCCTAGGGACAAACTAAAAGTATCCCTTTGTAGACAGACATATAAAACTGTGCTGAGGCAGAGAAAGGTTTCCCTCCAAGCTGAAGTGTGGGCAGACCTAAGGGAGGCTGGCGATGATACCACTGAATTCTGGAGGATAATTAACAGGCCTTGCTTCCAGGATAGTAGGGCCTCTGTGATTGGAACGAATATCTTACACGAACAGTGGGTGACACACTTTGAGGGACTTTATAATCACAATCAGGGCAATGACCAGGAGGGGGGGTGTGATAGAAAGCGGACCTTGGATGTAGAATTCTCCCTTGAAGAAATAACTAAGGCGATCCAAGGCCTGACCCGCAACAAAGCCCCAGGTCCTGATGGCACCCCACCTGATTTGTATTTGAGCAACATAGACCTATGGGCCCCCATCCTCACAAGGGTGTTAAATGCGGCTATTAAGACTGGATTGCCCCGTTCCTGGTCCACCGCAATAATTGTCCCCATATTCAAGAAGGGAAACAGGGACAACTCTCAATGCTATAGGCCAATATCATTGATCGGTGTCTCTGCCAAAATCCTGGGCCGGGCAATTGTGGAACGGCTCATGGACTGGACGGAAGAGCATCATACCATCTCAGACACCCAGTATGGTTTCAGGACTGGAAGGTCTACCAATGACCAGTGTCTTAACCTCTATTTGCTGGTAGCAAAATATACCAAGGCCAGCAACGAACCTATCATTCATTCATTAGCTTTATTCGATTTTTCAGTGTTAAAAATCATAAAAGCAGCAGCAATACATAAATACACACCAATGCATTTCATTTCATAAAAAATAACATCTGTTAAAAATGGGATTAAATCAATAGAATAAATCAGCTGATCATTGAGGAACGATTCCTTACGACGTACAATTAAAAACAGTCATGACAAAATACATGCAATAGCACAAAGTATCAGCTAGTTAAAAATTTTCTCTCAGCCTGTGGGAATAATTTCCTTATTGTTTGCGTGGTTATCACAGGATTGGCATTCACAGTTCTACCAATGCATCCGATTGTCACTTGCTAGAAGCAAATTAATATTACTTTCCATGCTTATAGATATTGTGCATTGATTCGAATTGATTAGATGCAAAAAAACTACTACCATTCAGTGCACGGACGCTTCTGCCCATAGAATAATTGTACCCTATATTTGATCTTGGTGAGGGAGTGTATGACGCACTGGGGTAGAAGTCCTGTAAATCCCAGGTGGATATAGGGCCGTCACCTTCTTGAGGCCGCCAGGTTTGCAGGTACGGGACAATATGTGGGTTCCTAAATTTAACTAGCACTATATCACCAGGAATGTCTTTCGGAAGAGAGCCTAACCAGCCCACCCTTCTAACACTCACTATTCTTCCATTAAGGTTGGTTGGCAAAGGTCTATTTTTTGCTAACCAAAACATAGCCTTGTTTACTAAATCTTCTTGTCTTTCCACTTTACTGTAAGTGGGTGCTGGTACTCCCGAGAGGACACACACTAATGGTGCGGCCTCCGGCGGTAGGTGAATATAAGGTGCTTTATTTTGCTCTGCTCTAGAAGCGGTATACTGTGCTGATACGGGTTTAGAAGAGAACTTAGTAACTTTTGTGGCCGATGAATTGGGGGCTAGTGGCTGAATTTGGACATTAGTATTTTGTGTAATTAACGTAGGTGCTTCGGAGCCAGCAGGTGGTTTAGAGCGGTTAGATGTTACGGAGTTTTTAGTGGGTGGCAAGTTGACCCTGATCATTTCTTCTAATCCCATTAGCCTGTCCCCTAAAGTGTTTAGTTTTTCCACCAACGGCAATGTAATAGATTTGACCATTAATTCGATCTGGGACAATAAAGCCAAGTGGGAGGGAGGTACTAGGTTGTCTAAATCTTCTGCAACCTCCGAGGTTAGGGGGGAATTAGTGGTGAACAATGAGGGACTTTTGTACAATTTTTGTAGCTTTGCGTGATTCCCAATGTTTTTGTCCCCTTCGTGCTTCTTTTTAACGGATAAAACCTGGGGGAGTGCTATGCTTTGGGTGTTAACTTTTTTAGGCGATAGGGAAGCTTCCAGCGGACAGTCGTTAGGGGATAATGTACCGATACTAATTGCAAGACAATGTAGGACATTATTTTGTTCTAATCTCGGTTCCACTGGGACATACCTAGTTTTGCACAAAATATTTAATTCCTCTTCCAATGAGAGGCTTTGCGCAGTACTGGCTATTAGTGAAGGTGAATCTTGACTAAATGTGCTATCTACTGACTGGGGAGACGCATTTTCGTCAGTTTCTCTTTGAGTGGGCAATATAATCCCATTTGGGTGGTGGACTCTCTGAGGGATGGATTTTCTGTTAATCCCCTTAGGAGACATAATGTGGCTTGGTTATGGCTGGGATGTGTGTGGGTAATACCAAGCAGCGACAGCGTCAGGAAGTTTTAGTGTACAGGATTTAAAAGTCCATAAATAAAGTCAGATAATAGGTAGACCACAAAATATGGAGTCCAAGTCTCTTTACCTCCTCATATGGAAAGGCCAAGAGGGGTGGCCCGTCCCGTCCTCCTCAGGCCTCTGAGGGCCGTAGAGGGCCATCCCTTTGCCCGGGCTTAGCCCCGGGCACTGACCTGCGCACGACCCCGCGACGCGGGGGCTGGACTGCTTTTCAAGCGCCTCCTGGCGCGAGATGTCAGTGGGCGGCGTGTCGCGCCGCTATGGCGCCTGGGTAGTGCAGTTTTCCGGGGTCTGTGAGTCTGGGATGGCCGGTATTCCCCCCCTCGCACGGCGGCCGCGGGTGAGGCTTGCGGCGGCTGGAGGGAGGTATGAGGAGAAGGTGCCCCCCCGCCGGGAACAGCAGCAACAACGGTAAGAGCCCAATTGAAAGTTATGCCCCCCGCTCCACCGGGGCTGGGCTGCTTTTCAAGCGCCTCCTGGCACGAGATGTCAGTGGGCGGCGTGTCGCGCCGCTATGGCGCCTGGGTAGTGCAGTTTTCCGGGGTCTGTGAGTCTGGGATGGCCGGTATTCCCCCCCTCGCACGGCGGGCGCGGGTGAGGCTTGCGGCGGCTGAGGGGAGGTATGAGGAGAAGGTGCCCCCCCGCCGGGAACAGCAGCAACAACGGTAAGAGCCCAATTGAAAGTTATGCCCCCCGCTCCACCGGGACTGGGCTGCTTTTCAAGCGCCTCCTGGCACGAGATGTCAGTGGGCGGCGTGTCCCGCCGCTATGGCGCCTGGGTAGTGCAGTTTTCCGGGGTCTGTGAGTCTGGGATGGCCGGTATGCCCCCCCTCGCACGGCGGCCGCGGGGGAGGCTTGCGGCGGCTGAGGGGAGGTATGAGGAGAAGGTGCCCCCCGCCGGGAACAGCAGCAACAACGGTAAGAGCCCAATTGAAAGTTATGCCCCTATCTATCTGGGGTTCATGGACCTAGCAGCTGTGTTTGATCACGTAAATAGGAACAAGCTATGGGTCCTGATGAGCAATATGGGAATTGACCCAGGGTTGATCAACATTCTTAGAGAGTTACACTGGGACACCACTGCCAAAGTTCGCTACAACACGGAGGGAGGGGGAACACAGAACCTTTTCCATGTACCAGCGGAGTGAGACAAGGTTGCATTCTTGCCCCCTTTTGTTCTCACTCTACATTAATAACCTGGAGAGAACTTTGATCGCCCTGAATACAAACTGTCTAAAAGTAGGAACGCGTCATATACCGGTGCTTTTGTACGCGGATGACGCGGTCCTACTTGCCCGCACCCCGAGGGGCCTGCAGTGTTTAATTGATGGATTTGTAAACTTTATGAGCGCCTTAGATCTATCAGTGAATCTAAGTAAGTCCTTCGTGATGCTGGCTGGCACTAAGCCCTGTAGGAACTTTGCTTATAAAATCGGGACTCCCACTCTAGAGAAGGTGAAGACCTTCTCTTATCTTGGGCTACTATTTGATGGGGCACTAAAATTTAAAACTTTGGTAGAGGAGAGGTGCTCAAAACTGATATCCTCAAATAGGGCTATAACAAATTTTGCTAGAAGGTTGGGGCGTTGGGGGAAACATCCTTTACAAGGCAACTTTTACCACGCAGTGCCTTTACGATGCAACTTTTACAACGCAAACCTTTACAACGCATTGCGCTGGGGGGGCGCTCTAGGATAGGGAATCGGTTTAATTTACTATCCAACACCTTCCCTACTATCCACGGGCACTGGAGTTGGAATAGTAAATTAAACTATTCACTATCCAGCGCCCCAAAGCACTATGCGTTGTAAAGGCATGCGTTGTAAAAACAGCGTTGTAAAGGCATGCGATGTAAAAGCATGCGTTGTAATGTCATACATCCGGGCGTTGGTCCCCGGAACAGGTCATGAACCTATACGGCTCAATAAGCATTATGAAAGCGCTATATGGTTCAGAAGTGTGGGGCTTTGTGGATGCCAAGCAATTACAGTTAGAGGAAGATAAATACCTGCGAAGGATTTTAAAAATCCCCAAGAGCACCCCAGCAGTAATTGCTCATAGAGAACTGGGCAGACCCTTTATTGAGGACCAGGTTAAGCTTAGCCCTATTATGGCATGGATGAGAATTTGGGCAAATCCCGAGGCAGACTTAAGCAGACTAATTATAAGAGATTGCCTACACAGGGACAAAGGTCTACAGATCCCATGGTTAAAATACATCAAGGCTACTCTAGAGGATCTAGACCAGAAGAATCTCTTTACCAATCCAAATGCAATATTAAAATCTGATAAACTACAGATGAAAAAAATGTTGATTGAACAGTTTGCCACACGCAGAGCAGGAATAGAACTTTCTAAACAGTCAGTAAGTGCCCATTGCCTTATAAAGAGTAGTGCGGGTATGGAACCTTACTTGTATTTGATGTATAATTCTCAGGATAGGTATTTAATGTGTCGTTTTAGGCTCAATTGATTACCTAACATACTGGCTGACCCACCAGGTTTTACCCTAACAATTGAGCAGAAGGGTGCCTGCGGCTGCGACAATCGGTCTCCGCAGGACACCCTTCATTTTGTACTTTTATGTCCTTTTTACAAAATGCCCAGACGCAAATTCCTGGTTGACATTTTAAAGGTGGCAAAGTTTCGTCATGCTAAAACCGTTTTGCTCTTTTTACAAAGAGCAAATGATATGCATACATTGTGTTGCATAATGAATTTTATAAAAGTCACGGTGAGGTTAAGAAGAACAAGAGATCAGGGTTAATTAATGGTCCCTTATCAAATCTTTCTGTACCATTTTAATGTATAGTGGTAATTTTAGACGGAGTTCAGATATGTTATTTAATTGTTTTTTAGGTTTCGCCCTGGGCGTTGCAACTGCGTAGCAGTTGCTCCGCCCACGGCGAAACCTCATGATCCTACATATGGACTTTAATTCCGCCTCTGTCTCCCATTGGCTAGCTCCATAAATGGAGGCTAGCCATTGGGAGACAGAGGCTGTCAATCACGCTTTCTCGTGAAAACGCGATTCGGGGGCGTTTCTGGGACTTTTTTTAAGCCCCGCCCCTTTGTCCCGGGCCACGCTGTCATTGGCTGCCGGCCCGGGACACCCCCGTGACGTCATTCCCCGGGCCGTGCTGTGATTGGCTGGCCGGCCCGGGACCTGACTTTTTTTATTATTGTTGCTAAATAATGTGTCACACTGGTGGAAGCAATGCTCAAAAACTAAAACACACATAACATGTCTCGAGGCTACTGGTGCTCGAAACTGGATGCTATCTTCGCCTCCAGATAAAGGACGACAGATCATCTTGCCGTACTGAAGGCAGATCTCCCGTTTCCTTGAGGATGGGAGGGTGTGTCCCTGCGTGAGGCAGTCTGCAGCAGTGCACCAGGCGGCGTCTGGACAGGAACCTGCCGCTGCCCACCAGGCATGCACCATTTGAGCACACCATATCTCAGCACTCGAGGGGTGGGGGTGCAGGGGTATACTAATCACACCTGACACAGCAAGTTTCCCTCCGCCGTCTACAGAGGAGGCATCTTCCCCGCCGCTGTAGCAATTCCTTTGTCGCTGTGCATGCGACGGCCCCTCCCTGTGTCTGCAGGGCAGCAGCCGTCTAAAGACGGTAGACTCGAGCTTTGCTTTTAAAATAGCGCCTACCATAGTGCACGTGTTAGATAAACAACGTGAACCCGCCGGTAACAAAGCCCCTGCGATGTGCACGCTTTCAGCAGAACTAAAACATAGAATACAAAAAAGTGCAAAAAGGGACGTATATATTTCTGCAGCCGGAACGTCAGTGACCCGAGGGGCGCCGTGAGGTGGCAGGTTTCCGTTTCAAAGCGGCTCGTCTGGAGCCACTCATCTCTTTGTTGTGCCTCACCTCATAGCACCCCCCCTCCCTCCACAGAGGTTGTGCACAGGCTCCACGCTGGCTCCCTCCCGCTCCCCATCCGTCCCTCCACCCGCTGCTGCTGCCTTCTCATCAGCTCACTTTCCTCCGTCTTTCGCAGCCTCCTTCCCTTCTGTCTCCTTCCATCCAGCTGCTGACGGGCAGGGGCCCCTCCTTCCCTCCGAGGAGGCCCCTCCCCTCCTCAACCACGCCCCGCTCTCTCTCCACGGCCCCACCCTCCCTGTGGTCACCCAGTGCACTGTCGCCATTCCTCATAGCTTGCCCCTAAGTGTCACCCTGAACCCTGTGCCTCCGGCTCCCTCCGAGACCACCGTCCCCTCTGGCCGGGAGCCGCCTCCCTTCCACCCCGGGTCACCATGGCCTCGTCCACGCCCTTGCTCCTGGCTCTCGCCCGCCTCGTTCAGGTCTGGAGAGGTAAGCAGAAGTGGGGTGCAGCATGGCACGGGCTGCTGGGGTGGGCAGCGTCTCTGGGGTCCAGCGGGCAGGGGGCTCTGAGCTGAGCCGGGACAGGCCTCGGACTTCCCGGCAGCCAGGGCCGAGGAAGGATCCCCTCTGACACCCACACCTCAGCCCGCAATAGTGCCCCTGCAAGGTGGTGGTGGGAGGGCACAACGGAGTGCCGGTCACTGCTGGGTGTGTTTGTGCAGGACTTGTTGCCAGGCGAGGGGAAGAGTAAACTAGTTGGACTTCATTAGAAAGCAAAAAAGCAAATTAAAAATAGCGGTACTTCTTTAAATGTCCCGTTATTCTGTGCTGGGGGTTGGCCATTTGTTTACACTCACACCTGCAAACAATTGCCGCTCAGTACTCGAGGTTTAAAACATACATTGCAATATTTGATGACACCGAAGAGCGGTAATTTGTGACAGCTGGAGTTGTATATGGCCACTGACTTGCATTGTAATAACTTAGATTTTAAGTTGTAGGTAGTACACAAAGGTGGAATTCTGGGGTGTAAAACACTTACATTGCATTAGCTGATAGTATAAGGTATAACCCATGTTAAATCTCAGGATGTGTTGTTTTTACGCCAACTTGACTTAATTTTAACATCCAATCTACCAGCCGCATTGTTGATTTTTCTTTCTACCGTTCTGTTAGTGCTGACAGTGTATGTATATTAAGTGCAAGGTGCCTCTGCAATAATTCTACAATTGAACGTGAAATCTAAGAAGTGACCTCTACTCTGATGAAGAAATCACATCGTGTTTGTGAGTTCGAATGTGATTTCTGATGGTCCAATGAAAGTACCAGATCTCTATAGCATTAGTAGTCCCTCAGGCCAACACATGGTTGCGTTAAAACCTTTCACTGTCATGGAATAAATGAGACAACGTTGTGTGAACTTTATCGGAAGTCTATCGTGACATGCTGCTTTAATGAATTGTTGTTTGAACGAAGGATATTTTTAAAATAAAAATAGTTTGCGATTTGTAGTTTTGCTGTAATACCTTCTTCAAATTCTAGCATATGGGAGTTCCATATACCCCACAAAGTATATTGAATGAGAGAGCAGTCGAATGGTTGAATTCAGTCGGGTAACACAAGAAGCTGGTTCAGCAGATTTTCAAAAACATACCTTTAGTTTGTAATTGAGCTTGGCTCACGTGTGCTATGCATGGGTGTTCTTGACACACACAGTAGTTATACATTCATACTGTGGCGGCTTCTTTCAGCCAATGCTCACTCAAAAGTTTTATATCACTGTTATCTGCTTCTGGTGTAAAACAGGTGATTGTATACGAGACAGACTCCAGCAGGTGTTCCCGAGTGTTCTGAGTAAGGATTTTGGGGGCCCTGGGCCAAACATACTTTTGGGGCCCCAACGTGAAGAATGTATGGTTCCATTTCAGATTTTTCGTGCCCTCCTGAGGCCATGACACCTGACACTGCATGTGCGGACTGGTCCAAATTCTAAATGTGTTTCCATCTAATATAGGGATGTGTGTTTTCAATATTGTAAATAACAGCAACTCCCTTACTATTGCAAATAAACTCTATGATCCATTGTCATTTCTAATAAAAGGAACTTTTGCTGCGTGTTGAAAAACAAACACATTTCTCTGGAAAAAAATCTGAAATAGACTTGCACACATTGCCATAAAAGAATACGGTATTTAAAAGAGTCTATGTTTAAGACTCATTCAAGGTCATCAGGACAGGACTGTGCGAATAACCGAGCTGGCTCTATCTGCCCCCCTCCCAACACCCCCCGAAAGGCTGGGGCCCTGAGCCAGAGCCCATTGCCTTAAAACGTCTCTGCTGAGTGTGCCACCTGCACTTACCTGTCCAGTGAGGAGCTCTGGCCGCAGGGTTGCAGAGTCCCACAGACCAGCCTAGATGTTCCAGGGGAGAGTGAGCTATAGCTGAGGAGGCATGTCTTTGCACAAACTAATGTTTATCTGATTGGAAATAGATGAGCGGGGCAAAAATTGTGAGTGATGTCTGTGTGAGAAAAGTGGGTTGCTACAGACGCCCGATGATATTGGGTGACACATGCCCAACAGGTCTAGGTGCATTAGGGGTCTGGTTACTTGGATGTCAGTTAATTCATGGTGTTGTTTAATGCATTTACTTTTGCTGTTATTAGTGGTGCATTAAGGGCAGTGCATGGAACCCTATGAGGGAATCATTTCATGCCAGTCAGTCACTTTTGGAGCTGCATGGCTATCACTGCCTCGAAGATTTCCCCCAAAATATGTGGCAGGTGTTGGTGCAGTAATTGAAGAACTCGTGGGGGTTTGTTGTTCATTATCTGGTAAGGTTGTGTTAGGGAGGTGTAAAAAGCATAATTCTATAGAAAAAATATTGTTGTGTATCATTTAGATAGTGCACAAGTACCACCCCCCCCCCCCCCTCCCGCTGTCCCGATGTTTTATTCCCACTATGTATCTTGTCATGTTGAAAAATTATGTCAAACCACACAGGTTGCAAATGTTTGATCTAGCACATTTGTTAAGGTCAATGATGTCACCACGCCTGATGATTTTACTGGTGGTGGTTTTCGCTCCCATCAGCCCGTGATATTTAGCAGAAATATTTGTGTTCCTGTATTTCTCACGATTTTATAGGGTTCTGTATTACGTACTCAAGTTTCCGAAAGTACATTAGTTTTATAGATTATCCCTTTCCTGGACACTGCTCTCCTTTTGCTTCCATGGCCATTGTGTGGGTAACCTGACCGGATGCTTTTTTATGAAATAAAGGAATATTTTCCTTGTAAGTATTTTCTTTTCCCCTTTGTCCTTCAGTACACTTACTTTGCCTGCCACTCGAGTGATAATATTTTTTCTACTCCTCCAAATATCACTTTAGTAATTGTATTACCGGGTTCATCTTACTACACACCAAATCGCGCGAAAAGTGTAATAGTTTCTTTTTACCTAGTGGTCGACATATCCGTTAATCTGCCGGGCATACACCGAAACTGCTCTGATTGCGGCACTTCCGGTTTGAGAGTACATTCAGGCCAAGAAACACTAGACGCGGTCTAGTGTTTCCGCCGACTTCTTCCTTGTTAAAATCACTCATGCGCGATCCCGGCGTTGCCGAACCATACTCCATTCGGACAGCCAGAGGAACGCCGAGACGCGGGGTCACACTCATTTTCAGGTATTCTTCACGTAGATATTTTGTAGTGCGCTATCGTAGTTGACCATGAGACATAGTTGTACTCGTATGCAATATCTTCTGATTCTAGCTCTCTTCAACACAGGTCACACTGTATGATAACTCATACTCTGGATTTTCATGTGTGGGAACTCTCACGTGAGTGATAGTGTGTTTATCCTTGTCACTGTGTACATGGTGGTCTCTTACTTCACTTTTATTAATAGTCTAAAAAAGTCATTTGCGAGAGATTAAGCTAATGGCAATGTAAATGACAATGCCATTTATTTATCTGTTTTCAAAACCAACACATAATACACATTTTGTCATTTACAATGCCAATCTTTTCCAAAGGCGAAACCATTGCATTGTAAATGCTTGTTTAAATTGTGTATATGCACTTTTATGATGTTTTTTAATCATCAAATAAAGATTTACTGAACTGAGTCTACTCCAATGAACAGAAGTTCCATCTTGAATGCGTCCCTGAAAATCAAAGCACTTAGTATGGAGAAAAGTAGCGACATTTAAAAAAAAAATATTAACTCTTCTCCACCGATCCCCTTTTACCAGAGTCAACTTTTGGTTCACTGGTGATTGCAAATCTGGATGTACAAAATTGTGACTTCTTTTTAAAGAGAGGGATTGACATGGTTTCTGTTGTTCAGCATTTGAAGACCCATGCCCCACATTGGAATTTCACAAAAGTAAATCGGTCAATGATGGTTGCTGCTTTAGGACCTGGCAGCAACAGTTTACAAGTTTAAAGGGGAATCCTAAAGCTATTGTTGTCAATAGGGCAAGGGGTGGAGGATCCCACAGCCTAGTTGCGACCTGTTGAGGCCAAGGATGATCTTTCAAATTGGATTGAAATAATTCCCGCACCTCTTATGCAAATAAAGCCATCACGTTAACTTGGGTTGGATTCGCTTGTCATGGAGCATTTCTGGGCTGGGGCAGGATGAGACAAAACTACATTTTTTTGAAGTCTTTTAATCCTTTAATTGCATGGTTACATGAGACTTGGTTATGCACAGAGTTTTTATCCGCTTGTTATTTTGTATTTTCCTCAAATGCAAGGCGGCAGTGGAGGGGTGGCAATTCTACTCAAGAATTCGGTTAACTGGCATAAGGAAATTTATATTCATCCATCTGATTTGACTTTGCCTGAAATTGGGTTTTCGATATGCGAGTGGAAGTCCCTCTTCTTTATTTATTAGCCAACATGTATATTCCACCGGGGAAACCCTTTGATAACCTGATGAGCTCTTTCTTTGCTTTTGTGTATAACATTAGTGTTGTGGAAGACTGCTCTCTGGTGATAATCATGGGTGACCTAAATACAAAGAAATTTAACTCTGCCTCCTCTATCTTTGTTTAGGAATCTGGCTCTATATATACTATACCAAAATATGGTATATTGTGCACAGAGTCCAGAGGATCCCCAAAGGCTTACAGAGGTTAAAGTAGATAATATATATATATTAAAAAAAATATATATTTATTGGTTTTTTAGATATACGCACAGCACAATACAAAAAAAGCAAGAAAAATAATACATCAGCATTAGCACAGAAACAAAACAACCATAGCACAATATTACGATACCTAACAAAGATACAACAGAATGTTTACACAAAATCATATTCATACAATCAATCACTAACCATAACCTCTTTCCAGGCCGCAATTGGGTTCCATAGTTTCTTTCCTAATTCCCTCGCTCTTCTGCCCTTTCTAGCATAAATGCCTTTTTCTAGGTTATAAACAGCGAGAAGAGTGGCCAACCACTGTTGCATCACTGGAGGTATTTTATCCAACCATGCTCTCGCTATCACAAGTCTATAGACTGCCATAGACACAAACACAAATTCCTCGTATAAACTATCACCCTCTGCACTAACTCCAAGTAATATCAAGGGAGGGGTAAGTATAGTGTCAAGCCCAAGCGTACCAGACAGAAAGTCTTCAATACCCTTAATGAGTGTATGAAGCAGGGGGCAGGTAGCAAAAATGTGTATACTATCTGCCTCTAAAGTGTTACACCGCGGACATGCTATCCCGGAGGTCCCTCCCCACTGTGCTATTCGAGCCGGAGTAAAATATAGCGAAAAAAGTGTTTTATAATGCTGAGATTGCAGTGAAGCGGAGCACAATACTAAACGCCCCAGGTCTAAAGAATTATGAAATAAGTCTGCCTCAATCTCTAACTTATTTGCCCATTTATCTCCATGTTTTCCCAAGTCATCCGGCTTGGTTGCTGCCAGAGCTGCATAAAAACTACGAATTGAGCACTCCCCCCCCTCTTTCAATAGCCTCCAGAATGTTATTTTTATTAAATCCTATAGTCCCCTTTCCTCTTATTTAAAAAACTGCGTACCTGGAGATATTTAAAAAAGCGACTCCTATTTATATGAAATTTAGCCTCCAGTGTTGAAAATTGTTGCAGACCCCCATCTGGACAAAGCAGATCCCCAATTTTCACAATCCCCTTAGATGCCCACTCTGCCATAGTTGTATCAGCAAAGATCAATGCAGGTAGGGTTCTATTCTTATACATCCTAGTATACCTATTGAACCATCCCAGGCCAAATTTTCTTGAAAAGGCAGACCAAATATTATACGCGGCTCGGATAGTCTTGAACCTTGTCCTTTTAAAATAGGAATAATCGGTACAGCTAAGAAAACAATTCTCTGTATCTGAGCCAAGGATAGTTGCATAAACTTCAGTAGAGGTTGATGTTATTTTAGCGTCTACGCCCCCACCTCCCACCAGCCCCTGCATGAACTGTAACGCTGATGCCCAATAATAGAATCTGAAATCTGGAGCCCCCCACCCTCCTCTAGCCCTAGGTAAAGACATACATCTATACACTCTCCTGGTTTTCCCGTGTGCCCATATGAACCTATTCAAGAGCGCCTCCAATTTATTAAACCAAATACTCTCAAATATCAGAGGGATTGCCCTAAACAAATATATAAACTTCGGGAGAATCAGCATTTGAATCACGTTCGTGCAACCTACCAAAGAGAGATGAAGATTATTCATCCTCACCAAATCTATACTAACCTTTGACATAAGAGGTGACATATTTCTCTCCACTATCCTATTTAGATCCGCCGAAATCTCCACCCCCAGATACACTGCAGCACTAACTACCCGAGAATCATTACACACAACATAGGAATTTTTAACAATTTGGGTCTTAAGTAAGTAATCCACCGTTCAGACCCATTGTTTCCGGATGGGATCAGTCTTTGAAAACCCGGGGACGCTCACTTACAAAAATTCGTGAAGGGTTGGATAACCTACATTGAAGACATCAATGATTTTTTACGCAACATCAACATATTAGACGTTGGAGTCAATACCAAGTGGATACTATGTACTATCGATGTAGTATCGTTATACACGTCAATACCCCATGGATTAGGCTTAGAGGCTGTTGAATGGGCACTGCTTCAAAACACTTTGATAAAACAACATCTACCATGATGCTCCTGGGGTACACACGCTGTAATGGTGGAGTAGCGTGCGACCTATGAACTTTGTACGTAACTACGGCTCCCTTGAGCCTTCGAGCTGACGAGCTCAGGTTAACGCCCTACGCGCCTGGAGAGGTACCATACCTGATAACACTTTGGCAGCCTGCACAGCAACCCCTGACACTCATCCTACACTCTGCTGATGAAGGACAAAAATCCAGAAACACCGGTGTCCAGAGTTGGCCTGCAACCATGCATCACACTTCGGAACTTTGTTAAGCGCACCCGCTTTGATAAAACAACATCTACCATGATGCTCCTGGGGTACACACGCTGTAATGGTGGAGTAGCGTGCGACCTATGAACTTTGTACGTAACTACGGCTCCCTTGAGCCTTCGAGCTGACGAGCTCAGGTTAACGCCCTACGCGCCTGGAGAGGTACCATACCTGATAACACTTTGGCAGCCTGCACAGCAACCCCTGACACTCATCCTACACTCTGCTGATGAAGGACAAAAATCCAGAAACACCGGTGTCCAGAGTTGGCCTGCAACCATGCATCACACTTCGGAACTTTGTTAAGCGCACCCGCTTTGATAAAACAACATCTACCATGATGCTCCTGGGGTACACACGCTGTAATGGTGGAGTAGCGTGCGACCTATGAACTTTGTACGTAACTACGGCTCCCTTGAGCCTTCGAGCTGACGAGCTCAGGTTAACGCCCTACGCGCCTGGAGAGGTACCATACCTGATAACACTTTGGCAGCCTGCACAGCAACCCCTGACACTCATCCTACACTCTGCTGATGAAGGACAAAAATCCAGAAACACCGGTGTCCAGAGTTGGCCTGCAACCATGCATCACACTTCGGAACTTTGTTAAGCGCACCCGCTTTGATAAAACAACATCTACCATGATGCTCCTGGGGTACACACGCTGTAATGGTGGAGTAGCGTGCGACCTATGAACTTTGTACGTAACTACGGCTCCCTTGAGCCTTCGAGCTGACGAGCTCAGGTTAACGCCCTACGCGCCTGGAGAGGTACCATACCTGATAACACTTTGGCAGCCTGCACAGCAACCCCTGACACTCATCCTACACTCTGCTGATGAAGGACAAAAATCCAGAAACACCGGTGTCCAGAGTTGGCCTGCAACCATGCATCACACTTCGGAACTTTGTTAAGCGCACCCGCTTTGATAAAACAACATCTACCATGATGCTCCTGGGGTACACACGCTGTAATGGTGGAGTAGCGTGCGACCTATGAACTTTGTACGTAACTACGGCTCCCTTGAGCCTTCGAGCTGACGAGCTCAGGTTAACGCCCTACGCGCCTGGAGAGGTACCATACCTGATAACACTTTGGCAGCCTGCACAGCAACCCCTGACACTCATCCTACACTCTGCTGATGAAGGACAAAAATCCAGAAACACCGGTGTCCAGAGTTGGCCTGCAACCATGCATCACACTTCGGAACTTTGTTAAGCGCACCCGCTTTGATAAAACAACATCTACCATGATGCTCCTGGGGTACACACGCTGTAATGGTGGAGTAGCGTGCGACCTATGAACTTTGTACGTAACTACGGCTCCCTTGAGCCTTCGAGCTGACGAGCTCAGGTTAACGCCCTACGCGCCTGGAGAGGTACCATACCTGATAACACTTTGGCAGCCTGCACAGCAACCCCTGACACTCATCCTACACTCTGCTGATGAAGGACAAAAATCCAGAAACACCGGTGTCCAGAGTTGGCCTGCAACCATGCATCACACTTCGGAACTTTGTTAAGCGCACCCGCTTTGATAAAACAACATCTACCATGATGCTCCTGGGGTACACACGCTGTAATGGTGGAGTAGCGTGCGACCTATGAACTTTGTACGTAACTACGGCTCCCTTGAGCCTTCGAGCTGACGAGCTCAGGTTAACGCCCTACGCGCCTGGAGAGGTACCATACCTGATAACACTTTGGCAGCCTGCACAGCAACCCCTGACACTCATCCTACACTCTGCTGATGAAGGACAAAAATCCAGAAACACCGGTGTCCAGAGTTGGCCTGCAACCATGCATCACACTTCGGAACTTTGTTAAGCGCACCCGCTTTGATAAAACAACATCTACCATGATGCTCCTGGGGTACACACGCTGTAATGGTGGAGTAGCGTGCGACCTATGAACTTTGTACGTAACTACGGCTCCCTTGAGCCTTCGAGCTCAGGTTAACGCCCTACGCGCCTGGAGAGGTACCATACCTGATAACACTTTGGCAGCCTGCACAGCAACCCCTGACACTCATCCTACACTCTGCTGATGAAGGACAAAAATCCAGAAACACCGGTGTCCAGAGTTGGCCTGCAACCATGCATCACACTTCGGAACTTTGTTAAGCGCACCCGCTTTGATAAAACAACATCTACCATGATGCTCCTGGGGTACACACGCTGTAATGGTGGAGTAGCGTGCGACCTATGAACTTTGTACGTAACTACGGCTCCCTTGAGCCTTCGAGCTGACGAGCTCAGGTTAACGCCCTACGCGCCTGGAGAGGTACCATACCTGATAACACTTTGGCAGCCTGCACAGCAACCCCTGACACTCATCCTACACTCTGCTGATGAAGGACAAAAATCCAGAAACACCGGTGTCCAGAGTTGGCCTGCAACCATGCATCACACTTCGGAACTTTGTTAAGCGCACCCGCTTTGATAAAACAACATCTACCATGATGCTCCTGGGGTACACACGCTGTAATGGTGGAGTAGCGTGCGACCTATGAACTTTGTACGTAACTGCTTCAAAACACTGACCACATTGAGAGAAAAAGTTTTGTAGTGTAGTTCCTATTATCCCAATAGGCTCTGCGCATTGGAATAATACCTCCAATAGTATAGACCTAGACCAGACGTTAACTAGGTCTTCTACTGTCGATATTAGACTTAAAGTTTTGGGTTTGCCAGCTAGCTCAGAGTTCACTAGAAACTTTCTCGAATAGACAAGGAGGAGTTGAACCTCCCTGGATAGACAAGAAGGGATTTAGTTTCTGACAACCATAGAACATGACAACTTTGCTCTCCCCTAATCAAGAGTGTATCTCTAGAGTCGTGTGAAAACAAAAGACAACTTATTTTACTCAGTCAGTACGTGCATTCTTAGTTTCACCAGATTGTAGAGAAAAGGAAGAGACGGGCGTGTTCAATAAAGGATGTTATTTATTGATCAGTCTCTTTTCTCGTACAAGAGAAATGAATCGATATTATTGCAATACTTATGGTTAAGTAAAGTGCATACAATAAAAGCAGAAGTATAAAATAATACTGTAAAAACATTTATATGGTTTCTAAGCCATATAGTGGTTTAAAATGGATAAAATAGATACATACATATAAACATTTGACTAATCGTACTCAACTGGTGCTTCTAACCACGCCTACCCCAGTGTACCTGACCTAAGCCTAATACGTGGGCGGGGATAGAAAGTAGCAGTCTAAGTTAAGTTTGTTTTGCCAAGTCACTGATTCAAGAATTCTCTGCAAGGGGTTATTCAGTTCCGTACCTGAGGTCTAGGATGGTTGAGGGATAGTATCTCTCGTCTGAGGTCTCGATATTCCAAGCTGCCTGCGAGGGCTGCTCGGAAGCGCCGGAGCTGGATTTCTCGGCAGGAGAAAGCAGCGTCTCGTTCTCAGCGCGTCAGGAAGGCGGGGCAGCGCCGGGGGCTTCGCTCTCTGCTGGGCTTCGGCAAGTCTCGCTGCTCCGATCTCGTCACCACCGCGTGTGTTTACTTAAGGCAATATCGGTAATATTTATACCTGTAAGGTGCCGAGATTGACGTAAGGATGGACATAGATACGTCAATAAGGATGTCATACGAGCTGGTCGTTAGCGCATTCTTTTACTGAATTTCTCGGTGAAATCAAAACAATGGCCGCAGGGTTTTTCCCAGGTTGTCATAGGTTTGATTTGTTTTGAGAACTCCGTATGCCTTATCAGGGGCTGGAGGAATATTGCTTGCCTAATTAGATGGCAAGCGTTATGACCTAATCAGATAACGCGCTCCTGTGCCGTGGTCTGGCTTAATCAGATAACGGTTTCTGCATCATGGGATGGCTGCTAGTTAACTCGCTAACCAGAATAGGGTCAGGAATAGGGGGATCGATACAGAACCTATAGGAATACATCACACCCACTCCACGCTAACTATGGCCATATTTACGAATCTAGGCATAGTAAAACATACTGTAGAATATCGTGTATACCTTACCACCCCAAAATACACATAATGCATTTTGAAATTATGTAACATACGGGGAAAAAATAGTCACATGTACTATATGCATTTAAGCAGTAGACTAATGCTAAATTAATCACGCATGTATACATTATTAGTAATCGAATATGAGAATTACACATGAAATGGCTCTTAATACAGAAGAAAAGTTCGAGACCACTTCATCACAGTTCAAAAAATATTTATAAACATACCAGCGGGCAGCTAATGTCTATGAAGTTTCTAAAAATAGAAATTAGTTCTCTAAGAATAGTTCTTACTTTAAGCAGAAGAAAAGTGTCCCGTAAAAAAAATATTTTGGGGCTGCTAAAAAAATTGCTGTCCGTGGACTGGAGGAAAAGTCGATCTTGCTACTTTAATATTAAAGTTGAAGGCCAAATTCAAGGTGTCGGGAACGCCGTGTGCTAGCTTGCTCAAGAGTCGTTATTTCTGCTCTGGTGAGAACATCATATAGTTGAGACTGCTGAAAAAGCTGTCAACAGCTTCCTGTGATAGTTCCACTAATTCGGAAAAGGATGTAACCATGCATTCATGTGCATGATTGTCTCCATTGACGTTTTGATTAGTATTGCTGACAGAAGGTTGTACCTGATCGATGCTGCTTTCATCTTGATCTTCACTACCCCTTAATCGTAGTGGTGAAGTTTCCACGAATGCCGTCATCAGGATTGGCAGCCGTTGAGGGCAGCACAATGCATGAGCCTTTACCGGACCCAACAATGTTTCTGCATCCATTAGCGCATCCGATTGTAGCGTCAGACAGGTGTCCAACACGCATTCTTCTCCGCACAGCATGCACCTTAATACAGGTAAAACACATCTTTGCCATATCGGCCGAAATGAAAGAAACCAAGTCATGTTCAGGTCTCTAAGCCGGGTTAGTCCCAGGATTTTTGATATCCGGTCCCGGTATCCAATGGCTCGGATTGTTTCTTCCCTTGTCGTAGGTGTTTTGTCTGTGACACGGTTTGCCATAACGAAATATAAGGACTAAGAATAGGATTCCTGCAATTAGTCCCAGAATGAGGGGAACTCCTCCAAAAATCGAATGGACGAAGTCTGGAAAAATACCCAGTATGGCTTTGAATGGTGTTAATGCCATCGAAAATACTCTCTTAAATACATTTGAGACTCCACTGGTATCAGAAATATTTAAGATTTCATTCAGGATTTCTGCGAAATGTATGGGGGAATTAGTTGATAACAATGAGTGAATCTCTGCAGTCGTCCTTGCGACTAGGAGATCATACGTTTCTTTTGATGACGTGAGCCTGGTCGGCGTCTGAAGAAGCACTGTTTTCATTCTGCTTAAAGTATCAACTCGAATAGAAGTAATTTTCAAGTGAGGCCATGCCCTTGCCTCCCTGTCTGGAAAGGAGCTGGGGAACAATAAGCGTCCACAGCACATGACCTTCGCAGTCGTACTAACGAGATAAGGAACCCCGGGCAGTAGACTACAACATCTGCGATCCACAATTAGAATGTAACTCCCGTTATAGAGTCTTTTAAAGAATGGTTCTATCTCTGTTGCAGGTGTGCCTAGCTGGTGACATGAAAGGTTATTTGAGTTCCCTTCACAGGCTCCATGCAAACTAATTCCATTACACAGAAGTGTACCGCTTAGTGACATCGCACAATTATTGCCACTAAGAAACACTTTCTGTCCTTTATTACTGACACATGCATGTGAATAGGGCAAGTTCCATGTTGTCTTAATGTACCCTTTTCCCAATTTTTCGTACATGCCAGCCTGTATATATTTTTGGCAGTATTGAAACCTGAAAGTTGATATCGGAATATTAACTATCCCATGTATTATCCATTCAATGACAGGTCGTTCTGACATTGTCAATGGTAATCTCTCGAGTTTCTCAATGCTCAGGATTGTATAATCAGCACCCTTCTGTGCCATACTGATCTGTTTATCAGTAAGGTTAAAGATAGTGAATAGTGACGTTGTGTTGATTAAACGCCAAGGTACATAGCCTGAACGCAGGTTTTGTAACGTCCAGCCAAGCTGTACAATAGAACGCAATTGAGAATGACCGTGTTGTAACAACAGTAAGTCTTGCGATATGTCGATTGCTGAAGACACAATGCTGTCCAATGAAAAGATTCTGGAGGACAGAGTCATTAACCCATTGTCCACTACAGAAAGCGATTTTTCCAAATTAATACGGTCAATTTCCCGTATACTTTCTGCTGTCTCAATTTGAGTTATCTTCCAGGCCTCGTTGTAAGCTGCATATATAGAGGCTGCTATGAAGCGTTTTTGACGCTGTTTGCGTGGTCCCATAATGAAATCACGCAAGTCAGCACCATCAGTAAGTAAAGTTAGGTGTTGCTTAATTTCTGTCAGTGTGGAAGTTTTTAGCCATTGAAGGCAGAGTTTGCCCACACTGTAGGTGGTGATTATCCCTGGGTGTTGTCTTTGGGAATATCTAGGGTCTGGCCTGGTCAATTTGAACCCCTGTGTTTTGTTCAGGAATCTGTCTTGACAGTTATTAGTATCTGTTGGCCAGATCAACCATTGTTTCCAATCAGGATTTGTTCTGTTTTGGTTTAATACATAGTTTACGTCTATTTCTTCATCTGCAGAGTTATTGCTGTTCATTGTTGGTTTTGGAATAGACGGTTTATTTAAGTCTTTGATTTTGGCTAATCCAAGACAGGTAGTTTGTTGAATAGTTTCATTCAAGAATATAATTTGTTCTGGGATCATGCAGGCTCTAAACAATGATTCTATACCTTGTACTTGCCATTCTTTTGTACCCCAAACACTTTTTACTTCAACATTTTTGTCCCAATAATCAAAACCAAATGTATTCATTTGTTCAAAAAATGAGTCCGAATATATCAATTTTGTGTTTGTAAGCATGGTTTTTGTTCCTGTCTTATTTGACAATTTGAAATAAAATGTTTCAGCATTACTTGTGTTGAACCCTGAAAAGTATGAATATTTGTCATAAAAGGTTCTTGAGCTTCCTTTTGGAGGGGTTGCACAATGTTCCCATTGATTATAATTTGAAACATTTCTAGGTTGTGCTGATTTATGTAAAAAATGGTTACCATAGTGGTTGTAGCAGTACATACTATCATAATTAGACGAACCCTGCAAATAATCATGTTTGGTAAATTTAGCAGACATCACTAGATCAGACATCATGTTATTAATACTTTCAAAGTCCCAATCATCAGCAAATGAGTTTGGTTTTACAAAGTCACTCAACGAGATCTTGATTTGGTGTGGATATTTGAGGATCTCTACCGGACCATAAATTTCATAGTCAGTATTGTCCCATGCTACCCCACCCGGTATAGGATTGGCTGTGAAATTGACTGAAGAAAGTTCTCTTTTCTTGACGTGTGAAGACGTGTGTGGCTTGAGGATCAAGTTGATTTTCTGGCTTGCTGTGTCCATTTTAGCATATTTTCCCTCAATGAAGCGTCCCAAACATAGTATCATGATGAGCCAAAGTATCAGGATAAATACACCAAATGACACCCAAAATTCAATCCACGGAGAAATCAGATAGGTTTCTTTCAGCTGTTTCAAAAGTTCCTTAGCTTTATCTTTAAAAGTTTTTGTTGATGGCTGTGTCTTTGATTCACTTAGATCTTCAGAAGAATCTTCAAAGTTGATGAAGTAGCCGGATGCCGTTCTGTCTATTGTTCCAATTGCTTCAGGATTACTGTGTCTTGCAGCTTCAGCATATTCATTTGTTACTTCATTGTAGGTTGGTGTGTCTCTACTAAATGTTTTTATTTGGGTTTTCAGAGGTGTGAGTTCCATTGCATTGTTGCATAGTCCTTGTTGTTGTTCTGTAGGCGTTTCGAATGTGATTAGCCTTTTAGTTAGCACCTCTGTACTTGTAGCAAACCTTGGTGTTCTACTACTTATCGGGAGTCCACTTGGCCTACTGTTTGTTATCGGCCACATGATTGTGGTTTTACCAGGTCGATGGATACAACTCGGTTCTCCTTTTTACCAGCAAGCGGCGGTAGTACAACTGATCTTGTCCCGTTGATGGACAAGACAGGAACTGCTTTTCTGTAAGAAGGCCCAAATTCCTTCTTTACCGCGATCTTTTCTCTGACTAGATCCCCGACTTTTGGAATCCAGACAGGTCTTGCTGGGACAGGTGGTGGTTCTTCAGTGGTTGTTGGCTGCTGTTTCAACTTTATGTTGCTCAGGTCTTTTCTTGTTTCATTTAAGTCCTGTAAAATAGCCAAACGATCTTTGATATCAAAGCTTTTTTCTTTTACCACTGAAGTCTGACTGTCAAGATCTAAGACTAGCATCCTAGTTCCAAACAGTAATTCGTACGGACTGAATCCCCTCAGAGAATTTCTTGGCAAGTTGTTTAGACTACGTTGGACACTTATTAGATGTTTGACCCACCCAGCTCCCGAACCTAATACCTTTGCTGTTATAGATTGCTTTATGTCACGGTTTTTTCTTTCAACAATTCCGTTTCCCTCGGGATGAAATGGACAAGAATACTGCAATGTAACGCCCATGCTGACCATGGCCTCCTTATAAGCTCTAGAGCTAAAAGCAGGACCCTGGTCCGAATGCAGCATGCCAATTGCGTATGTGCCGATAAAGACTCGCAAATCTTTTATAACCGTTCTGGCGTCAGCCGTTCGCTGGGGCCACATCCATATGAATCTCGTGCATGAATCCACTGCGACCAAGATATATTTATAGTTACCATCCCTTTGTAAGGGACCACAGTGGTCCAGGTAAACACAGGCTAATGGTTTATCCGAGATTAGAAGGGGTGTCTGTGCTGGTCGTCTCACTGTTGATGCTTTCATTTTTTTACACATTTCACATTCTAGAACATAGTTCCTGGTTTGTCTTCTCATTTGTGGCCACCAGTATCTCTGTTTTAATAACGATACTGTGGCTGAGACGCCAGCATGTACAGAAGCAAGTCCTTCGTGTGCCGCTATGATGAGTCCTAACCTATGTTCCATGTTTGGAATTACTCTATCCCCCACTCCAGGGATTCGAGCAAATGGAACGTTATTTGCATCAGTTATGTATGAGTACTTTACTGGAAAGCCTTTCGGGAGTGTTTCTATCGCATCTTTTACTGTAGCGCTGACAGCTTGTAATATATCGCTGTCTATTTTTGTTTTTGACCGAGTGATGGCAGCTACGGAAGCCGTTTGCACAGCTGCCTTCGCGGCCTCATCAGCCAATGAATTCCCTGCAACGTGAACGCCGTCACGTTGATGACTCAGTGTATGTATCACGTGAGTCTTTGGTAGTTCCTTTTGTAAAAGAACTACTTGTTCCCAAAGCATTTTATGCTTGATTGTGCCTCCTTTTGCATCCTTAAAACCATTCTGAAGCCAGATCTGTAAGTATTCATTGTAAGACTGAATGCAATAATACGAATCACACACTATGAGTGTGGGGAATTCTCGATCGGTATTTTCAAGCGCCATCTTGAATGCTAGTAGTTCTGCTCGCTGAGCTGTACAATCTCCTAGAGATTGTGTTTTAGTGACCGCTGGTTTGAATTTCCCATCGTGCCAGCGACCTTTTACAATCGCACACGCAGCACTGTAAGCTTGTTTACCTCCTACTGCGGGTTGTGCTGATCCGTCTGTATATATTGTACAGCCGTAATGTTCTAGAGGCAGAATTTCGGTCAGCGTCGGACATTCGAATTCGTATTGGAGAAACTCTTGTGTTTTTAAGTTAGGATCAAATTCGTATGCCACGTCTGTTGCAGCAAGAGAATTAGCCCATTGTATCCATCTCGGATGGAGCGCTTTAGAATTCGGTATGCTTGCTTTTGTTACAGCCTCTAGGGCTGGTATCGGTGTAACGATTATTATTCGTTTACGTTGTGAAAGGGCTCGTTCTTTTGCTATAGCTGTCTGTGTTGCAGTAAGAATTTTTTCCGTTGGGCTAAATTTCATTTCAGCTTTAGTGTACAAGTGCGATTTGAATGCAATTGGTACCTTTTCTCCCTCATTAGAGGTCAGGTATGTGAATCCGCATCTTCCTGGGATGACTCGAATCACAAGGTTGCGTGTGTTATCACGTGTTTCTAATTTTGTTTTAACTAACATATCTGTTTGTAAGGATCTCAGAATTTCTGTGTGTTTTTGAGTCCAATTTGATTTTTTTAAATCTGGTTTTATTAGATCATAAAGGGGTTTGACCCTTTCTGCGTAATTTGCAATGTATGTTCTTCCGAAGTTTAGGAAGCCTAGAATTGACTGTAGGTTTTTTAGTGTTCTAGGTGCTTGGAGTACGGCACATTTCTCTAGGAAATTGTCAGCCAGGCTTTTGCCTTCACTTGATAATTCATATCCTAAGAACAGGACTGTTAGATGGGCAATTCTAGATTTTTTAAAGTTGAATTTGTAACCCTCTGCTGCGAACCCAAGTATTATGGTGTTCACTCTCTTCAAGTGAGTATCCAAGTCATCGTCTGTTAGATAGATGTCGTCGACATAAGATAATGCTTCGTCATCATATGTTTGTAGTAACTCTGTTACCCTCGCTGAGAATACTCCTGGACTGTTCTTGTACCCCTGGGGTAACCGACAGAATTCTTTTTGAGCGCCATTTATTGAGAACGCTGATAAGTATCTGCTCTCTGGTGCTATATTTTGACAAAAGAATCCATTAGAGATGTCTAATGTTGTTTTATATTTTTTGCGCACTATGTTATTCATTAGTGCAGCACTATGCGAGTTTTGTACTGCAAAAGTTTTGCAACACGAGTTAAGGTGTCTGTAATCCAAAACTAGACGATATGAATTGTCTGGTTTGGAGGCAGGAAACAAAGGGTTGTTCATTTGTGAGGTGCAAGTTTCAATCACCCCCTGGTATTCTAGTTGATCTAGAATTTCTTTTACCTGTTTTTTAGCTTCTTGCTTGATTGGATACTGCCTTTGTGCAGTAGGTTGTGATTTTAACTGGATTTTGTGAGGAGGAGAGTCCTCATCCCATCCTACATGATTTTTATATAAAGCAGGAGCTTGAGCTACTGCCCACTTTCTTGCAAGTGTATATTTTTTATGAATTGGAATATGATTTGAGAAGGCAGGCATAATTATTTCTTCGCCATGTGGGCACTCCCTGACGAACTCTGGTGGCCAGTCTTTTTCAGCTAGAAGGATGTCATAGCCCTCGGAGAGATTATCCCAAAAAAGGCCCCTTATTTTTCTAGTCTTATCCCCTTCTATACGTAAAGTTATTTCATATATTTTGTGAGGTTTGCTAACTCTGGTGTCTGCAGTTTCCACCTGAATGTATTCATTCGTGCCCACTGTCTCCAGATGATTCATAAGGACTTTGCGTGCTATGCTCACTTCTGCTGCGCTGTCTAGCATTGTCTGAGCCCACTCTCCGTTTTTCAGCTGTGTCCTCAGTATTCTCGGCATTGTTGAATACTTTAATGCTGGCTACCTTCTTTTTTGGGAACTGTAATTTTTTATTTGGATGAGCAGGTTCCTTGTCTTTGGACTTGACGTGCCCTTCCCTGGGTTCCGATCGTCCTCTTCTTTCCGATTTCTGCGAGGAAGTCTGAAAAGATTGAGAGGGACGTGTATCAAAATCTTGATATCTATCCGGTTTCTTTATGTTATCCCTATTTCTAAGGTTGTATTTTTTCACAGAGGGCTCCCTTTGGGGAGACTTGGGTCCTTGGTCCGGAGATCTTTCTCTCCGCCGAGGAGACCTTCCTCTGGACTGGAATCTCTTTTCTTTTGGATTGGATTGTTTGTTTCCATCCCAGTTCTTCTTTTGACTGTTTAAATTATTTTTAATAATATATTTTTTCAGGACTTTCAATTAGTTGGGGCTTCACTGGTATTCCACCCAAACTATCTCTACCTAGTTCTTCATAGGATTTTTCTATAATTCTGGCAATTTCAGCTGGTTGGTCTGCTATATCTGTCTCTTTTAACCTCTGGCGGATCGCCACATTCGCTGCTTCTCCTTTTATGTTGGCTAGTAATATTGCCGAGACCTGCTTGAAGTCTTTTAGTAATTTCATACCAAGAGTTAAAGCGGGTTCTGGACCGTATTCGTCTTGAATTTGTTTTAGCACATCTGGTATTACTGACATGGATGGAACTCCATGTGTTTTTGTGTAAATGGAAGCAAAGACTGTACCCCAAGTGTCACAGTCCTCCACGTGTGGTGCGATTCCCATTGGAAGACAGATAGTCAGAATCCTGTGTTTATCCACAGGGGTGGTGTCTGGAAACACCGCCTCTATTTGGGTGATTTTTTGTGCTAACCAGAATGGTATTTGTTCCCGTTTAGCTGGTACTTTACCTAGGCAGGACTGTATGTTCTGTGGTGTAATTTTATTTGTGTTCCCCTGATGAGGGGTCAGCTGTGGGATTTTAACTACAGGTTGGATGGTTGAAGTCCGCATTATATATTGGACTAGTTGTCTATATATTTTAATTAATTGTTTTAGTTGTACTAAAACATCTGCTGCAGACATTCTTTCGATGTCTGGATGTGGTGTGTATCCGGCTAGGACCGGCCACGTTGCTCCTGGTCTACCTAGTGGACCGAGCCTGGTGGTGTGATTATTGTGTTTTAGGGCGCCATTAAACAAGAGCAGATGCTCTTGGAATTTGAGTGGTACTTCCACTTCCTCGAAAGGAGTGTAGGTATCCGGTGGTTCCTCTGTTTTATAACAGTGGAACTCCTTTGTTACAGCATTTGCTGCTGGAAAGTTTATCCATGAATAGAATACCTCTGTCTGCCGATATTCGTGTGCCTCAATTACGAATATGACTGTACCACCTCTTGGTGTCAGTCCATTTTCTATAAGTTTTAACGTTATAGATCTTCTTATGTTGACCGGGATGAGTATTATATCCGGGTCTGCTTCTTGCATAGTATTATCAGCTGCTATTACTTCAGCTGCTACTCTAGCTCTCTCTCTTTCATCATCACTGTCTGGCATTTTACTGTCAGGATGGTTATTCTGTTTGTTTGCAGATCAGGTTTCTTATGGAAACAAAGATGAGATGCACAATATTTTGGAACAGTGTATCCTTCAACGTTGATTGAACCAAGAACCAATCACTAGGAGTTCCCTCCTGCGAGGTTTGGCGGATTTTACCTCTCACCCACTCCAGACGTCTTTGGAGTATTATGGGAAAAAGGGGTCTGAGTGAAAAAGCACGACTGAGTTACTCTAAAGTCTTGCGTTAGTTTTATCGCCTATCCAAACACGTTGGGCGCCATGTAGTGTAGTTCCTATTATCCCAATAGGCTCTGCGCATTGGAATAATACCTCCAATAGTATAGACCTAGACCAGACGTTAACTAGGTCTACTACTGACGATATTAGACTTAAAGTTTTGGGTTTGCCAGCTAGCTCAGAGTTCACTAGAAACTTTCTCGAATAGACAAGGAGGAGTTGAACCTCCCTGGATAGACAAGAAGGGATTTAGTTTCTGACAACCATAGAACATGACAACTTTGCTCTCCCCTAATCAAGAGTGTATCTCTAGAGTCGTGTGAAAACAAAAGACAACTTATTTTACTCAGTCAGTACGTGCATTCTTAGTTTCACCAGATTGTAGAGAAAAGGAAGAGACGGGCGTGTTCAATAAAGGATGTTATTTATTGATCAGTCTCTTTTCTCGTACAAGAGAAATGAATCGATATTATTGCAATACTTATGGTTAAGTAAAGTGCATACAATAAAGCAGAAGTATAAAATAATACTGTAAAAACATTTATATGGTTTCTAAGCCATATAGTGGTTTAAAATGGATAAAATAGATACATACATATAAACATTTGACTAATCGTACTCAACTGGTGCTTCTAACCACGCCTACCCCAGTGTACCTGACCTAAGCCTAATACGTGGGCAGGGATAGAAAGTAGCAGTCTAAGTTAAGTTTGTTTTGCCAAGTGACTGATTCAAGAATTCTCTGCAAGGGGTTATTCAGTTCCGTACCTGAGGTCTAGGATGGTTGAGGGATAGTATCTCTCGTCTGAGGTCTCGATATTCCAAGCTGGCTGCGAGGGCTGCTCGGAAGCGCCGGAGCTGGATTTCTCGGCAGGAGAAAGCAGCGTCTCGTTCTCAGCGCGTCAGGAAGGCGGGGCAGCGCCGGGGGCTTCGCTCTCTGCTGGGCTTCGGCAAGTCTCGCTGCTCCGATCTCGTCACCACCGCGTGTGTTTGCTTAAGGCAATATCGGTAATATTTATACCTGTAAGGTACCGAGATTGACGAAAGGATGGACATAGATACGTCAATAAGGATGTCATACGAGCTGGTCGTTGGCGCATTCTTTTACTGAAGTTCTCGGTGAAATCAAAACAATGGCCGCAGGGTTTTTCCCAGGTTGTCATAGGTTTGATTTGTTTTGAGAACTCCGTATGCCTTATCAGGGGCTGGAGGAATATTGCTTGCCTAATTAGATGGCAAGCGTTATGACCTAATCAGATAACGCGCTCCTGTGCCGTGGTCTGGCGTAATCAGATAACGGTTTCTGCATCATGGGATGGCTGCTAGTTAACTCGTTAACCAGAATAGGGTCAGGAATAGGGGGATCGATACAGAACCTATAGGAATACATCACACCCACTCCACGCTAACTATGGCCATATTTACGAATCTAGGCATAGTAAAACATACTGTAGAGTATCGTGTATACCTTACCACCCCAAAATACACATAATGCATTTTGAAATTATGTAACATACGGGGAAAAAATAGTCACATGTACTATATGCATTTAAGCAGTAGACTAATGCTAAATTAATCACGCATGTATACATTATTAGTAATCGAATATGAGAATTACACATGAAATGGCTCTTAATACAGAAGAAAAGTTCGAGACCACTTCATCACAGTTCAAAAAATATTTATAAACATACCAGCGGGCAGCTAATGTCTATGAAGTTTCTAAAAATAGAAATTAGTTCTCTAAGAATAGTTTCTGCATCATGGGATGGCTGCTAGTTAACTCGTTAACCAGAATAGGGTCAGGAATAGGGGGATCGATACAGAACCTATAGGAATACATCACAGTTTTGTATTAGAACTATTGCAATTTTGTCTAATGAACAGCTACTTTGAATGGAAGGAGGATTACTTCATGCACTCAATGGTAGGTCGAAGGGGTTTCCAGGGGCACCGGCCTACGCAAACACCTTTATGGCGAAATTAGAAAATGAGCACATCTTCAAGAACGCAGAATGGCGAAAAGGTTTGGTATTCCTTAAACGTTTCATAGATGACATCTTTCTAATTTGGGAAGACAGCGAAGAAGCACTGAATCAAAACATTGACCATCTTAACTCGATTGATGAACGTATTCAATTCACGAGCACAATCAGGAAAAGTGGCATCGCTTTTCTTGACACATGGATAGAGGTTGAGGGGGATCATTTATCCACAAAGATCTACAGAAAGGAAACCGATGAAATCAATGCACTTGAATTTGGGAGCTTTCATCCTCCGTCGTTGATTAAAAATCTGCCCTACTCTCAATTTCTCAGAATACAACGAATTACATCAGACCCAGTAATATGTGCGGCGACTATGGAACAACAAAAAAACAACTATCTAGAAAGAGGGTACCCAGAGAACCTATTAATTGAGCACATCAATCGAGCTATACAAAAGAAGAGGAGTGACCTCTTACAAAAACGTTTACCAGCAACCAGTAACAAAATTGTGTTTGTATCAACATTTTCTACAGTTTCTAGAGAAATTAAAATGATAATTAACAGATGGGAACTGCTACAGGAAGAACCAGAGTTCAATGGTTTATTTTTAGCCAAACCAATGTTTGCATATACCAGAGGAAGGAACTTAAAAGAACATTTATCCATGAAAAGGACCAATGAAGCAGAATCTAAACCTGGGACAACGAAATGTGGAAATTGCATACACTGCAATAATGTGATCAAAGGGGACATCATTTCACACCCTAGGACAGAAAAGAAAATTCAGATAAAACAGGCCTTTGATTGCAATTCATCGCATATAGTGTACTCCATCAAGTGTCCATGTGGTTTACTCTATGTTGGTAAGACGGACAGGAAGATGAAAACACGATTATCCGAGCATAAAAGCAGAATCAGAAACAAAAATAGCACCTCAAGCCTGGCAGTACATTGGGGAGAAGCAAACCATACTATTGCCCAAGTGCAATTTCAAATAATTGAGCAGATAAAATTACAACAAGGTTCGGATAACGTAAAAAGATTATTGCAAAGGGAGATCTTCTGGATCAAGACACTTGATACACTGATGCCGAATGGTCTGAATGATAAATTGGATATGGCATGTTTCTTATAGAGTATCACCTAATTTAGAACTCATAATGATAATGAAGTTCCTTAATTCTAACTCATTAAGTTGCACCTACATACACACTCTAAGTATCAACATTCAACACATCAGATCAAAGATACAGGGTATATACACACTGTTTGTTCTCATATATTCACGGGGATGGGGCAGATTGACACAGTTGCCATGGTTACATCGGTGGCGCATGTTTGCGTGGCGAATGTGGCAGAGCGTGGATAGCGTTCATGGAACAGATCCTATATAAGATCGAAACACTAACACTAGATTTAGGCGTTAGATAACATTTTTCTAGCCAGATCTTCGGTGTACACAAGGATATAGGCACAGTAGAGGAGAGCGATAACACCATGCTTTTCTTATATACTTTTGAGTTTCGCGTTTTTTCCACAGACAAACGTAACATAATAGTTTCTTTCTGAGCGTCAAGTTGTATTTGAGTAAGTGACTTGATATGTTGATTACAATGAGTAGTGGTAAAATAGAGAGCCCGTATTGTGGTAGTGCACGATCAAGTATTACTCCTCCAAGATGGCGGACCTCATATACAGCGTACAAGCGAAGTCCTTTCTTTAGTTCGGTGGTATTTTAATGGTGGAAGAATAGCATGGCGGTGCTTCGGCGACCAACGTTTTTGTACCAGTGACAGTGTATGTAAAGGTAGGAGTAATGAGTGACACCCATGAGGTTCTAGTATGAACAGAAAGGGAGAAGAGAGCTCAATTAATTGTAGGCTCTTTTTTTCAAGGTTTGAATGAAGGTTTTACGGAGGCAAGCTACGATTGTTAATGGAAAAAGTGTAAGAAGCTACACAAACTAGGTGTGTTGAGATTGTCCTTCAAGGTAAGGGTAAACTCCGTGTGATAATACAGGCTCTTGTGTTTATGTTTGCACCTTGGGAAACATAATCAATCTAGCATTTGGCATTGCAGGAAGCCTACATTTGTGTCTATTTACAACACGAGAGATATCATCGCCTAATCAACTGCTCCCCACCGAAACACTATAGAGGTAGGCGGCTAGTAGTTTGTAAGCTGAAACGAGTGTGGAAAGAGTTAGCCATAAAATACAGAAGTTATATCTTTGATTGTTGTTGCTTCCACAGAGTTGAGGTGGTCTGGATACTTTGTTATTGAAAAGGCAGTGCAGAGCACTAAGGTACTTTATTACTATCATTTAATGATTTTAAGTGAACTATTTAGATGCAGACATTTATCGGTAATCTGGGTACGGAAACTAGTAACTTGATGATGAGATTACAACTGAGATAGTTTGACTAGATGATAATTTGGCAGTGTTCCATGGGCGTATTCCCCTGCTCTGAAGCATTGGCCACGTTTTTATTGTGTCATTGATTAACCGTTTCTAATGGTAATTGTTTTGGTTGTGCAAATTTAAAATGGGTCACCTACTAAAGTTTTTTCATATGATTTTTTCAGATTGTGGCCCCTGACGAAGGGACGGGAGTCCCGAAATGCATCGGGCGGGCTTTATTATTCGTTATGTTTGCATTTTTTTGCTTTAATGATCAATTCCTATGTAATGTTTGCTTATCATGATTTTTGAAATGTTGGTAATGACCACAGTTTGCTTTATACAAAAATATGTGTTCGAACACATTTGAGAAAATGAACTGAGCGATAATGATTAAAAATAATGTGATGTGAATCGAAAAATTTGCAAAGGGTTTACAGTTAAATTGAAATTGAGTATCGTTGATATATTGTAAGTATTAACCCAATACGCTGTGCCTGTGTGAGTCCAAATCGCCTTAGGGATTTGGCCACTTTCACTCTATTGCTATTAAGCCTATAGCCTGAAATTTCACCAAACCTATGGGCCTCTAATTCTATCTCATTAATAGCTAGGGTGGGGTTGGGAGAAACTATTGCCACGTCGTCCGCATAGGCGAGTATTTTAAACTGTCTGCTGTTAATGCTTACCGCTGGAATATTCGGATTCCCTTCTAATTTACGCAGAAAAGGATCCATATACAATGCAAACAGCAGGGGTGACGATGGACATCCCTGCCTAGTCCCCCTCCTGATGTATACCGGTATGATCAGGCCTTTGTTAATCCTAATACTTGCTGTTGGTTCCCTATATAGCGCTTGTATTGCTCCAATGTAGCCATCCCCTAGGCCATACCATCTCAACACCTCCCACAGATAATCCCTGGAGACCCTATCAAACGCCTTTTCTGCGTCTAAAAATAAGGCAGCAGTAGGGTCTCCTGGGACCCCGGCGGCATCAAACAACGTTATAACCTGCCTAATATGCTGGGTGGTACCCTTACCCGGGATGAACCCGTGCTGCGTGTTACTAACCATTCCCTCTATTATTCTAGCCAGCCTTTTCGCTAAGATTTTGGAGTATACCTTGGAATCAGAATTCATTAAAGTGATAGGCCTATAAGATCCAGGAGCTGTCGCAGGCTTCCCTTTTTTTTAAAAATAACTATAACTTCCGCCCCTCCCCATGAATTTGGTATTGAGTGTCCTTTCTGCGCCTGCACAACCGTATTTAATAGGTCAATAATCAATTCCTTCTGGAAAACTTTATAGAATTCCACTGGTATCTGGTCTGGGCTCGCAGCTTTGTCAGAAGGGAGATCCGCTAGCGCTGAGGTCACTTCCTCCAAACTGATTGGGGATTCTAAAATTGCTTTCTCCTCCTCCGGCAATTCTGGAGCTAAATTATGATTAAGGTATTCCTTAAACTCCGTGGAGCCTCCACCCTCAGCTGTACCATAGAGATCAACATAAACAATTTTTATACACCCCCCGGACACCCTCTTGATCAGATATCAACATCCCCTGACCATCCACAATACCCTTAATTTCTCCTGCCGATGCTTGCTGCCTGGTGCGAATAGCCAAAATATGCCCAACCTTCTCACTTAATTCAAAGGACTGTTCCTTCTTAGCTAAGTATTTGGCTGCAGTCTTATTAGCAATATCCTCTATTGTCTCCGCTTTTAGCGTAATAATTTTTAATAAGTGCTGCTCAACCGGCATACCCAGTTGAATTAGTAGGTTGAGGTCTTCCTCTGCCTTAATTAAAGCCCTTACTAGGTCCTCCACTCTACGTCTCTCAGAATTCTGTTTATGCAATGAGTAACTAAGGGTCTCCCCTCTGACTCCAGCCTTAAACGCATCCCAAGCATTACCTGAAGCTGTGCTCTCCCTATTATTCCTCCAAAAATCCTTGATCCAAATGTTCATATGGTTAATATACCCGCTGTCTTTTAGGAGGGCTCTCTCAAATGTCCAGATATTTTGTTTAACAGCTGTACCCATTAGGTTAAAAGAAAGAATCAGGGGATTATGATCCGAAACAATTCTAGGCAGTTTCTCTATTTTAGATCTAGATAGTAGGGAATTTGAAACCAAAAAGTAGTCTAATCTCACAAGGATTCTGTGGGGGGCTGAAAAAAAGGTAGTACCATCCAACCGTGGATTGAGTTTAGCCCATACATCAATCAATGCGTTATGTTCTGCCATAGCTGTTAATGCCTGCAGTGTTCTCCTCTTCCTACCAGTATATCCCCTCCCTGATTGAACCTCAACGTCTGAGGGGCTATTGATATTAAAGTCACCGCAACATACAATTGGTTCAGGCCAGTTAGCTAATTCAGTATCTAAATACTCCACTATGTCAGGGTCATCTTCTGTGGAGCCATAAATCGACACCAGCGTGAATTTCTCTCCCCTATATATTACCTCAGCTATTACCCACCTACCACATGCATCTTCCGCCTTTCTAATCACTGAACAGTCCCTCCCTTTGCAAAGTATAGCTACCCCTCTTGTTTTGGAACCTTGTTTAGTATTGGCTAATAAAGTAAACCCCAGTTGTTCAAGCAAGAATCCCTTTTCCCCCCTCCACATGGGTCTCTTGTAAGCAAACAAAATCCAACTTCATTCTTTTTAATATTGCAGACACCCGAAGTCTTTTCTGTGTATCATTTAATCCGCAAACATTAATTGTAGCAATCCTACAAGACATTTAAAAAACGGCAAATGGTTGTTTTACTGCTTTGACCACATCCTCATTTAAAAAAAGAAAAATCGTGCTGTGCTGTAAGTGCTTCTTGTACTGTGCGTGCCCTGTCTCGCCCCTTCCCCCTACCCCGCCTTCCTCTGCACTCCAAACCCCCCCTCCCGCGTCCCCCCCTACGGGCAAATAGGTCACACATGACCTATGCGTGGTCGCCTTAGAAACGTAGCAGTCGCCTCCTCCCCCCCCCCCTAGAATAGTAACCAAAACATACCGAAGTGAATCTCCTTCTACGATATGTCGATTACAAACTAAGGATCCCCTAGACTAAACCAGTACCATAGGGAATTTTGCCTCCTCCGCCTCATTCTCTTCCACCCCCTTTCCTGTACCCCAATGTCTCTACCACGTACTCTTGTGCTTTGATTTCCGAAAAAAACATTTTCACCTGCCCTTTAGTGATCACCTTTAGTTTAGCTGGATACAACCAATAGGCCTCTGATCCCAAGGCCTGGAGAGGAGCGATAAGCTGTCTCAATCGCCACCTGCGTTCGACAGTGGCATGACAAAAATCCGGCCTAGCGAAGAAAGGGACATTATTAAAAGAGCGCTTGGCCTCCGGCTTTGCCTTATCTAAGATCAGTTGCCTCAACAAGAAGTTTCCTACAAAAATAAGGATGACTCTAGGTCTGCCCTCTTGGTCCCCAGGCTGTCCTCTCTTGGTTGTAAACGGGAATCGGTGCGCCCTTTGGATGTCTATCTTCCAGTGCCAAGAAGATAACTCCGGAAAAGCCCCTTTAAGTAGATTCACAACAAATAGCCTGGCGTCCTGCCCTTCCAGCCCCTCCGCCACCCCCAAAAGTCTGACCTTGTTGCGGCGTTGCCGATTTTCGTAATCCTCTAGCTTCCATTGAACATCTTCAGCCATCTTCTGTTGATCTTGTTTAAACGTCTGGAGGCTGTTGAGATCATCCTCAAGCTTCCCTGTCCTTTCTTCAACATGGGTAACCCTCTCCGAGATCTCATCGTACAATTTGTTCATCTTTCTCAAGGTATTCTGTATCTTTCTTGTCCCCCGCCTTGCCCTCCGGCTCTCGGCCCTGTCCTCACTTTGCATAGATTTGAGGGTATTAAACAGCATATCCATAGACACAGGTTGGGGTGACATTTGGGCGGGGACCTGTCCCTCACTCGCGCAGGGGGCAGCATCCTGCTCGTAATAAGTCTGTGAGGTGGCTGAATAGTCCCACAATAGCTTCTTAGTAGGGTCCGCAGGGCTGCCTGAGGGATTACGTTTCCTCCTGGATAAGCGCCTCCTTTTCTGCGTACTTTTAGGAGCTACAGAGCTACTTCCTGTGTCAGTGATTTCTCTGGAGCTCTCTTCATCCGAACCCACAGAGTCAGAATCTTCATTGACTGAATAGAACCGGTCCGGTGAGGCAGCCCCGCCACTAATACAGCCACCATCCCCAGGCTCGCCGAGCCTGTCCTGATCCACTCCGGGACGTTGTGCAACTGACCCCCCCCAGGGCTAGACTGTCCTGATTGACCCGTGGAACTCCGTCACCACTTTGCACCGTCTCTGCCGTCTCCGCCGTCTCTGCCCCCTCAGCCCTGTCAGGGCCTCGTGCATTGCCTGTTGTATTTATTAAAACTCTAGCGGGACCCTTAGCACCGCTGCCCCCAGCGCTATGCTCGTGTAATTTGCTGCTATCACCCCAATTACTCACTGTCCGATCAGCTTCATGTATTGCTGGCTCCTCTGATCCGCTCTCGACCCACTGCACCGCATCTGAGCTACCGCCAAGACTCCTGCCTGCTCCGACTGCTTGGTAACCACAGAAACCACAAAGACAGCGTCCACGAGGACGTTCTGAAGCTCAGCGCCCTCTCCGCCGCTCGCGTTGCTGACAGCGTCCTCTGCCATCACCGAAGGTTTAGATGCAAAACTTTCCGCCATTGTAGCCTCCCGCATGTTATTTTCCTTTATTTTTAGCTTCTGCTGCGTCTGCCGAGGGGGAGCATTATTGCGAGGGGTGCCAGGGGTTGGTCCCGCTTCACTGCCGGCCCGCACATTTCCAGAGTTTTCCCCAATGCCTTTCTGGCAGTACCAGCAATATTGCCCTTCAAGGCGCCAGAGCCGGGAGAGGTTTTAAGCTCGACTTTATTCCTTTCGTTGCCTGCCGCTTCTTTAACCTTAGTCTCGCTGGCCTTTATTATGCGTGGCGGCATCTTGCCGGTGCCTTTCATAAACAATGCAAGGAGGTCCGTTATCTTTCTCTGAGCCCGGAGAAAGATCTTCTTCAGTAACACACAAGTACTCTGCTGCCAGAATGTGATGACCTGATTGTCGGATTTGCCGTCTGTATAGCCACAGGAATCCACTTTCATCGCCGAGGAAATAATTCACTTTTCTTCCATTCTAGATTGTGGAGGGGAGAAGGAGTAAGGTGCGACTAACCACTACAGTCCACCAGCGGCCATCTTGCCTTCTAAAGTAGATAATATTAATGTTCTCTTTTGTGGTAGTGTGGGCAGGCAGTTAGGCTTATCAGAGGGCTGTGTTAGGCATGTGTTGTACACACTTAGGCAAGAAATTATTGCACAAACTCAATGACTAAATCCGAGCTCAATTGTATAAAAAAAAATACTTTTTGTATGTATATTACTTGGAACCAAATGTACTTTGTTACAGTAACATACGTCTTGCAATATCACTGTTTTTCAGTATTAAAAGTGGACAGAGTGTATTTTTCAACCAGTTCAATGTTACCCAATGGAAGGAAAACAATCATGCAATTTCACAGGTAAGTACACGACTTACAATTCCAGTCTTCGGGTTTTAAGCTCCGCGCTGGGCAAGGGTCAGTAATTGTAGAGAATGCATAGACCAGTGGCACTGGGGTGGCCACGTTCAGAGATTAAATTTGGTCACTGGGGCGCAATGTTAGTCTATGGAGGCATTTGGGCACTCGAAGAAATGCTGTTTAAAGGTAAGTAAAATAGGAGTTGAGGGTCAATCTCTGTAGGTTTAGACCAGCACAGGAGGGGACAGGAGGCAGCATCAACCAATCGCCCTCAGCGGCACAAAGGTGGCTGGATACAGCTTGCCAACATAGCGTTGGGCACCCACACAAATCAATGGAGAATGAAGATTTCGGGCAAAAGCTGCAGGCTTTGAACTAGGAAGCTGGACGAAGGGAACTGGTGGCTCTGGAGGTATGTTGGGGTGCTGAGGAACTCGGGGACACCGGTCGAGCTTCCCAAGGCCAGAGTGCTGCAGGTGCAGGGGTGTTTTTGGAAATTGGAAAAGTCTTAGCGGAGCCAGTCGCGGGACCCTTCGTGTTGAGTGCAGACAGGGTGGTGGAGTCCAAGAGAGGTCACTCCGGAGTGGACTTGAGCTCAGGACCACTGGGGAACTTTCTTGAGGAGGTGGGCCATTGTGTCTCTGGCCGGAGGCTTCCGGGGCAGAGGTGGGTCCGAAGGGCTGGTTATGCGGTTCAGCAGGGCACTCGAGCTCTTTTTGTTGGTTTCTTTTTGGACAAGGCTGCTGTTTAAGGAACTTCTTGGTCTTTGGGGAAGGTAGGCAGACCTCCCAGGATTTTGGAGGTCACTGGAGGCTCGCAGGGCATATCTCTTTTTGGAGCAGGTTTCTTCGAGGGCTGCAGACAGGCTGGTAGGATTGGGGAAAAGTCATTTGTCCTTTGGAGTCTTTCCCGATGGTACTGCTCTTCGGTCCTTCTTCAGGTCTCAAGGAATCTAAGGATCAAGGTTCAGGGAGGGGTACCCCTAAATACTAAATTTAGGGGTGTTACAGGTGCTGGGAGGTAGAAGCCAATGGGCTACTTACCTTTAGGTTGACTGCACCCTTTGTATGTCCACTCCCTTTGAGGAGGGGGCATACCCCTAATTCTATTGGCTGAAGTCCTTATTAACAAGATGGAGGATTTTCAAAGGAGGGGGTTACCTCAGTTCAGGACAACTTACTGGTGTGGTCCTGGCTGAGAGGGGACACACCTCTCCTGCTTATTAATTTTCCACCTGACCTTGCCACTAACAGTGGGGCCTCTCCACTTGCTGGAGAGGCCCTGGCTAGCTTAACAAAGGGCAGCAAGCCTTTGAGGCTCAATGCCCTTGATTGCTGTTCAGGCTTGGGGGTAGATATGAAGCACCTCCACACAGATCAGGCTTTGTTTCTGACCCACGAGAGCACAAGTCTCCCACCTCAGGGGGTCAGAAACATGTCTGGAAGTGGTAAGCTGGTGCAGACCAGTCAGCCGCACACTAGCGGTTTGGTAGGCTTTCAGGGGGCACTTCTGAGGTGCTCTCTGATTGCATTTATTAATGAATCCACCACTGTTATCGGGGTGGGCTCATTAATCTGAGCTGTTTGGTACCAAACATCTTGGGATTCGGTAAAGCCATCATGGTGCTTTGGAACTCATATTGACAAGCTCCCAGCTCATGTACTCGTATGGCTTCACTATGCACTTCTAATGTCCAAGAATAGACTTGCACACTATAGGGGCATATCTGCTCATGCACTTATGCCGTCACAGGAGGCATAGTGCGCCCTGTCTTTAGGGCTGCAAAGGGCTGCTATAGGGGTAACTTACCTATGCCTCTTGCAGTGCTGGCAGGTCTGGCACACAGGGATGTGTGCCAGGTCGATTAGTCACTTTTAATTGCAACAAAACACACAGGCTGCAGTGGCACTGTGAATGTGTTTGGTTTAGGGGTCTATTACGGTGTCATTGTACATGCTGCAGCCCTTAGAGACCCTCTCTGGTCACAGTACCCTTGATACCACTGGCAGCTTTTATAAGGAACTTATATGTGGGCCAGAGGTGTGCCAATTGCGAAAACGAAGGTTCAGTTTTGGGAAATAACACACGTACTGGGAGCCTGATTAGCAGGAACCCAGTGCACATTCAGTCAAAGTTATATTCAGAGTCAGGAAAAAAGTGTGGTGTAAATATGCCAAAAGGAGTACTTTACTACATTTGCTAATGTTGATAAGGAAGAGGTATGGTTTATTCCTGAGATTTTGCTCCCAGAGAATATTAAAACAGATAAGGAAGATTTCCTATTACGCGAAACTCTTGGAAAATGTGATTGCATTATTATTATTTTTTTTTAAACTTTATTTTTCCAGTTTACACGTTAACACAGTGACACAGAACTGGCATCCTTTCATTGTATGTATGCAGATCGACAACTTCACTAGTGGCACTTAGGACTACAGGCGACAACAGGGAGGGAACGGACTCATGGGGAAGGAACACAAAAAGCATACAATAATAGCACAGTGAGAAGGAGCCAGGCACGTCGCTGATGCAGGCGGTGAACATCACTGGGGTCCATGCCCCTACTCCCTGTCAGACCCAGACCCAGCAGGCGCATCCAACCCACCACTCTCACTGTCAGCCATGGCGCAGGAGGAGGGCTCCTCTTCCGCCAGTCCCGATGCACACATTGCGCGCCAGGCCATTAGGTCATCCTGTAGCGTCTCATCTCGCCGAGTAGTTTGCATATGTGCTTCCTCGGCCAATGACCACTCCCTTACATCCCTGAGCCAAGTGGATACCTCCGGGGCCCCTCATCCCATCCAAGTTATCGCCACCCTGCGCCTGGCTAGCGCCACCTCCTGAAGGCCCCCGAAATGTAGGTATTGTCCCCGTCCAAGACTAAAGGCCTCTTCCGCCTGCTCATAAGTGAGAAAAGACTCATTAGGGTAAAGTTAGGTAGTGAACATGAACGGCGGACAAAGGAACAGAGTAGATAGTTAAGTGAGAGTGGTGAGAGGGTTGGAGTGTCACTCGTAAAATGTCTAAATGATGGACCAATGACCCTGCATTTACCGTGAATGAAACGGTGAATCAGTGTCCTGTGTTGATGAACTCCGTCTTCAAAGGTTTAATGACGATGTGGGCGTCAACATTTAAACAAATCTCGTAGCGTAGTTAGGTAGTGAACATGAACGGCGGACAAAGGAACAGAGTAGATAGGAAACTGAAAGTACGGCCGGCCGGCCAGCCATGATTAATTAGGGGAGGAGAAGCGTGTTAGGGGAGGAGAAGCCGCAGAGCGCAGGCTGGGCGAAGCCCTTTGATGTGCTGTGCGGCCGTGAATGCGCGTGCTTGTTTGGTCACGTGATTCACGTGAACTTAATGAAAACCGCAGCACAAGAAGCCCTTGGTTTCACGAGGATTTCGAGCACTTGAATTCTCGCTCCGCTCAATGCGCTTGCGCGCATTGATAGGTCGCGAGACCTAAAAAGCTTTCTCCACAGCGTTTGACAATTAACTCTATCAAACGACATGGAGAAAATCGACGAACAACATGTGTAGGAGGCTTGTTTAGTATATGGTGCACACTTATTTAAATGAAGAACATTGTACTAATCCAGAAAAACCTTATGGTGGTTTTAGTGGTCTTAAACAACCATAGAAAGTGCTCTTCTGAGTGGTAGCTGTGGAGAGCAGCCTTCAGGTTTAGTCAAGAAGGAGTATTAAGCAGCTTGTTTTACCAAAACTAATCACACAGTGTAGGTAAAAAAAAAAAGAACCACACAGTGTAGTTATAAAAATAGGTCTGTTTTGTATACACACTCACTAACACATTTGTAGATCTCCTACCCGGAGATAACACCACAATGCACCCAATACTTCAATTGTAAACAGGTTAGTAACCACAAATACACAGTGGTCTCCAGGGAGAGACCAAACCCTATACTTAAGAAGTGAGTTGCGAACTGCGACCGAAGTCGGGACTTGGACCAGGAGACTCAGAAGAGCTGGGGATCAAATGAACCACCTGAGGTAAGTATCCAGGACCCCCATGGAGGCTGTATGCAGAGAAGATACACAAACATGTACTAAATGCACGTCAAAGGAAAAGGTGAAGTCGGGGTTGCAGTTTTTAAGAAGAAGGAGCCTTCCCAGTGAACCCTGAAGAAACGCAGTGGAAGACAGAAGGTTGGAGAGTTACCCCACCCGTGGATACCCCAGGAACTAGGATACCTACACCAGGGAAGCTGGGTGCGCAGGTGCAAAGTAACGGCAGAAAACGCGGCGGAAGCTGAAAGAGTCCAGTGGAATCCAATGGGGAATTCTTGAAGAGAAGAACCTGCATGCAGAGGGGACAGAGTCTATGCCACTCTGAGGTGACCAGGATGCATAGAAGAGCAATGACCCAGATGATGGAAAATGCTGGACTGATGATGGTGACCTTGAAGCTGCAGCTGTGAGGACCAGCGACACTGTGGAAGACCAGGAGCCATTCACAATCTGTCCCACGTCGGAAGTCGAGAACCAAGGGGTCGGTGTTCTGCGTGAGGACAAATAAGCTTTGGCAGCAGCAACAGACATGGTGAATGAAAAAGGAGAACCATTGCGACCAGCAAGGTCCAGAGGACTCACCAGTTGCAGGAGAGTCAGAGCAGGCCTTGAGCAAGCAGGGGAGACCAGTGAAGCCAAAGAAGACCCTCAAGAGGGCCCACAGGCTGACGGCACAGGAGTCGTAAGAGGACCTTGAGCAGCTCATCAAAGATAAAGGCCCACGTTGCAGAGGACGCAGTGAGGACCGAGATCTTGGATATTAGAGATGCTGCAGCTTCTTGAGATCTCTGGAGTACCGAGCCAACCAGCCTTGGTAATGGCAAGTTGAGGCGGTGCACAGAAAATATGTTACAACAGTTCCGATGAGGGATACTGGCCTCGAACTTGCCGAGAGGACAGGCCTGACTGACCTCAAGGAAGTTGCAGAACCACCACCTGTGTTGCTGAGCCTTTCGAAGTCTGTGGGATATCCAGATTAGTAGACAAGTCCGCTTTAGTGCAGTGCCTGCAGATGCAAGGGAGTGACTCCTTCACTCCAAGGGAGATTTCTTCAGATGAAGAAGACTTGCAGAACAGCAAGACAAGGAGCAGCAGTCTTCAATGGTGCAGTCTCAGTTCTAGGTGAATTCAGGTGCCCTGGTGGTCGAAGTTAAAGTCGTTTTGGGTTTGAACCTTGTCCCACAACTAATCTGAACAGCTGCCCACAGGTTAGCCCTTAAGTACTCTAGGGAAAGGGTGGAAAAGCATTAAAAAGGTCTGAAGGGGTTGGAAAATCAAGAAAAAGGTCTGCAGTGTACCGTGAACTAGGTCCAACTGAAGAGACCCCAAATATGAAAATACTGTGACGTTCCTATGTCCTCTTCCATACTGTTTTAAGTACATTTTATTAATGTAATGTTGTACTAATTGTTTTTTGTCGATGAACTTAAATTTATACTGCTTTCGTCATAGCCGTGAATTAAGATGAATTATTTGTTTGTATTTAACTGTAAAAAGCTGCTGCATTGATTGTCTATTTTTACACTTCTTCTTTTATTACAACTGGCGTTTTCTATAGCTTTTATGTCACGAGTTGTCGAAATAAAGCTTATACAAGCAAACTTACCTGTTCCAAATCTTGCTTGGTTCTAGAAATAATAAGTGTGTGCCATCAGTTTCTTGTCTAAGTGAATACAATAAATGCTTAACACACCCTCCTGATAAGCCTAACTGCTTGACCACACTACCACTTAGAGAACTGTTAGTGATTATCTAATTTAGCTTCTGCTATACCTCTGGTAAACCTCTGGACTCTGTGCACACTATACCTTACTTTGGTATAGTGTATACAGAGCCAGCTTCCTACAACAAACCCCTACTCGATTAGTCCCTTTGCAGAGTGACCTCGCCAGAATGACCCGTACACTGACACGTGGGTAGTAGCAGGACATGAATCGAGCTACTTGGCCTGGTTGACCGTTTATTGTTTGTGCCTTTATTTTTTTCCTGAATGGTCGGGATGCTACTCTACGCCTTTTGATTGCTACTTTCATTCCCATTTCACTCCTTGTACCGGCACTTCCTGTTCCCCGTCATGGGGAGCGCTCCTCCTGCTCCCCCCCTAACCAGCCTTTCTACCCCTGACCAGACCATACTCCCACCCTCCTGTCTGTCTGCCACCCCATAGACCTGGGATATATACCTGCGTTTCCCATTGTCCCTCACTAGCTGAGTTCATGCACCCAGACTATGGTTGATATCTCACACATTAAATTCTTGTCTCTTAACGTCCGTGGATTGAATGCCCCAAATAAGAGGCGCTGGATATGGTGCTATTGAGCCTCTCCATTATTGTCCCCTCAGGTATCGAAGTATAAAAATAGCCTTTCTTGTAGTGATTACTTCTGCCTGTAGAGTGAATGAGTGTGGTAAACTCAGGAAACTAGATAAATCTGAAGTTGAGTTTATTGATATAAATCCGCAACACAGCTCATCATCTGCCAGCTCGTTCTCTCCCAGAAGTCAGTTGATCCAGTCATTGAAACATAACATTCCATTACTGACAGATGCAGTGATATCATAAATACTATGAGCATGTAATCATGTATCTGAACAAGCTTGCATAACATGAGAAGTAATTGAAAAGTACATACAAAACATAAACATAGAATATAACATACCTCCCTTTCTTCAAAGCCAATGAATAAGTAATAAAGAATAAAAGTATTAAAATACATTTAAAAAAACACATTACAAAATACATATCTTCTCTTCGGTTTCACTAAAATATAAGTTGAGCATTTTCAAAATAAGTAAACCAACTAATCACGAAACTTCAGAGGAATAATTGAAATCCTTCCACTCTTCCTCCTCTGTCCAGAAGAGTGTTCTTGTTCACCTGAATTCTGGTTATCAAAGGAAGAACAAGATATGGTTTTAACCACCTTAGAAAGATTCCACCAACACCCCTCTTCCACTTGAACAGCATTATTGCCAATTGTAATCACTTTAACGGGTTCACAAATTTACCTCTTCCTTTCTTAGTATGTATAGAAATCTTAATGCGAACCAAGTCACCAACACTCAAGGAAACTAATTTGACACCTCTTCTTTTATCAAACCAACATTTCTCCTTTCCTTGTGTGACGTCAGAATTTATCTTAACAATTTCCATAAGTGATTCCACATTGACTAAGGAATCGACCCATTTGCACATCCATCCTGGAAGGAAACTCGTGTTTGCCTTCCTTCCCCTTAAGACTTCAAAAGGAGACACCTTAGTGGATGAATGCGGTGTTGTTCTGTAGAACCATAACATACTTTCTAGAGATGCACAGACATCATGTCACCCTCTCACAGCCAATTGATACATTCACCTACAACCCTGTTCATTCTTTCCACAAGACCATTTCTTTGTGGATAGTAAAGGGAACTTTTACAATGCTTGACACCACTAGTTTTAAGAAAATCTTGAAATTCATCACTCACAAAATGAGTCCCATTGTCAGAGACAAGAAACTGGGGAAAACCCTCTCTAAGGAACACCTCTTTGAGAAATTTAATAACACTAGAGGAACTCGCCTCTCTGACCACTTTAATTTCTGGCCACTTAGATGTATAATCCATCAAAACAAGAACAAATCTCATCCCTGACGGTAACACCTCATACGGACCCATAATATCAACACCAACCTTGACCCAAGGTCCAGATGGACACTCGATAGGAGACAAAGGCGGAACAGAAACTTTAAGTCCCTTCTCCGAAGAACAGCACACTTGACAATTCTCTATAGCTGTCCCGATTTCACTATCCATTCTGGGCCACCAAAAATCCTGACGAACCCGCCGTGTAGTAAGAGAAATGCCTAAATGCCCTTCATGGGCTTCTTTGATAATAATAGACCTAAGTGAGTGAGGTGGAAGTAACTTTTCGCATCTCATAAGTAAACCATCTTCAATTAATATCTCTGATTCATGTTTCCAGTATGGCTGCATTTCACAAGGCAGGGCTTTCTCTTTCGGCCACCCATTTCTGACAAACATACAGACTTCTTGTAAAATGTTATCTTCCTGAAAACCCGTTCTCCAATCACTTTCAGACCCAACTGCTAAAATAGGAATATCCACAGATGCTACAAAGCAATCTTCTTCATCTTCATCATTTAACTCTTGAAAACTTGTCCCCTCATTGATGTCACCACTTTGAGGATAACTTGACAAAAAATCAGCTCTTGTGTTCTTACCACCAGCAATATGTGTGATCTCAAATTGATATTGAAGTAGTTTGCTAACCATCCTGGTAATCCTTGGTGTACAACACTTACTGAGACCAGAGGACAGTATTGAAACAAGAGGTTTGTGGTCTGTGACTAAATTGAAATGCTTTCCCCAAATGTATGCTCCAAACTTGTCAATAGCCCACAAACATGCTAATAGTTCTTTCTCTATAACAGAGTATTGAGTTTCAGCACAACGAAGCACCCTAGACGCAAATGCAACAGTATTCTCCTAACTATCATTGTTTTGCGTAAGAATTGCCCCCAACCCAACCTTGCTCGCATCAACAGTTATACAGCATGATAGATCTGGATCAAATGGCGTAAGGGCATTGCTTCTCAATAGTGCATCTTTGACCTCCATAAAAGCACGATCACATTCAGAGGACCATAAAAACTTATTGGAGATCTTGAGAAGATTACTAATGGGTCTAACCATGGATGCATAATTTGGTACAAATCTAGAATAGTATTCTAACAACCCCAATAGCGATTTGACACCAGTTTTGTCCTTAGGTACGGGAGCATTCATGATGGCATCAATCAAACCTTTTCTAGGCTTGATCCCATCTTGAGAAAGGAGATGACCAAGATACTCTATCTCACTACACAAAAATTTACATTTTCTGTTTTGAGCACAACACCTTCTGATAGATACATCTGCCGTGTGGATTCCTCACCTTGTGAATATCCCCCTTGCGTCAGCAACGTTCGGAAATTTTCTTCGTAGCACGCCGACGTGGACGACGTCACAGGAGCACGGCATCGCGCGCGACTCCGTCTGACGTCACCGACCCCTTATCAGGCTCACGCCGGCGTGATGACGTCCGTTCCCTTTTTTCCGCGTCTTCGACGCTAACGGTTTTCGGGATCTTCTACGATACTTAGTATCTAGCTGTTATTTTATTGTCACTGTTTCTCCTTTGCGACTTAATTCTTCATCAGAGGATGTCGTCGAGGAAGACAGGATTTAAACAATGTAGGTCTTGTGCCCGCATGATGTCTATCACTGACCCACATAAGGATTGTTTGTGGTGTCTTGGTTCGGTTCACGACGTTAAGAACTGTAGTTCCTGTTTTAAAATGAACCCAAAGGCGCTTCGTGAGCGTGAAGCAAAGCTACTTCTCGCGAAGGTAAAAGGACAAGATACTGGAAGATCTTCGAGGTCGACGTCGAGACGCTCGAAGTCGAAGCATAGGTCTCGATCGGCGTCGAGATCCAGAGCGGGTTCGAGATCCAGAGCGGAGTCGAGATCCAGAGCGAAGTCGAGGTCCAGGGAGAGATCTAGGTCTGGATCCAAGTCGGCTTCGGTGCACGCTTCGAGCTCCTCGAAGAGAAAGCACAAGAGGAGGAAGCACAGTTCAAGACATCATTCAGAGAAGGAATCTTCTGATTCAAAAAAAAAGTCTCGTAAACACCATAAGGACTTTGTTTCTCCTCCTGCTTTGTCAATCGAAGGTTCTCCGACTCCGGAACCGGATCCGGTATCTTTACATCCTTCGGAACATGAAGAGGAAGAAGAGGTAATTCCTCAGACTCCGGCTCCGATGGACACTCCTGTGGACCCAGAAGGTCAGAGTGAACAGGTGTCGGAACGACCTCCGTTGGGACATCCGGTAGGTTCGTACCCTCCCTTTCCTGGTCCTGGTCAGGACCCCTCGCATTTTCTCAATGCGATGTTTGGAGTGTATTCCAGGGCGATGTACCCCGCTGGAGCACCTGTTGGTCCCATGGGTCCATTATCGTACAATTTGGGCATTCCTCAGTCGTACGCCCCAGCTCCATTTATGCCTTTTATGCCGGCGCCTCTTACACCTTGGCTCGGTACGGCACCACCGAGGTCTTCGACTCCGCATGCGGCTTTGCCGACTCCGGATTGACCTCGTAGTTTGGATCGAGGTTCCACACCTGTCCGTGAGTCTCGTCCTTCGGCTGCCCCAACTCCTCGCTCGACGTCGAATCCGGCTCCGTCGGAGTCGTTACCGAATCCGCCAACTTCGATTCGAATAGAGTGGTCGAGACGAAGGGCTCAGCGTCTTCTTGAACAAAGGGAGGATGAGGATTCAGATGTGGAAGAAGGTGAGCTTCCTGATCATGATGATGATTTTGAAGACCTTCGTGATGCTAGTGGTCTGGAGCTCTCTCCTGAGTGGGGTCTACCTTCGGCTTCTGATGCTCCTTCTAGGGATGTGGCACCCTATCACGTTGTTATTAGGAAGGCTGCTGATCTTCTCAACTTGAAGCTGCCCACAGTTGAGTACAAACCCAACATCCTTACTGAAGTCTTACACTCTCCCCCTTCTATTGTTGAACCTACACTGCCGTTCACTGATGCTTTAACGGATCCAATAAAAGAGATTTGGAAGAGACCGTTGTCTGCTCCTGCGGTTTCGAGAGCTATTGCAAGGCGCTATAGGGTGGCTCCTGATGACCCTGCGTTCCTTTCTTCACACCCCTCTCCAGAAAGTCTTGTGGTGCAAGCGGCATGTTCTAACAGGGCTGCTGGCTATTTCCCTCAGGTACCAGCGGACAAAGAATCAAAAAAATTGGATCAGTCTGCAAAGAAGACTTTCTCTTCAGGGAGCATGGCTCTTAAATCAGCTAATGCTACTTGCCTTTTAGGAAGGTATGTGCATGCGTTGATGGATTCAGTGAAGCAGTTATCACCCAAGCTTCCTGAGGAAGATAGAAAGAACTTTAATGAGGTGGTATCTGACACTCAGGCTGCTGCACGCATGGTCATTCAGAGTGGCATGGACACTGTTGATTCTGTTGCCAGAATTATGGGCTCTTCTGTTGCGACCAGGAGGGCTGCGTGGTTAAAGTCCTCTGATTTCTCTGCGGATGTGCAGTCTACGTTGCTGGACTTACCTTTTGAAGGGACTGGCCTTTTTGGTAAAAAGGCGGATGTAGCCTTGGAAAGGTTTAAAGATAGCCGTGCCACTGCAAGATCTTTGGGTCTCCAGATGAGAGGGTCGACAACTAGAAAGTTTAGAGGCTTTGGTAGATCCTCTTTTCGTCCCTTCAGACAAAGCCAACAACAGCAGCAACAGCAGAACCCTCTATATAAGTCCTATAGAGGTAGATAGAAGGGTCGTGGACGTGGGCGTCAAGTCTCCTCTTCCTCCACTTCCTCCAATAATGCCCAACCCCCACCCGCATCAGCAAAGCAGCCCTAGATTCACCATTCTGGATCATGTAGGGCCAGTAGGGGGTCGGCTTACTCATTTTCTACGAGATTGGGAATCGGTTACATCAGATCTTTGGGTTCTCAATCTCGTAGAGAATGGGTATGCACTTCCTTTTCAGGAGTTCCCTCCCAATTACCCTCCTTGCCAAGGTTATTGTTCAGAGGATCACCTGCTTCTCCTGCAGGAAGAAGTCCTGGATCTGTTCCGAAAGGGTGCAATAGAGGTGGTTCCAGAGCAGGAGAGGGGTCAAGGGTGCTACTCCCGGTATTTCTTGATTCCCAAGAAGGATGGCAGGCTTCGGCCAATCCTGGATCTCAGGATTTTGAACCTCTATCTCAAACAGGAGAAGTTCAAGATGCTCACCCTTGGTCAGGTTCTTCTGGCGCTGATGGAAGAAGACTGGATGGTGTTGATCGACTTGCAGGATGCGTATTTTCACATCCCCATTCTGAAGTCGCACAGAAAGTATCTCCGTTTTACGGTGGGATCGCAGCATTACCAGTTTGCGGTCCTTCCGTTTGGACTTACTACTGCGCCTCGAGTTTTCACCAAAGTGATGGCAGTGGTGGCTGCGCATCTCAAAAGATCGGGGATACCTGTGTTCCCTTATCTGGACGATTGGCTGATCAAAGCGGAATCGCCGGAGAAGGTGCTCCATCATCTGCAAGAGACAACTCAGTTGTTGCACAGGTTGGGTTTTTCGATAAACCTACCCAAGTCTCACCTGGTGCCCTCCCAGCGCAACCTGTTCATAGGTGCGGTACTGGACACTACTGTATGTCGTGCATTCCCTCCACCTCAAAGGATTCGCGACATACAGGAGATGATTCCTTTATTCTTCAATGGAGCGGTTGTTCCAGTCCTGATGGTCCTTCGTCTGCTTGGTCTGATGGCTTCTTGCATTCTGTTGGTCAGTCATGCACGCTGGCACATGAGGGCACTCCAGTGGTGCCTCCGCAGGCAGTGGTATCAGCACAACGGAGATCTCAGGGAGTCAGTGAGGATCTCCAGAGAAGCTGCAGCGGATCTGTCTTGGTGGGGCGTGGAGGTCAATCTGTCTCAAGGAAAGCCTTTTCAACTGCCTCCATCAGTGGCCACAGTGATAACGGATGCATCCACTCTCGGGTGGGGTGCTCATCTGGGAGACCTGGAGGTCAAGGGCTTTTGGTCTCCAGAAGAAAGGTTGTTTCACATCAACCTTCTGGAATTGCGGGCGATACGTTTGGCGCTCAAGGCCTTCCTCCCTTCCCTTCGCGGTCGGTCGGTTCAAGTCCTGACGGACAACACGACTGCGATGTGGTACATCAACAAGCAGGGAGGAGTAGGGTTGCAGTGTCTCTGCAGAGAGGCTCTGCGTCTCTGGTCCTGGGTTCAGGACCATCAGATTTGTCTGGTGGCAAATCATCTGGCCGGGGTTCTGAACGTTCGTGCAGACAGTCTCAGTCGACAGCTCTCTGCCGATCACGAGTGGAGGCTTCACCCGGAGGTTGTTCACAGCATCTTTCAGATGTGGGGGACTCCTCGGGTGGATCTATTTGCCACTCGCGAGAATGTTCACTGCCCGTCATTCTGCAGTCTCCAGTATCCGTTGCAAGGAGCTTTGGGGGACGCGTTTCAGTTGAGTTGGGGAAATCAACTCCTTTACGCGTTTCCTCCCATACCCTTGATTCCTCGGGTTCTGAGGAAGATTCGTCAAGACCGGGCCCAAGTCATATTGGTCGCCCCGGATTGGCCAAGAAGGGTGTGGTACACGGACCTACTCCACCTCTCCTCTCACCTGCCGCTCCGTCTCCCTCACAGGGCAGACCTCCTCTCTCAGATGGAGGGGCAGGTTCTACACCCCCACCTCCAGACATTACACCTTCATGCCTGGAGATTGAACGGGGCAACTTGCGTTCTTTTTCTCTCCCTCACGATGTGGTGGATGTTATTCTTTCTGCCAGGCGCGACACCACTAAGTCCATTTATTCCTATAGGTGGTCTAAATTTGTTTCTTGGTGCAGGGAGAGGGATGTTGACCCTTTGATGGCTCATTTATCTGATATTTTACAATTTGCTCTTTCTCTGGCGCAGCAAGGTTTGGCTGTGTCCACGGTCAAGGGGTATCTTTCGGCTTTATCGGCGTTTCTCTGTTTGCCGGATCAGCCCTCTCTCTTTAAATCTCCGGTGGTTTTAAGATTCTTGAGGGGTCTCATAAATATGTTCCCTCCTACTCCTTTTGTTGTTCCTCATTGGGATTTGAATCTTGTGCTGACCTTCTTAATGGGTTCTCCCTTCGAACCCTTGCACAAGTGTCCATTGAGGCTTCTCTCTTTTAAAACGATCTTCCTCGTTGCAATCACCTCGGCAAGGAGGGTAAGTGAGCTTCAAGCTCTAAGTTCCAAACCCCCATTCCTGACCATTCATGCTGAAAGGATGGTTCTCAGGACCAGGGCTGCTTTTCTGCCTAAGGTGGTGACTCCTTTCCATCTTGGGCAGTCCATTACCCTTCCTACCTTCTATCCTCCCCCTCACCCGTCTAAGGAGGAAGAGAGACTGCATCGCCTGGACCCTAAGAGGGCGGTGTCTTTCTATGTCGACAGGACTAAAGACTTCCGGATGGACGACCAGCTGTTTGTTGGTTTTGCTGGCTGCAAGAAGGGCAGAGCGGTGCACAAGCGCACACTTTCCAGATGGATAATCCTGTGCATCAAGATCTGCTACTCCCTTGCGGGTAAGGACCCTCCTGAGGGTATTAGAGCACATTCAACTAGAGCAAAGTCTGCAACATCTGCTTTGTCTAGAGGTGTACCTGTTGAGGACATTTGCAGAGCCGCGACTTGGGCCTCCCTCCACACTTTCGCGAAGCACTACTGCTTGGATACCGAGGTGAGGAGGGACGGCCACTTCGCGCGCTCTGTTCTCCAAGATTTCCTGGTATAGCAGAGTGGTCACCCTCCTCCGGGAGTGGGGACTGCTGTGGGACTCTATTCACAAGGTGAGGAATCCACACGGCAGATGTATCTATCAGAAGAACAAGTTACTTACCTTCGGTAACGCTATTTCTGGTAGATACAATATCTGCCTGTGGATTCCTCACATGCCCACCCGCCTCCCCGTTGTCCACTCTGCTATACCTGGTTTTATTGTTTGTATATATTTTGGGTTTTGATACCTTTGCTATGCACTGTGTGCTATGATGGTTTGTATGTACTGTGTACATTGTATATATGCATTTTTGCTGTCAATGGTCCGTCCGTGTGCCTCGAAGGCATGGAAAAAAGGGCGGAACTGACGTCATCACGCCGGCGTGGGCCTGATAAGGGGTCGGTGACGTCAGACGGAGTCGCGCGCGATGCCGTGCTCCTGTGACGTCGTCCACGTCGGCGTGCTACGAAGAAAATTTCCGAACGTTGCTGACGCAAGGGGGATATTCACAAGGTGAGGAATCCACAGGCAGATATAGTATCTACCAGAAAAAGCGTTACCCAAGGTAAGTAACTTGTTCATTTGTTTTGAACAATTCTAGTACCTTCCTGATAATATTGTCATGCGTTTCCTCATCCTTGGCATGAATCAAAACATCATCTTGGAATACAAGTACTCCTTATACATTCTTTAAAATTCTTTAATCATATGGTTTGATGCTTTTGAGACATATCTTGGCGCCATTGGCGCTCTAAGACATCGCCCAGAAAGATAAAAGTATCTTTTGTTACACTCACTAGGATTCGAGGGAAGATCGATTTTTAAGCATTTACCCGATCTTCCCGAGAATGATGAAACTTTTGATGAATATCAAAGTACTGTTGCCAAACTTGAATTACGCTTTGATAAACAACCCAATTTGATTGTTCTCAGGCATAAGTTTTTCAAAAGAAAACAATCAGAAAATGAAGACGTTTGTTTTCAAATGCTTCTACATTATCTTCAATTCGGTTTAGCATTGTCTGATATATTACCCCAATTTTTTTTCCCCTTCTGCAACATTCCAGAATGTCAAATTCGTTCATTTTACTAGTATTTAAGAGATTTTTTCTCTCTAAAAAACTATGAATTTGAAGATATTTAAAGAATTCCCCTTTAGTAAGTCCATATTTTTGTTGCAGATAGACATATGATACAAGATTCTCATCCTGATATAGATCTCCTAATAAGTAGACCTTGGCGTTATGCCAACGTTGCATGACCCGGTCACTAAATATTACTGGAAGGATAGGATTATTAAATAGTGGTGTATAGTAATTTAGTTCTTCAAAGCAGCCAAACCTTTTCCTGAATTGTTTCCAAATTTGATGGGCCGCAATTAAGGTTTTAAATTTTGTTTTTTTATCGTAGCTAGGTTCCGTGAACCTAAGTAAACATTGTCTTGCTTCAGCTCCAAGAATCATCTCGTATATTGAGGGGCACATTGAGTCGTCAATGAAAAAATCATGGAAGATTAAAGTGCCCATTAATCTGAGCGAGACTGCCCAATAATAAAGCCGAAAATTTGGAATCCCCCAACCCCCCCTTAATCTCGGAAGTGTGCACAATTTAAGAGCTCTCCTGGCTCTCCTATAGCCCCACAAAAACCTAGAAACAACTCTGTCGAGTCTCGTAAAAAAATTAGAAGGGAATAGTAACGGTATAGTACGGAAGAAGTAAAAGAATTTGGGGAATATAATCATCTTCACTACGTTAGTGCGACCATAGAGGGATAGATGCAGGTTATTTATCCTTTCTAAGGACCTAGCAGTAGAGGCAAGTAGAGGATCTAAGTTGAGCCCCACTATATCTTCAACCTTAGCTGACAATTTGACTCCTAAATATACAGCCGTAGATGACAAAGCCACTTCCTCTGGTATCTTTGTGTTAAAGTGAATCTCTAAAACACAAGTGATGTTTAATTTGTATCCCGAAAATTTCCCAAATTCATATGCTAATTCGACAATTTTAGGAAGTGCCATTTTTATATCTGAAGTCACGATCGCGACGTCGTCAGCATACGCAAATATTTTGTGTGATTCGTGAGAGATTTCAAAAGAGATTTAGGAACGGAAAATGTTGATATATTTAGATCACTGGAATTGGCAAATCTGGTCTTGTGTAATGGTTCTCTTAAAAGTCAACATTTTATGAGCATATTTGATCTGTATTACACCCCAGCTAAACTATTGAAATGGAAAGCTAATAGAGGTATCAAATGTAATAGATGTGGTCTCCTTGGGGCAGATTCAATTCATATGTTTTTTCAGTGCATTAGATTATCCCAATTTATTGATGATATACAATTCTTTCTAAACAATATCTTAAGTAAACCATTGGTATTGTCTCCCGATCTAATTATTTTTGGAATTCAGTTTGACCCAAATGTCTCTAAAACAGATGCTGAAGAGGGCTTTCTGTTTATTGCAATGTCGGTTTTTAGATATTGTATAACTTCTCATTGGTTAGATGCCGATCCCCCCACGTTTTATCAATGGCAAATCAAATTAATAAATATCTACCAACTTGAGAAAGCAATTTATAATTTAAAGGGAAAGAGAAAGAAAGTATTTGGCCAAAAGCTCTGGGCACCCATCTGTAACTGGATATAATATGCCTATTGTAATGATAATCTCTGTATTCATTTCTTTTTTTTTTTTATTGTGTGTGCATACTTCTGGAACTGGTTGTTTGTTTGAACTACTTGCTGTCATAAAATTCAATAAATACATTTATTAAAAAAAAGAAAATGAAGACGTTGATGCCTATATTTCTGTCCTTCGAAAGTTGGCCTCTGTCTGTATTTTTGAGAACTTTACAGAACAGTTGTTTCGTGATCAATTTGTTGGTCACTGTAAGGATAAACAAATCAGACAGAAGTTGCTTTCTATGGACAATCCGGTACTAGATGAAACTTTCAAAGTAGCAAAGAGCATCGAGACATTACACATTTCTTTAAAAAAACTTGAAGACAAACCAGTAGAAACTGTTAACTTTGTAGGTCCTTCAAAAAAATCTAAATTTAAAAGTGTGAAAAATGCAGCTTATCAGCCTTCAAAATCCAAGAATGAAAATGCTATGCACAGTAATGTTTGTTTACGATGTGGTAGCTCGATTCATGGTAAAGGGTCGAGGTGTCCAGCTCTAAATTCTACGTGCAACTTTTGCAAAAAAGTGGGACACTGTGCTTCTGTCTGCTTGATAAAGAAATTTCAAAAGAAAACTGTAGCTTGCGTTCTAGAATCAGATGATGATTCTGCGGCTGAAATTGTTTCAGTTGTTCAGGATCACACTAGCTCTATACCACTTACAGGTGACCCGTCATCTTGTGTTGATACTGATAGAGATCGCAGGTCACCCGGTCAACAATTTTTACCATACACGTACCAGGCCCATAATTTCCCAATTTATCATATACATTAATCGGGTGACCTAACAACTCTTCTACCAGTAATCCAGTTTCCTACCTATTTATTTCTATTGTACCTGACTTACCAATCCACCGTTGCAGGTACCTAAGATCCACAATGGATCAGGGAGCTAGCTGTAAAAGAAAGGCAGGCAAAATACAAAACCCAACTTATTTCTATTCCTTCATTAAATGATCACAGACAACTGGGAAGTTTTAAAAGTTTATCTAGAAATCAGGTTCGGCAATTAGCAAGTTTACAGTTAGAAGGCAATCAATAATCAAGATAACGAAAAGAACGTATCCATAGAGGAACAGTGTCAGGGCAACCATTTATGAGTCTACAAGAAATTAATAACAAATGTGATATGCTAAATAGATTTCGGGATTGGATCATGAACTAGAGTTTTACTGTTTGGGAAATACTTCAAGAGTAAAAGATTGGAAATCCTATACATCTATAGGAGGGGGAAAAAGTGGAACACACTATAGTTCTAGAGTCATAATGTAAATTCAGATTTCAGGAGAAATTTATATACCACAGTTATGCTTCATAAACAGTATGGAGAGAAAAATGTGTCCTAAAAAGGTAGGGAAACATAGGAACATGCTAAGGAAAATATGCTGTATGACTTTATAATAGGTTGCGGAAAGCATGGAAGATTAACATATGCAAAGGAATGTCTTTATTAAAGCAAAGACGGAAATATAGAAGATGCAGTGAAGAGTTTTCGCACTATATTTACCTAGAAAGGTGTGCAGACCAACCCTGGCCACGGATCAGTCAAGGACAGGAAATACCCCAAGGAAGGACAGTCATCTATGGGACAGCAGGTGCAGATTGGACACCCCAGGACAGGACAGGAAAACCAGATTAGGATCAGGACAGAACCACCAAGGCACGACCAGCACCCGCAGTTTGGAAGCAACGCCTGCGCTCCACCCTCTCTGCAGTTATCAGTCAGAACCCCGATTGGGTTAGCGAACTCCCCAGCAAAGTGCTCCGCCAGCACTTAAGGTTTAGTAAAACCTTTTAAAGTCTAAGGTCAAATTCGGACAGAGTGCTCCGCAGCGCTCTGTATTCAGTCACCTATTGAGTGCGTTGGGTCAGTGACAGGTCAGCTATTCAGACATGTCGGACAATTTCTCTAGCTGAACCTAGGCTAGATATACTGTTTTCGGGTCAGTGTACCACCCCCAATGTTGCAAAGTGTCAGAATCCCAAATTTCGATTGGTCCCCAAGTAGGATAGGTCAACACACCAATCAGAACAGACTTCTGTAAGCCTAAATTTACATTCTAGGGATCCGCCTAGCAAGATTGGGGTTCCCACGAAAAGTTTCACAGAATACAATAGAGAAATACAATTGTTACAAATGAAGAACAAATTCTGCTCCATCCTCCTAGGTCAGAGGTGGCTTTCGCAGGAGCATCTTGACTGTGGCTGCCAGCTGGCTGACTTCCACTGCTCAAGGACATTTCTCCCTGGCTGCGTGTTCATGCGCAGAAGGGACCTTCAAGATGGTTCTCGTTTCGTTCGGACCCCCCCAATAATCGTGGTACATGGAAAGTAAGCGAAAACAAATTAAAACATAGAAATAATTGAATATACTACATATCATGATTGTGTACTTATGGTTTATCACTATAAAAATATACTATGCGGTTATAGATTAGAGCAACACACAATAACATGAGAGCATCTGCACGAGCTTCACCACGTTAATACATAAGCAGCCATCTTGTGGCTATTACGCATGCGCACCCTTTCCCTCCAGAATTGCAACTACGTCACGTCACGTGAGTGTGACTAACGCATGCGCAAAAGCAAAATTCCAAAGCAGCGGCCATTTTAGAAACGAGAGTTATTAGTTTTAGTAAGACACATAGGCAAGCATCACTAAGATACACGCACATTCAAAAATAAAGGGAAGTTAGTACAACATACAAATTTTGTTACCGGGTTATGACAGATTCGAGGTTCATGACTCGAGCAAGTTGCGTAATATGCAAATTCTTGCTCTATCAATACGATTGTTGAAATACTAGTTGGTGATAAAAAACTAGATCTACTAGTGGACTCTGGTACCAGAATCACCATGATAAAAGAAAAACTTTTTCGTGAAACATTGGGAGAGAGGGAACTTTTTCCTCCAGTTAGATCACCAGTCTCCTATGAAGGAAGACAAATTGATTTACTAGGTTTTCTTGAAGATTTTCTAGTATTTAAGGGAAGAAGAATCAGGGGTAAAAGTATATGTAGCGGTCAAGGGCCTTAATATACTAGGATGGTTTCACCCGGGTTTGTTTGGAATGCAGTTAAAACCTGGTACCCAGGAACAAGTTATGCTTGTCACTTGTGTTGATGAAAACACCAAGTGGATCAATGAATTCCCATCTGTTTTCAGTGATGAGCTGGGAAAAATCAAGAGGTTTAAGCACAAAATCATTGTCAAGGATGGAGCTGCTCCGATTAAACACAAACTCAGGAGTGTTCTTTTTAGTATCAGGGATGATCTCAACAAAGAGCTTTCTTCTCTATGTGAGAAGGGAATCATAGAACCTACGGATTCTTCCTTATGATTATCTCCCTTAGTTGTTGCACGCAAACGAGATGGCAAGCTGAGAGTACGTGTTGACCTTAGATATTTGAGTAAAGAGGTCTGGGTCGATTCACATCTCTTACCTAAAATTACTGATCTTTTTACCTGTATCAAAGGCGCTAGGATTTTCACGAAACTAGACCTGGCTAGCTCTATCACCAAATAGAACTCCATCCTGATTCACGCTCTTTGACAGCTCTTTCTCTCCCAGAAGTCAGTTTATCCAGTCATTGAAACATAACATTCCATTACTGACAGATGCAGTGACATCATAAATACTATGACAGCTGTGAGCATGTAATCATGTATCTGAACAAGCTTGCATAACATGAGAAGTAATTGAAAAGTACATACAAAACATAAACATAGAATATAACAATGAGCTACAGGCCTGATCACCCAAGCCGCCTTAACTCTGTCTATCCTGACAAACTGGTGCTTCGCACGAGGGCTTCCTTTCTACCAAAAGTGGTCACCCCATTTCATTTAGGCCAGTCAATCACTCTGCCTACCTTTAACGCTCCTCCACACCCCTCTAAAGAAGAGGAGCGACTCCACCGTCTAATCCCGAAAAGAGCGTTGTCGTTCTTCCTTGACCACACACAACAGCTCCAGGTGGATGACCAACTCTTCGTGGGGTATGTTGGTGTGAAGAAGGGTTTAGCCATGCATAAGCAGACCATCTCTAGATTTGTCATACTCTGCATGGAAATATGCTACGCACTGGCCAAGAAGCAGCCTCCTGAAGGTTTGCGGGCTCATTCCACCGGAGCTAAAGCTGCGACCACTGTGCTAGCACGCGAAGTTCCGGTCCTGGACATCTGCCAGGCAGCAACATGGGCTTCTTTGCACACTTTAACCAAACATTACTGTCCGAACAGTCCGGTCCGTAGATATGGGCACTTCACCCTTTCGGTCCTGGAGGACTTCCTTGTGTGAAATTGCTCCGCAGGGAGGTATTGCTTGGTTATCTATTTAAAGGTAGGAAATCTGCTGCTAGAAGTCTCTATTAGAGGAACAAGTTACTTGCCTTTGGTAATGCAATATCTTGTAGAGACAGGCCTCAGATTCCTTACCGACCCATCAATCCACCCCGCTATGCGAATTGATTTCTACGGACAGGGCTGGTCCCTTTCAGGGTCCTAGTTTTCCATCACCTTTTATACACAATATTCTCATTATAAATGTACACCCACTGTGCAAGATTCTGACCAATAGGACACATTTTCTAACTGAGTATCACATTAACAAAAAAACAATTTACAATAACCCAACCCAAAAGTTAGGAATGTCCCAAATTCAATCTTTGCAAGCCGGACAAACCCATAATTGAAAGCACTACCTATGTAATGAAAAATCGTAAGAAAAGAAACAATTCAGATGCTGATTAGGATAAGATATGTGCAAGGAAACTAAAGGTTAACGAGGTCCTGAACATTGATTGGCAATCTCAGACAACGATCAGCCAGAGAAATTGGCTTCGTGAAGGGTCAGTTTCAGGGGAAGAGGTCAGCATCCTGCAGTTCACTCACAAGTCAGAAAAGGGTCTGTTTAATGCATACATGAACAATGAGGCCCATGCAACTTTGTTCGTTCGGTTACCTCCACGGCCTACGTGAGGGCAGCACAAAATGGCGTTATGGACAACGCAAACAAAATGGAGTCTGTTCCCGAAAACCACGGAACCTCAGACCCTCCTTTTGCCATTACATAGGCAATGACCGAAACTCACGTCAATCTGAATTCAGGTCTATATCTATTCTCATCAGGTCATCAAGGTGTTGCTGTAACATCATCTTATTATCCTTCGCTTCTCTTGGGACTGGTCTTCTCACACAGATTGTAGCACAAAGACTACAAATGGCGGGACCACACTGGATGCATAAGCAACATGAGAAAAGGATCGCTAAAGCCATACCAAGGAACATCAGAATCTTCCATCCCCATTTGGACAGCAGTTCCCAAAACCATTCTATCAACGACCAGTTCTCTTCGTCTACATGTATAGACTCAGCGGACTTATGTAACCTCAAGATGGCTTGGTACACTGTCGGGGCGTTATCTGGTATGAAAACACAGCAACTAGACCCGATCAATTTACATACTCCACCTCTATCTGCAAGTATAATATCTAAAGCAAAGCGGTTCTGTAATGTCATAAGGCGATCGGCTTGAAGCTCAGCTGTAATATTGCTAAGGGCACCTGCAGTCTCATTTATAGTGGCTTCGACCACTCTCGTAAGCTGACGAATAGTCCTACCATTAGCCATAGGACCCCAAAAGGGCAGGAAACACTTAAAGAAGTCTCCAACTTCTTGTGCGGCAGTGTCTTTCGCATCGATAACACCTCTACCATATCTTGTCTTATGGTAGTTGAAAGCAGCTGTGTATGTAGGGGGAAGCAAAAATGCCTCATAACATGTGCCTGAAAAGTCAGAAGGCAACCATGTATATGCTCTATCATAACAAACAAAATATGTGCCTTTAGCTGGCACGAACGGTGGAGATTTCTGGGATGTATAGACATAGGTGTGAACACACACTCTTACCAAGCTGAGCTCTCGCATTCTGACCATTACCTTGCAGACAAAAATGACCTTGGTGGGGTACAATCCAAATAGGAGGAGACCTTTTCTGTCTCTCTTTCTCTGTCAGACTAATGCTATATCTCGTCTTGTTCCAACCAACATATGCTCGTACCTCATCTTTAGGGATAGCATTATATGCATCAATATCTCTGACCATATCTACTATTCCCTGTATCAAGGCATTAATATTCGCATTATCTTTGACAGAACGTACAGGAGATGCTTCATTCGCATAGATAAACATTGACTGGAGTGCCCATACTGACCCATTAGGCGAAAAAGGCAAAACCAAATATGGCATTCCCTTATCAGTCGTATGTGGCATAAGACCACACACCCAACAATTTGTGGTATTTACAACTAGCTGATGCTGATGTAACCTCTGTATAAACGAATTGTTCACAAATTCTAATCTTCGTGTCTGTTCATGTTCAGGCAACGTATGAAACTCATGTGGGGAAACAGTAGGAAAAGAAAGAGTAGGTTGGGAGGTAGATGCAAGTGTCTGTTGTGATGCATAGAAAATCCAACCCACACAAACCAACGTAATGTTCAAAAGCATAAGAAAACACATTATTAAAAAACATTTGCTACGAACCAATATTCACATTTGCACTCTGAAATCAACTCTTTTAACACCCTTGTCGGACTTAAAAGACTCCATCCTCTAACGTGCTGCTCACGGCAATTTTCCTTCTTCACTTAAGTGTGCGTCAAGATCGTACTAACGACGCTAAACCACAGACCTTGTGTCAATACGCGGCTCACCCCTTAAGAACTTATACCGTGACCCTGCAGCTGAGTCCGGATGGTGACTCGAAAAAGAAAAAGTAAAAAAGTCTCTTGATCTGACAAGGTGTAATTTACTACATAAAAAAAATTCAGATTTATTTGTCCATTTCAAACGTCCTTTTTCGATCTCAGATTGTAGCGCTCTTTGCCAGGCACAGTCTGATCCTTAAAGAGGAGTTCCGGATTCGTCGTGTCGAGTCTCAGAGATGGAGGCACAGCAGCTTGCAGAACATCATCATCCTCGCGTTCCGACTGAGTCCATGTCAAATGTGCATCACTAAAAGGTATGAATCTAGGAACCCTTTCACACTCGGAGTCAGCTATTCCATCCCTCACCCACTTATCATACAGTAAGGGCAACGGAACTTTTTTCGTATGGGTGGCATGCACCCAGTTCTTTTTACCAGCTACTCTAACAGCAGTTCTAGTGACCAGCATTACCAAATAGGGACCAGTCCATCTCGGCTCCAAATTCTTGGATCGCTGAAAATTCTTCGTCAAGATAAAATCACCAGGTTGGATCGTGTGCCCTGGATCTGCAGACTGGGGGTGATTCGCAGCAAGGAACTTCTGATTTATCCCTAATCCAATACACACTTTCTTCATGACTCGACCCACAAATTCACTCCCATTGTCCGACCATACAATTCTCGGCAAACCAAATCTAGGGAAATACTCTTTGAGCAAAACCTTAGCTGTAGACAAGGCAATATTATCCTTTAGGGGGTAGGCCTCTATCCGTCTGGAAAAGGCGCAAACAACCACAAGGACATACTTCAGATTGTTGCATCTCTCCATGTGAATGAAATCTAGCTGTATCACTTAAAATGGATACGTCGGAGGAGCAAAATGACCAGCTGGAGTTGGAGTTCCCTTACCAGGATTATACTTCAGACAAATCATGCAATGCTTCACAACATTCTCAGCACATTTCGGAATTCCAGCATTCTGCCATACTGGAACCAACAACTTACATATCCCTTTCGAACTGATGTGAGCCATTCCATGCGCCATAGTAACCACTAGGAGCACGTACGCATCTGGCAACAACCATCGCTGGTGTTCTGACAACTCAACCCAACAACCCGTCGAATCCAACATACCCGTACTCTCTCTCCACGTACTCACTTCTTTCTCTGTAGCTTCAGCCTGAATCATCTTCACACTTTCTATTGTGTCTTCACACATTCCACTTTCCACAACCCATCTTGCAGGACCTGCCACGTACATACGGCTCATCATGTCTCTCGCCGTTTCCTTCGCAACTTCAAACGCATTCCCTCGACCTACATCGTCCACAAGTTTCTTATGCGCATTACACTTCACAATTGCAATCTGCTTTGGGAGAGCAAGAGATTCCAAAAGTTCATTCACTAACTGCCCATGCTGAATTTTTGTGCCATGGGAAGTAAGGAATCCTCTTTCTCTCCACAAACGTCCATAACTATGGGCAACACCAAATGCGTACTGGCTATCAGTATAAACATTCACTCGCTTTCCCTCTGACAACACACACGCTCTAGTCAATGCAATCAACTCTGCTGCTTGCGCAGAATCCTGTGCTATTCGTGCTGTCTCAACAACTGTATGTAAAGTTGTGACGGCATATGCCGCAGTCGTCTCACCATTCGGAAGCTTGAAACACGAACCATCTACCCATAAGGTACCATCAACATTCTCAAGAGGAGTATCTTTTAGGTCATCTCTAGCTTTTGTTTCTTCCTCTGTACGAAGAAAACAATCATGCTGTTCTTGAGCATCTGACTCTACAGAAATCGACAACAACTTAGCTGGATTCAATACATTACATCTTTTAATGTGGACATGGCTAGCCAAAAGTGTCAACTCCATCCTGACAGACGTGCACTAGTGAGGTGCTGAGTTTTGGTCCTGTTCAATAAAGTATCCACTGCATGTGGGACCATCACAATCAACGTATTATCCAATACCAAACCAGCAGACTGTCGGATAGAAACAGCCGTTGCCGCTGGAGCTCTCAGACAACTCGGCAACGCTTTAGCTACCGGATCTAACGTCGCTGAAAAATACGCACATGGGCGTTGCTTGTCTCCAAACTGTTGAGTCAATACTGACAATGCACAACCTTCTCTCTCGTGAACGTACAACGTGAAAGGTTTACTGTAGTCGAGAGTACCCAATACCGGAGCCGAACACAATGCATCACGTAATTCAGAAAAACTTTTCTGACACTCATCAGACCAAGGGAGAGGATGCGGAGTATCTTTAAGAGTCAGCGCCAACAGAGGTTTCGCTACAATACAATACGAGGTGATACCTAAGAAAGCACGCACTTCTCTCTGTGTGGATGGTACACATTTGTGCAATCGTTTGAATTCGTTCTGGGGTCAACCTTCTTCCCTCCTTCGACAAGAGATGACCTAAGTAGGTTACTTCTTGATAGCAATACTGTAACTTGGAAGGTGACACTTTATGATGGTCAGACAAATGTCGTAACAAAGAAAGAGTAGCCTCTTTACAAATCTCTTCGTCATCAGCTGCAACCAACAGATCATCTATGTACTGGATAAGAGTAAAACCAGTAGGCAACACAAAGCTATCAAGCTGAGTTTTCAACGCCTGACTATAGATGGAGGGACTTTCACAATAACCTTGGGGAGCTCTCTTAAACCGGAAGCTTCGTCCTCCTAAAGAGAAGCCAAAAATATCCCTACTCCCCTCAGCAATCTGAATGCTAAAGAAAGCATTCTTCAAGTCAATAACAGAAAACCAGGCTGCCGAAGCAGGAATCGGAGTCAACAAAGCAGTGATATCAGGGACAACAGGAAACTGTGGCACCACAATCTTGTTTACCTCTCGAAGGTCAATCACAAACCGGTACACAGGTGGCTGAGAAGCATCAGTACGCTTAAGGACAGGCAAAACCGGACTGTTACACACATTACCTCTCGTTTCCTCAACTACACCCTTCTCAACCAGGTCATAGACAATCGCTAATAGAGCTCTCTCGCCATCACTAGATATTTTATACTGTGGGATACGAGGTAGCCTAGCATTCGACTTAAGGGTAACAACATAGGGGGGAATCTGCAAAAGAACAACATCATTGGGACCTGTAGCCCAAAGTGTATCAGGAAGAGAACGCAATTCCAGTGGAAGACAATCTTTAGACAAATACATCAGAGAAATCACTTTCTTACCTAGGAGTAAGATGTACTCCCGAAGGAGAACAATGTAATGTCGCATACAGTCTTTTCAGCAAGTCCAAACCCAACAGATTCTCATTACAACCAGTCGTCAAAATAAGAGGAGCTTCCAATTCACAAGGGCCAATAAAAAGGGGCAAAGGATTAGAAATCGGGTTACAAACTGAGGCGCATGAAAATCCTACGGAAACATTGGTCAAGCCAGACAAAGGTGCGCCAGGAAGTTTAGAGTGCATAATAGAACTCTTTGTCGCACCAGTATCCAAAAGAAAAGGTTCTACCACACCTGATGTAATCACTTCAACATAAGGTCCTCTTTGATCTACTGGAACTGACACTACTCCCTCTCTTTGCCCATGGCTGTCCTAACTATCATTATAACCAGCACTCTCACCCTCGACATAATAATCATCAACGTAGTACTGTGCAGACTGACCACTCGGAACATTCTGTCTGTCAAAATAATTCGCAGAATTCTGAAGGGAAGAGGAACGCTCATTCTGGGGTAATACACCACATCCCCTACCCCTAGGAGCTTGCTGGAAACCACCATGACCTCTCTGACCAGATACGCCATTCGCACGCTGTAACAAAGCCGGGCAACTATTCTTGAAATGACCTTCCTCTCTGCAATAAGCACACTGATTAGGACCAGGAAAGAATCGCGGAGCATAAGGCTCAAGTTTCTGTAACAATCTCTGAAACTGTGGAGGTTGCTGAAACTGAGGCTGATTCTGACAAGGCGGATAAGCTTGCTGCAAAAGAACCTTCGTCTTTAGATCTTTAGTCTTCTTCTCTGCTTTATCCTTCTCATCTTTATCCCTATTCTCATAATATTGTGCAGTAGCCAATATCTGGGCCGATGAAGAAACAGCCCATGAACTCTGAGTCCTTTAACTTATTAGAACGTTTGGGAAGCAAATTAAAGACAAATTTGTCCACAAACAACCTTTGACCACCTTCCGTACTCATGTCCTGACCACTATGATCGATAAACGTTTCTTCAAACCTCGTGAAGAAATCAGACACACTCTCGTCTTTCTTTTGTTTGCATGCTGCTAACTTGTCCCAATTCACTCGTAAAGCAGGCATCATAGTTTTCATTAGATTAATAATCCTACCAGGTAATTCTGCAACTAAAGGCTCAGGTTTGGCACCTCCAACCTGTAGACCATCTGCAGCAACAATATTAACCCACGTATCTCCTAATTCTTGCGCATGATTCTCATGACGAATCTTCGCCCACAAAGGTTGAGGAACTACATTACCCATTAACATATCTATGTCAGCTAAATTCATAATACAATCTTCAACTGTCTGAGACACCGAAGTACTGGGTTTTTTAGAACCCAGCGGTGCCAAGGAACACACCCTAAGACTTCGAGTCCTTCCTGTCCCAGACTACAGAAACACAGAGTCTTCTTGGTGAAGTCAAAGATCGAATTTATTGGCTGCAGCCAGTAACAGGTATCCTAGAAGTACAACACGGTGTATATTCTCAGGAGACTGCTCAACTTACAAAGCCAGCCATCCCTTTTTATACAAAATGTTATGCTTTAGACAAACATTCCTTATTTTACAGTTGACCATCCACATATTTCAATAACAAAGAAAAAGCAGAATCATGATGACAAGCCCATTTTTTCAGTTTGCCCAGCCCACAATCAATTTCCCGGCAAGGCCCAACACTTTCCATCAGATATCGGACGGACCCCTAATAAAATCGGGCACCTCCTCATCGTAAAGTAGGTCATAAAGCAAGAAACAGAGACAGGTGTGTGTAAGATTAGGCATAGTTGTGTGTGATGAAGGGTTTATGGTATGCTGTGCCTTGATCCTAATCTTGATCGGCCACTGGGAAAGGAACTGGCCAAACAGGTTTGGCTTCGGGCAGTGGAGTCAGCTTGCCCAGGTCACACAAGAGTCAGCTAAAGGTGTACGTGTCCCAAAAGACTTATTTCGGCCTTAGTCATCGGCCTATGTGAGGGCAACCACGAAATGGCTGCCATGTACAAAATGGAACCCGAGGGTTCAGGACGGAATCCCTGATTTCAGGGTGATCTCGCCACTCGAATACGCCGAAATTGCTTGTATGTAGTGTACTCGTCATTCTCGGTCTGCTGATATCAAAATCGTCATGATACGACGATGTTTATGACACGGGTCCAGAATTTTCAGTACCACAGACCCTCCTTTTGCCCTTACATAGGCAATCAACCTACACTCACGCTAATCTGAGTCCAGGTCTATATTCATAAAATCATTGAGATGTTGCTGTAGCATCATCCTATTACTTAGTTTGTCCCTCGATACAGGTTTCCTTATACATGATGTAGCACAGAGGCCACATATTGCAGGAGCACACTGTACGCACAGACAGAACAGGAAAAGGATGGCTAAGGTCATCCCAATGACCATCAGAATCTTCCATCCCCACGTGGATAACAGTTCCCAGAACCATCCCATCAATGACCAATCTCCGTTATCCACATGAATAGATTCAGAGATCTTATGTAGTCTGGAAATGGCCTGGTACACTGTTGGGGCATTATCTGGAATGAAAACACAGCAACTTGATTGGATCACCTTACATACCCCACCTCGGTCTGCAAGTATGACATCTAACGCAACTCTGTTCTGAAGAGTCATAAGGCGATCCGATTGGAGCTCAGCAGTCAAGTTACTAAGGGCACCGGCAGTTTCAACTACGGTGGATTCAACCGCCCTCGTTAATTGCCTTATGTTCCTGCTGTTAACTATGGGTCCCCAAAACGGCAGAAAACCCTTCAAGGAGTCTCCCAATTCTTGTCCTGCAGTGTCTTCTTTACTGAAGACACCTCTAACTATCCTTGTCTTGTGGTAATCTGCCGCAGCTGTGTAGATGGGTGGCAACAGGAACGAAACAAAACATGTGCCTGAGAAGTCAGGGGGTAACCATGTGTAGGCTCTATCATGACAGATGAAATAGGTACCCTTAGCTGCTAGGAACGAAGGGGAAGTCTGAGACGCAAAGACATATGTCTCCGTGCAGATACTTTTTCCTAACTGAGCTCTGGGATTCTTGCCATTACCTTGCAGACATAGGTGACCCTGATGGGGTACAATCCAAATCGGGGAGGATCTCTTTGCTCGCTGGTTCTCACTCAGAGTAACTCCATATCCGGTCACGTTCCATCCAATATATGCTAGTGTCTCATCTCTCGGGATAGTCTCATAGGAAGTAGCTTCTCTAATCATATCTACTATACCCTTAACTAGAGCACTATTCTTTGGATTATCTTTTACAGAACGTAGGGGGTGGACTTCATGAGCATAGATGAACATCGTTCTGTATGCCCACACAGAACCATTATGGCTAAAAGGCAGGACCAAATAAGGGATACCTTTATCAGTAGTATGAGGCATAAGACCACACACCCAACAGTTAGTCGTGTTCACTACTAATTGGTGTTGGTGCAAAAGCTGAACGAAGGAGTTATTGATAAACTCTAATCTCCTAACGGACTCATGTTCAGGTAGAGGGTGAAAAGAATGTGAGGAAACAGTAGAAAGAGGCATGGGCTGTATAGTGGGTGCAAATGTCACTCGAAAATAAAATAAAACATATCCTATTAAAAACATCATTACACTAAGCAACATAAAAATGCATAACATCAAAAAACGTTTCTTGGTCATCATTATACACATTTTGGCTTTAAAGTTCATCTCTTTGGCAGATCTCTCCATCTCGAAAAACTCCATCCTCTAACCTTGCTGCTCGCGGAGGTAGGGTGTTCCGTGCTAAGGAATGCGCCTGTCAGTCCAGGGAACTCCCAAGGACCAACCAGAACTGTCGACCTTGTATCTTCGGCTTGCACTCCAAAGACTTGTCGCCCGCGACCCTACAGCTGAACCCGGATGGTGGTTCGAAAAACAAAAATAAAAAAAGTTTCTCAGATGAGAGAGCTGCACTTTCAAAAATAGCAAAGAAAAGGATTTTATTTGTCCATAGTTCTCGGCCTCAGATTATAACAGCTTTTTCCAGGTAATGTCTGGTCTTGAAACAAGAGTTCAGGCTCGGTAGTGTCCAATCGAATTGACGGTGGCACAGCTTTCTGCAGAAGATTGTCACTTTCACGTTCAGAATTTGTTCCTTTTACACGTGCATCGCTGAAAGGCAGAAAACGAGGCACAGTCTCAGTCTCAGAGTCAGCAATACCCTCCTGGACCCACCGGTCGTACGGCAGAGGCAAAGGGACCCTCTTACAATGTACGCCGTGGATCCAGTTCTTCTTCCCTTCCACTCGCACGGCTGATCTCGTTGACAAAAGGACTAGGTGGGGCCGGTCCAACGGGGCTGATCATTCTTTGTCCGCTGGAAGTTTTTAACCAAGACCCACGAACCAGGATCGATAGTGTGTCCTGGAGCTTCAGAGACCTGAGGCAGAGTATCGTGAACCTGTTGGTGTAAAACACGCAATTTAGCCGTCAAATCATACAAATAATCAAGCAATACAGGGTGTTCAATCTCACTGAATTTTGTCGGCCTAGGCACTCCCCATATGTTGGCCGGGCAGCCGAACACGATTTCGTAAGGACTAAGTCCCACTCGTGAATGCACAGTCATTCTTATCGATAGAAGTGCTAATGGCAAGGCATCGGGCCATTTCAGGCCAGAGCTTGCTTGTATCTTGGCCAGTTTAAGTTTTAGAGTGCCATTGTAGCACTCTACTAGTCCATCTGATTGGGGGTGATTTGCAGCGTGACATTTTTGCTGGATTCCTAGCCCTTCACATACTTTCTTCATCACTCGACCCACAAATTCACTCCCATTATCACTCCAGACCATTCTCGGCAAGCCGAATCTAGGGAAAAACTCTTTAACAAGGGCTTTAGCTGTGGATAAGGCAGTGTTGTCTTTCGGGGGATATGCTTCTACCCATCTCGAAAAGGCACAAACAACAACGAGTACGTATTTCAGATTGTTGCACCTTTCCATGTGGATGAAATCTAGCTGCAAAGCCTCGAACGGGTACGTTGGAAGCGCAAAATGACCAGCTGGAGTTGGGGTTCCCCTACCAGGATTGTATTTCAAACACACCATGCAATTCTTGACCACATTCTCTGCACACTTAGGAATTCTAGCATTTTGCCATACTGGAGCCAACAACTTACAAATCCCTTTCACACTGATGTGAGCCATTCCATGGGCCATTGTAACCACTGCAAGCACATATGCATCGGGTAACAACCATCGCTGATGTTCTGACAATTCAACCCAACAACCATTTGCATCCAATTTACCCTTGCTCTCTCTCCACACACTCAACTCTTTCTCTGTAGCTTCAGCTTGAATAGACTTCACACTCTCTATCGTATCTTCACACATTCCAATGTCACCAACCCATCTCGCAGGGCCTGCAACATACTTTCGACTCATCACATCCCTCGCTGTTTCTTTTGTGATTTCACCAGCAAATGCATTACCACGACCAACATCATCAGTAACCTTCTTATGTGCACTGCATTTCACAATCGCGACTTGCAACGGCAAGGTAAGTGACTCAAGAAGCTCATTCACCAACTGACCATGCTGTATCTTGGCTCCATGCGAAGTCAAAAACCCACGTTCTTTCCACAATCGTCCAAAACTATGGGCCACACCAAACGCATACTGGCTGTCAGTATATATGGTCACTTTCATTCCTTTTGATAACGCACACGCTCTTGTAAGTGCAATCAACTCTGCTGCTTGAGCTGAATTATGTGGCATACGTGCAGCTTCAACAATCGTATGCAAAGTCGTAACAGCATATGCCGCAGTCGTATCACCATTCGGAAGCTTAAAGCATGAACCATCCACCCATAAGGTACCATCACACTTCGCAAGATAAGTGTCCCTAAGATCTACTCTCCCTTTCGTTTCCGCTTCTGTCCTAAGAAAGCAATCATGCTGTTCCGAAACATCTGTCTCTGCTACAATTGGCAACAACGTAGCTGGATTCAACGTATTGCATCTTTTTATGTGCACATGACTCGCTAAAAGTGTCAACTCGTAACCTGACAATCGAGCACTAGTTAAGTGCTGTGTCTTGGTCCTGTTTAACAAAGTGTCCACTGCATGTGGAACCATTACAATCAACATATTATTCATCACTAAACCAGCAGACTGCCGAATAGAGACTGCTGCTGCCTCTGTGGCTCTCAAGCAACTCTGCAACGCTCTAGCTACCGGATCCAAAGTCGACGAAAAATACGCACATGGACGTTGCTGTCCCCAAAAGACTGTGTCAACACTGACAATGCACAACCTTCTTTCTCATGGACATACAGTGTAAAAGGCTTACTGTAGTCGGGGGGTACCCAACACAGGAGCCCAACACAAGGGCGTTTGAACCGGAAGCTTCGGCCTCCTAAACTGAAGCCGAAAATATCCCTACTCTCCTCGGCAATCGGGATGCTGAAGAAAGCATTCTTCAATTCGATCACCGAGAACCAAGTCGCGGAAGCTGGAATCATAGTCAATAGGGCAGTGATGTCAGGAACAACAGGAAATTGTGGCACAATGATTTTATTCACCTCTCTAAGATTGATTACAAATCTGTAGACGGGTGGCTGAGAAGGGTCAGTACGCTTCAAAACAGGCAGAACAGGACTATTGCAAATGTTGCCTCTTGTCTCTTCAATTACATCTTTTTCAATCAAATCATAAATGATCGCTGGTAACGCTTTCTCACCTTCACTAGAGATCTTGTATTGGGGAATGCGTGGCATTTTAACATTGGCTTTCAATGTCACAACATATGGCGGTATTTCCAAAAGACTCACATCATTAGGACCAGTAGCCCAAAGAATATCAGGAAGAAGCGACAATTCTGTCGGAAGTTCATCCTTCGACAAATACATTTGTGAGACCACTTTCTGACCTAGTTTAAGTTGTACTCCTGAAGGAGAACAATACAAGGTTGCTTACAATCTTTTCAACAGATCCAATCCCAACAAGTTCTCACCACAACCTGTCGTCAAAATAAGGAGTGCTTCTAATTCACAAGGTCCAACAGAAAGAGACATAGGACTAGAAATCCGGTTCCTAACCGGGGCGCCATAAAAACCTACTGAAATATTCATTTCGCCAGACAAAGGTGCGCCAGGGAGTTTAGAGTGCATAATAGAACTCTTTGTAGCACCAGTATCCAACAGAAAAGGCTCTGACTCACCTGATGTAATCACCTCAACATAAGGTCCACTCTGATCTACTGGAACTGAAACAATTCCCTCTCTTTGTCTATGGCTGTCCTAGCAATCATTACCTTCCATATTCTCATCTTCTGCATAGTAGTCATCAGCATAGTACTGAGGCGTCCTACCGGACGCGTTATTCTGCTGATCAAAACTATTCATTGAATTCTGAGGAGGAAATGGACGTGCGTTCTGGGAGAATCCTCCACGCCCTCTACCTCTAAGAGTTTGTGGAACACCTCGACCTCTTGCGCTAGAAACACCATTCATACGCTGTAACAGAGCAGGGCAGCTACTTTTAAAATAACCCTCTTCTTTGCAATATGCACACTGACTAGGGCCTACAGGAAAACGTTGTTCAGAAAACTCGAACCTCTGCGAGTTTCTCTGAAACTGCCGTGGTTGCTGATAATCACGCTGACCATTACGGGGCGGATAAGCTTGCTGTAAAAGAACCTTCGTCTTTAACTATTTAGTTTTCTTGTCTGCTCTATCCTTCTCGTCCTTGTCTCTATTTTCATAATACTGCGCAGTAGCCAAAATCTGTGCTGAAGAGGAAACGGCCCACGAACTCTCTGAATCTTTCAATTTCTTACACAACTCAGGAAGCAAATTGTGCACAAACTTGTCAATGAACAACCGTTGACCACCTTCTGTACTCATGTCTTAACCACTGTGGTCGATAAACGTCTCTTCAAACCTGGTGAAGAAATCAGACACGGTTTCCTCTTTCTTCTGCTTACATGCAGACAATTTGTCCCAATTCACTCGCATAGCAGGCATTAAAGTCTTCATGTAAGTAACGATTTTGCCAGGAAGTTCTGCAACTAAAGGCTCAGGTTTAGCACCACCAACTTGTCGGCCATCTGCAGTAGCAATATTAACCCAGGTATCATCTAACTCCTGCGCATGATCTGTATGACGAATCAATCCCCACAAAGGCTGTGGAACCACATTTCCAAACAACATGTCTGTCAGCTAAATTCATAATACATGAGTCTGCGGTCTGTGATAGTTCCTTATAATACCCTGCAGGATTTTTACGGGGGTCAGGCAAGGTCTGCTTAAGGGCCAAAACTTCAGCTCGTTTCCAAGGAACATGTACAAAAACACGCTGAAAATGTGCTGGCACAGCATCGACGTTATTAGCGACATCAGCTGAAACGGCATCCTTCCATACCGGAGGAACCTCTCTCATTGGGTATTGTCGCGCTTTCCTCCTAACAGAGGGATCAGGCTCAAACAACGACCGAGAGATAGCCTCCCTCCTAAATGACAACAATGTCGCAACTGCTCTTTCAACATCGGAACCCACAATCGTTCCTTTTGCAAACTCGAACCGTACACGGCACAACTCAGGTGGATTGGGCTCCAAATCATTATCCTCCAAATCCTCACAAAGAAAAGCACACATTTTATCAAAAACATATCTTTGATTCGGTGCTTCCCACTGATGAAAGACATCCATAACAGACTCTAGCTCATATCTTGTGGGGTCTGTAACACATTTATGTGCCAAATAATCCAATGTTTCCCGCTCTCTAGAGTCGGGCAGTTGACTACGCAGCTGTTTGTGCGTTGAAACAGGGGTATACTTGCTGCCCCAAAAAGAGGAGATAGGAGACTAGCAACAGTGTCAGTCATTCTCTGTCGAACAGAAGGAGAAGTCGACGAAAGAACAGGAGGAAAAGCAGAGTGAGGCAAGGCAGATGCAGATGCAGACGCAGAGGCAGTAACAGTAGGAACATCAGAAGAGGTGGTCGATGCAGTAGGCAAAGTTGTAGGAAGTACAGAGGGAGCAGGTAGCAAAATCGGTGGCCCTTGAGGAGGCTGCGCCGCAGCAGTCGGAGCCAACTGAAGAGGAGCTGGCGGCTGTGGAAGAACCTGAGGCACAACAATCGGAGGTTGCACAACTAAAGGTTGCGGAGGTGCAGTAGCACTCTGCGCATAGGGGGGTGGCGAATTCAATAAATGTGACATTAGAGGGTCTTTCTCAAGTTCCTTTGCTGCATCCTGCTGGAGAGGTGACAAAACTGGGTAACATTTATCAATCACCATTTTACGTTGCCTGTGCAACTGCTCACTTGCTTGTTCCTCTTCGTTATCTTTATACTGCATAGCAGCTTGCATTATCGAGATACCCTTTTCTCTTTTATTCCTTTTAGCTAATTTAATTTCTTTCTGTTTGACTTCCTTTCGCCATAGGCGGGAAGAGTCAAACATCGCCGGCCGGGCTTTCTTCTTAAAAAGTCTAACCTCTAGATTATCTAATATCTCTGTGTCAAAACTACCATATTGAGGCCACTTTAGAACACCATCTTTCCTGGTGTATCAGATCCATACTTCATTATATGTGATGGGGCCCACGCCATGCTTCACATAGAGCTCATAGGTTGGAGTTCCAATCGGAGGAACCGGACACGAGTCCTCCAATCGGGAATCCCTATTACAACCAGGACAAAACAAATTTCCAAGTCTGCTAAGACCAGGCATCTTCGCTCTCTAGCCTAGCTTCAAACTTCAAAGGATTATCGAAATACGATAGTCTCGTGAATACACGAGTCCCTCGGCTTTGGTACTTGCAAGTTCCAAATCAAAGATCCCAAAGGGATACCCAAACTAAGAACCAAACTAAGGACTGGGAGACGCTCCACTTATACTTAACTGAGGTATCGATGACGTCACCAGAAGACTCGTCTATCGTTTCGCTTTACAAATCATCAAAGGGTCCAAGACAGGGCGATAGTCAGGGCAGCAGTCCTTCGTAGCCGTCGGGAAGCGAGGAACCTCGCAGCAAAGACTTTCGGACCACGAACGACATACAGGGGTCGATGAAGTGGTTGGCCTTCCTCCAGAATTTTCACACGAAGCTCCTCACGAACCTCTGGCTTGGACTGGTACCGCTGAAATCGCCCCAAGTTGGGCGCCAACTGAAGTACTGGGTTTTTAAGAACCCAGCGGTGCCAAGGAACACACCCTAAGAGGTTGAGGAACTACATTACCCATTAACATATCTATGTCAGCTAAATTCATAATACAATCTTCAACTGTCTGAGACACCGAAGTACTGGGTTTTTTAGAACCCAGCGGTGCCAAGGAACACACCCTAAGACTTCGAGTCCTTCCTGTCCCAGACTACAGAAACACAGAGTCTTCTTGGTGAAGTCAAAGATCGAATTTATTGGCTGCAGCCAGTAACAGGTATCCTAGAAGTACAACACAGTGTATATTCTCAGGAGACTGCTCAACTTACAAAGCCAGCCATCCCTTTTTATACAAAATGTTATGCTTTAGGCAAACATTCCTTATTTTACAGTTGACCATTCACATATTTTCATAACAAAGAAAAAGCAGAATCATGATGACAAGCCCATTTTTTCAGTTTGCCCAGCCCACAATCAATTTCCCGGCAAGGCCTAACACTTTCCATCAGATATCGGACGGACCCCTAATAAAATCGGGCACCTCCTCATCGTAAAGTAGGTCATAAAGCAAGAAACAGAGACAGGTGTGTGTAAAATTAGGCATAGTTGTGTGTGATGAAGGGTTTATGGTATGCTGTGCCTTGATCCTAATCTTGATCGGCCACTGGGAAAGGAACTGGCCAAACAGGTTTGGCTTCGGGCAGTGGAGTCAGCTTGCCCAGGTCACACAAGAGTCAGCTAAAGGTGTACGTGTCCCAAAAGACTTATTTCGGCCTTAGTCATCGGCCTATGTGAGGGCAACCACGAAATGGCTGCCATGTACAAAATGGAACCCGAGGGTTCAGGACGGAATCCCTGATTTCAGGGTGATCTCGCCACTCGAATACGCAGAAAATGCTTGTATGTAGTGTACTCGTCATTCTCGGTCTGCTGATATCAAAATCGTCATGATACGACGATGTTTATGACACGGGTCCAGAATTTTCAGTACCACAACAACTCCTTGTAATAACCGGCAGGATTCTTACGGGGGTCAGGTAAGGTCTGCTTAAGAGCCAAGACCTCTGCTCTCTTCCAAGGGACATGTACCCACACTCGCTGAAAATGGGCCTCTTCGGCCTGAATACCCTGATTAACATTAGCAGCAACTGCCTCTCTCCATACAGGGGGAACTTCTCTCATAGGATACTGCTTCCCTTTCCTCCTAACAGAAGGATCAGGTTCGTACAATGGCTGAGACGGGAGTCTAGTTCTGAAGGCAAGTATCGTCTCTACAGCATCAGTAACATCAGATTCCACTATCGTCCCTTTAGCAAACTCTGACTGAACATCAAGCACTTCCTGCGGAATCGGACCCAACTCATTATCTTCCCATTCCTGCCGCAGAAAAGCACACATTACATCAAAAACATACCTTTGCTTAGGCGGCTCCCACTGAAAGAAAACATCCATAACTGCTGGCAAATTATACCTGGAAGCATTTAAAATCCATCTACGAGCCAACAGATCCAACACTGCTCGCTCTTCGGAACTAGGAAGCTGACTACGACTCTGCTTACGTTCCGAAACAGGGGTCATACTCAGTGGCCCAAACAATGGAGACAACAGATTAACAACAGTTTCTGTCATTCGTTTTCGAGCAGAAGGAGAAGAAGTAGGCGTAAAAACAGGAAAGTTAAAATCTTGAGACAAAGTAGGAACAAGAGCAGGAGGAGTCTGAGATGCAGAAGCAGAAGGCAAAAGAGTTTGAGGCAAAGCTGGAAGCAAAGCTTGGGACCCTAGAGTGGGTTGCGCAGTAGGAGGCAAAACCATCTGTGGAGCACCGGGTGGCTGAACAACAGCAGGAGGTTGAACAACAAAGGGTAGAACAACCGGGGGTAATGGAGGCGCAGTAGCACCCTGCACATAAGGGGGTGGCAATCTCAGTAAATGAGACATCAAAGGATCTTTTTCAGGGTCTTCTGTCACTTTCGGAGGAGAAGACGGCAAGGCCGGATAGCATTTATCTATGGCCATGCAACGCTGTCTATCTAAAACTTCACACACTCGATCTTCCTCATCTGACTTAAACTGCCTAGCAGCTTGTAGTACTGACATATTCTTATCTTTCCTATCTCTCTTTGCTTGCTTAATTTCTCATTGTTTGGCTTCCTTTCGCCAAAGGCGGAAAGAGTCAAACATTGCCGGCTGGGCTTTCTTCTTAAATAGCGCAACTTCCAGATTATCTAAAACATTTAATTCGAAACTACCATGTTGGGGCCATCGCAAAACACCATCTTTCCTTGTATAGCGGACCCACACTTCATTATAAGTGATAGGACCCACTCCGTGTTTTGAATAGAGCTCATAAGTCGGAGTTCCAACCGGAGGTATCGGACACGAATCCTCCAATCAGGAATCCCTGTTGCAAAAACAACTAAACCATTTCCTAATTTTGCTAAGACCAGGCATCTTATAGCTCACTAATCTAGCTTCAAACTTCAAGGGGTTATCAACTATCGATACACTCGTAATTATACGAGTCCCTCGTCTTCGATTTTTGCAAAAATCAAATCAAAACCAAGAACCAAAACAAAGACGTGGGTGCGACCCACTTATACTTAACCAAAATATCTGTCACGCCACCAGAAGACCGTCTATCGTCTCGCTTTACAAAGGATCAATCAAGGGTCCAAGACAGGGCGACAGTCAGGGCAGCAGTCCTTCGTAGCCGTTGGAAAGCGGGAAGCCTCGCAGAAAAGACCTTCGGTCCACGTCGACATGCAGGGGTCAATGAAGTGGCGGTCTTCCTCCAGAATTTCCTCACGTGGCTCCTCACGATCCTCGGGCTTGGACCGGTACCGCTGAAGTCGCCCCACCGTTGGGCGCCAACTGAAGAACCGGGTTTTAGAACCCAGCGGCGCCAGGGACACGCCCAAAGTCTTCGGGTTCTCCTGTCTTGGCAAACAGAGACCCGGAATACTTCTAGGTGGCGTCAGAGATCAAATTTTATTAGCTGCAGCTAGTAACAGTAATCTCAGCAATACTACACGGTGTACAACTCAAGAAACTGCTCAATTTTCATAGAGCAAGACATCACCTTTTATACACAATATTCTCATTATAAATGTACACCCACTGCGCAAAATTCTGATCAATAGGACACATTTTCTAACTGAGTATCACATTAACAAAAAACCAATTTACAATAACCCAACCCAGAAGTTAATTATTAGGAATGTCCCAAATTCAATCTTTGCAAGCCGGACAAACCCATAATTGAAGCACTACCCATGTAATGAAAAGTCGTAAGAAAAGAAACAATTCAGATGCTGATTAGGATAAGATATGTGCAAGGAAACTAAAGGTTAACGAGGTCTGAACATTGATTGGCAATCTCAGACAACGATCAGCCAGAGAAATTGGCTTCGTGAAGGGTCAGTTTCAGGTGAAGAGGTCAGCGTCCTGCAGTTCACTCACAAGTCAAAAAAGGGCCTGTTTAATGCATACATGAACAATGAGGCCCATGCAACTTTGTTCGTTCAGTTACCTCCACGGCCTACATGAGGGCAACACAAAATGGCAAACAAAATGGAGTCCGGTCCCGAAAACCACGGAACCTCAATGGCGGGATAGTCTATGCCCGGTAGGGGTTCCCTCCAGTTGTTTTGATATTGTTCACCTTGGCCTTTCTCCCAGACTTGAGCTTTTGACTGTCCTAGCGTAATTTGCCAGGTGATATAATTTGGAAATTCATCCTTTGCTATTTTCTACATGGGAGGTTTTGGTTAGTGTGGGGCAGTTCTTGTGGTTCATTTGCAAAGTTAATATAGTATATTATGACCGTTTTTCTCCTCATAAAATACACAAATGTGTGTAACAGATTGGTGTCCCTCATATCTTTAATTTATCTAGGGTAATAAATGTCCTGTCTTGATTGATACATGTGTCCCAGTCACGTCATATTGTTCCTCCTCTATTTATCACTTACTAGCTTTTCTGCTAATAAAGGCAAGACTGGATGTGATGTTGGGAGGGGGTCAAGAAGTATTTCAGTGTGGCCAAAAAGGTTTGCAATAGTGGTGTTCATACTTTATCAAATAGATGTAATAGCTTGGTAAAATAATCACTTTATGTAACGCAGTTCTGCCTTCCAGGGATGGGAGTAATTTTATTCAATGAGGAGTTTGTGTGAATTTTCTTCATTAATGGTACATAATTATCTCTTATCGCTACCTTTTTGTCTCAATGTATTTTAATGCCCAAATATCCAACTGATTTCTCTTTCCAGCGCTGTGAGTATTCCTGCTCCATGGGGTTTGTGGCCCTGGTCAGTGAAAGTTTGTCCGATTTATTCTGATTTATTTTAATACTACTGTATATAAATGTAATAATATCTCTTATTATTGGTGGTAAATTGGTTTCTGGGTGTTTTAAAAAGAGCAGCATATTGTCTGCATACATAGATTGTCAGCCTTCTGTTGTTAGAGTATAGCCATCTATCTGAATGATATTCCCAGAGACCACATGCCTGTGGCTCCATATATATTGCAAATAGTGCAGTAACTGCAGACATCCCTGTCTTGCGCCACAGCTGAGAGTAAACTTTTGTGAAAGGTGGATATTTATTTTTATCCGAGCCTTGGTCTTTAAGGACAGAAGTCTAATTAGGATTGTTTGGTATTTGTCGAGCCTTAGTCAATACAGTACATATCTAGAACGATAGATACTGCACAGACCAAATTACAACACTGCGCATCATCATTGAGCAGTCGATGGAAAGGAACCCCCCCTCTCGATGTCAACTTCGAGTATGAGAAGGCATTCAACAGCGTGGACAGGGTAGACCCTTTGGACACTCCTCCACCACTACGGTGTGCCTGATAAACTTGAAAGAATGATCAGAAACTCCTACGCGGGAATGACCAGCAAGATAGTCCATGGAGGGCAATTTACGGTAGCCTTGGAAGTGAGGACCGCAGTCTGCCAGGGTTGTTTGCTCTTGCATTTTCTCATTCTGCTGATTACAATTTGGATCATGAAGATATCCACAGCAAGGAAAAGAAACAGGATCCAGTGGACACCTTATACTCAGCTTGACGACCTGGATTTTGCAGACCACCTGCCCTATTCTCCCATATCCATCTGCAGATGCAAGAGAAGAATGACTAAGTGGCAGCCACATATGATAACTAATGAATCTTTGAGGGATGCCTTCTCTATTCAAGATCATGTCACAACTAGCGATATTGATGTGGCGCTAGGAAAATATGAAAAGGCAGTAACCATTGCCATTGAGCATATAGCTCCAATGAAGACCTTTAAGACCCGCCCGACGAAAAATCAGGAGGTGTGGTTCTCTGAGGACTTGAGGTCCATGAAACGGAGAACTAGAAAGTTAGAGAAAACCTGGCGTATATCCCATTCGGAGTCAGATAAAGTGGAGTATCAGAGGGCGCTAAAATTATATCATAAAGCTATTCGAACAGCCCGTAAACAACATATCACCTCACAACTAGAGGCGGTAGGAAATGCGCCGAGGATGCTGTACCAAATACTGAACTCCTTCCTGAAGCCGGCAGCATGTGAGAGTGTTGACACTTCATCTCAACAACTTTGTAATGATATTTCTTGCTTCTTCACGAACAAGATCGAAACCATCTATGAAAAGATTCATGCCTCCATAGCTTCCATTGGACATGTTATCTTTCCCACTGTGGTCCCAGCGAGTAAAAAGGTCCTCGCCTCCACTTTGACAAATTTTCCTAACATCACTCTGGCTGAAGTGGAGGGACTCATTACAACTATAAAAAGTGGGAGTCCTATGGATCAGCTTCCATCGAGAGTGATGATTTCAGTGAGGAGCATATTAGCACCAGAAATCCAAAGTTTGGTCAACCTCTCTTTGGACACAGGCTGTGTCCCATTAGAGTGGAAGAGAGCCCAAGTGCGACCCATCCGCAAGAACACCGCCACTGCGTGGGCTGACATGACCAATTTGAGACCCATTTCCCTTTTACCATTCATGGGAAAGCTCATAGAAAAGCACGTCAACAAGCACTTGTCTAATCACCTGGAACACACTGGTGCACTAGATCCATCTCAGTCGGGCTTTAGACCAAAATACAGCACGGAAACAGCATTGCTGTCGATTACCGATGATCTACGCATGCTCCAGGACAAGGGAACATCGGCTGTCCTGGTGCTGCTAGATTTATCGGCAGCTTTTGATACCATCTCACATGAAATTTTGGTCGAGCGTCTGACTGAGAGTGGACTAGGGGGCATGGCACTGGCTTGGCTAAAGAGCTTTCTTTTGGATCGAACCCAATGTGTCACCATGGGAGATTTTCGATCCGAGGAGACCAGGATTACTAAGGGGGTGCCACAGGGCTCTTGTTTGAGCCCTACATTATTCAACATCTATGTGGCCCCCCTGGCGAATATCCTGAGAGCCTTTGGTTTTTGTCCAGTGTCATATGCTGACGATACCCAGCTGCTCTTTCCCTTTGACCACCTAACTCCAGAGGTATTACATTCTTTCTCTGAGGGGATGAGAGCAGTTTCCCAATGGATGTCTTTGAACATGTTGCTGTGCAATGTTTCAAAGACAGAGGTTATGCTCTTCGGTGAGGCTAAGATCTGCTGGGCTCCTGACTGGTGGCCTTTAGATCTAGGCCCAGTCCCTGAGCCTAAGCAGATAGTCAAGAACCTAGGGGTCCGTCTGGAACAAGAACTCAGCCTGAAGCAGCATGTTACCAACCTTGTTGGGTCTTGTTTTCGGACCATAGGATTGCTGCGCAGAGTTTTTCCACTGCTTCCAGACACCATTAGAAAGACCCTGGTCCAGGCGCTGGTTATCAGTCGTCTCGACTACTGTAATGGCCTCTTGTTGTCAGCTAATGAGGAGGATCTGGACAGGTTACAGGTCGTGCAGAACACTGCTGCTAGGCTGGTTGTAAATGCCCCTCCCAGAACACCATCAAAACCACTTCTTGCCAGGCTTCATTGGCTTTCCATCCGTCAGAGAGTCATCTTTAAGATCTGTTGTACGGTACACAAAGGACTTCATGGTTTGGGTCCCTCTTATCTGGCAGACAAGTTTGTGCCGTATGTCCCTTCCCGTGCTCTACGATCCAGTGATCAATTGCTTCTTACGATTCCTAGGATCAAGCGGGCAAGGCAAGGGGGTAAGGCTCTGTCGGTAAGGGGACCGAAGATATGGAATGGCCTCCCTCTCCAGCTTAGGCAGCTTGAAAATCATCTGGCCTTCAGGAAAAAGCTGAAGACGTTCTTGTTCCAGGCCTAACCATACAGTTTTAGAACTAGATTGCAGTCATGTAACTCGATCTCCTGCAGGTTCGGCAGTCATATAGCGCGGAGATACTCCCCTGGGAGTTTATTCTAGCACTCTACAAACACGCAAAATAAAAATAAATAAAAAAAACATCAGCACAACTTGGCCTTAACAACCACAGGGAAAAACCAAGATCCTGAAGGCTAACATGGCCAGCACAACTGCAGTCACTCTTGCTGTAGATGCACTGGAAGATATTGAGGCCTTCACCTACCTGTGCAGTGTCATAGACAAGCAGGGCAGCACAGACGTCCAGGCAAGATTAGACTAAGCAAGAGCTGCATTCATTCAGCTAAAGAAGATCTGGAGCTCCAAGGACCTAACGCTTCAAACCAAGATAAGGCTTTTTTACACCAACGTAAAATCCGTCCTAATGTTTGGAGCGGAAATTTGGAGAGTCCAAACCTTCATCAACACCTGTCTGAGGAAAATACTCCAAATTCGCTAGCCAAACACGATCAGCAACAATGACCTATGACCGCAGTTTTTCCAATTCCCGGCTCATGAAGAAATTATGAAAAGCGCTGGGGCTGGACAGGTCACACCCGCCGCGAGCCTTCATCAAACACCACCAGGCAGGCCCTCATCTGGAACCCTCTGGGGAAAAGGAAAAGAGGAAGGCCAAGGAACAACTGTCGCCGAAGCCTAGAGGCTACCTGCAAGGAAATGGATTACACCTTGAGTCAGATTGAAAGAAGCCCAGGACAGAGATGGCTGAAGAGTCCTGGTTGCTGGCCTATATCCCATAAGTAGTGGTTGGCATAAGTAAGTAAGTCTATACAGTATTTGTTCTTAGTAGGCCATTTGATTGAATCAGAAGCTTTTTTGGCATCGAAAACCAACTGCCATTACCAGGAAGCCAGGATTAATTTGGTGCAGTACTTCAAACCGGTGCTTAATTTGCGCCGGTGGCAAAACTGAAAGGCATAGGTGCATGAGCATGTGATTAGGTGTCAATACCGGCATGCATATGATTATTGTATACGTGGGCAGGCATGTCGGATGGATTGTGAAACAGTACTCTTCCCAAAATAAACTTTATAATGTGAAAAGATAAACAGTGGTGCGGGTAAACAGTATATAAAATCATATAGTGCCAGTGTAACTGCCTCGGTAGATGATGGGTGGTTTATGTTTTGTTTGCTTTCATCATCCGTTCTTGCGTTGTTTGTAGAGTCCTTCCAGCTGCTGCATAGAACTTCCCAGTTTGTGAGAGGTCCATCGACACTGTGGTGGTGTAGATGAACTTTAGAGCCTCCTTGCATGATCTTACACCGTTTTGAAGGAACATAGTTCTGAGATGTAGTCGCCTCGGACCCAGCAAAGCTGGGCGACAACAAATGATATGCTCTGCTGATTCTATATGATATTGGCACAAGCAACATCCACTGCTTCTTGACAGTGTGTTTTTCCAGTGGGTCCTGTATTGGTAATGTTAGGAGCCATGTTCTCAAAACATTCTGGAGGGCTTGCCTACCCAATCCTGCCTTCAGATATGGTTGACATGCAGTAGCTTTGTGTGAGTAGACAAGACCCTCTGCGCCAGGGATATGTCTAATCCGTTCAAGATCCTGTTGCCTTGACGTTTTCTTGGAGGGACTGAGCTTTGGCCGAACACCCGCGTCTAGTCAATTTGACTTATTGCAGCGACTAAGACGGGACCTGTAAATAATTTACAGGGTGCAAAATAATTTCTCCTACGGGGTTGCAGGTATGCCGATGAGGGGCAACTACCCAGTACAATAAACGGAGAAAAGAGGTGCAGTGAGGACGCTGACCCTAACCTTGATGAAATTGCCGCCAAATTTTGTGAGGCAATGAAACATGTTGGTTTTAATTGAGCAGACACAAAGCAATGAATAAAGTAGTATAGCCAGTGTGACTAGCTCGTTTTTAGTTCGAGCTGGTGTAAGCAGCGCGAAGCGCTGCATCCAGCGAAGCATATTTTGTTACCCACGCCCTTGCGCCCCACCCCCGTCTCCTCCCCTGCCCGGATGTGGGCACGAGCCGAAGATCCAGGAACAGCGCATGCGTGAGCAGCCCTCGCGCCCCCACCCCTGTCTCCTCCCTGGCCCGGATGTGGGCACGAGCTGCAGATCCAGAGACAGCGTCTATACTTGTTTTAAGAGAGTTCGTTTTCCGGCGAGTGCCCTGGCAGGCATCTTCAGAAATGGAGGGGCTACAGAATCTTTCCATCTGTCATCAAATAACTCTCCTTTACTCCGCTTGATAGATCTAATGGCCCCATCTTTCCAGGAGGGGTGATCGCTGCAAGGCAAGGTCTTGCTACATGCTTTGAATTGCAGTCTGTCTGCTCTCTACATGAACAATAGCAGCAGTGGAAATGCCTCTATCTGCCCCAGAGCTGACTGTAACGTTTGACATCAGAGTAAAGTGCACCTGGAGAGGGTTATAGGAATTCCATAGCGTGGGCATTTATTCACAAATTTCGTCTACAGTCGGCTTGTAGTGGCACTTTCTTACCTTTTTTTATGCCAATGAATATGATATCAATTGTGCTTTCTTCCGGTTGGAATGCATTATGTTTCATAACTTTGTGGCGCTGTCGTCTATAAATAAGATCCATAAAATATTTCTGTTCAGTGCTTGGTATTTCCTTTTTGTCCGTGCAACAGCCAGACACCAAGAACCAAATCGGGTGTTTTTATGCTAGAGTTGTTATTGGTGCACACGTACTGCATGGTGGCTTGTTGAACATAAACAACATGCTTTCTGACTTTGACGTGCCCCTGTTTGTTTCCCCGGGTTATTTACAGCTGATGAGGCCTATTCGTCTTGTCACAGCCCCTCTTCCCCGTGACGAATGAGTCTATTGTTGGCTATAAAAGCGCTATATTAACAAAGCATGAGGCCGTCTTCCTCGAAGCCATATAAAGCGAAAATCTTGATGTCGAGTCTTTTATCTTTAACGTGATTGGAGGTACTTTTGGCAGAGAAAGCGAAAACAGCACGTAAAAGCTCACAGCTCAAGGCTATTCTTGTACATGAACTATAAGTCAGTCAAAGTATTGCCTTGCCTGCCTCATCGTAACAGCTTTAGCCCTGATTAAGGTCTATATCTGATACACACAGTTGTTACTTTTTCATTTGAAAACTGTGATTAACTCCAAGATCTCCGACTTGTGTTCTGGATCTATTATCCAGGCTGTTGCCCCACAGCATCAATAATGGGACAATGATGAGGCAGAACAGAGCCTATTACTAATGACAGCAGTAACACACTCATGGAGTTAAAACTAACCGCTTGAAATAAATATCAAATATATTCAGCAATTAGTCTCTTTGTGCATAAGCATCGAGGAAGCCGTTGGTACTCGTTTCTTGACCTGGGGAGGATGAAGATGTAGGTTGGTCTTGTTCAAGGATAGATCGACCTCTGGCATGTGATGTCAGCCCTCGTCATCGGACAATGGTGATCCCTTTCTCCTCCAGCAACTCGTTACTGCTTTTTACACTCTCATAAGCTCCTTTTCCGTTGTGTTCCCTTCTCTCTTCTATTATTCCTGTGCCCTCTCACACATGCAGGCTATGTGTCCCCGTCCTGTCACTGTCTCTTCCCTTACTCTCTTCTTACGACCCTCTCTTCATTCGCTCCCCATATCAGACTGCTCTCATTATCCCATTATAACGGTTTCTTCCATATTCTTCATCTCCCACTCCCTTCCCCACTGTCTTCCCCTTCCTTCATTGCTGTTGTCCCCTCTCCTTGTCTCTCTTTCCCTATTACCTTCCCACTTATCGTTTCTCTGCCTGCCGTCTCCCCGCCCCGACTTTCCAATTCTCTCATTTCCCTCTCTTTCTCTCTCTATCCTATTCTCCACACCATGTCGTCTGTGACTCTCTTACCGCCTCTTCTCGTTTCTTTTCCATCCTCTGGTTTCACTTCTCTCTCTTGCTCCGTTTATTTTCTTCTCACTATCTCTTCTCTCCTTTCTGCTCTCACTATCTCTTCTCTCCTTTCTACTCTCACCCTCCTTTTCCACCTCTCTTTCGTACTTGTTGTTTGTCTCACACATTCTCCTCTTCCCCCTCCCACGGCGCGCTCTTAGTTCCACTTCTCTTTCCTTTCTTGCATTTCTCGTTCTCTCACTTCTTTCTCAGTAGTTACCCTTCTTTTGTGCCTTATCTCTCTCACAGTCATCTCTCTTGTCTCTGTTAATCCCTCGCTCTCACTCCCCCTCACCCTCACACCCCCTCACCCCCTCACTCACCCTCACACAGCCTCATACCCCCTCACCCCCCTCACCCTCACACACCCTCACCCTCACACCCTCACTCACCCTCACACAGCCTCACACACCCTCACCCTCACACCCCCTCACCCTCACACCCCCTCACCCTCACACCCCCTCACCCTCACACCCCCTCACTCTCACACCCCCACTCTCACACACCCTCAACCTCACACCCCCACACATCCTCACCCTCACACACCCTCACACCCTCACTCACCCTCACACAGCCTCACACCCCCTCACCCTCACACCCCCTCACAACCCTCACCCTCACACCCCCTCACAACCCTCACCCTCACACCCCTCACACCCCCTCACCCTCACAACCCCTCACCCCCCACCCTCACACGCCCTCACCCACCTTCACTCACCCTCACATACCCTCACTCACCCTCACTCACCCTCACTCACCCTCACTCACCCTCACACCCCCTCACCCTCACACTCTCTCACCCTCACACACCCTCACTCATCCTCACACACCCTCACTCACCCTCACAGACCCTCACTCACCCTCACACCCCCTCACACCCCCTCATCCTCTCACCCTCACACAACCTCACCCTCACACTCACACACCCTCACTCACCCTCACCCCCCTCACTCTCACTCACCCTCACACACACACATCCTCACCAGCATAGCATAACAAAACATAGCATAGCATAACAAAACAAAGCATAGGATAGGAAACATAGCATAGCAAAACACAACAAAGCATAGCATAGCGTAACAAAACACAACAAAGCATAGCATAACAAAACAAAGCATAGCATAATATAACAACGCTTAGCAAAACAAAACATAGCATAGTAGAACAAAACATAGCATAGCATAACAAAACACAACATAGCATAGCATAGCATAACAAATCATAGCATAACAAAACATAGCATAGCAAAACAAAGCATAGCATAATAAAACACTACAAAACATAGCATAACAAAACATAGCATAACAAAACGTAGCATAACAAAGCATAGCATAGCAAAACACAACAAAACGTAGCAGAACAAAACATAGCATAACATAACCTAAAACAAAGCATAGCATAACAAGAAATAGCATGACAAAACATAGCAAAACATAGCATAACAAAAACACAACAAAACATAGCATACAGAACACAACACAGTATAACAAAACATAGCAAAACACAACTAAGCATAGCATAGCATAACAAAACATAGCATAGCAAAACAAAGCATGGCATAATAAAACACAACAAAACATAGCATAGCATAACAAAACATAGCATGGCATAATAAAACACAACAAAACATAGCATAGCATAACAAAACATAGCATAGCATAACAAAACATAGCATAGCATAACAAAGCCTAGCATAGCAAAACATAGCATAGCATAACAAAGCATAGCATAACAAAAACATAGCATAGCATAACAAAACACAGCATTTTATAACATAACAAATGAAAGTATAGGATAGCAAAACATAGCATAGCAAAACAAAACATAGGATAGCAAAACAAAACATAGCATAGTATACAGCATCACTCCGCACCACCACAGCATCACTCAGGGGCACCACAACATCACTATGTGCTACCACAGTATCACTGAACGCCACAGCATCACTCGTTCGCCATCACAACATCACTCAGCGCCACCACAGCATCAATCTGTGCCACCATTCATTAACACCTGGTTCAAATATGTTCTCTCAATGTTTCAAGCTTTATTACAAATGTAACAAAAAGATGTTAATATTTCACTTCTGTTCTTGGATTTTCGTCACAATAAAATACACTGAACATAATCTTCACAAACGTTGTTCACAAAAGTCTAAGCTTTTGCCAGTATAAATTACAATAGCTTTTATTTAAGTATTAATTCTTAAAAAAAATTGAAAGCCATTATTATTTGTAATATCAATACATCTAAGTCCCGTAAATACAACACATATTGCATTACAAATACTATAGGTGTCACATTTGCAAAAGTTAAAACTATTGGCATTGTAAATGACAGAGCTATTAATTTCGCTATTTTCAAAACCAACATGTGAGAAGTTGGCCTGATGTGCAGTGTTCACTATTCTAGTGATCACTATATATCAGTCCAAACAACCCTTATTGATGATTGGTTGTAAGTCAACCTTATAGACCAGCTATCCTAGTAGCATGGATACGAGCAGTCTAAGGCTAAGACTCTAGAGGGCGTGTTAAGCCAGCTGTTTTACCATCACATTACCCCTTGAACACCCAGTGAAAGGACACCACACAAGTGTTATGAAAATAAACAGTGTATTTATTAGAATCACAACAACCCTGTACTCTTTATGAGGACAGGGTGCTAGGCACACAACAAAACTCTTACGAAAATACTTAAGTTAGCACGTTATACACAAATGCCCGAGGGGCACGAAAAACCATATACTTAAAAAGTGGAATGCGAAATTACTAGCAGGTAAGTACAGTACTAATAGGCTTTGGAATCGCTAGGACTTAACTAGGGAATCGTTAGATTACTTCTAGGAGACCTAGGGGACTCGGGTGCAGAGTGTGCACTCTCACGCGGGATGCGGGACAAAGTCTATGGAGGCTAGTAAAGGCAAAGTTAGTGTTCACGGGCGAACCCGACCTGGTAGGAAGAAAACGACAGTGGATCCTGACCCTAGGATAGTGAGGCTATGCTGGGACACCGAAGTGCCGAAGTTACCTAGCCCAGGGGCTGCAGCTGCATAGGTCTGAAAAGACGTCGGGGATCTCGTTGCCGGACCAGGAGCCTGGAAGAAGGAAGTTGCTGGCAGGCGACCAGTGAAGGAAAGTTCGTTGGATCCAAGCCTGGATCGAGGAAGAAGAAACCTGAAAGCAGAGGGGACCAAGTTCTTGAATCACTAGCCAGTGATTAAGTGGGCACCAGGATGGCACCGGGCGAAGTCACCTCGACTAGGTGAGTGGGCGACGCTGGCTCTGCAGATCTCACGGACCAGGAGGCGTTGTCGGCGACCAGGATGGAGAGGCGAGCTGTCCCACGATGGATGAAGCTGTCGGCGTCGAAGTTACCCAGGATTGGGCAACAAGCCTTGGCTAATTCAAGCCCACGCGGTGGACTCAAAATGGCGTCTTGAGTGGACCAGGAGGGTCCGGGGTGCTCCTCTTTCGGAAGGGAGCAAGGGCCAGTCTGGAGCAACCAGACCAGCAGCAGAAATGTCGTCGGGCGTCGTTCAGAAGGCCACAAGCCAGCGGGCTAGTAGCCAAACAACGCGGTGAGCAGCAAAAAGCAGAAGGGCCCCACGCAGATCGTGGAGATGCTGGGAGGCTGCACTTCGGTGCTGGAGCTGCTCAGGGTCGGGGCTTCTCGGACCCCAAAGCACTCACCAGGAAATTACTCGGCGGGCTTGCTGGAAAGAAGTCGTGCAGTCTTGAAGATGGCCGGTCCCTCGAGGTCTCGTCACACCCACGAATCTCAGCGTGACTGATGATGCAGGTAGAGGTCAGAGGTGCCAGGGAAGCCGGTTCTCGTCGAGCTGGGCAGTCTTGATCCGGAGGAGAGACTTGCAGCAGACCGCAGTGTTCTTAAGATGGTGCCTGCGGATGCAGGGTGACTACTCCTTAGTCACAAGGGAGAAATCTTAGGAAGAAGTCTTGAGTTCCTTTCGTGGAAAGTAGTTTCAGGATTCAAAGATGATCTGATTTGGAAGGGGGCCAGTTCCTACCTTTATCCTGTAAAAGGGGGCTGGCACGCGACTAAGTCCTGCCCTATGGGTGGGACTAGGAGGGGGGTGGTTACACCCACTTCCTTGGCGGGCTTTTCCCCAGCACAGGGTCTGGAGTGACCCTGGAACTGGTTCCAGCCAGCCTATGCACAGTGAGCACCGGGGTGCCACGTGCAGTCACCTTCCTCTAAAGCCCTGCCTACCTACAATACACAAAACCCTGTCTGGGACGGTGCTGGCACCGCCCCTGGCAGGAAACCCTTTGTCCTTATCTCCTGCTCTGGGAGGACTCCCAGCAGCAGGAGGGCAGACTTGTGTCTCGGTGGCAGCATCCATTTTGTGGATGCTAAGGCTCTGTCTGACTTTTAACCGGGTTATAGGTTACATGCATGTCGTGTCCCTCTAGAAGGGTGGAATGCTAACCCCGTCGCCAGAATTGGCGAGGGGTTAGTATTCCAATTCGTATGACACCTTACTCGACATGTTTTGATAAAGCGATACCAGAGTTGGCATTTAACCGCGAGGATTATAATGCACTTAAGAGTATATGGTATGCGATATCATGGAAACGGCTAAGGGATGGGTCCCGAAAGCCGCAGACAGGCTCAGCTCATGCCAGAGCACCATCTCACACGATTCCAAGCACTCTGCCTTCAGGATTGTTAAGGCCTGCCATAGGAGTGACTGATAGGAGATCTGTGTGTCCATTTTAGGGTTAGATATAGGTATACTATATCTAAAGCAAAGGGTGAGTACACCACCTTGCCCCAGCTGTCGTGCAGCCAGTTGTGTCAGTTTTAGTTAGTCAATCCAGGGGTGGCATAATACATGCTTCAGCCCCTGGGAGACTTCTGGTTGCACCTCAGCCCTGGGTACAGGGACTTGGAGAGGGCCCAGTGCCAATTCAGTACCTGAGTACAATTTGGATAGAGAGAACAGCTAGGCTGTGGGTCTGATTAGCAGGCCCACAGCCAGGGAAAGTCGTAAACCAGTGCAGCAAAAAGCAAAAATCTGGGTGATCATAGGATTGCAGACCCTACTCTCCTACACAACACAAATACAAAATGTGTCATTTACAATACCAATAGCTCAACCTTTCCTAATGCGAGACCTATTACATAGCAAATGCTTGTTAAACTAGGGGACTCCGGGTTTCCCTGCTAGATCCCGGTACTCCTTATAGGGTCACGTTTAGTACATACACCACATTTTTGGTTTTCCTTTTCTCTGCACTACCTATCTATTTTTTCAAGTTGACAGATGCTAATGATGAGAACCTGAGGACACAGGCGAGTACCAGCCTGTAACCTCCCATGATGTAACTCCTGTGAGGCTCTGACAACTTTTCCTCACCCTTTTCTCCATCTTCAGGTCCTCCGCACACTGATGGGAGGGTTAGATAAGCAGATACTGCACCACATATCACAATTCAAGTAGTGATTTAGGACACTGTGTGGCAGATGTGAGAATTAGATCCACTGCTGTGTCCTATTCAAAAATGCATGGTGAACTTTTGTCCATACATTCAGACGGAACAGGTCTTTTGTTGACGTGAAGTTGAAGTGTTCTTGCCCTGCTTTTTTAACAGGCTTTCTAGGCCGGCCATTGTTAAGGGTATGTCCGTTAAAAGGTCTGCTGGCCGGCCCAATGTCTTGTTAGCCATCAAGAGATACCTTGAACAGTGGCTAGTATCATTTAAAACTGTTTGTAATGCGTCTCTGATTGTACCAAGGCTTGCCTTGATCACGCAGTAATTTAATTTGACTATGTCTTTTTTACATTCAATGTTAATTGCTGGAATATTGAACTCCAGGCGGGTCAGTGTGCGCCTTGTTGAGTATGGAAGATTAAAAACCTTTCTAAAAGCCATGGTGTGCAGGCGCTCAAATTTGTCAGAAAGCAGGCCAGGGAAGGCGAGATGGCCATAGCTCAATGTTAGAATTACCGTTGCTTGCATTACTCGTTGGATGTCCTCTGTTGAGTTGTTTTGGAGCTTATGATTTAATTTTTATAAAACATGTGTAACTTTAGCCGCTTTAGCCTCGAGTGCTCTGGCCTGCTATGTTGGTCTACCATTGTCTGAGAATTGTACTCCAAAATAAGTGTATTTTTAGCAGTAGCAATCCTTTATGGGCCGAGAGTCCAACCCAATAATGATTTTTTGGGTTTATGGCAAAAAGCCAGCACCTTAATTTTTGTTGCGTTGGCTTGAAGTTTATTTTCCATGTAATAGAGGTGTAGTGACTCCAATGCCCAACGCCCCTTTCATGCCTATTCTAGTTTGATCCAGTAGAACGGGGTCATCTGCATACTGCATAATCGGAATTCTGAGATGGCCTAATTTGGGCAGAAAGATATTGTTTTTTAGGAGTGCCTCTCCCAGATTCGCAAAGGCGGCACTGTAGTCGACAAAACATGCATAGAGTGAAGGTGTGGTGGCCTCTGTGGCCTTGCTTGCCAGTTATGATAGCGCAATAATGTTGTCCAGTGTAGAAATCCTGTCTAATATAGCAGTATAATTAGATTTCTTGTTATCCATGCCTCTAGCTCTTTCAGGAGCACTTTTGCAAATGCCTTCCCGTCAACGTCCAACAATGCGATCAGTCTGTAGTTCTCCGGGTGGGAAGCATCCCCTTTTTAGGTCTCGGCCTGCGTAGGCTGCGCTTGCGCAGTCTCGCTGGCGAGATTTTATGTTTTCTAGAGTAGGGGCTTAAACCCACCCCTCTTCTCCATTGGCTGGCTTCCTAAACGGAGGCCAGCCATTGGAGAAGAGGGGCGTCTGTCCGTTTAAGCCCCGACTTTTTCCGATTCGGGGGCGTGTTTTTTCATGTTCTTTCTCTCCTCTTCCCATTGGCTGGAATTTTACATTCCAGCCAATGGGAAGAAGAGAGAAAGAAAAACAAGCCCCCCAGTCGGAAAATGACGGTGCCTTTCTCCGAGGCATTTCTGCATGACCTCGGAGAAAGATGGTGTTCATGGCAACAGGCTTTTTTTTTATGTATTCTTGCGGTAGTCGCTTCTATACAGTGTCACTTACCCCATGGAGGGTTTCTGAAGCACTTGTACTCGCAATCCTGAATGATCCTACAACGAATGCAGGGCTGGAAGTCTCAGAAAGGAAAGGGAAGACTGTAGGATGCATTCGCTAGGTTTGGGATCAGGGTTTCAGAGGCCTGTGTAGATATTATTTCACATCCCCCCAAAAAACACTTACTAACTACGCCAAACGGTGGCATGTCATATAAGCTGCAATCAGTCACTCCTGGGTTTTAGGTGACAGAATGTTGCATTCTGAGACTGGTCGTTTTGTTTTCAACATAATTGCGGGCTTAAATCTCAGATATCAGCGCAGTCCTCTGAAAATGAAGTTCCAGCAGTGTGTGTCAAGCATGACATACGGGTCACTCAGCAGCCACTGCAAGGGTTTCGTTTAAAATGTCATGGTCCCTCGAGAGTAAGTCAACACCTCCAGTGATCAGATTACCGCACCCTTCCAGGCTCTCTAAGGATAGTTGTACCGGGCGCCGTCCCAGGGGCGGGAAAGCAGAAAGGTGAGCCGGGCCCTCCACACATCCCTCTCGAGGCTTCAGAGGAGCGCAGGGTGTGGCGGAAAGGATCTCGTTCCTAAAGCTGGCAGCGGATCAATTACTCACGCGCAGGACGTCGAAAGAGGCTCTTTATCACCGTGCGCGAGGCCGCGTCAGATGTCATTAAAGAGCGATGCCGGAGAAGGTGCTCAGCCGGTTGGGGCACCTGCGCTCAGCGCGCCGCATTCCTGGCATGTCACTAGTTACAGTCCTGACGAGGTGACCTGGGTGTGACGAGTCGCCACGAGTCACGTGGGATACGATCACTAAATCCTGGCACGTGCACTCTGGGACAAGCAGTTTCATTTGCATTCCCCAGGATTACAAATGATGTGGGCTCAGAAACCACGCAACGGGCAACGGACCTGAGGCAAGGGCAAGGCCAAATCCGACGACCTAATCTGCCCCAAATATCCCGTTCTTTCGTCCGATAACTGTCGGAAGCTCCTGCTACACACTGGAGCCCGAAAATCGGAATGCATGTCCGATGGTAGTGGGTGAAAACCGGCTGAAAGGGGGCTGCCGGCTCTGACCGAAACTCAAGATGGCGGCTGGGGCTCCACGGCTGCGTGGCGTCCTGCGGAGGAAGTAGCCGGCGAGCCGCGCATGCAGAGGGCACCAGGCGGAGGCTGTCGAGCGCTGGAGGAGTGGGGCTGCTGCTGAGGCCCGCGCCAGAGTCAGGTCCCCGGAGGTGAGATGCTGGTCCGGGCCCCCGGCGGCCAAACCAGAGGAGACGCCGCTCCGCGGGCTGAGCGAGAAGCCGGAGCCCGGCCGGCACGGGCAAAGACGGTCTGTGGCTGCGGGGGTGAGCGGCCCTGGGAGGGCTCTGCAGCGGATGAAGACGGGGTGCAGATCTGGCATTGGCACCGGGGCATAGACCTTCCCCCCCGGGGGACTCGGCAGTGAGGGTCACTGGAGCTGGACACCGGCATGAACAGCCGACGACACCGGTGCTGGACGGTCCCCCCACGGGGTGGAGGTGAGATCGGCACTTGGGCGCGGCGGGGGGCTCTCCCCCCCCCCCCCCCCCCCGCCTGACCCGCCGGCGGGCTGGAGCAGCTGCCCGTTCAGGAGCGTAGCTGAGGCCCGCATTCATAGGGGCCCGAGTTGCTGGCCCGCAGGCCCAGTTCAGGACGCTAGGGCCAGGAGACAGTACAGACACACTGCCCTGAGGAACGTGAGTCGGTGGTACCTCTCCAGACAACGGGGACTGCCGTCTACCGAAGTGGAGAGAAGGAGATTTTTGGGGGTACCAGTCCTGCGAATCTGGACGCTAGGAACAGACTAGATGGGCAAAAGGGAGGCCACCCCCAGACCGCAGCGACAGGGGACAATGGATCGTTACGCTACGGCACAGGCTCCCGCGGAAACTATCCCCCCGGCCCCTCAGTCGGACACAGAGCGCTTGATGGGAGCAATACAAGCCTCCAGGGAGGATATACAGGAGTCACGAGCGGCCCTAGAGGTCAAGATTGGCGAGGTGGGCACGGAGGTCACATTGCTACGCCATGACTTTCGCAACCTCAAGGAGCGGGTGACCATGGCTGAGACACGACTGGGCGAGGTGGAGGACTCCATCACTACCCTTAGGAGGGATATGGCGCAGCTCCAGGCTACCCATCGACAGCTGCAATGGAAACTGGACGATGCGGAAAATAGGGCCCGCCGCAACAACCTCCGATTTGTAGGATTTAGAGAAGGAATCGAGGGGGACAACATGGCGGCGTTTCTACACTCTTGGTTAAAAAAAACCTTCCAGACGGCAAAGTTCTCAAACTGTTTCCTGATCGAGCTGGTGCACAGGGCGCTGCTGCCTAAACCACCGGATGGGGCGCGACCGCGGCCAGTCATAGCACGATTCCTGAACTTCGCGGATCGAGACACGATCCTGAGGGAAGCAAGGACACTGGGAGAGATCAGAATGGAAAATGCTCACATAATGATATTCCCTGACTACAGCCAGGAAGTGCAAAAACAGAGACGCTCTTTTGATCTAGTGAAAGCAAAACTCAGGGAATTACATATCCAATACATGTTGCTCTTCCCAGCGAAACTGAAAGTAATCTACAAAGAAAAGACAAATTTTTTCACACACCCGAATGACGCATGGCAATGGCTGGAGGAGTGCCCTCCCTTCCGGAGAGAGGCAGAAGGACGGCGAGAAGAGACACATCCGGAGCCCGGGGGGGTATTGCAGTGGGAACTGCCGAAGACACAGCGACGGAGGAGATCAAGTGGCCGCCGACGGGTCCAGACAACGGCATATCCTCCACTTAACGCGACAGGCAGGCAAAGGAGGAACTCGACCTCACCCGCTAAAGGAGGCATGGCGGGGTCCAGATTCCGATGCTTGGAGAGGACGGAACGATAAGAAGGGGAGGATGACGCAGGGGGTCATTCCTCCGCGGACGACGAGTCGGACGCCCAGTACCTACACCCACTGGTAACAGCCATCCGCGAGATGGAGCAGGACACGGCCAAGCAGACAGAGGGCTCCCAGGTTGATACGCACGACTCGCATTCCTGAACTGGGACAGATTGGGGAGCGCTATTCTCAGCTCATACCCGGTCAACGCGCAAGTTATATTCACCCCATTATTTACTGTACCTTCATATTACCAAGTAACACTTGTATGTAATATTGGTGGGGCGGTTGTTTTCTATGTTTCAGCGCTAGGTGGCTGAAGTAGTTTTTGTAGGGGGGATAGCTAGGGTGGGCGACAGACCTTCCTTCGCTAGAAAGTCCTAAAGTCGGTTTTGGTGGCTGATGGGGCCAGAAAGGGAGGGCGGTAGGGAGGGGGGGAGTTGGGGAGTTGCTTACGTTCTTGAGGGGGGGCGGGAGAGATGCGGGGAGGGGGAGGTTTGTTTTAGCATGTCATGATGAGCATACACACTCATGTCCTGATGCCCCCCAGTACAGGACGCTAGATACTGATCGGTACCATCCCACGATAGGATGACGGGTAGCCAAGAGAGGGATAGCAGGTCCCGAGGGGGTCTTAAGGTACTGACCTGGAACGTAAATGGTCTGGGCTGCAAGATAAAGCGCGGACTGGTCAGCAATTATGTGAAGAGATTGGGGGCGGATGTAATACTCCTCCAGGAAACACACCTGCAGGGTACTAAATGTGGCTTCCTCGCTAGGGGGCAATATAGAGTCCTGGCACATGCAGGGTTTTCGACAGGCTCTAGAGGGGTGGCAATCCTGATCAAAAATCATCCACCTATGAAAGTAACGCAGACATGGACGGACCCACAGGGGACATATGTGGGGGTGAGGGAACAGTGGAGACGGAAGGAGTGCACGATTGTCTCAGTTTATGCCCCACCCAAGTTACAGGCAGGTACACTTAGGGGAGTCACGGAAATTCTTCTTAACACAGCAGACACGATTCAAATCCTAGGGGGTGACTTTAACGATGTGATGAACCCAGTACTGGATAGGACCGGCGACCGTGACAGACCCCACAATGCCACATCGCTAACCAATTCAATGACTACTCTGGGCCTGCTTGATGTCTGGAGATGGCTTCACCCGGAGACTAGGGCATACTCCTTCTTTTCCGGAGCCCACAAGGTGTACTCTCGATTAGACTATGTATTTATGGCACGGCAGATGCTGCAGGTCTCCGACACCCCAGAGTACTGCGCACAAGGCATATCTGATCACTCGCCACTGTTGCTAGAGGTGGGAGGGGAAAAGAGGATGGGGTCGGGGACACTCATACTGTCGGCATAGGACCTACAAAATACAGAGATTCTGAGAGGCCTACGAACGGACGTGAAGGTGTACCTGGCGGAGAATATAGGGTCGGTGGACTCCCGGGTGGTCCTGTGGGAGGCACTCAAAACGGTACTCCGAGATAGGGTCCAATCTAGACTTGCCAAATATTGGCGCTAGAGAGAGAGCACCAGGCTACCAGAGACCCGGGGTGCTTAGACGCCTCTCCGATCTACAAACCCAATACAAACACCTGGTGACGGGCGAAGCTAAGACACAGGCTCTGGCGACTCTCCATCGCATCTACGATATGGGGGATAAATCCGGGAGGTTACTAGCGTGGCTAAGCAGGAAGGAGAGGGACGAAAGATGGGTGGAAAAGGTGAGGGACGTCAAGGGGGATGGGCCCGAACAGACGTTAGAATTGCAGATACTTTCGCAGGGCACTATGAAGCCTTCTATGACGCACGAGATCTAGGGACAAGGGAGGACGCGTTGCAATACATGGCACACATTAACCTTCCGAGGCTTGAGGAGATAGACCAACAGGACTTGGAGGCGGATATCACTGAAGAGGAAATTAGAGAGGCACTGACTAAGCTCTGCGCGGGAAGGCCCCGGGCCCTAATGGTTTTCCTGCGGAATTCTTCAAGAAAACGGCAAATCTCCTGACCCGCCACCTGCTGGGCCTCTATGTGGATGCCGAAGCAGAGGGGCAATTCTCAGTAGACCTCCGACAAACCACGATCGTTCCAATTCACAAACAGGGTAAGCCACCTGATGACTGTTCATTCTACCAACCCATCTTCCTCCTTAACGTGGAGGCGAAGCATTATGCAACAATTCTGGCCCTCCGCCTACCAAGGGTCATAGCGGGGCTTGTCCACCTCGACCAAACAGGGTTTCTCCCGAAAAGGGCGACCAGATACAACCTACGGCGGACCCATAACTGGTTACTAGAGGTATGTCACAGAAAGGACCCCCATTGTTTCCTATCCCTAGATGCTGAAAAAGCATTTGACGCTTTCCACTGGCCCTTTATGGAAGGGGTACTGGAGTGTCTTGGCTTTGGACCCAAATATAGATGAAAAATGAATCTACTCTATACCGACCCTAGAGCGAGAGTTCGGGTCAATGGGATGCTATCAAGGGACTTCCCTGTGAGACGGGGCACTAGGCAAGGATGCCCCCTGTCTCCCCTGCTGTTTGCCCTTACTATTGAAATAATGGCATGCGCAGTTAGACAGAATGCAGGGATTACCGGCTTTCGGATAGGACAAGCAGACGACACCGACGAAAAACTGTCTCTGTACGCAGACGACGTTCTTCTCTATATCACACAGCCGGAGGTTACTATACCGGCGCTGTTTTCGGAGCTGGACCGCTACGGGGCCAAGTCTGGCTACCGAATCAATTGGCACAAGTCGACGCTCTATGATCCACAGGGAGGGGACGGGTGGCCCACGCTGCCTGCGAGACTGCAGACAACTAGAGAGGGATTTACATACCTAGGAATATTTATAACGACTGATGCAACTCTTTCCTATGAATGGAATATTGGCCGCATAGTACGCAACTTTACTGATGACACAGCTAGATGGCAACTGCTCCCACTGACACTGTTGGGAAGGGCAGCGATGTTTAAAATTATCTCACTCCCGAGATTACTATATGCCTTTCAGAATGAATACTTCCCTGTGCAGGGAGGGGTCTTCCGTGGCATCCATGCGGAACTGCGGTCCTTTCTATGGCTGGGAAAGCAACCCAGGGTAGCGCTATCGACCCTACAGAGACACCAATATGATGGGGGGATTTCACTGCCTGACCTAGAGGCCTACTACTGGGCGGAGTACCTGGCCCCTGTTAATGAATGGATACACGCACCTGCGACACACCCCACCTATGTGCCAGAAAGGTCCTTCATGGGCACACGCACGTGTATATACTTTCTGTACGGAGGCAGGGGACAGGCCAGACTACTGCCTGCTACTAAAATCACACTGGGGGCGTGGAAAAGGGCAACTAAAACGATTGGATGGGAACACAAACCTACGAAACAAACCCTGCTGTGGAAATGCGCCTGGCTGATGGAACTTAGCAAGTTAAGAGGGTTCCAGCGCTGGGATGCCATCGGCATCTCTACTCTAGGAGATGTGATCAAGAAGGGGGTGCTGCAATCCTTCCCCTCATTGCAACAGGAGTATGGGCTCCACCACTCCCAATATTTTAAATATTTACAATTGAGGCATGCATGGAGGGCAGAGGGGGCATTGACGGAGGCACTCCCCGAGTACACTCCATTAGAAGGCCGCCTTTTACAGGAATGGATCCCTGGGAAGGCAGTGTCCCTGACTTATAAAACAATAATGAATAATAGACCAGATAAACTTGGGGGCCCTAGGGCCACATGGGAGCGGGAGGTGGGGGACATGGATGAAGTAGACTGGGGTGTGGTCCTGATGCATCCTAGGGAGGTAGCAATTAAATCACGTCTCAGATTGGTACAATTTAAGATACTCCATAGGTCCTATTTTGATAGAGTGCGCCTGCATAAGATGGGGAGAGTGCTTGATCCCTGCTGTCTACGATGTGGGTACGACAGGGGGGACTTCCTTCACACGCTCTGGTCCTGTCTGAACATTCAAACATATTGGGGGGAGGTCCTTTCAGAACTGGGAGAGGTGTTGGAAACGGCCATTCCGTTGGACCCAAAGTTCATACTCCTGGGAATGACTAATGATGTAGACTTGGCCCACCCACTACTGTTTTTTCTGGTGCTTGCCCTGGTGGTGGCCAAAAGAGACGTGGCCCGGAAGTGGGGGGCGCCGGACACACCCCAGCTGGAGGAATGGAGGAGGGGAATGGATATATATATGGCGGCCGAAAGGGTCACGTACAAAGCTAGGAGGTGCCCAAAGAAGTTTGGTAGGGTGTGGGGCAAATGGCGTCGTTACCATGGATTGGATGGAGGGCTTTAAAGGGACATGGAGACCTGAGCTTATGATGGACATGGATGGAGTGGAGCCACAGGTCCCAGCGCTGCTACTGTTAAGGGCCTGGAAGATAACTGAAGACGACCTAATGGAAATAAGGAACTGTGTCCTAGAACAAGGGATGGGAGGGGTGGGTGGGGGGTCAAAAATGGGAATGTGGGAGTGTTGCCCGATACTGACATGCTTATTGTTTGTTTTCTATGCTGAAAAATCAATAAAAATGTTGTTTTTTTTAAAAGAGTCCGCGCGTTGCACGTGACGTGGTGTCACATGGAGGCTTCCCTTTCATCCTTCAAGGGTCGACTCAATAACCACCAGTGAGCAGAGCTGCCGCCTGGGCTTATGTGATTTCACCTGGCAACCCCTTCGACCAGTCCTGAATTTATCTGGAACAGAACTGCATTCTGTGACTTGTAGGTTTATTTTTAAATGTGTACGTATTCACTCAAACATCCCAGTATATAAAAGGCTGTTGACTAAAACAACAGGACTAGCTGAAGGTGCTGACTAGACACCTACAAGTGAGGTCGGCATCGGAGGCACCTTTTCAACACAGTAATACAAACTTATTCCTCATTGTCACTATTGTGAGGCCTTTTCACAGCTGCCAAGTTTCCGAAATCCATGTGTGACTAGATGGGTCGGTCCTGTGCTATTTCTTGGAATTGTGGGACTTGCAGTCATCTTAAACGCAGCGTCAAACCAGGAATACAAGTCACAGAATTCTAAGAAAAAAGCGGGACTGGACTAACTGCTAACTCATGGGACCTAACTCGGCTGCTATGCCAGGGTCATAACATGACTTGCATCAAATCTTGGCTTTCAATTTACAGCATTTGCAGGCTGAGATATGCAGTGTCACGATTTTCATAGTAAATACAGGCCTACGGGTTCCAGCACACCCATTGCTAGTTGGCTACAAAGTATGGACTGCCAACAGCCACTTTCCTGAGGGGGCACCTTTCAGCTATACCTTCAGATCAGCAGCAACCAGGCCTCATTTAACCAAGAGTTCTCAGCACAATGGATTTATGAGCCCATATTGCTAAACTTGAAACTACGAGTCCCAAAACACAATGTGTTATCAGTATAAAAAGCCAAGCCTGTTTGAAGGTATCGCATGACGTGACGCCGCTTGGGAACTATGACGATGTCCCGGCCAAACCAATCACAAGAAGGTTTAGGATTCTTGCTGGGGCGGGCAGCACCTGCTCCCACTCCACACCTGATGTCTATCACTACAGGGGACAAACACACTCTCCTGCAGCTGCTCGAGTTGGACATCCGTGGGGCCTTCTTCTGATACAAATGTCATGCTCCCCTCCACGGATTTTTTCTCTTATGCTATCTCCAATTCTGTCTATCACTCAGACAACACTCGGCCATCTTTGACGAAAATGTGGCTCTTGAGAGGTTAGTCTTAGAGGTCAGTAGCTTTATGGCTACAACAGTCTAGGAGATTAGAAACATTACACGTTTATGATAGGCATCTGTGTGTGTGGCTCTGTGTGTGTGTGGCTCTGTGTGTGTGTGTGTGAGATGTGTCTATGGCTCTGTGTGTGTGTGGCTCTGTGTGTGTGTGTGTGAGATGTGTCTATGGCTCTCTGTGTGTGTGTCTGTGTGTGTGTGTGTGGGGGGGCTCTGTGTGTGTGTGTGGGGGGGGCTCTGTGTGTGTGTGGGGCTCTGTGTGTGGGGGGGGCTCTGTGTGTGTGGGGGTGGGCTCTGTGTCTGCTAATACTCTCTACTACTCTTTAATGCTCACCTATTGCCATTGTAAATGTAAATGACAATACCATTTATTTCTGTTTTAAAAAAAACAAAAAATGAAAAAAATGCCATTTGCAATGCCAATAGCTCTAACTTTATCAAAGACGAGACCATTGCATTTTAAATGCTTGTTTATAAATGGGATGCAGGATAGAGCCTTTCCATGACTCTAGTACTGCCGAAGTATTTTAGCATTGATATATTATAGGAGTTAGTCTGTTTATGATTGCACGTGCTAGCATTTTAACTATTAAGGGTAAGCATGGTTAGTGGCCAATATGGCTTACAGTAGTGAGGTTCTTTATTCAGTTTCAACAATGTTATTATTATGGCTTCTCTTGTAGATTTCAGTAGTGTTACTTATTCTATGGCACTTGTTATGTGCTTCTATTAAGTATGGTAGGAGCATCTCTTTGTATGTTATAAAGAAATCACGTTAGGTCACCTGGTCCCTGGTGATTTTCTCGTTTCTAGACCTTCTATGGCTATCTGTATTTTTTCTGTTGTTCTGGGTGTTTCTAGTGGCATTCTTTCAGTCCCCGCCCAGGCCATGGTCAATTCATCTAGGTAGTCACCTATGTTTTCAATGCCAGTTTGTAGTTGTGTTTTATAAAGTTCTCAGTAGTTAAAATGCACTCAGTATTTCGTTTGTAGTGAGTGTGACATTGCCTTGATTGTCTGTTATACTAATCACCATGCTTTTTTTGGTGGGGCCTTGCAATAATTTAGCCAGGGTTCATCCTCATATCTCTCTTTTGCTGTATTTCTCTGCCTGTGTGTTGTTGCCTTGGTATGCAACCTCTCTTTAATCTAACTTTTGGTATTATACCAGTGCCTTCTTTAGTAGAACTAATTTAGGGCCAGTAGCCCAGACATTTAGACCTTCTTGTAATTCTGCGTTTCTAGACTAGATTTTTTAAGGTTGTCTTATAATGGACTTGATGATCCCTACTTGCTTAGAGATCCACTCTCCTTATGGCCACTTTAACCCGTTGGCTGCGCTGAACGTTCCGCGCCAGTGCAAAACGTTCTAAGAAACGGGCGGGCCGCGCCGGCCAATGGATGTGCGCAGCACTTTTGAGGTAGTGCTTGCGACGGCCGTTGGTCGACAGCAGCAGCCGCCAACGGGTTAAAAGCTCCCCAGAGTGTTGACTCCTCCTCCACTGTCTTTACATTTGTGGCAAAGTATTCCTTACTAGGCAGTGCTATTCTGTATTTAAAAACAGTGTTGCAATTTGATAATACAGTTTAACAGTACATGTTAGGGCACACAAAGCAATGCATTTTTGTAATACACATAATATCAAAATACAGATATAAGAAAATATACTTTCTCACTGCTAAAGACGTGTTATACGCAATGGGGGGGGAATTGCAGCCCGTGCAAGTACCATTAGCATATTATTTCTTCATGCCTAATGTTTACTTGAGAGGTTAGGCAATCCTCTCTCAGGTTGCCTGTTGACTGAGATTGTTTGTACCTGTCTTTTCACTAGTGGTGCGTGTACGTGACCATTAGTTGTTCAGCCTTTATCACTCAAGCATTGAAACTCCTCTATGTTGTATCTCCTCCCCTTTTTGTATCCTCATTCTTTTACTTTCTGCCACCTTTATTGATTACCCGTCTTTTGAAGAATTTCGTCATTTTAGTTGGCATTGCTAGGGTGTGGACTTTTTGGTCCAATATTGTATGTACAGTTGTGTAGTACAGCATTGCATGCTGCATATCTTTTTCTCTCAGTTCCGATGTTATGTGTGCATGTGGTTTCCTTGCCACCTGCACTCTTGGGATGAAATGGTTGAATTCCAATAATCTCTATCCTTGGTCTTCTTTTCTCTCTGGCCAGTTTTAGCACGGGATCATGGTCACAGTAGTTCAGTAAGCTCCCTAAGGTTAGCCTCTGGTAGGGAGATGAGCCCTGACTGTTCCAAGTGCTCTTTCCACTGTAAACATCTTCGAGATGGCTTGCCTGCTGAGAATTTCCAGTAGTAGCTTTTCACTGAAGCACTCAGGGTTGGTGTGCTAGATCGGCTTAATGAGGTACATGGATTTTCCTTTCTGTCCATGTCATGTCCCAGGCTAAATCACCAAAGTAAGTGTGCGCTGGTGCATGCTGACTAAGCCGAACTTGCAAACTGCCACAAGTGTTTCTTTTGGGACATTTATAACGAAGATTACCTCATTGTTGATGTTCGGTTTTATGTACGAACCTTGAGAAATCTCCAAGCTATTGGGCCAAAAGGGGGCAAAACATATGTTGGCTGCCTCGACATCTATCTACTTGTGGAACATTCTAAGCATGATGAAAAGATGGAAAATCTCAACTGAGAATAAATTTCGAGACCACAGTTCAACACACAAGAAGTGGTATTCATATTAATTTCAGTGCAGAATATCTGTATAATGGAACAACGACCTATTCAAATTAATTGAGAGGACACAATCACCCCCTATACAAACTTTGATATAGAGGCATGGAAGGTCCTAACCTAGAGTATCGACCCACCCACAACAACAAGGGTGTTGCCCAATTAAGTGGGAGAATTGTAACTTGTAACTCAGTACCAAGGTAGCCATAGGTAGTTGATGGCCAGGGGATGAATAGACTCACAGCTTTGCTTCAAGGTCCATCGACCCTACCTCTTTGTCATTTTTTGCCTACTGTGCCTCCTTGAAGACCCCAAGATAATATGTGCTAATTTCTTGGGCTGCAAGTCTGCAATTGCGGGTTCTTCGTTAAAGATAATGCAATGCAATGGAATGGCAGAGGGTTTATAATGGCTGGTATTTACAATTCAATTCAAGAGGCTTTATTCAAGTAATTCTCATAAAAGCACATTACATACATAAATTTAAAACATCATTAAAACATCATTAAATAGACGCCTCCAAGGAAATCAATTAGAATGCATAAAATGTCAATAAAAACAATTTACAAGGTAGCAAAAATGTCCACAGTTGATCAAATATGTACAAATACAACAATCCCTATATGGGTGGTCCGTCGACTATAGCTTTCTGCCTGATAACCCAAGCCCACCCCAAATATTTAGCTGTTGCTCTAGCTAATGGCAAGCAGGAGTTAGTTCAAATAATTCTCAGTGCCACTGAACTACTAGAGGTGCCTAAATTCTTACAGGCAGGTGTTAACCAAATCCGCCTTGGAGCGGCATAGGCCCTACAAGAGAATAGAAAGTGCCCAATAGTTTTTTGTGGTTCCACAGACAGGGCAGGTGGTGTTAGATGATCCCCTCCACCTGCCAGTTAGGGACCTAAGGGGAAGGGCTCCTATCCTCATCTGAAAGAGAAGTTTCCTGTCCCCTGGCTTGGTTGTATTGTCCCAGTACAGTTCTATGGCAGGGAATGATTTAGCTTCCAGATATCGACCTGCCATAGATTCCGCATCGGTTTTTCTCCAATCCCACTTAGCCACATAATCCCAATAACGCTCCTTAATTGGTTTTTTACTGGGAAAAGCGACTCCTAGCGGATTGTCCCAAAGGAATTGAAGGCCAAGCACACACAACAAGGTTCGAAGATCCTTTAGCCATTTTATCCTGTGAAACACATCAGCTTCAATCATTGCTCGGAAGCCCTCGGCATAGTGTTTGAGCTCTGGAGTAGTCCAGAGCCGCCTCCAATATAGAATCGGGCGAAGCCAGATCACCTACGGCCTTTCTGCCCAAATCATATCTGAGGGGGAGAAAGGGGGAGCAAGGGGGTACTTTTGGGAAGACCTGTAATTGTCCTAAAAAACTTGTTTTCGGACTTCTGCATACAGAGGAGCTTCCCGAATCCCCACAGCTCTGCCCCATATAATGCTGATCCCAGGGCTTTTGCCTCGTAAACCTTTAGAGCTGGCGCTATTGGTTTGGACTTAGATTTTCTATGCTCAGCCCCAAGGGCTCCCACTATTTGCCTATGCCTTAGTATCGTAAGATTGATATGCTGGGACCATCTTAGATCATCAGTTACATAGATACCTAGATAAGTAAAGGCTCTAACTACCTCTAACGGACGTTGGTTCATAAACACCCTGGACCGAAAATTACGGTGGGGGTTAAAAGTCATTAGTTTAGGTTTTGCTACATTGACTTCTAAACCGTGCTCCCCACAAAATTCGTCAAAAATATAGAGGGCACGTTGTAGGCCACTCGGGATCAGCTGGTATTTACTCATTCACTTAAGATTAAAAAATGTTTACCCTCTTGTGTTCCCCTTTTGGATTATAACAACCTGTCTAAAATGTGTAGAATGTTATAACCCCATTATTGTCCTTCAATCAAGAGCTATATAGTTTATTACATTTTATTTTTTAAACACATTTCTTGGTATAGACCTTCTCATGGAAGCTTGTGCTTTTAGCCTCACGAGGATTAAAAAAATAAGTATAACCTGATGATGGTGCAAACTATGTGTAGAGTTTTGCGCTGGTTTCGCGTTCCTTGACTCTGAGGCTGATTTAATACCATTGGTTCATCTAAGGATTGCAGCAGTTTGTTTCGGATGTCGGTAATTGAGTAGTCAGTTTCTCTCGGTGGTGTGCATCCTGACTTATGGCTGCATAGTAAAATAACTTTTTCGCTTTTCTCCTGTAGTTGACTGGTTTCTGTGCACGTTTGTGTTTCATTTGGATTACTGCAGTTGCACTTACTCAATCGTATTATTATTCCAAGTATTAAGACTGCATCAGTTGGCCTAATGTTCTTATGGTTTGGATGCTCCTCTGGAGTGATAGTTGCGCTTTACAAGTGATTTCATTCATTCATTCATTAAGATTGCCCCAAACCCTAATCTAAACTGAGATCTAGCCCTACCGTATTAAACACATTAAAAGTGTTAAATCAAGTCTAACATTGTTTTAAATCAAGAATAAACCTCTCACTAAGCCTAGTATCGAAGACTAAGTATAAGTTAAGACCACTAAGTTAAAATCATCCAAACTAAACCCTAAATTCTTAACTGTAAAAGATTGTTTTATGGCGAGTACTCAAAACTACATTTCTAATCCTACATCAGTTCATCATCAACATCAATATACTTTATTCAATTTTACAAATAAAATCATAAAAGATCAAAAAAGTTTACGCACCAATGTTCACAAAGTCATCCATATGTTAACACTCTCGATAGGAAACCTACAAGACAAAAGCAGGCAAATGGGGAATTTAAACATCAGTTATAGTTTCAACCCATAACCAAAGCGCCTACACATAAAACCTTTTGTCACAAGTAATCCACATTTCCTGAAGGTAGCTCAAAATCTATAACTCATATTATAAATATAAGGACAAATCACAAGTTGGAAACATTGAGAATCATAATCCTAGGCATATGTCTACTGATGAACTCCTAAATCTAAACCAAATCTCTCAAAAGAGCCTGTTGTAGAAGTGGCCTATAGCTGGACAGCTGCCAAAAATTATTTATGTCCGGTTCATCCACCTCTCACTTCTCCAACTTCCTTTAGAGCACAGTGGATGATAATTTGCCTACAACGGAGCTTACACCTGTTCTGCCGACTGAAAAGCTCTCTAGTCTGACCCAACACAGCTGAGGTTGGTTTCCGAGAGTCCACCCTAGTCACGGTGGTCTGTCCAGTGCCATGTTCTCCTGTGTTTTTCCTGCTCAAGCTCAATGTGTGCGACCTTGCAACTTGTGCGTGAAATTAGTTTAGTTTTGTTGTTTCTGAGACCTGCTTATGAGACAGCAAATGTGCAGGCAGGTGAGCCACTGCGATAATGACACAGCGCCATCATTTGTTTCCAAAAGAGGCTCTCAACATCCATGTAGAAGCCACTATAGTAGACAAAGGCTGCTGGCACTGTAGTAAACTTTTTGTCGGGTTTCCATAGCTGGGGTGGGAGAGACAGTGCCTTGGCCTTTCCACCCATATGTCAGCTTGTCCACCGAATGATAAAGAGGCCACAAGTCTAAACATGTAACCTAAAACTGGCTCCAAAGCCTAAAGACTTACTTTATTATTGAAACTCTAAGCCGAAAGTGCAATTTTTATTTTGAATTTGTATGGTTAAGCATAATTAATCCCAGATTACTAAATCTTCACCAGTACCCAAAGCATACCTCTCTCAAAGACATACAAAGACTTAATGATGTACTGAAAGATGTACAGCTCTGGTTGACAAGCAACCACCTGAAACTCAATCCTGACAAGACGGAAACTCTCCTCATCTCGAATAAGGAAGAAAACCCCCAAATGGCCGAATGGCTAAAGGCCATCGATGCCTTCAACGGGAATCTCACTCTAGCAGACTCTGTCAAATCTCTAGGCATCACTCTAGACTCAAAACTGAACATGACAAGACACATTAAGAACTCAGCCAAAAGTGCTTTCCTTAGCCTCAGACTGTTGAACAAAATAAAACCCCACATTGCGTCCAATGATCTCAAACAGGCCACCCAATCTCTGGTACTGTCAAGACTGGACTATGGGAACACAGTCCTCTCAGGAATTCCAAAATCACACCTGGTTCCCAGCAAAACAACATTGCATGCGGCCGCCAGAATGATCACCGGTATCAAGAAATTCGAGCATATCTCCCCTGCACTCAAGGAACTTAATTGACTTCCAGTCGAAATGCGGATTAGTTTCAGAACAGCTTGCCTCACCCATAAAGCCCTTCACACTGGCAAACCTGAGTACTTGGCAAAAAAACTCATGAAAGCCAGCCAGACCAGGAACCTGAGAAGTTCTAACTCCCTCCTACTCATCCCACCAAAAACAAAAAAAAACAAAAAAACTGCGGACCGATCTTTCACTGGACGTGCTCCCAAAATTTGGAACTCCATTCCCCCTCACATCACAACCATTCCCTCCTTTGTAGAATTCAATAGCCAACACAAAACCTTGTACCTCAACCGCTCCCTAGGGATTGGATAGCTTGGGGCAACTAGCGGACTTCGGGCTCAGCTCCAGCACAATGACTTCAAAGAAAAAACGGTCCTGCACTACAATATGTTGCTCTCTATTTTTGCGTGCCTATGTTGATATGTCACTCTTCTATCCTGTATCTGATGATTATTTGTTATGTTCCCATTGCAAAGCGCTCCGATACCCCTGGGTCTGGTCAGCGCTATAGAAAACTTCTTAAATAAATAATAATTTAAAAAAATTGAGGCATAGACTGGATACCAAAAGCTTACCCTTTGTTCAAACCCCAAAACCCTTAAAACATGAACCCCTGAATTCAAATTTGTACTCTAAATCTGAGTCTAACTTTAATTGCAAGTTTGAATCCCTAAGTCTAGGAATAGGTGCTTAGGCATTAGCCATTAAGGCAAAAAAATAAAGGGACCTGTTCGTAAATAATAAGTACATCAGGGAATTATAACCGCATGTATATGATTTTCATTGATTTATTATCTATTTGGACTTCACAAAAATTTCATCAAGTATGCAAGGGATATGTTTGAAATTAGTCTTTTTGGCCTATGCCTGTTTTCCCATCTACTGTTAGGAATTGCTTGAATGCTGACCTGCTGCTGGTTTAGGGTTAGATAAAATGTGCAGTTCTAACTTTTTGCTACTGTTTCCCCCTTGCAGTTTTATTTATATTTATTTATAAAGTTTTATATAGCGCGAACTTGATCCAGTGAAAAATATGTGCTTGGAGCACTCCTTAATGCTACTTGCTCCAACATTTCTGTCCGACAATTAAATACGTTTTTAGAGTGGGGAAATGTATGTATTGGAAGTTATGAATCCCCATATCTACTGACTTTGTCCATGTCATCAACATTCCCTATAGGAACACTCCTGGGGACCCCGATTACTAAAGTGATCAGCCTTTTCAGTGTGAGAATCCCTTGACTTCTGATCCAGTGACTCACGATAAGGACATTCTGAATATACATGCATCTTTTTCCCACTGTAGAGGACTCGTATGGTTGGAAACTATTTTTTAAATGAACTGTAAGCCTCTAACTCTCCTTCAAAATATAATTTCTTATGCCAAAATGTAAGCTCAAAGCCTGAACCATTATACCTACACTACTAGTTATCATACTGCAAATGTAATCTCCCAGACAAAGCACTTTAGGAAAAAACAAAACAAATCTCCTGGAGCGTAACTCTGTACGTTACGTTATGAACCTTTTCCTACAAAGGATGTGTTAAAGTACGTATCAAAATCTAGGAGAAAGCACTGGTTTGATAAAAGAAAGCATACTACCATATCCAAATAGTTAAGATCAAAAGAAAGACGATGTCTTGTGTTAAAATACCCAAATAAATAATGGCAGTTGATGGGAGGAGGAATGCAATTGTAACATCACAATTACTACTAGACAGCCTACTCTCTTCTGTATCCAGTTACCAAAACAACTTAGAAATAAGAATGAATTGCATGGACATTTCGATGGGATGCATGTATAGATAATGAGAGGGCGGGTGATGCAGTCTCCTGTCCTGTATGCAATTTTATATGAATACTTTGACAACAGAAAAAAAGACAGGAAAAATAACTCCTCATAGGCTAAATACTAGAGCTGGCACACCGTGAAAGGTATGTCTCTTAGGAAATGGGCTATATAATCCGCTGCACCAGTTCAAGAGAAATATGTTTGTTGACTTTTCAACTCATGTAAACGGTTCCAATGGTCTTCGTCAGGACAGGTACACAATATAAACAGATAGGCATCACACAAACATGACTGAAAAATTAGAGTTGGAGAATTTTAAAACCTATACTTATGGGGAAAAAATATTTACGAAAAAATATTGAGGAATCCCATTGAGTGACTAAGTTGAATAAATTGTAATCACTTAAAAAACAAAATTCAAACCCAGTATGGACGATTAGCCAGGTCGAAGGAAACCTAGTAAGTACAAAAAGTTGGTAAACTTCACATTATTTAATTGTAGTAAATACATTCTTTTAGGTAACATACCCATAAATCCAAATAAAAAGACATTTCGATAAATTTTGAATTTGAAAAAGTGCAAATAACTCAAATCAAGAGTATGTTGAAAGAAAATTAATGATTGCTATAGCGCTGTCTAATCATTCAAGCTGCCCACAAAAAATCTTGCTCCGAAGAGAATTATCCAGCCGATGGGCTTTCTCAAAGCCCTTGTGGATCTAATGACCATCCTCTTGGTTTTAGAGGTATTCACTGCCAAACCTTGCAAAGTACAAAAACCATTTAATTTACCTAAAAGATTCTGGACGCGTCTTTTTGTTTTTTGAGACTAACTGCCCGATTACGACTTTGACAGTGCGGCGCCAGGTCCGCCCTGCCAAAGCCGTGGTCAGACTGCCCTCCAGATTATGAGTTTCCTCCAGTCTGGCAGGCTGGTTTTTGGCATTCCCACGATGCTGCCTCTAAAATTGGACACTGCGATGGGAACGCAAAAAACAATTCCTCCATGGCATGGACTTAAATGTCCATACCATGCAGTAACAGGGGGCAAATATTGTGCCCCCATGCATGCATCCCAATGCAAAGGAAGTACAGGGGGGCTTGCAGGTCCCCCTTTGTTTCCTCTCCGCCACGGGGATCATAGAGGAGGAACCTCCATGACCAGAGCAGCAGAGAGGAAACTTGTAATATGCTTTGCGGGATAGCAGTGGTCCGCCAAGCATATTGCGGCCTTCTGACCGCTGCCACACTGCCAGGGAATAGTGGTTACCTGGCAGCTGCGGCGGGTTGTGACGGTAGGATCGCCCAACTCGTAATAAGGCAGTTGGGAGACCGCCACGCTCCTAGTAGTCTGATGGTCTGTGGACTGCCAGACTTAATTGGGCCATAAGAGAGGGGAGGTGGCGGCATTGCTGTGATTTATAAAGATAGCTATACTTGTAGCTTTACCCAGTGGACTGCGAAAGCGCCATTTTCTAGAATAGCCCTAATGGACAACTTTTACGTTTTCTGGACTGCTCATTTATCCCCAGCCCCCCCCCGTCTAAATCTTTCAGAGAAGCAGTAGTCAATGTGGCTAGCGCTTTAGCGCTTAAGCTAGCCAACTTCGCCATTATTGGTGATTGGAATCTCCATCTGGAGTCTGGTAATGACCTGGACATTCACAACTTCCTTGGCGACATGACAGCCTGCCAACTACTCCAATGAGTTCCAGGACCCACACAAATGCGTCTGGCCACCTCCTTGACCCTGTTCTGTCTAATATTCCGCTCCTTGAGGCTCCGTCGTCTCTACCTATGACATGAACCGACCACAACCTTGTACTTTTCTCGCTACACCTAGAAGGCTTTAAATTCCAGGGCCTTCACAATCTGATATTTAAATGCCCTTGACACACCTTAGATCATTCCACCTTCTGAGACGCTCCCGCCATTACACAGCCTGCACTGCTTACCAACATGGAGACGTCAAGCAACTGTTTCAGGAAGTGGGTTAATCAGGCTTTGGACCAATGTATTGTGGCTAAATGTATCCATCCCAAGAAAGCCTGGTCTAATGTCTGGTTTGATGAGGCTCTCACAAAAATTAGGAAGAACTGTACAGTGTTAGAACGCACCTGGAGATGCTCATACAGTCCCACTGCTAAACTTGAATATAAAACGGCCGTGAAGGCCTATCATAAACAGATACAGAAATCTTGTGCCACCTATTTTACTAACAAAATCAACACCATTAACAACCCCTCCAAAACAATATTTTCCTTGCTGAAGCGCCTTGAGACCTCACAGTGACGAGCCGCGCTATATAAGAACTTCTGACATTGACATTGAAGGATATGGTAAAATCCCCGTTGTCATCCGAAAACACTATTACATCTAATGCCCAATGTGAAGCTTTGGCCACCTATTTTATCAACAAGGTGGCAGGTATATATGACAGCTTCCATCCTAAGCGTGATGCCCTGAACCCTTTGAGGGGTATTTTCTACTGGCAGTGAAATCCATTCCCTCCCTGCTTTCCCATCAATCACGGTGGAAGGGATTCAGGCATTGTTCACCAAGATAAAATCGGGGTCCCCAGATGAGCCCATAAACCGGAACCTTTTGTTAAGTTCCAAGACTGCCTCTTACCTTGCTGTCTGGAAATCATCAACCTCTGCCTATCATCCGTGGAGTCCCCGCAATCTTGGAAACATGATAAAGTAATCCCATTTTAAAGAAGCCAACATTAGATGCCTCCAGGCCGGAGAATTATCGTCCGATCTCTCTGCTTCCTTTTCTGGCAAAAATAACAGAATCCCACGTGAACACCACTCTAACCCAGTATCTGGAATGTCACCCCATACTAGATTCCTCGCAAAATGGCTGCAGATCTTTTGACTGGGTGTGAGTGTTTGATTGGTTCAGATGCTCCGTCCATCATCACCCCCTTTTGTACCACTTTGTTTGCCATAAGTTGGCAGGGTATGCTCAGACGTGAGTCCCTTGCTCGCTTTGCCACTGGATTCAAGCAAGCCTGGCTGAAGACGGCTGAAATGCCAGAAACCGGTCCTAGGAAGCTTGTTTCCGGTCCAGGGAAGGCATGGCTTGGCAGTTAGGGCTGGACTGTTCCTATGAGGCACAGGGTCAGACTGATTTGCATATGGCCATGTCTGAACAGGGTGGGCTAAAGAACGGTGATGGATTCAACCCAGATCTTTTGACTGGGTGTGAGTGTTTGATTGGTTCAGATGCTCCGTCCATCACCACCCCCTTTTGTACCGCTTAGTTTGCCATAAGTTGGCAGGGTAGGCTCAGACGTGAGTCCCTTGCTCACTTTGCCACTGGATTCAAGCAAGCCTGGCTGAAGACGGCTGAAATGCCAGAAATCGGTCCTAGGAAGCTTGTTTCCGGTCCAGGGAAGGCATGGCTTGGCAGTTCGGGCTGAACTGTTCCCATGAGGCACAGGGTCAGACTGATTTGCATATGGCCATGTCTGAACTGGTGTGGCAGAGTGGGCTAAAGAACGGTGATGGATTAAACCCAGATCTTTTGACTGGGTGTGAGTGATTGGTTCAGATGCTCCGTCCATCACCACCCCCTTTTGTACCGCTTTGTTTGCCATAAGTTGGCAGGGTGTGCTCAGACGTGAGTCCCTTGCTCACTTTGCCACTGGATTCAAGCAAGCCTGGATGAAGACGGCTGAAATATAATGACCCATATCTGCCATTGGGTCATCCAAGCTAGTTTTGGCCAGGCTGGACTATTTTAACAGCCTGTTGCTGCGCTCTAATAAATCTGTGATTAAAAGGCTACAGCGTACCATGAACGCGGCAGCTCGCACACTGTTTGCCCTACCCAGGTACTGTTCAGACCTGGTCTCCTGCGCCGCCTTCACTGGCTGCCTATAGAGCAGAGTATCCATTTTAAAGCACTTTGCGTTACTTATGAAATCTTGGCAGGCTCACGTCCGGCTATTCTGAGCAATCTTTGCCATCTCTACATCCAGACGTGGGCCCTCCGCTCGGATGATCTTCAGTTGGTACGAGTGCCACGATTCCCTAGAACCAGAACAGAAGGGCATTCATTTAAGGTGCTAGCAACGACTATCTGGAATTCCCTGCCACTTTCCATCAGAAATATTTGTAACCTTCTATCCTTTAGAAGGGCAGTGAAGACCAGGCTTTTTCAATAATCAGTAACTTCTTTCGCACTTTCCCCTCTAGCAATTAGCGCTGGGACATCCCTTTTCCTGGACAGCCATGCGCTTTACAAATTTCCTAACATAACAGAGTGCATCAGCTGCGAATAGTAGAATTGAGATTTAGAAAGCACTCAAAAGTGGAGCATCGTTGAAGCTAGTGCCAACAAAATTCACAATCTGGTTCATGTAAGTGAAAAAAGCTATGGTGGCAGAGAACAATCCTGGCGCTCTTGCTTGTTAACTAGGGATTGGCCAGTGTTTTCCCCCCATCCCATGGAAACCACTGTACAATTGATAGATATCTGAAAGAGCCATCAAGCCGCAGATCACTTGACTTTATGAATTCTCCCTAGTTACCAGTCTGGATTCAGAAATGTTTCAGCAGTACCTCTGCGCGCCCGGAGACTGTGTCGTATGGCTCCGTGATGACGTTGACACCGGCCATGAAGTCAGTGGTGCCATATAAGTACCTTCCGGCGCACTGACGTTTTTTTCTCAACGTTGCAGCATGGATCTGGAGAAGCGGTTCATTGGGACAAATTTTGACTTGCTTTAACACTTGGTGTTGGTGGAACAGTGTGCTTTGATCTGAAGAGTACAGGTTTAAAACCTTGTGGGTCTTATAGCCTACATAGGTCAGTGATGGACCTGCATACAATTTGTATGCAGGGTTTAGACGAGCACCACAGCGCTGAGGATTGTGGCTCTTGCCAGAAGCTAAAGCCGATGTTGTTAAAGGAGCGCCGTTTGAAGTTGATGGTGGAGCCTGTGTCGAGATCCTCGAAGGCTTCCCGGCCTCTGTCTTCATCGGCTCGGGAACCGCATTCTTGGGGTTGATCTAGGAGCCAAAGTTGTCTGTACCAACGTTGTCTGTCCCGCATTGATATTTAAAGGAGTGATTACGAAAATTGAGCAGGGAGTGCAAATGACAGCAACTTGAATCCCCCTTGGACACAAAGTAATGACCTAAAAACAAACAGTTAAAAAGGGAATAAAAAGGAGAAACAAGCATTTACAATGCAACGGTTTCGCCTTTGGAAATGTTAAAGCTATTTGCAATGTAAATGACAATGCCATTTATTTATCTGTTTTCAAAACCAACACATAAATACAAATGTTGTCATTTACAATGCCAATAGCTCAAACTTTTCCAAAGGCGAAACCGTTGCATTGTAAATGCTTGTTTTTCTCTCCCTCTCCAGCTCGCTTGCTTTCTTTTTATTCACCCTGTTTTGTCAGCTGGCAGAAATATAATTCTTTCCCCTCTTTCTTTCCCATTACAAGCCTCCGTTTTTTGTTTGTTTTACTGTATGTTTCACGGCCCCTAATGCCCCTAGGGAAATTACCTTGTTTAAATGGCAGTGTCTCCGAGGCATGAATCCTTTCCACTCTCGCCCTACGAGTGTTGAAACAGCCAACAGACTGTAAAGAATAAATAATAAAAAAGTATTGATTATTTTGATGACTGTGAGATTCAATTAAGTATTAATTTTGCCCTCCAGTGGACCTATCAAGGCATTCAAACAGGGGCAGGCTCGGCTGAGCTAAATACGTGCTGAGTGCCTCGGGCCTTAAATAGGGAGAACATGTATTTACGTACAGTATTTGAAGCCGAGTGCACTGAGGCACAGAGTCCAACACTTAAGTGCTGTGCAAATTAAGCCCCGGTGACAGGGACATTGTTTGCAGCGATAGGAGTATTGACTGCAGAAGTGCCTTTCATGACAGTTTAAACTATTTTGACTCGGGGATACTGAGGACTCGGACGCAGTCGGGACTGGAACAGCAGCACTTGGGGGACGGCCACTCTTCCCGTTGGTGGTGTCCGCTATAACCGACCCGAGAACGCTCTGAATTTCTGAGGCCCCGGAAGAGTGCTTAAACTGCCGGGCAGCGTTGCACACGTGCTGAGCGTTTAAGACTACAAATACATGATTGGTTTAGGCGCTAGGCTCTCTTTGGTAGCAAGGTGTACGCGGTGTGGGCATTCACAGCGCTAGTGATTGCCGGAGTTTGGATTACGGGCTGGCCACTCTGGGTCCGCGGCTCCTCGCCCCTGAAGACGGCGGTTCCTCTCTCCCTAGGATGGAGATGCTGCGGCGCTCCTCAGTCTTCGCGGCTGAGGTGATGGAAGCCTTCGACCGCTCGCCCATGGACAAGGAGCTGGTGTCCCAGGCCAAGGCCCTGTGCAGGGAGTTCATCCACTCTCGACTGGCGCGGGCTGGCGTCGGCTGGAGCAAGGCTGACCACAGCCCGCCGGTGCCAGCGGGAATGCTGGCCGAGGTGTCCGCCGTCCTTCTTTTATTTTTTTATTTATTTGAGGCTAGGTAAGATGATGCCGGGTTTCATCAGTGAGTCCCGAAGTGCCAATGGAGGCAGGTGGGACCACCAACAATTATTATAAGGCCCATGTACTTAATTTATCCATCAGACTGTGTCACAGCGCAAGAGAGAAAAACAAAAAAGAGGGAGAGTAATACAAAAACGGACAAAGGGAGAATGCAGGCATGAAAACGAACTTTCAATAGTAAGAAAGAGAGGCTGAGAGGAGCATATTTACAAAGAAATAACAGTGCGGCGCTGAAAGCAATTAAGCAGCGCCGCACTACCTCATTTAAACAAGAGATACGTGAATATAACAGCAATAAAGACAAGTCAGGTCCCGGGCCGGCAGCCAATCACAGCGCGGCCCGGGAAATGACGTCACGGGGGTGTCCCGGGCCGGCAGCCAATGACAGCGCGGCCCGGGACAAAGGGGCGGGACTTAAAAAAAGTCCCAGAAACGCCCCCGAATCGCGTTTTCGCAAGAAAGCGTGATTGACAACCTCTGTCTCCCAATGGCTAGCCTCCATTTATGGAGCTAGCCAATGGGAGACCGAGGCTGAACCAAAGTCAATATGTAGGAATCATGAGGTTTCGCCGTGGGAGGAGCAACTGCTACGCAGTTGCAACTCCCAGGTCGAAACCTAAAAAACCCAGCTATTTTTAAGCACTCGTGCTTGTGGTAGCATGCCCCTAGCGAGAGCAGCAGTGCGCGGGACATCTGTTTCCAATTAGCACGCGCGCCTCTGCTCGCTCCCGCAAGTTGGATGCCAAAACAAGCACGAGTGCCTAAAAAACGAGCGACCAATTTCTAAAGGTCAACTCCTAGGGCAGCGTATGCGCGCTGCCTGGGCAAGACCTAAATACCACAAAGCTAAATTATACAGCGAGAAGCGTGCTAGAAGTAGGTCCAAGATAATCCGTAATTTTCACAACATGTACAGCAAACACTGATGCATAAATGGTTACTTGTATAAGTCAAACACTGAGGACCTGGTTGACTGTATTGTAGGGTACCACTGCCTCTCCCCTCTTCAGCTGGAGAAATTTCACATTCAAACGCAAATAATTCCAGGATTCTCTTTTATTTTGTGGTGAATACTCCTTTATCACTAGAGAATACCCTAAAATGGCTGTTATCTCAAAGCCTTTCAGTGTTTATAGTTTTTTTTTATATATAATAATCTGTTTTTTGTGCTGAGCTTATCAACGTCATTTATCAATGCTTGTCTTGTTTTCCAAATTCAATTCCGATTTACATTTTTATCTATGTACAGTATCTCTACATGTTTCAAGTATAAATGTTTTCTAGAAATAAGAAAATAATAAATTAACATTCTTTGTTTGATTCTCTTATGTAGATCGTTCTTCAAGTTCATGACCACATACCTAAGCAATTATTTTTTCTTTGAAAAAATGACTAGAAAGTGGAAAATAGTTGTTGACATACCAGTTGTAAAACTATCAAGCTCCTTCATTTGTGCGGCATGCATTCTGTCTACCTCTGAATTCAAAAGCAATTGTCATCACTTCCATTTTAAAAGGGTGCTCGTATTGTTTTTGATCCTAAATTATGAATTAACCAAGTATGATAAAACCACATTTGAACCTTTAACTCTGTTTATTGCTCTTACCAAACATTCTTCTTGTCATGCAGACCTTGATTGCTTGCCGCT